>NC_090308.1:66141093-66761875 GCF_039906515.1 Pseudorca crassidens | reverse complement strand
CGGCCAATCCCTGGTGACTGTGGGATTGGAGCCGTGACTCCTGCTTCTAACTGTTCTGTAGAAAATGCAAAAGAGAGCAATGCCTGTGGTTTTCTCAGTTGATTCTTGAAGCGTATAGTCAGTCGTTTCAGGAGTTGCTGAATGAAGTTTCATCTAACTTTAGAATTTTCACAGTTCACGCTCTGAAACCTCATTGTTAGGGACATATAATTTTTAGACATGGTTCGTTTGCTTAAAAACCACATTTTTCTTTCAGGTCCATTTACAGGCGTTAATTGGTTGTCCCTAGTAATTTTTTTTTTAATTGAAGTATAGTTGATTTACAATGTTTCAGGTGCACAGCAAAGTGATTCAGTTATACATATATATATGTGTGTGTATATATGTATAACTTTTTCAGATTCTTTTCCATTATAGGTTATTACAAGATATTGAATATAGTTCCCTGTGCTATACCGTAGGTCCTTGTTGCTTACCTATTTTATATATAGTAGTGTGTATCTGTTAATCCCAAATTCCTAATTTATCCCTCCCCCCCTGCCACCTAGTAATTTTTAAATGGAAAAGAAAAAGGGAAGCTGGACTGCCCATCCCCACCTGTCCATACTCAGTCTTGCAAACGGCTTCCCCAACTCGGTTATTCACAACCTCTCAGACAGAAGGAGGTGGGCCCTGAAGTGCCTTAGGATTCTATAAGAAGCAAGTCCAGACCGTCCAGGCACTGAGGACAGAGACATTGAGTAAATGACCAAATGGCCTTGGGTGTGAAGAGGCTCTCTTCTTAGCAGTCAATGCCATGGGGCATTTCCCACCTCCGTGGGACACCTCGCTGTGTGTCCTGAGAAAGGCAGCCACATGTAGGAGCTCAGGGGATTTTGTTTCAGCTGGTTAGAGGTTTTGATTGTTTTGCAAATACAAAGTTTACCCCAAGAATACGGCTGACTCAACCGTCTCACTGCAAACCTCCAGGAAGACCAAAAAGGGAAATCATTAAGATTTTAGGCAAACTTTCAGCTTCCTTCTGTTACATCTAGTAGATAACATGCCAAAGAATTTGAATATAGCAACCCTCCCACGAGGAAAGAAAGGCTGTGGATGAAGACATTTACTGTACAGTGGGCGGCTAGGAGGAGGTATGATGACAAGTGCTTAGAAAGGCAGATGGCACAATAGTAACAGCTCAGATTTGAGCTAGTTTGACCTGGGTTCAAATCCCAGTGCTGCCATGTATACCTGGGTGGCTTCTGGGTGTAAACCTGCCCAGGCTTCAAGTTCTTCATCTGCAAAATGGAAAGACATCAACTGCACTTACTTCTTAGGGAGGTAAATGAGTTAATAAACAAAAAGTGTGCGACATGTAAAATGTTCCACTGTAGTCTCTCAAGGGAAAACTGTGAAGCTGTGATAGAGCCCACTACCACCTTGCCCTTAGAGCTTTAAGCTAACATTCTCTCATTTGCTTCTCACACCAACCCTAGGAGGTCGGCTAGGTGGGAATTAGTGCCTCCGCTTTACAGCTAAGGAAACTAAGAGCCCAGGGATGTTCTCCACTGTAAAATGGAACAATTAAGAGCCCGTCAGGATTGCCTCATCTCTAAATTGTAGACATGCCTTTTCAAACCAAGCCTATTTTCCTCATTTGATTGCAACTGATAAATAACAACTTTTTTAAACTGCATGAATTTTGCTTCATCCTACCAACTTCTACAAATTCTTTATTCTTGTCCTGTGCCTAGTTTCTTCAGAACCATTTTTTTTTTTGATTCTGTATATATATGTGTTAGCATACAGTATTTGTTTTTCTCTTTCTGACTTACTTCACTCTGTATGACAGACTCTAGGTCCATCCACCTCCATACAAATAACTCAGTTTCGTTCTTTTTTATGGCTGAGTAATATTCCATTGTATATATGTGCCACATCTTCTTTATCCATCCATCTGTCGATGTAGTCCAGGGACTTCTTGATGAGCATGTTTTTGTGCTGCTAAGTCAGGCACACACACCTGCACACCTGCCAGTTTCTTTGTTTATGAGTTATAAAGTCATTATTTGTTTATTTAACTTATTTATTTTAATTATTATAAGAGGCTTTACTTCTCCAAACTGGAAACAATCCAAATATCTATCACAGGAGAATGGATAAAGAAATCACAATTTATTCCAACAATGGGCTACTTCTCAGCAGCAAACAGGAATGAACTACAGATACATGTAACTACATGAATTCATCTCAAAAATGTTACGTAGAGTGAAAAAACATAAAAGGGTGCCTACCTTATACTACCATTTATATGCAGTTTTAGAAATGACAGAACAAATCTAACGGTGATACAGAACATTGGCTGTCGGGTCATGGGGAGGTGAACATGAGGACTGACTGGAAATGGGATGCGAGGAGGCTTTATGAGGTGTCAGAAATGGTCTATCTTTCGACGGGAAGGTGGGTTAAAGGTTATATACATTAAAATTCATTGCACGGTACACTTAAGGTCTGCGCATGTAAATCATGTCCAATAAAAACTGTCAGCTGTAGGTTATGTAATAATTGTTTATTAAAAGGTAGCTCTTCCAGAAATACAGATATGACTAGACATGCCAACTATTTAGATGTCCATATTCATGCAGACTATTGACTAACATTCAATAGACAAGAGCAGGATAATTTGGTAGAAGACAACAGATACCTTTGTTCTTGGACACTACGACCTGAAGGTAAGCAGTAACTTGAATCAAATGGTCCAGACTAGTAACTCCTTTAGTGACGCATTGTTATTCACAATGTTGTTTTTAAATGTAGTCTTTTTTCTTTTATTAAGAAAGAACTTCCAGAGCAATAAACTCCAGCTACTTATCTCACTCCGGTATTCTTCTTATTTTCAATACATGTCTATCATATTTACTTACTGACTCGATTTCTTAAAAATAGTCAAACTCAGAAGAACCTCTCCTCTCCTCTGTGATCACATTTACATCCCTTCAGCCAGCAGGACATCTCAAAACAATGTACTATTGTTGACGATGAGGATGGGGGTAACTCTGGGCAAACCCTCCACCACTCCTGGGAAGACAACTAAGGCGGTGACTCACCCTGGAGGCCGTGTGCTGCCCTCTTGAATCTGGTGATCAATCTCCCCTTAGAGTGTGGGGAGGACAGGGGGCAGCGGTGGAACTGGGGGCTTTGGGACTCCGCAGTCTACCCCAAGGAGAATTGCTCAGATTTACCGCCCCTATTGCTTGCCCCTCAAATCGGCAGAGCTGGAGGGAAAGGGAGAAACCCTGCCCTCTCCCAAAATAAACAGCGGTGGGGACTCACTGCCCAGGTCCTATTTCTAGGCACAGAAACATTCCAAGTCTCTCTGAGCTCAGCTGTAACAGAAGCTCCTGGTATTACCACAATGCTTTAGAAAGCCCCATTTCTCTCCGCCTCACACTTGAGGTAGAACAGAAAGGGAGGGAGAAGGCAAAGGCTAAATATTTTGTTCTCTGATATGAGCTTCCTCACAATTCTCAGCTGGTGCTTACTGGAAACCAGTGGGTGTGCTCTTGTCTAGTATGGCAGGAACTGCTCTTTCCTACGCTCTATGCTTTCCCTTTCTTCCAGACTTCCCTGTTTGGGGCTAGGTATATGTCTATTCAGAATAAGTACATTTCCCAGCATTCTCTGCAGGTGGATGTGACCAAGGGACCAAGTTCTGGCCAATGGAAAGTGTGTGGCAGCCTCCTGGAACTTTCCTTGAAAGCTAGCCAGCATGCCCTTTTTCTCCTTTATCCCCTTAAGCTTCCTGCTTCTCCAGTGGCAGAAAAGATGGCTAAAGCTCTTGCCACCATCTTAGATCATGAGGTCAAGGGTCACACTCTAGGGCCACACGCCGTGAGCTGGGAGGAGCCTGAGTTTTCAGTCCCTGAGGATTGCATAGAGCAGAGCTGCTATACCACGCTGGACTGCCACTTCCAGACTTCTTTCTTCTTAAGCCCATGTTCTGTCGCTCGTAGCTGAGTCTAATTGAAACTGAGGCAGGTGACATTCAGCAAGTCACTGAAAGCAAATGCATCAACCTGGATGACATTCAGTGACATCAAGCAAATTTTTTCAGAGGACTTCTCCTGAGGCCAGAAACATACTCCACGATGCTCAGTGAAAAGCATGATTCAGTGAAGAATCCTGAGAGGTGGGCCATCATATTCCAACTTCAGGGAGAACCTGTGCAGTCTGGGTGTTCACAGGTGTCCCAGTGGGTCAGAGGGCTGAAATCTGTAGCCAAAGTGACAAGTCTCAACCCAGGTCACGTGCTGTCACCAACTTCACGTAATTCGATGCATATTAACTAATTTGAATTCTATAACCAGCAGAAGAGGATATCTGGGCAGGCACTTTTCCTTTAAAAACTAGCTGTCTCACATGATGCCTGTTACTCAACCTCTCTGGGTCTTTTTATCTGCAAAACGAAGGGCGAGACATCCCCCTAGAAAGGTGGTCCCCAAAAGCTCCGTGTGGCCTCTCCCGTTGCAGAGCACAGGCTCTGAACGCGCAGGCTCTGCGGCCATGGCTCACGGGCCCAGCCGCTCCGCGGCACGTGGGATCTTCCCGGACCGGGGCACGAACCCGCGTCCCCTGCATCGGCAGGCAGACTCTCAACCACCGCGCCACCAGGGAAGCCCTATGGGGTGGTTTAAATGTTTTCATCTAGCAAAGTTAAAAGTTGGCAACGCTCTTCCTCCCCTTCCTCCCTCTCCTTTCCTTCTCTTCCTTCTTCCTTCTCCTCTCCTTTGTCTACTTCTTATTTTTCTGGGCCCAGCACTGGGCTGAGTACTTCAGACACTTTAACTCAGTCCTCACATCCATCCTAAGAGGCCAAAATTATCACCTTCTTTTTTTTCAGATGGAGAAACTAAAACTCAGAGAGAGTAGTAGATTACTCAAGGTCCCACAGCTGGCAAAATGCATTCACTTAATCTCTAGTTTCCTGCCTGCATATTGAACAGGAATAAGATATTGCAACAGGTAAGAGTAAATGACATGACATAAGTAAAGCATCTTTTTTTTCTAATTGCAAAGCTATAAGGCAATATCTTTGAAACAATTTCTCTACAAACAGGAGAGTTAAAAAAATTTTTCTGTAAAAAACATACCTGTGTCCTTATGTGTAAACAGTGTAACTATGAAGAATATCTTAGTTTGAGGAAGTTTATTGTTACATTTTTGCAATAGGTGAGGCACAACTCTCTCCTGTTTCTCCAACATCTCAATTAAAAAAAGAAAATAATCAAGGAAAACAGTGAAATTAAAATTAAACAAATGCAAAAGCCTAAGGTTTTTGGAGAGAAAAATGACCATAATCTGTGTGTAGCACAGCATCTAGAGCATAGTGGGTACTTACAAACGGTAGCTTTCGTGTCGCTTCGGCAGCACATACTGTATACTAAAATCAGAACAATACAGAGAAGATTAGCATGGCCCCTGCTCAAGGATGACAAGCAAATTTGTGAACCGTTCATATTTTTTATGTGTAACAAAATCACTTTGCTATATAGCAGAAACTAACACAACATTGTAAATCAACTATACTTCAATTAAAGAAAAAAAAACGACAACAAAAAAACCAGTAGCTTTCATTAATTCCTTCTGTTAGTACTTACTGAGCATCTAACATGTGCCAAACACTGTTATGTACCCTGAGATACAGCAGCTAAGAAAATAGACAAAAACCCTTCTCCCTGGAGCTGACGTTCTAGGGCTTGTTACCTCTGTGATTACATCCTCTGCTACAGCTTTCACCCAGGTGTACTCTCTCTGCTCACAGGAGGAAGGAGAGAGGCTCGTGGCCATGCTCCACTCTGCAGCCCTTCCGATACCACGGCAGCGCAGACATGGGGGAGAAGAGGTGCTCTCTGGGGGAAGAGGAAAGGTGCCAGGAGGAGGACCTGGATAAAGGCTGGAGGCTAGAAGAGTCTGGCAACCGGAGGACCAGGACCTGGGGTTGGAATCTTCCTCCCAGCAGTTTGGGCAAATCTGATGTCAGAGCAGAAAACCAAAGCTCTGCGGGTGGTGGTGCCTGCCTGTCCCTCCCACCTCCGGCCTCCATTCCACCCATGCCAGGGGGCCAGGTACCTTCTGGACTGATGGGAGGAATGTTGATAGGAGAAGATGGAAACTTCCCTTGGGCCCTTTGTGTCTTGGACCCCAGAGCTTTATAGGAGGAAAACGTAAAAAGTGAAAAGGTTTTGGGGCCAGAAGTTCCATTTCTGGCCTGTAACTTGCCATCTTTACCTCTTACCGCCTTTAAACCCTACTTCACTGGATTCTTGGAAGGATTCAAGGACTGGGTTCCTGTAGAAGCACCTGCTCATAGTAGGTTAAGTGTCCCTGTTGGGCTGGTTTGTTTGCCCAAGATTGGGATGAACAGATCGCTGGGAAGAGGAAGGGTGGGCTTCTTTTCCTCAGTGCCCTCCCTCACTTTCTGACTGGGTCCACAGCCCAGTCCCCACACACTCTGCTCATTCCTGCTCTCCTATCTCCCAGGGTCCTCCCCCAGAGCAGACCCTGAAGCACCCCCAGAGAGCCCCTTGTATCCCAGGGAACCCAGTTTGCAAACTATGCAAAACTCTCCCAGAGAAATTTATTTCAGACTTTAGTACCAGCCTTTAAAAAAGAGTTAATGTTATTAACAACAAAAACCAAAAAAAGAGTTGTGAGTACAAGAAAACCAGGAACTCTGGGGATGGGCTCAGGCACTGAGATTTTTTTCAACAGCTCCCCAGGTGACTAAACCAGGGCTGGGAAGCATGGATTAAGGAGAATAATCACAACATAGAGGTAGTGCGTCAGTGCACAAATGCATAAGATGCTTTGGAAACACAGGTGAGTTAAAAATAAATTAAGCCTGGGCAAGGGAGAGGATGTCAGGAAAAGTCACAAAGGGGAGGTGACATCTGAGCTCAACTTTAAATGAGGGAAGGTGGTCTCTAGGGCCTCCCTACTTGAGCTATGGTCTGCAGACCAGCAGCACTGATGTCTCCAGGACGCTCGTTAGAAACGCATAATCCTAGGTCCCCTCCCAAACCTACTGAATGATAATCTGCATTTTAACAAGGTCTACAGGGACTTTCCTGGTGGTCCAGGGGGTAAGATTCCGCGCTCCCAATGCAGGGGGCCTGGGTTCAATCCCTGGTTGGAGAACTAGATCCTGCATGCATGCCACAACTCAGAGTCCGCATGCCGTAACTAAAGATCCCATGGGCCACAACTGAGACCCGGCATAGCCAAAATAAATAAATTAATTTAAAAAGTTTAAAAAATAAATAAAGTTTATTAACAAGGTCTCCAGGTTCCTAATAGGCACGTTAAAGTGTGAGATGCCTTGGGCTAAATGCACAAGGTGAAGTGCATCTGCATCATAAACCTGGCCAGTTTAGATTCATCAATGGTTTCCTACACCTGAGGTTGGTTTTTCTATGTATCTTTTAAACCCCAAATGTAATGTTCTCAAGGGTTGACCCGAATGCCATTCCATGATGACATCTGCAGGTCTGAAGGTGAGGACTGAGTGTTTTAGTCAATCTGCTAGTGGGGAATGTATTTAAACTACGGGTGTGGACACTCTCCGATGGCTCTGGAGGTTGGACAGGCTGGGATGTAGGGCCCTTCTCGCACCAGATTTAGCTCTCAGTGCAGGTAGACCAGTGTACTCGCCCTCAGACACATGTTGGGCACACAGCCTTCCTTGTGGGTACCATTTTAACTTGTGTCATATTTCTTAGGGATTGGTGGGGAGTTGGGGGTGGGTAGGACCCTCTGAATGGCTGCACGTCCCACAGGCCAGCTTCCAGCCTCAAGGAGCCAACCCCGTGGTCTAGTTTAATTCCAGGTTCCATCTGGGTGTAGGGATAACTCCAGGCCGACATGTTTCAGCACAACCCAGGCCAATTTGGGTTTTATTTTCAGCCCCTTCTCTGTCCATCTAAGTAAGGAAATAAGTCACTTTTCCCTGAAAATACTGTGCGAAATGAATTGTTTCATGCAAAGTCCACCTACCTGATGTGTTCACACAGTTATGGAAGGCAGCACTCTTCCGTGGGTGTGTACTAGGGGAAATCCTTCCAACCTTGGCAGGATTTATGTGAGAACTGAATTAGGAACCCTACGTCCCGCTCTCACCGTGGCACCAGGCACGGAGAAGGCACTCAATATGCCATCCTTTACACAACGCAGCTGCCCACACTGTGCGGCATGCAAGATCCTAGTTCCCCAGCCACAGATCGAACCCTCGCCCCCTGCAGTATCAGCTCAGAGCATTAACCACTGGACCGCCAGGGAAGTCCCGGAGCAGTTGCTCTAATGTCTGTCCTCCCGTCTTCTGTGGTGTCTGAGGCAGGTGCCGCGCTCCCGCCCGGCAGCGCCCACCCCACGTGTATGGAGACGGAGGACGGCACGAGTCCTCGAGACTGCTGCTCCCCAAGCTCTGTCCACAGACCTGGTAGCTGGGTTATAGACTCTGTTCTTGGACCACGCCCCCCAGTTCCAACTGAAGAGTTTGGGGAACGCACCATTGAGACCACAACCTTCACCCACACAAGGTATGCCATAGTGTTATTTTTAAGTTCTTCAAGTAAACAAGAGTCTAAAATAGTCTTCCATGGTATTATTATTTTTTTGGCTTCTCCACGCAGCTTATGGGATCTTAGCTCCCTGACCAGGAATGGAACCCACACCCCCTGCACTGGAAGCACGGAGTCTTAACCACCGGACCACCAGAGAAGTCCAGTTTTCCATTGTAAATAGCAGTTCTCTGAACACTTTTCCTTCTACCGACATAAACCTCTTACACTGGAGAGAACGGTCTCTCTTCTTTGCCACGGAAGGCCATCTACCTGCATGATTTATCCCACCTAGCCTCTGGACTCCATCTTGCCATGTCTGTTCATAGCCCTTACCCTTCTCAAGTTTTGTGGTTATTATTTGCCCCCAGCCCTACCCTCCTCCACTTGAGAGTATGCCTTCTTCCTGCATCTGTGACACACTCTTCTGGTTCTCCTTCCATATCTCTGATCAACCCTTCTCTTCCCACCTAAATAAACACTCCCAAGCTCTCGTTTGCAGGCCTTCCCTCTTCCGCTTCTCTCCTTAGGAGTTTTGTCCACCTTGATAACTTCATTCATTGAGCACATCGGGGAGGGTAGTTCCAAATCTTTACTTCCCTCCAGCCGCAGACCAGTGTTTATAACTTTTTACTTGACATCTCCACTTGCTTGCCAGACCAAACTCCTCACCTTCCACTGGAATAGCGCCTTCGCCTGGCTTCCTGGTCTCTGCCAGTGTCAGCACACAGGCAGAGGTTCTCAAACATCACTGAGCTTAACATTATTATCACTATTTTCCTGCCTCATTGATTCCCTGAAACTCAGCAGCTCTCCATTTTCCAAATTCATGCTCTCCCTTCTGCTGAGGTTTACAAAAAGATTGAACCAAATCAAAGTGGTTTCAAAGAGTTCTGTCTCAACTTACTCACAGCCCAGAACACTGATAATCTTTGACATACGTGGCCCAGACCAGACCCGTCCAGTTTCTTCCCCAGGTTTATTCTAAGCGGAATGAACCTGGAAGGACCCTTGACACCAGGGTCATGGAACTAGAAGGATGAGAACCCAAGACTTTTGTGCATTTGGTGGAGTGTCTGCTCGCTGTTCCCTAGACACACCCAAGCTTTCCTTCTCCATGTTAATATTCCCTCCCCAGTTGAAATTATACCTATCCATTGCTCAGAATTTACCATAAATAACACTACTCTTCAAATGCTGTAATCTCCCCCTCCTTTGAACCACGCCCGCTGCCACTGTAAGCTTCTTAATGACTGAAAGCTGTTTCCCATGCATTTCTTTATCTGTCACCGCCCCCTCCCCTCACCCAGGAACAAGGTCTTGAAGACAAGTGCACCATACATGTTGGTTCCTTATTGTCAAAGAGGTATGTCTGATCATCAGTTTTTGTATAACACCTATTTCTTTTATTCTTACATGCACATTTTTCACAATTTACTATGGGTGGAGTCAGGCTTCATCTTATAATCATTGGCTGCTATAATTTAATTAGCAGCACTTTTTCTTTCTTGGTGGTACATAAACTATGGGTGCATCTTACACTCGATAGTGTCTTAGATTCAGTGAAATAAAGTATCATTCAAGCATCCCTGGTAACAATTATGTTTACTCTTCTATCTTCCTGTCTTTAAGGTGAATCGTTCAGTTCTCAAAATTTCCTTAGTTCCTGTTCTCTACTCCTACTGTTGTGTCCTTTTTACCTCATTTAATTTTCTACTTTTCTCAAGTAGAGTCAGATTATCACACTGCAGTAAAGCTGTGCTAAATCTGATGGTGTCATTGGTTCATGGTCCCACATGATAAAATGCTATTTACAATTCTACATGTTTGCTACAGAACGAACTCCAGTTTCACTGTATAAGCTAGTTAAAATACATCTTTATTTTTTTTTAAGTGTGGTCAGGCCACCATGTTATAGGAGCCTCAATTTATGAAGACAACGTAGTCAGCAGCAGAGCAGTACTGGAATTACATAAGACAACCAAAGCGATAGGATATATTTAACGACAGTGTATCAATAATTATCATTCTTTGAGTAGCACTGTGGCCTAGGAGAGTCTCTAGAGAGTAAAAGTTTCTAAACATGTCCAGGTGCCCTGTACCATCCAATTTCCTTGTTTATGTACCTTCGTTCTTCATTTGTCCCTGAAGCTGGGAGAGCCGCTGGTCTTGGGCCAGGCAACTCCACGGAGGGGAAGCTGTCCTGATGAACACTGGGAGGGACGGGGGACCTGCTGTGACCCCTAGAGTTGCAGAAAAAGCTGGTCTCTCACCTCTTCCTACAACCTAGGATCCAGCCAAAACAGATGACTTGCCCCGCAAACTATACTCTGCAATCCCAAACTTTCCTGCCTCTCTCGTGCCTTTGCTCAGGCCAATCCTTCCATCTGCAGTAGCACTGTGTAACAGGACTTTCTGTGACTGTGGAAATGTTCTCGAGATCTGCACTATTGAATACAGTAGTCACTGGCCACATGTGGCTGCTGAGTAGAGCACTTGAAATGTGGCTAGCACAACGTGGCAAGAACTGAGTTTTTAATTTTATTTAACTTTAATTAACTTAAATTTAAATAAATATATAGCCAGTGGCTACCATATCGGACCGCACATATCTAGCGTGTACTTTCTACATGTGCACCTAGCATGAACATTTCTTCTCCAAATCCCCAACCTTCAAGGAGCAGCTCAGACGCTGTTTTCTCCACGAGATCCAGTCTTCCACTGGAAATCATTCTTTCCTTCCTTAGAATTCCCATTACATGATGAACCATTTTTGCTGTGCTTAATACTTTTTTAACTTACACGTAATCGTATACGATATCCTTGACCAGTCCTTTTTCTGAGAGCTATACAAGAATAAGATGATCTCTTACTCTTAATGTGGACCCTACTATATCTAGTGCAGGGATTTTTTAATGTTTGCTGCATGAATCTATACTAGAAGCAGAGTAATTCACATTAACAATGAGGAATTGACAATGATTGCTGTGCAGTAAAGGATGAACCTTGACAAAAGAAAGGTTTGGGTCTTGGCCTCTAGCTCCTGGGAGGTAACTTCTAAACCCCTGGACTGTCCTGCCTGATTGGAGGGTCTTTGTTCACCTGGGGGCCTACGGCCATGCCAGACGGTCTAAGCCAACAAGGTGGTTTATGATGGGGTCTCAGGCTGAGACTTACCAGCTCAGCCTCTGAAGGAACTGGAGACTAAGGTCAGCCATACAGGCGGTCAGCTGTATTCAGATGGCCAGCCCCCAGTAAAAACTCTACACTTTGATGGGTTTGGGTGATGTTTCCCTGGTTGGCAATACTCAGTGCATGTCGTCACACATTGCTGAGAAAAATAAGCACTGGCACAGGGCAGGTATTCAATATTTAATGAACGGTTGAATGGATGTATGAATGAATGATGTCCCTTAATATTGCAAAATCATGCGAGTTGCCAGACTCACCCAGGTCAAATCATTTCATCTGGGATCTGAGTTTTCTTTTTCTTTCTTAGATAGGCACTTAATCCAGTGTAGGGTTTACAGATTTTTTTATTCCTATTTTGAATCTTAATTTCCTGTCTCCTATCCAGAATGCCCCTAAGCTTGCCCTTCATTTTTCCCTTCCCTTTATAACTGAATCCTAGGCTTCCTAAGGGTCTCAGAACATTCATCTTCTGGGAGGCATTTGAGTCTTTTTTTTATTGGAGGGAGGCTCTCATGAACCTGTTCACACACAAGAACAGAAGAAGACAGTCCCAAAGCGGCAAGAAGTGGGACACAACACAGCATGAACGATGAGCAAGCCCACGAGGCCTGGGGGAGGGCAGCTGGAGGGCCCCTGGGCTCCTCCGGGAGCCAGGATGCTGCTTGAGGTGGTCCAGGGGCTGCTGCTCTGTCTGTGAGGGGTCACGCTCAGCAGGTCCACGTGTGGGCGGCCGGCCAGACACCAGAGATGTCCGTGCCCTTCCCCAGGCATAGCCTCAGAGCTCCTAGGCTAACACTGACCAATAAATTAAGTTGAAAAATATGTAGGAAGCTGGGAATATCAACCGGGAGTATTTGTCGATGGCGTGGGTGTTCTGGAAGATGCGAAGACCCACCTGGCCCTTCAGAAGCCCCTTCTTCCTGGAGGAGTTGGATTCACTGCTCAGGGCCAGGTGGACCACTATTTTGTCTTGCCTTTCTTCTTCTGTCAGAATATGGCTTCTCGGGTACCCGGCCAGGCTGTTGGCCTCAGACTCACTGTAGCTTCCACCCAGCATCATGGTTCTTGAGTGGAGCATTCCACACATGCATGGGAACTGTGGGCAGCAAACACAAGGGGAGATGTCAGGCATGTTTCGGCCTGTGAGAGGCCCAGAGGAGGCTGCCTGGGCCGAGAGTAAAGCCCATGGCTTCTCAGAACCACAGAAAAGGCAGAACTAGAAGCATCTCCAGAGATCACTTTGTCCAATGATTCTCTATCCTGGCTGTGTATTGGAGTCACCTTGGGAGCTCTTTAAACTGGCCATGCCCAGGCTCCACTCTAGACTAATTAATTTAAGGCTCCCAGGTGATTCTGCTATGCAGCCAGGGTCCAGAACCACTGATTTAGTCCAAATGCCCTCAATTGCAGAAGGAAAAACTAAGACCAAGAGAGGCTATACAATTCTCCTGGGATCAGACAGTTAGTGTCAGATTCAGGACTTTAAACACACATCTTCTGGTTCCAGCCGTGAATCAAAAGATGATTAGGTAGAAGAGTGTCCTTATTCTAAAGAGTTCCATTTAAGGGTAAAGGGTCATGGTACCTATCATGTATTTTTATTTTTATTTTTTTATTTATATATTTTTTCTTAGATAATCCTCCAAGTTTTTTTTTTAATTGACGTATAATTGATTTACAGTGTTGCATAATTTCAGGTGTACAACAAAGTGATTCAGATATATATATAGAGAGAGATAGATACATACACATATATGTAAAACGTTTTTTCAGATTTTTCTCCATTATAGGTTATAACAAGATAGTTCCCTGCACTATACAATAGGACCTTGTTGTTTATCTCTTTTATATATAGTAGTCTGTATCCGTTAACCCAAACTCCTAATTTATCCCCCTCCCCACTTTCCCCTGTCATGTATTTTTTAATGGTTCAGCTGCACCAACAAAAGTATGTTTATATGAGAAAAAGCTCACACAAAAATGGCAAAATGTCAACAATGTTGGATGGAGGGGCAGGGTGTATGAATGTATATTATCCTATTTTTTTCAACCATTTCCTTGAGTATGAAAATGTTTATAAGAAATTATAAGGTTGAGGGAAGGGAATGGTCTTGTCTAACTCCTCCCCACCGTTAGAGTCAGCAAAGCTGGCTCCGGTTAACAGCTGGTTCATGAACCCATATTTGTTGGATGAAGCCTTTGCTATGTTTTTTTTTTTTTAATTTTATTTATTTATTTTTGGCTGCTTTGGGTCTTCATTGCTGCGGCACGGGCTTTCTCTAGTTGTGGCGTGCGAGGGCTACTCTTCATTGCAGTGCTCGGGCTTCTCATTGCAGTGGCTTCTCTTGTTGCTGAGCACGGGCTCTAGGTGCACAGGCTTCAGTAGTTGTGGCACATGGGCTCAGTAGTTGTGGTGCATGGGCTCAGTAGTTGTGGCGCATGGGCTTAGTTGCTCCATGGCATGTGGGATCTTCCCTGACCAGGGCTCAAACCTGTGTCCCCTGCATTGGCAGGTGGATTCTTAACCACTGCGCCACCAGGGAAGCCCTGAGGCTTTGGCATGTTTTGAATGACTCTATACAGGAAAGTCCAATGCATTATAAATCAAAAGTATTTAAATATAATCCAAAGGTATTTGATAATAATCAATGTACAGATTATTGAAAATTTAAACAAGGATTCACAGACCCAAGTAAAACAGGTTTGTGTTTGGCTGTTGCTGGCCAGAGGTATGACGCCTGCCTGATCCAGCCAACTGACCTTGGGTTTACTCTCAACCTGTTGGCTTTAATATGTTTCTAACCTGGCTCTCAGCCCTGTGGTGCCTCTGTTTCAGGTGCCTCCTGAAATATGCACGCAGATGGATACCAGGAAGCTTTAGAATGCAAAAATAGATGAATGATTTTATGTCAAATCAGAATTACTTGAAGTACTTTTACACTTGAAGAAATCTGTGGTTGGGAGAGCTATTTTTTTAATCAGGCATGATTGTTTCATTACTATTTCTATGTCTTGTCCCATCAGCAACAATAATTAAGTAGCACATTAATACATTCCTAGAATAATTAACTCATAGATTTTAAGGATAGAAGGTCAGTGAGAGGTCATCTATTCAATTCTTTGCATTTAGATAAAATCACACCCAAACTTTGGTAAAATTGTGAGATATTGTTATATCACTGGGGACTTCTTTTTTTGTAAGACATGGGTCTTCTTTTTCCTTGCTCTAAACTGAAATTCTTTCTGCTAAAATAAAAAGAGACATTTAAGGTTTTGAGTTAGAATCAGGAAATGCCCCAAATTATGGAAAATCTCTATTTCCCACATCAGCTCATTTCTAAGAAAAATTAAGTGGCATCTGGCGCATTGGACAGGTCTGGATGACCAGCCAAAGAATTCAAGCACACATAGGGAAGCAGAACTATACTCTGCCTGCCGGCTTCAACCCAAAGCAGCGTGGGTCCCCTTTTGAACCATGGTGAACCCAGCAGGCTCCAGTCAACTTTGCCCTCTGCAGAGCAGAAGTCAAACCTCAGTGAGCATCAGAACGGCCTGGGAGCTTGTCAGCAAGGCCAATTCCAGGGTGCCATCTCTGGAGATTCTGAGCCCGTAGGTCTGGGGTACAGCCCTTAATCTTCATCTTTAATAGGCTGAGAAGGCGAATCCAGGCCAGGTGCTCCTGGGCTCCCACTTCGGGAACCTCAGCTCCACTGGGGGCCATGTTAACATTGTGAACAGTGGCTTCTCTGTGGGGCAGCGGGAGAGAGATTTCGTGTCCTCCCACCGGTCTGCCTCCCCAGCAACCACAGCTTCTCAGCCTTTCAACCGCGTGCTTGACAACAATGGAGAACAAGCCCTCGCTTCCCGGCTCTCTGTTCCCATAGACATGGAGCTAGACTCGGAGCCCAAAGGGCTGTCCACGTATGATTTCCTCATTGCTCTTTAGCCAGCATCGTATCATCACTGGCAAACACTGGGCCCATCAGATGGTAACAGGTTAATAATGATCTGCCTGAGTACAAGTTATGCGCTGTTAATGGTTCATGGGCGCATATCTGTCAGATGAAGGCTTTGCTATTTTTTGAACAGCTCTACACAAGGAAAGCCTAACAGATTACAAATCAAAAGTGTTTAAGTATATTCCAAAGGCATTTGATAATGATCAATGCACAGATTATCAAAATTTGAGGGAATTCCCCGTGGTCCAGGGGTTAGGACTCGGCACTTTCATTGCCAAGGGCCTGGGATCGATCCCTGGTTGGGGAAATAAGATCCCACCAGCTGGGAAAAAAATTGAACAAATCCTCAAATGCTGAAGCAAAAGTATTTTGAAGACAACTTAAAATATAAACTCTTAAACAATCTAGCATATTTGAAGACAACTGGAAATATTTAACAGGTATAATGTGGGCATTAAAAGACTATTTTTAAAAAGGCAACAGGTCCTCTTTCCTAAAACTTAAAGCTCCCTTTGCTAAGGAGCTCTCAGCCAGCTAGACACACATAAATGTGGAATTTTCACATCCCCTGATCTCTACAACTTTTAGGTAAACACCCATTTTGATCAGTACAATGACTAGCAAGGATTTGGTAACAAGTTGGCATTTTATTTCTTAATGTGATTAATAAGAGTCCGCATGTGAATAGGATAGATTTTCCCTCTCTGCCCAGGTGCATTGCCCTGAATTCCCCCTTTGCATTCCATCCCATAGTAGACTTTGCTATAGTGCAGTATCGTATAGATAGCATAGTATTTCCAATGAGTCTAAAGGCTAAGGTTGTGTGTGGCTGAATTTTCACTGGGCCAGAGCACTGATAAATACAGGAGTTTTTTATTCTAGAACTTTCCTCCTGTCTGTTCACAGGACGTAGAGACATTCTCCCTAGATAGGTTCAGTGCTCAGTGCTCTGCACTAATGATAGTGATAATTTATGTGCATCTAGAACCACACAGTTTCAAAACAACTCTCATATACATTTTTGTAAGGGCATTGTGACCCTTACAATAACCCTGGGAGGAAGGTGGGGTGAGGGTTCTGTTATACTTTTTTTTAACAGATGAGGAAACTGAGGCCCAACATAAATGGCAGAGTTGGGCCCAAGAACCCAAGTCTTCCTAGTCTTTGTCCAAAGGCTTTCTACTTTCTGGGATCTTTTGTGATGGAAGCTAGAATATTGTAAAACGGATCCTCCTCCTTTTGCACAAACATCTCCCTTTTCTCCATGAAAGCTCCCTCCCGCTATTCTCATCCAACCAGCAGCATGGGCTCCAACAAGGAAATGAATGAAACTTCTCTCACCTTCTCCTGCAGCTTCCGCTGTTTCCTCTCCTGCACGGTGGTCAGGTAGTTGACGGCCGCGTACTCCAGCACCGAGAGGAACACGAACACGAAGCTGACCCAGAGGTAGATGTCCACGGCCTTGATGTAGGACACGCGGGGCATGGAGGCGTTCACACCCGTGATGATGGTGGACATGGTCAGCACCGTGGTGATCCCTGCAGCATCCAGCTTTAGTTCAGCCACTGACAAGGGTACACAGCTGCCCTCACATTTCACTAAGTCCCTTTTTTTTTCAACTATTAACCATTTTATATTGATTTTTGTAGTATGTTTCTTCCAAGGTCTTATGATGCTTAAAGAGAGTTTACGTATAGTAGTGTGTATATGTCCATCCCAATCTCCCAATTTATCCCTCCCCCTCTGGTAACCATAAGGTTGTTTTCTACATCTGTAAATCTATTTCTGTTTTGTAAATAAGTTCACTAAGTCCCATTTTACATTTGCTCTCTCTTTTTATTTTTTATTTTTTTTTTGCGGTACACGGGCCTCTCACCGTTGTGGCCTCTCCCGCCGCAGAGCACAGGCTCCGGACGCGCAGGCCCAGCGGCCATGGCTCACGGGCCCAGCCGCTCCGCGGCGTGTGGGATCTTCCCGGACCGGGGCACGAACCTGTGTCCCCTGCTTCGGCAGGCGGACTCTCAACCACTGCACCACCAGGGAAGCCCCATTTGCTCTCTCTTACATCTAATAGGAAGTGGCCAGGGCACGTTTCCACCTCATAGAGGTGTGAGGATCTGCAAGGATCTGTTCCCGAGCAGCCAACCCATTCTCCTCCCAGCCAACCGCCTGTCCCCTTTTACTCTGAGCCACTTGGGAGCCTGGGTTTCTGTGATGTGGTTGCTAAGATCAGCAGAGCTTCCCAAAGGATCTGCTCAGATGTGGACTTTAAAACAGTGGCTATGAAAATCAACTCTACTTCAATAAAAAATAAAAATTAAAAAGCAGGGGCTACAGGACCCCTCTCAAGGAAACTTCCCAAACTTCAGGGAAAGAACACATCCTCCCTCACCTGAGTCCAGGAAGACTGTGGAAATTCCTCGAAGCCTGTCATACAGGTTTCTTCTTCACTGTGCCTTGCATGTCTCACATGTCTCAGTGCCCAACCTGATTTTGTCCAAATCTCTGATGAGTTGCAAATGTTTACTCTGGCATTTAGGGTCTGTGAAGGACTAAACCACAGCTCCAGGGAGTACAGCCCTCTCCTTCCCAGAAATCATGAAATATGGGCCCTGCTCCCAAACTCTCAGTCTATCTAAATAAGGCCAACGAAGTTTTTGTATTTGCACAGTAAGTTTGGGCATTTGTCAAATTGTCTTATTTATCAAAGTACTGAGCTCTGATACTGCCAGTGGTGGAAGTCTACACCCCAGGTAGGTGCTATCTTTCTGAAACGATTCGAGCAGAGCTGATGCGGTTTGAGCGCCCTGTGGTTTTCACAGTGTAGTCTGGGAAACTGAGGGCAGTATGTGAATGGAAAGCAAGAAGCAGGAGGAAAGTTCGCTCCTTCTGACTCTGACAGCCCATCGGTTAAGGACCCTGAATGATGATTTTACTTCTTCTTTACATAGTGATTGATTGAAAAAAAGTAACCACCCTATCACACCTTATCAAATGCTTTTACCCAGTGAAACTCTGGCGGGCACAGCTCTGCGGTCGATCCAGAAGGACACCCAGGACAGCATGACCATCAGGGTGGCGGGAAAGTAGGTTTGCAGCAAGAAGAAGAAGATGTGGCGACGCAACGTGAAGTTAATGTAGAGACGGTTGTACCAGCCTGGGGGACACAGGAAGAAGCCAGTGAGGTTCCATCGCAGAGGCAAAAACAAACTCCTTCCCTGGGGGCCCTTCCTCCCCTGTCACCACACTCATCTTCAGCAGAAAGTTAAAAGTGAATGACCCAAGGGACTTCCCTGGCAGTCCAGTGGTTAAGAATCTGCCTTCCAATGCAGGGGACGTGGGTATGATCCCTGGTCAGGGAACTAAGATCCCACATGCTGCAGGGCAACTAAGCCTGCATGCCGCAACTACTGAGCTCATACACCACAACTAGAAAGCCCATGCACCACAACTGCTGAACCTGCATGCTCTGGAGCCCCAGCACCACAACCAGAGAGAAGCCTGCATACCACAACGAAGAGCCCTCACACTGCAGCAAAGATCCCGTGTGCCACAACTAAGATCTGCACAGCCAAAAATAAATTTAAAAAGAGTTAATGATCAAAAAAAAAAAAACAGGGAATTCCCTGCGGTCCCGTGGTTAGGACCCCTTGCTCTCACTGCTGGGGCCTGGGGTCAAACCCTGATCGGGGAACTAAGATCCTACAAGCCTCACAGTGCAACCAAAAAAAAAGTTAATGATTGGTTGGCTTCGTATAATACATTTCCTTTCTAAAATCTAATCTCTCTGAGTCTCAGTTTTCTCATCTGTAACCTGGGGATACTACGATCTACACCATAGATTTGTTGGGTAGAAATTAGTTAATTCATACAAAGCACTCAAAACAGTGACACATAGTAAAAGTTATACCAGGAACTCTTAAAAATGGTTTTAGAAAGAGAGTTGATTTGGACTTGCCAAGAACAGATGAGAAAAGAAAACTGTGTGGCAATGCACATCAGAGCAAAGGAGAAGAAAGGGATGGGGTGAGCAGTATGGGCATAAAGGGAAAGCAGGTGTGGGCTGTCCTGACACCAAGGCAACCTTGGCTGGGGCCCGCTCTTCTCCAGTGTTTGATGTTGCAAACAGAAGGGTGGGGCTGGGGGCAGGCGAACGGGGGGGCGGGGGGGATGGTGGCCATGCGGGGGCAGACGGTAGCCCAAAAGCTTCTCACAGCCAGGCCTAGGCTTCTCAGCACTGGGACAAAGGGTAAGGAAGTGAGAAGTCCTCCAGGGTCCCGTGGCTGCGGCAGAGCTGTGTATTGCAGCTCTATATTGCAGAGCTGTGTAGCATATAAGGGTATGTTGAAGTCCTAAATCCCACCACCTGCGAATGTGACTTTATTGAGAAATCAGGTCTCTGTACATGTAATCAAAGTAAGACGAGGTCATATTGAGTTAGGGTGGCCCATAATCCAGTGACCAGTGTCCTTAAAGAAGAGGGATGTTTGCACATAGATGCACAGAGACACACCATGGGAATACCAGAGTCACGGGGAGAATGCCATGTGACAACAGAGGCAGAGGTTGGAGTGATGCCATAACCACCAGGACCAGTAAGAGGCAAGGAAGGAGTCCTCCCCAGAGCCTTCAGAAGGAGCATGGCGCTCAGGCTTCTGGCCTCCAGCACTGTGAGTGAACACATTTCTATCGTTTCAAGCACCCAGTTTGTGGTACTCTGTTAGGACGGCTCTAGGAAACTAACACAAGGGCTGACGGTGAGATTCAAGAAGAGCGGACAAATGGATCCTCTCAAAACTTCAACCATGGCCCCAAGGTCCAAGAAGGGGTCACACTGCGCATAAGAAATGAATCTATAGCTCTGAATATAGGTAATAAATACACAGGTAAATCCAGTAATAAATACATAAATAAATAGGTAATAAATACATTTCCCCACATCGTTAAGTCAAACGAATCAGGTTGCAGAATAGCGTGTACACTCTGACCCTACTTTTGTAAAATTACATAATTAAAGCAGGATGTCTGCAAGGGTGTTTGCTGAATTGTTCAGAATGACTACCTCTGACCATGGAGTTTCAGAGGGCAGCAACTTTTAAAGCCTCTGCTTTTAAGTGTTGTTTATGTCTTGTTGGACTGGGCATTATTAGAATAATGAAAAGTTATTTTTATTGGAAGGGGAAAAAGTTAACACTGAAAAAGAATTCTAATGTGTTTTCTTCCACATTTGAATCTGACCATGGCAGAAGTTAGCTACCAGTGCTGCTATAGAAGGCCAGTCTGGAAGTGGTGTGGAATTTCTGAATCAGAAACTGAGACAGGGAGATCTTCTCATCTGTTTTCAGGGATTCGTCCCCATTCTTCCAGTACAGCATCAGATCTTCATCTGTATATGCATCTTTGGGAAGAGGAAAATAAGTTAATTTCACTCCTTTTCTTCTGAGGCAGGAGCAACAGGGCCATCCTACCTCAGCCAGGGATTAAATAGGTCTTATCCCTGGCAGGCAGTACTCAGTCTCATAGTTACTAAAATGGCACAGAGAGGGAATAAGGCGAAGATTTGTCATTACGAATACAGACACTTACAGCTTTCCAGCTCCAAAGAACAGGTCTGGGAGTCCAGGGGAAAGTGGCTGAAATCCATGTTGCACATGGCGGTGACTGTAATCCTAGAACCCAAACAAACATGTTGGCTCGTGCAGTGAGTTACTGGCTCATATACCTGCCCAGAGTAAGGAGGACAAAGACGCGACCAAGGGCAGCTGCCTCTT
Organism: Pseudorca crassidens; assembly: GCF_039906515.1. Classification (NCBI taxonomy): domain Eukaryota; kingdom Metazoa; phylum Chordata; class Mammalia; order Artiodactyla; family Delphinidae; genus Pseudorca; species Pseudorca crassidens. Next base: position 66,740,356 of record NC_090308.1, on the reverse strand, counting down.
CACGTCTACATCAGAAGCTCGGAAACCCAGGACTCTAACTTTTTTTTTTTTTTTTTTTTTTTTTTTTGCCGCACGGTGCAGCATGCGGGATCTTAGTGCCCTGACCAGGGATCGAACCCGTGCCGCCAGCATTGGGAGCACTGAGTCTTAACCACTGGACTGTCAGGGAAGTCCCTCTAAGTTAACTTTTAGAGTTTTGTCTTCTGTAGATGATGGTATTTGCTCTGCCCGGATCCCAGCTCCTGAGGCTGCTGGCTGTGCATGGCCCACACCTGGACCCTTCTCTGGGCATTGCCTGCATCCAGAGACTCGTCTTCCCCAGAGATGCCCGGAGGTTATGCCCTGCCTCCCTAGCCCCGACTCAAGGCTATTAGCACTGAATTCTGGCGAACTGTACAAGGTGTGGGATGAAACTGTGTAATCACTCAAGTCAGCCCAGAAGCCAATCTGCAGTAGCACCTAATAAAGAGTAGCTATGGTTATTTCCCTAATTTTTGTTTATTACCAATAATTACCTATTTTTGTTTATTACCAATAAACTAGAATCATAGGCTCTCAGGGGTGGAGGGTACATAGAAGGTCACCATCTCCCTCAGATCATTCAGGTTCAATTAGTCTCCTAACCTAACCTTAAGACCCCCGATGACAGGGAAGTCAGCACCTACAACGGTGCTCATTTCGTCTTTAGAGAGTTCTAACTATCATCAGAAGGTTCAGACCCTCCCATGTAACCCGCAGACCCAAACACAGTGACAAACTCTTCGGGGCCAAAGGGACAGACCACACATATACATTTTTTTTTTAATAGAGGGGATTTTTGTGGTGGTTTTTAAACCAAGAGTTGACTAGCTAATTCATTCCACAAATACTGTTTTCTCACCTACTGTGAAAAGCACAGTTTAGCTCTGACGAGACAGTGGTAAATCAGTCAAACGATCCCTGGCATTGTCCACACATATTAGGATGCCACGACCCCATGGACAGTTACCTCAGGCTGTACAGCACCTGCCCATCTGGGAATACCCTCAGCATGATGTTGTCCGTGGTGGTGTCGTGGATGAATGACCTTTTGGAGTGAACAAAGAAGACGTCGGGGACCCAGATCTTCTTCACCAGCCGGCCGTCGAAGGTCATGCTCTTGTTGCTGGTGCTGGGGAAGACCAGCCGCTCATCCTTCCAGTAATGCCGCAGGTAGAGGGTCATGGTGAAGTCCTGTGGGAGTCGGGGGGAGACCAGACAGAGATGGCTTACAAAGCTCTCTTCCTGACAGCCGACCCTCCGTCCACCGCTGTGACGGACACCTCAGGCTCAGCCTCCCGAGTTGAAGGAAACAGTTCTGCAGCCCCGCGGGACAATGGCCAAGGCAGTGGCGCTGCTGCCACAGGAAAGAGAACGGCTCATGTTTGTGCCTCATGAGGCTGGAGACAGCACAGCCCCTCCTTCAGGCTTTGCAAAGGAAAATGGCAGCTGTGATGCCCACCGCCTGCCCTGGGGCCAGCAGGGCTGGATTCCCACAAAGCCCTGCACTCTCACCTAGACCTTTGCACACATGGCTCCTTACCTATTGGCTAACCATTCAATTCAACTTAGCAAACACTTCTAGAAACCTGAACAGTCAAGTGTTCCATTTTGCCTTTTGGTGTGTGTGTGGCCACACTGCGTGGCATGCGGGATCTTAGTTCCCTGACCAGGGCTCAAACCTGTGCCCCCCTGCAGCGGAAGCATGGAGTCTTAACCACTGGACCGCCAGGGAAGTCCTAAGTGTCCAATTATGGAGGGTTTCTACCATTAGGCTTGTAGTATCTTTAAAGGCAGAATTGTTTCCTGCCCACCCCTGAATATCCAGACCCTAGTTTAGTGCCTGGCAAGGCACAATAGTGGATGCTCAATAAATATCTGCAGAATGGAAAAACGGGGGGAAATGAATGAATGAGGAGATGGGCAGCTGCATGTCTAGTATACTTTCAGCCTCAAGGCTTATCCTGTTAAAAAGTGTCTCCTCGTCTGCACAGCCGATGCCTGAAACCAAGAGTGTAGCCCTTACACTGTAGCCAGAGCTAATACATGAACGCCAATGAATAAATAACTACCCAAAAGAGCCTGTTCCAGGAGCAGGTGAAGGAAGGCTGGAAGGACGCATGCGGTGGCCCACGTCTGCTCTGCCAACCACACCCAGGCTCCTCCTGCCTGTTCCGGAGGCCCGCCCGTGGAGGGGGGCACCGCCCCACTGGCCCACCTCGGCAGCCCCTCTCTTCCCCGTTTTGTCCGCCACTCTTTCAGTTTGCAAACTCCCTGTTCTTCTGCCTCAGAGACCTCGTATGTGCTCTTGCTTGGCCCTCCCTACAGCTGTCAGGTCTCAGCTGAAACGAGGCTTCTTCAAAGACGCTCCGGTACCCGCCTGAGCCTGCTGGGCGCTGCCAAGGAGTGAGCCGGGAAGCTGTGCTCCCGACGGGCGCTGGCGCGCAGAGACCTACAGAATTTGAAGGGGAATAACGTCCACCTCCGCGGCTCCTCCAAGTGTGGCGGGTCCAGCCCCTCACACCGCTAAAGGGGCGCGTTCAGGACGTAGAGGGCTGGGCCTCACTCCCATAAACCGAATCGGGAAGTCTGGGGCGGGGCCTTGGATCTGCATTTAACACGCCCCAACACACACACACACACACACACACACACACACACACACACACACACACACACACACACACACACACACACACACACACACACACACACACACACACACACACACACACACACACACACACACACACCCGCCCCCAAGTTATTTTTACCCACGAAACTGCAGAAGCCAGGCTCTGGATTTTACTAAACCTAGGCCAACCTCCAAATCCCGGCTTTATCCCCTCCAGCTCTGGCCCCGCCCCCAGACGCAGCCTGCCCCAGCGTGGCCCCACCCACCGCAGGCCCCCAAGGGACCTCGGCCACAGCAGCCCGCCCCGGCGCTGCCCGCCTTGCGCGCCTCGTACCATGTCCACCTCCGAGATGCTGTCCAGGCTCTCCACCTGCACGTCCACGCCCACCGGGATGGCAGGGCCTGCAGAGAAGCAAAGACGGCTGGTTAAGGCGCCTTCCTCTCTAGCACTGGGCAAGCAGACAGCCCCTACCCCCTTCCCAGGGGAGCCTGAGCGGAGCAGGGGTGAGGCAGTGGTTCAGATTCCATGAGGGTTTTCTCGCTACTTCCTGGCAGGTTGGGTGCCTGAGCTTTCTCCATGAGGGCGGGGACTGTGTCTACCTTAAGTGCCTTTCCTGGGCCAACATGGGTGTTTAACCCATGCTTATTGCATGAGTGGATGAGCTAGATTATGTATGTTTATGCTTCCACAAAATGTGTTTTTAGATTTTAATATTTAAAAAAAGCCTTAAATGGGGAAAACGAAAAAACCTGTGTCTGTCAAGCATATTAATAAATGCTATTCCATTCACAGGCAAAAAAAATGTCTCTGAGAGCGTCAGGCGGCATCTGGGCGGGGCCTCCTGAGAGGCCAGCCCACTGCGCCTGGGTCCTCTGGGCCCTGGCCAGGGAGTGCAGGACCAGGGCGTGCCGACCCACCGTGGTCTGAGCTGGGAGAAGCTTAGGGTGGCAGGGGGAGTCTGGGTCTTAGGGAATGACGACTGGAAGGGCCGGGGACTTTGGCTGAAGGCAGGGGAGGAGGATCAGAGATCCCGACAGGATCTGGTGGGCCAGGGCATCGAATGGGCTCGCCGACTCTCCCCAAACCTCCCCCCGGGTAGGTTTGCTAAGACTTGCAATCCCACCATGAAAGATTTGGGGCTTGTGGCTGAGCCCGATAGAATGGCAGCATTTTATTTATTACTGGTGGGATTTAGTGGATATTTTCTGTGTTCTTAAACGTGAAAGCAAATGAGCACAACTTTTTTTTTTTTTTTTTTTGAACCAGGGATCGAACCCGGGCCCACAGCAGTGAAAGCACCGAGTCCTAACCACTGGACCGCCAGGGAATTCCCACAACATTTTATTTTTTATTTTCCCCTCCCAGATAAATTGGGTCATAAGCTGATCTTTTTATTTTCCTGTGCTCTCAACCGAGGGCTCAGGTCAGGCCCCATGAGAGATGACTGCTCTAGCAGCCGGAGCCTTCTCTCACTCCAGGCTCCAGGAGGGCACTGAAGGGGCAGAGTGGAATGGCCAGTGTGAGGCTGAAGCCCCCTCCTCAGGGCTGACTGGCCAGCCTTCCTCCCCCGAGGGGCCTGCAACACGAGGGAGGGTCTGCCAGCAGCCTGGCTGGGGCCCCCTCCCAGGACCCAGACCCCTGAGCCCCTGTGCAGGACCGTGTGTTCCCAACATCACCATGGGAAGCAGGGCTGGTTAATTCCCCGTCCCCTGGACGGACCTTCCTTCACTTGAGACATTAAAACAGCCCAGGGCTGGAGCTCTTAACCCTCATCACCTTTCCCCCTTGTTCCCTTTCTCTAAAGTGCCACATCCAGTCGTCCCAAGAGCCAAAGGGCAGAAACAGTATAGCCATCACCCTCTTTGGACCCACTTCCCTGTGGCCTGGTTTTCAGATAATGGGCACAGTGTTTGACCAGCAGCTGGTTTTGGCAACGGACATTTTCCAGATAAAGTACAACAGCTTGCTTGGTGCCTGTCACTGTGTCTCTCTGTCCCCCGGGGCCTGCCTTGCTCTCCGCAGTTCCAGCCGTCCTTTGGAGAGAAATTTGATAACGGCTGTGAGGGTGGCGTTCAGCCTCTGGAGGTATTGCCCACATGGGACTGCAGGTCAGGCTCCAAGGATTCTGGGTTGTTGGAAAACATCTGTGTGCTCAGGAGGCTCCAGAGCTGCGCTCGGGGACTCGCACCCCAAGCTTGAATGGGACCAACAGCTCTGCCCTCCTTGGTCCAAGTGCAATGGAGGTGACCTTTGCCTCTGACTTGCCCCACAGCCCAAGACTAACGCTCCACCCCCCAGGATCTCCCGAGCTCTTCATTTTGTGGCCCTTCCCAACCTGATTTTCGAGAAATTCTTCCAAATGACTGGTCTTTCTCCTTTTTCTGTGAGCAGTTTTATGTTTAGAGTATGATTGAGTCCTATAAGGTGTTAGAAAGAAGATAAGCTAACTAGGCATTTGTGCCTTGGCCCCTGAACACTGACGTGGGTTTTTCTACTTTCAGAGAGGGATCTGGTGAGCCAAATGGAAGTCACTGGTGGAATTTCAGGCAGTGTAGCCAGTGAGGCAACAAATTCAGAAGGGAAATACGTGTTTAGCCAAGAGCTATTCTTGGTTCCTAGCCTTTCTGCAATTATTTCTCCTCACATGGTCCTGGAAAGCACACGTTAGGGATTTATCCATTTTTGAAATAAAGCTATATGTCATTTCTTCTCCACTGACTCTACAAGAATAAATGTGAGGTAGAATTTTAAGACAAACTAAAACAGAATTTGCCAACAGGCATCCTGCCCTAAATGAAGGTGTTTTTCAAGCAGAAGGAGCATGATCCAGAAAGAAAGCTGGAGACGCAAGAATGAAAGACCAACAAAAATAGTAAATATATGTATGATTCTAAGGGAACACTGACTATATAAAACAATATTAACCATGTGTTGTAGGATTGAAAAAACTAAATAAAAATATACAACATTTAAGAAGGGAGAGGTATAAATGGAGTGAAAGTGTTCTGAGGTCTTTGCATTGTCTGGAGGACAGTAAAAATAGTTACTTAACATACTAGTACTATAAGCCAAAGATTCATGTTGTTTTCTAGGGAACCACAAAAAAAAAGTAGTAGGGTATATATTTTCAAAACTAAAATAGAAAAGCCAAAATAGGTATAACAAAAAATAATCAGTCTAAACAAAAGCAAGAAAGGAAGGAGAAAAAAAAGAGAGAACATAAAGAATAGGTTGGACAATAAAAAGGATATAATAGGGGGCTTCCCTGGTGGCGCAGTGGTTGAGAGTACGCCTGCCGATGCAGGGGATGCGGGTTCGTGCCCCAGTCCGGGAAGATCCCACATGCCGTGGAGCAGTTGGACCCGTGAGCCATGGCCACTGAGCCTGCGCGTCCGGAGCCTGTGCTCCACAGCGGGAGAGGCCACAGCAGTGAGAGGCCCGCATACCGCAAAAAAATAAAATAAAAAAAATTAAAAACTCCTAAGAGTTCCATTAAGAAAAAATCAGACAATCCAATACAAAAAGGGGCAAGAGATCTGAATAGGCATTTTGCAAAAGAAGAAATAAACAATAGACAAATGAGAAAGTACTCAATTGCATTAACAGCTCCCTTAGAACCACAGTGAGATATTACTACTATATACTAACAAACTTGGCTCATATGAGAGTAGCTACACCAAGTGTTGCTAAGGATATGGAGCAACAGGAATGCTCATACTCTGCCAGTGGTGGGTGTAAATTGGTACAACTACCTTAGAAGGCATTATCCAGCAAAATGGAAGATATATAAACCTCATGACGCAGTCTATCTACAGAATAGGTTAAATACATTGTGGTATATTCATACAATGGAATGTATAGTTACACGCAACAACACTATAAAATTTTCATCACTGCAGGTTGCATGGCTTGACTTTCCTCCATGGCCCTTCCCTTTCCTTGAGGACTTCTTGCAAAGTCTGAGTTAATTTGAAATATTGGTTGAGACACTTTCCCTTATTGTTGGGTGTAATCAAACATTTCAGGTTTAAAAGAGGCCTGACTTTTCTCATGGTGAGCACTGCTTCCTGAGCAGGCAGTGAGTGCCATGTGGCAGGCATTTGACCATCCACCGGGGGTGGGGTGGGCGAGGCTGGACTCAGGGGCTCTCCCTTCCACAAGCAGCATCAGCATCAGCAGGCATTTGTTAGAGATGCAATTCTTGGACCCCACCCTGAGCCTCCTGCACCGGAGACATCACAAGTCCTGCTGATCCACAATCAAGTCTGAGGGCACTGGACAACTGATCTTTTTTTTTTTTTTTTTTTTTTGCTGTACGCGGGCCTCTCACTGTTGCGGCCTCTCCCGTTGCGGAGCACAGGCTCCGGACGCGTAGGCTCAGCGGCCATGGCTCACGGGCCCAGCCGCTCTGCGGCATGTGGGATCTTCCCAGACCGGGGCACGAACCCGTGTCCCCTGCATCGGCAGGCGGACTCTCAACCACTGCGCCACCAGGGAAGCCCAGGACAACTGATCTTTAAGGAACCCCCAGGAGTGAGATTTTACAACGTCCCATGTCCTGGTTACCATTTTTCTCTTGTTTTCAACCTTTTTCACGATCCCATCTCCACCAGCTTGCTCCACTTCCTACCTATCCATGCCTTCCTTCCCCCATAATACTTGCTGAGTCGAGCAGTCTTTACCCAAGCCTGACCTCCCTCCCATGACCAACCTCCTTAGCTGAAACCCCGTCCCTCTTCCATCTCTGCGACACAGCTCTTCCCCGGCTCCTTCTCTGAGGTCCTTGGGCCCCTCCTGGGCTCGATCTCTGACCCGGACTCTGACCCTGTTGTTGTTGAAGTCTAACAGAGGTCCCCCCTGGATATCTAACCAAGTTCTTAAATTTAACATCCCAAACAGACTTGTCTATTCGGGGCCCAGCCCTGCCCCACTGCCCAGCACCCCGTCCTTCAGGCACATGGTGACCTGCTTGGTCACCGGGGTTAAATGGGGTCAGGGAGGGAAGGAGTGAGATTGCCTGGAGGGGATGGCAGAGGAGGAAGAGGCCAGGAAGAGGAGTTTAATTTTAGGGGAAGGAGCCAGTAGTTGTGAAACTGAGTCCCACTGAAACTGAGCTCCTCTGCCGAGTTTATCATTAACCCCTCTATCCAAAACTTTGTTCCCTTTCTTGTCCTGCCCTTGTTCCCCTGATGATTGAGGAGCATCAAAGAAATGTGGCGGTTGAAACTGAACAGGACCCTGTGAGGCCCTCTTGGGTACAATACCCCCTACCATGTGCCCCATTTCTTTTTTGTAGAAAAAGGCTTTATTCTCCTAGGCCTTTCCTGAGTGCCAGTCTCAAGCAGTTACTAATCAGGGAAGTGAGGGAATGCAGAAACAAAGGAAGAGCAGTCAAACAAGAAAAGTAATGATAGCTTAAACAATAGTTCAGCGATAAAACAGAGTCCTAGTTCCTCTTCAACAGGTATATATAATGATCTGACCCATATCTCTGAGCTGTTCTGCAGAAACTAAGAGCCCCCCACCCAAGTGGAGGATGGTGATTACATGCAGACTGGTTGGAACCAAAAGGCTGAAGATTAAGATTCCCCAAGCCTCTCCCTGTTACCCCACCACCAACCAAACAGAAGGAAGTCCACAAGTTGCAACACTTACTCCAAATGTTGCCTTTAGAAACCCTTCCCTGAAAGGAATCAGGGTGGTCAGGTCTTTGGAGCACAAGCTGCCCTTCACCACAACCCAGGGACAGTAGATTGACTTTGCTATGAGGTGGCCAAGTGGACCCAAGTTCAATTTGGTAACGGGAACAGGGTGTGAGTGTGAGTGAGGGTTTGTGCTCCAGAAGGGAAGGGCCAAAGGCACTGAGGAGGAATCAGAGGGGTCTCCTCTGAGGGCAGGAGATCCTGGGAAGAAGGCTGCCAGAGACCCAGAAGGCTGGCTTTCTCCCTGGCTTTGGCGCTCTAACCCGTTCACTGTAACAATGGAGCACTTGACCTTACCCAGCATGAGGAACAGGGGAGGCAGAGCCAGGGAGGCCTGAGAAGCATTCAGGGAGGAGACCCCAGCTCCAAAATGAGGCATGACCCCGCCTTGAACTGGCTCCATGGGCCTCAGCTGGGCCAGCTGAGTGGCATTTGGGGCCTTGGTGGCCAGACTCCAGTGGCTTGGAAGTTCAGGGGTTGAAGGCTACGGAGTAAAGCATGGGAGCATTCGGGAGGGTCTCCCCTCACAGTCTGGGTGCCCCAAACACAGAGGGCACCTTAAATGGGGGTGGAGCTAAAGTATACTGGGTGAAACACATGTGTTCCTAGAAAATTCCCTAGGAAGGCATCACATTGGAGACAGTCCAGCTGGAGACGTAACTAGGCATTAACCTTGCAAAGTGACACAGCAGTTGTGATATCGTGATGTGATATTGTGATATAATGAGAAATATGTATTTGGTCCTCAGCCCCAGTTCCTGGCACAGAGCTCCTAAAACCCTTGTAACTTCCTGAGTGAGAGGGGTGAGAGGAGTGTATTTTGTTATTTATAACAACCCCTTACCAACCACACCTGAGTTTATGCTAGTGTGGTGGCTCTCCTGGGCTCCTGGATAGTTTCAAGATGGGGCTGGTTGCCAAGGAACAGCCATGTGATTAGAGGGTTGGAACTTTCAGCCCCACCTCCCAACTCCCAAGGAGGGGGGGGGGGAGGGGCTGGAGGTTGAATTAATCACCAGTGGCCAATGATTTCATCAATCGTGTCTACACAGTGGAACATCCATAAAACCCCTGAACAACAGGGTTTGGTGAGCTTCCTGGTTGGTGAACACATCCACATGCCAGGAACGTAGTGCCCCCAACTCCGCGGGACAGAAACCCCTGAGCTCAGCACCCTTCCGGTCCTCACCCTATGCCCCTCTTCATCTGCTATCCATCTGTGTCTTATATAATGTTCTTTATAATAAGCTGGGAACCATAAATAAAGTGTTTCTCTGATTCTATGAGCCATTATAGCAAATTATCACACCTGAGAAGGGGGCTGTGGGAACCCTCAATTTTGCAGCCAAGTCAGAGAGAAGTGCAGGTAACTCGGGGACCCACTACTTGTGATTGGTATCTGAACTGAGGGGCAGTCTTCTGGGCCTGAGCCCTTAACCTGTGGTGTCTGCACTAACCCCAGGTAGTGTTAGAACTGAATTAAATTGTAGGACACCCAGCTGGTGTCCACAGACAACAGGGGAATTGCTTGGTGCGGAAAACCCACACATTTGAGTCAGAAGCGTTGTGAGCAGAACAGATCATAGTAGTAGTAACAGTACAAGCCTTTATTCCAGGAGAGGCCCTAAGGGAGCGTATGCTGTGAGTCTAGGAGGCCATGAGCTCCCTGGGGCCGTAGCCATGTCTTTATCACGTCAGCAACCAGTGCTTTGATGCACTGCCTCCACCATCCCCTTCCCCCCCAACACACACACACACACACACACACACACACACACACACGGTCTCTGCTCTGCTCAGTGCTTCCTGTAGGACACTTGAGTCCATCTTCATGACAATCTGTTGAGGAAGGTACTGATATTACCTCCATTCTACAGGTGAGAATCTGAGGACTAGAGAAGCGACAGAGGTTCCCATCAGAGAGAGGCACACCACAAGCTGATCCCAGGGGTCCACCTCCAGAGCCCCTGCTCTAACGAATGCATTATGCTGACCAGAGCATTCCTTTTTTTTTTTTTAATTTATTAAAAAAATTTTTTTATACAGCAGGTTCTTATTATTTATCTATTTTATACATATTAGTGTATACATGTCAATCCCAATCTCCCATTTCATCCCACCCCCTCCCACCCTCCCACCCCCTCACCCCCACTCCCCACTTTCCCCCCTTGGTGTCCATATGTTTGTTCTCTACATCTGTGTCTCTATTTCTGCCTTGCAAACCGGTTCATCTGTCCCATTTTTCTAGATTCCACATATATGCGTTAATATACAATATTTGTTTTTCTCTTTCTGACTTACTCTACTCTATATCACAGTCTCTAGGTCCATCCACGTCTCTACACATGACCCAATTTCGTTCCTTTTTATGGCTGAGTGATATATGTACCACATCTTCTTTATCCATTCATCTGTCGATGGGCATTTAGGTTGATTCCATGACCTGGCTATTGTAAATAGTGCTGCAATGAACACTGGGGTGCATGTGTCTTTTTGAATTATGGTTTTCTCAGGGTATATGCCCAGTAGTGGGATTGCTGGGTCATATGGTAATTCTACTTTTAGTTTTTTAAGGGACCTCCATACTGTTCTCCATAGTGGCTGCACCAATTTACATTCCCACCAACAGTGCAAGAGGGCTCTCTTTTCTCCACACCCTCTCCAGCATTTGTTGTTTGCAGATTTTCTGATGATGCCCATTCTAACTGGTGTGAGGTGATACCTCATTGTAGATTTGGTTGGCATTTCTCTAAAAATTAGTGATTTCAAGCAGCTTTTCATGTGCCTCTTGGCCATCTGTATGTCTTCTTAGAAATGTCTGTGTAGGTCTTCTGCCCATGTTTGGATTGGGTTGTTTGTTTTTCTGATATTGAGCTACATGAGCTGTTTATGTATTTTGGAGATTTGCCTGTTGCTTCGTTTGCAAATTTTTTCTCCCATTCTGAGGGTTGGCTTTTGGTCTTGTTTATGGTTTCCTTTGCTGTGCAAAAGCTTTTAAGTTTCCTTAGGTCCCATTTGTTTATTCTTGTTTTTATTTCCATTTCTCTAGGAGGTGGGTCAAAAACCATCTTGCTGTGATTTATGTCAAAGACTGTTCTTCCTATGTTTTCCTCTAAGAGTTTTATAATGTCCGGTCTTACATTTAGGTCTTTAATCCATTTTGAGTTTATTTTTGTGTATGGTGTTAGGGAGTGTTCTAATTTCATTCTTTTACACGTACCTGTCCAGTTTTCCCAGCACCACTTATTGAAGAAACTGTCTTTTCTCTATTGTATATCCTTGCCTCCTTTGTCATAGATCAGTTGACGATAGGAGCGCGGGTTTATCTCTGGGCTTTCTATCCTGTTCCATTGATCTATATTTCTGCTTTTGTGCCAGTACCATATTATCTTCATTACTGTAGCTCTGTAGTATAGTCTGAAGTCAGGGAGTCTGATTCCTCCAGCTCCGTTTTTTTTTTTCCTCAAGATTGCTTTGGCTATTCGGGATCTTTTGTGTCTCCATACAAATTTTAAGATTTTTTTGTTCTAGTTATGTTAAAAAAACATTGGTAATTTGATAAGGATTGCACTGAATCGGTAGATTGCTTTGGGTAGTATAGTCATTTTCACAATATTGATTCCTCCAATCCAAGAACATGGTATATCTCTCCATCTGTTTGTACCATCTTTAATTTCTTTCATCAGTGTCTTATAGTTTTCTGCATACAGGTCTTTTGTCTCCCTAGGTAGATTTATTCCTAGGTATTTTATTCTTTTTGTTGCAATGGTGAATGGGATTCTTTCCTTAATTTCTCTTTCATCGGACAGGCTGTCAGATGAAGCAAGGGGGCCACCATGGACAGATGTTCATAGCAGACTCGAGAACGGACGTGCAGCAAGAGACAGCCTTCTACGACAGAAGAGTCCTGTCAGGGGGAGGTAAGCTGGGGAGGCAGCTGGGCCAGACCGTGGAACTTTCGGGACACAGAGGGGAGAGGCGGGTCTGCATTTCATCCCGTGGAATATGGGAAGCCCTGAAGTTTCTGAGGGAGCAGCACAGGGAAGGGGTGTTTCCAGAAGGTGAATTTGGCTATGAGGTGTGGTTTGGGGGCCATGGTGTTGGTTTCGGTAGTGCTTCCAACCTTCTTATCATTATCATCCACGAAAGAGAAAATTTAATTTATTTAAGTATGAATTCATTTAAATTTAAATTAAATACTAAGGAATAAGATGGGAAGGTCAGGTGGAGCTTTGGAGGGCCACAAGCATTGTAATGTCTAAGATTTTTTTCACCCCCCCAAGAAGGCATTGAGAATGTGTGGTGTGAGGGGGCAGATCTGAGAGACACTGTGATGCATGAATTGATTCAACTTGGTTGATCTAGGAGGGGAAAGGGCAGGAGGGAGGGGGGCGAAATCAGCAAGGTCTCCACAGCTCCCTGCCTGAGTCACCTAAGAGAAAGCTGATAGAAAATCAGCAGGTTGCCTAAGTGATGGCCGGAAGTATGGGTTTTCCAATTATCTCAAGGAAGCACAGGAGCCAGTATTTCGTCTCCTAAATTCAGCCCTTTGGTGGTTGCATGTGGCACAGGAAGGGTTCTCCTGTGCTCTAGAAGCTGACATGGGGAGAGTACTGCAGGCCCAGCCACTGCCCCAACCTGCCCCTGGTCCCACCTTCCCCGCTCACTCAATCTCAGCCGGTCCAGTCGTTGCCCCTCTGGGAAAGCAGACCCACACTCCGCCCTGCTCTGTGCTGGGCAGCTGACCAGTAAGGGCAGCGTCCACATTTACAAACCCACCCCCAGGCAGGAGCACAACTGGGGGCCCATATGCCACACGCTTGAATGTCTAAAGGTTATAAATCAAGCTAAGAAACTGCAAATCGAGATATAGCCTCGCCTACTTCTCTGACAAATACACGTTCATATCAACCCGGAAGGCCAAGCCCAGCCTCAGAACTCTGACTCCTGGGAGCTCCGGCTGGGACATGGCAGGGCAGGGAGAGCGGGCCCAGCTCCGGAGCTGCCCTTTTCCCACCCACAGCAGCAGCCGGCACAGAGAAGAGCCTGGCGTGTGCCGGTGGACACCCCTGCCCACTATCTGAGCTCTATCCAAAGCTGTCTGAAAGGCAGCCCTCAGCCCCACTCAGCACCGGGGGGTGGGGTGGGGTGGGGTAGGGTAGGGCTGGGGAGGGGTGGAAGGGGAGGGGAGGGGGAAGGGGAAAGGAGGGGGGGAGGGGGAGGGGAGGGGAGGGGGGAGGGGAGGGGAGGGGAGAGGGGAGGGGAGGGGGAAGGGAGGGGAGGGGAGGGGAGGGGAGGGGAGGGGGAAGGGAGGGGAGGGGAGGGGAGGGGAGGGGGAGGGGAGGGGAGGGGGGGGAAGGGGACCCCGCATGCGCAGTACAGCCCCCAACCCCACCCCCAGGGCTCGCCTAGGGAGGAGGCCCGGGCAGGTCCCGAGGTGGGCTCTGGGCTGTGTGGACATGATTCTGGGTCCCAGTACCCAAGTGTGGCCTAGAAGGGAAATCTCAGGTGGGCACGTCCTCTTGGCCCACAGACCACGCCCTGAGTGCAGGTGAGGATCACACACAGGACCCCCTTGCCTTGACCTATGGCCGCTGCTCACAGCGGGCCCTCGTCTTCTGCCTTCTGGTTGGTTCAGCCAATGAAGGTGCCAGCGGGTCTCAGAAGGCTGGAGGAGACGAAGACGAACTGATTCTCTCCCCCAGCCCTCCCTGCAGGCTTCACGGGCCCGTCCTCTCCTGGACGCCAGGGCTCCCCTGTAGGGCACCCCCTTCCCAAGGCTCTGGCTCTTTTCCAGATTCTGGGAACTGCTCCTTCCTCTTGCCCTCCACCCCTAACCTGGTGAAGGCTCCACACTCTTCCAGCCCTCAAGGCTTCACTGCCAGCTTGCTGGTTTCCTTTAACCCTGCCCACCCCTTTGTGAACAGACCTTCATTAAACTCTCCACTGTCCCCCCACTGTTACTGTAGCTTTTCCCAATGCCTCCCACCTGGGCTCCTTCTGGGTGGATCGCCGCCCCCAGGCAGACACTCAGGTGTCCCAGCTTCCTCCGGTTCCATCGGTGGCTGTCTCCCTCCTTCACTTCTCACGATCCCTCCACTTTTTTTTTTTTAATTGGAGTATAGTTGATTTACAATGTTGTGTTCGTTTTAGGTGTACAGCAAAGTGACTCAGTTATACATATACATATATCCATTCTTTTTCAGATTCTCTTCTGATATAGGTTATCACAGAATATTGAGTAGAGTTCCCTGTGCTATACAGTAGGTCCTTGTTGGTTATCTATCTTATGTATAGTAGTGTGTGTATGTTAATCCCAAACTCCTGATTTATCCGTCCCCCTAACATTTTCCCTTTGGTAACCATAAGTTTGTTTCTGAAATCTGTGAGTCTGTTTCTGGTTTGTAAATAAGTTCATTTGTATCATTTTTTAAAATTAGATTCCACATATGAGTGATATCATATGATATTTGTCTTTCTCTGTCTGACTTACTTCACTCAGTATGAAAATCTCTAGGTTCATCCATGTTGCTGCAAATGGCATTATTTCATTTTTTTATGGCTAATATTACATTGTATATATGTACCACATCTTTTTTTTTTTAGTTTAGTTATTTATTTTTGTCTGCGTTGGGTCTTCGTTGCTGCACGTGGGCTTTCTCTAGTTGCAGCGAGAGGGGCTATTCTTTGTTGCGTTGTGAGGGGTTCTCATTGCGGTGGTTTCTCTTGTTGCAGAGCACGGGCTCTAGGTGCGCAGGTTCAGTAGCTGTGGTGCACGGGCTTAGTTGCTCTGCGGCATGTGGGATCTTTCCAGACCAGGGCTCGAACCTGAGTCCCCTGCATTGGCAGGCGGATTCTTAACCACTACGCCACTGGGGAAGCCACACATCTTCTTTATCCATTCTTTCTAGGCCTTAGCTTAACCCCCATCAACTCAGACCTGGACCATGGCTGAAGTGGCCAGCTAGCGTCCCGCATCCATTCTTAGCTGCTCCAGCCTCTTCCTAGCAGACCCTCAGGGAGCTTTCTAAAGCACAGGTATCATCTTGCCCTTCCGCAGCCTGGGCTGCACTGCCCCCTCTACACACATATGCACACACACACACACACACACACACACACACACACACACACGCTGCTCGCATTCCGCTGCCCTCCTGTTATCCGTGAGCACCCTCCTCCCTGATCCCTCCTTCCCTCCCACCCGCTGGGCTCACCCCTGCGCATCTTTCCCGACTCATTGCGAGCATCGCCTCCTGAATGAAGGCGTCACTGCCAGCTTGCTGGTTTCCTCTCTCTGGATGGAGCTGACCACTCAGTTCCCCCCGTCAGCAGAGATGCCCTACATTGCTTCTGTGATACTTGACTGCACTTAGTCATTTCTCTGTTTCCCTTGTAGACTGTTAGCTTCCTGGGAACACTCTGTCGTGTCAGGCGGAGTGACCGAATGAATGCACACCCTTCCCGGCAATGGTGGCTCCTTGGCCTTCATCCTCCCAGGCTCCTCGGGGCCACCCTTCCCTGGTGCCCACGGCCAGACCCTGCTGCTCGCACCCCACGGCTCCCCTGTCCTTCCAGCAGCTCTCCATAATTTAACAACTTGATGTGAGGATTTCATTAACACTGGTCTCCCCAACCAGAGCATTGACACTCCAAGGACTGTGGCTGTCTTGCTCACTGCTGGGTCCCCGAATGCCACGGACCCTGCTTCACACATAACAGCTCCAAAACACACCGTACTTGTCTTATGAATGAAAGTGAAAGTATTTTGGTTGGAGAACCTAACCTACTTTGTGGTCACTTCCTGACCATCCTAACAAACTCCTTGGATGTAATTCAAAAGAATCCGTGATGACATTACACCCCTCCTTTACCTTCCATCTCTACAGTTTGATTTAAAAATCAGTATCATGCTGGTGAGGATGTAAACTGATGCAGCTGCTGTAGAAGAAAGTGTGGGAGTTTCTGAAAAAACTAAACATAGAGCTACCACGTGACCCAGCAATTCCACTTCTGGGTATATACCCCGAAGAATTGAAAACAGGGTCTTGAATAGATGTTTGCACACACATGTCCATGGCAGAATTATTCCCGGGAGCCAAAAGGTAAACAACCCAAATGTCCATTGACAGATGAATGGCACTTAAACAAGATGTGATATATTCATACAATGGAATATTATTTGGCCTTACACGCTACAACATGGATGAACCTTGAAGGCATAATGCTAAGTGAATAAGCCAGTCACAAAAAGACAAATACTGTATGATTCCACTAACATGAGAAACCTAGAGCGGTCAAATTCATAGAGACAGAAAGGGGAATGGTGGTTGCCAGGGGCAGGGGGAAGCAGGAGTAAAGAGTTATTGTTTCGGGACTTCCCTGGTGGTGCAGTGGTTAAGGATCTGCCTGCCAATGCAGGGGACACGGGTTCGATCCCTGGTCCAGGAGGATCCCACATGCCGCAGAGCAACTAAGTCCGTGCGCCACAACTACTGAGCCTGCGCTCTAGAGCCCGCAAGCCACAACTACTGAAGCCCGCATGCCTAGAGCCCATGCTCTGCAACAAGAGAAGCCACCACAATGAGAAGCCCACGCACCACAACGAAGAGCAGCCCCTGCTCTCTGCAACTAGAGAAAGCCCGTGCGCAGCCAAAAATAAACAGATAAATTTGTTTTTTTCAAAAAAAGAGTTATTGTTTCATTGACAATTTAGGAAGATGAATAAGTTCTGGAGATGTATGCTGGTGACGGTTGCACAACAACGTGAATATTCTTTCGCCACTGAACTGTATGGTTAAAATGGTACATTTTATGCTATGTACGTTTTAGCACAGTCTTTTTAATTTTAGTTTTAAAAAATCAGCATTGCACTCGTTCTCCTAACAAATGGAGGGGAAACCCCAGGCCTCTGGAGGTTCTCCTAACCAGGACACACCAGCAAACCAGGCAGCTGGCAGCTTAGACCAGATATTTTTGTTTCAACTGATCCCTGGGATTATTAGGAAGCTGCTAGATTTTTAATCTTTTCTTTTTCCAGACTGAAAAGGTCATCCGAGGGATATCTAGCCTTAGGCAAATTCCTCTCTAGCAATTATTTTTAAATGTCAGTCCACAAGGAAGCCCCTCTTCGAAAAACAAGTTAGGAAGAGAAGACAGGGATGCAACACATACCCCACAGTTGTTGACGGGCATCTTGTTGGCGTGGCCTGCTGAGCGTGCATGGCTGCCTTTTAGAGGGGCGTGTTAGGCTGGGCAGGCATTAGGGCCGGTTGAGCCCAGGCTCTGCTTTGGACCAGGTATCTGGCACAGGGCTGCCCCCAAGGAAGGCGGGCTTTCTCTTACTCACACAGAGCCATCTATGTGCTGTCTGCCAGCCTCCTCCCTCAGAGACACACCCACCCCCTGGCCAGTGCCTCTGCGCAGAAGTGAGGGGCTGGATGGAATGGAGACCCTCAGGAGGACCTGCAAGGAAGGCTTCTTGGCTCTAAACCATCTGCAGATGCTCCAGGGATTATGAATTATAGCAATCATTGGAACCCCAGGCGGTGGGAAGCTCCCTCCTCTGATGGCCCCATCCAGCCTGCTTGGCCATGTTGCAGCAAAAATAGAAATGAGACCTTTCTGATAAACAAGGAAAATAAGGAAACAATGAACAGGCTGGGGAATCAACATAAACAGGTCTGAAAGAGTTAAGCAGTCTTGGTTATTGTTTAGCTGTTACTACTAACAAACACTTGTAGCTAGACTTGTCCTTCACAAGCTGATTCCTCTCTGACTCCATACAAATTACCCTTTGCACCTGGCCTTTCTTCTCCCCCTACACTCCCTTGTAGCACTCTTCATCTCAGAAAGGAGTTCACGGGCCGATAACTTCAGGGACACCAGACCCGGGTGCTGAGCTGCCTGATGCCAGCTTTGGCCATGAATTTGCAGAAGAAAAGAAATGCAAGACCTTCACTACTTTTGATCCTTATCATATACCCCTTCGAGCCGAGCCCCACGTGTAAAACCTTCTCCGATTCCCCAAGGAGGCGGGCACAGTTCTTGAGGCCTTAGCCTCCTGTGTCTTCCCTTTGCCTGGCAAGGAAAATCAAAAGCCTCTCTATCTCTTATCTTCCAGTTCTCTGTCTCCGTATTTTTATTTGGCGTCGGTGCACAGGGAGCCAGATTGGCAACAGCCAGGACTCCACGAGTTGCAAAGATTCTTATTTATGAGTTCATGTGTGTGTACCTCACCATGTGCTCCCCTGGTCCTATTTCATCCAAGTGACATCTAGACATCCAGGAAAGCCCTGCAGGGGAGAAACGGTGCCCAGAAAACCAGCTGCTCTGGGGGGAGGGCTCGGAAAGGAGGTATAGCCCCCCCCCCTTGGCTTTGGTGACCCAGATCTTGACGGCTGATGTAAGAGCCTCAGGTCTTACCGCACCTGCTGGAGGTGACACCTCCTTCCCCGGCGGCTTTCCCTAAAGTCAGGGTCTTTCCCAGCCTCAGAGGCTCACTCAGGCAGGGGCAAGGGACTGTCCTCATCCTCCACACTCTGGGCGGCACCAGAAGTTGCAAGGATCAGGATACACGAAGTCCAATTTGCTCCTCAAACGTGGCTCGAGGAAGGAGCACCCTGACTGAGGCCGCAGCCTGTTGTATGATTCTACTCAGAGCTGGGTTTTCTGGGAACGTGGCAGGATTTCACCTGCCAGTCCTGAGAGCTAGCTCCTGGCTCCCCTGGCTTTCTCCCAGAGGAGGAGGGCGTTTTAATGAGGCTTTCACTTTTGCATGTGACATCACAGAGGAAACCCAAGTTCTGCCCCCAGTTGTTCTGTGGCCATCATTTAACCCCCTGGACCCCAGGCTCTTCTTCTGTAAACTGAAAGTCCTAACCAGGTGATGGCTCAGGCTCCTGCCGCAACATCAGCGTCCGTCAGAATGTTACAATGTGTTATTCAGAAGATCACCCACACCCAGACACACACAGCTGCCCTACAACACTGTGCACTGAGGCAGGGTCACGTTGCGACTTTTGAGGGTGCTGGGCACTTTTGCCTTCGTGGGCCCTTCCACCAGAAAAAACATATTTAAAAAGCATACAACTGTGGTGGTATAAAGATGAATATATTAATATTATATATTAACATTTTCTTCTACCTAAAATTTTATTTTTTTCTTCTGACTTTAAAATAACATCTTATCAGGGGCCCCTAGGAGTATTCCTTGTGAGCCCTAAACACGCCTGCTCTGCCTAGTGGCCCAGCACTGGGGGACATGCGGATTGAGGGGGTAAGAAAGAGACCCAGCTAGGAGAGTGGGCCTGCCTCAGTAGCTGTGTGACCTGGACCAGTCACCTCACCTCTCCGCGCCTCAGTTTCCCCATCTGGGCATGATAATAGTACCTACTTCACGGAGTTGTGAGGAATGAAGTCAGATCGTGTCTGTAAGCACCCTGAGTAGAATGGTGCCTGAAACAGAAGTCACTAGAAGTTGTTCGTTGTCATTAATGCTGTTGTTTGTCAACCTTGTTCCAGTCGCCCTCTGCATCTTACCCGACCCTCTAGAAGAAAGGCAAGGGGAGCAAGGATGTCTCGCTTGGACTTCCTGGAGCACATACAGCTAATTTTAGAGCTGCTTATTCACGGAAATGTTATTGAATTTTAGAAAAAACTCTTTGGTGGCATTACCCAAAACAAGCCCTCGAGGGCACCAGAACCCCTAGCTGTGCAGCATTCCATCGGGGCAGGAGGAAGAGGCAGGGGCTTGTCATCTGTCACCTGCTCTCTTCTCCTGCTCGGCAGGTGTCAGGCCTCAGGGAACTGAGTGGGAGGCTTTGAGTCCTTGTAAATTGCAACGGCCTCTGGGATAGATTAATGTCCTATCCCCTAACAGTCACAGAGGGAGGCCCGACAGCTGGGTTTTCTAAGGGGCTGTGAGCCTGTATGTGCCAGGGCTTTACACGCATGATCTCGTTGAATCCTGACAGCAACCCCAGATGGACGGATCACTATCCGCATTGCACAAACCAGCAAGCAGAAGCTCAGAGAGGGTCGGCGACTTGCCCACAAGTCACCTCTACTTCTTCCTGCTGCCCCAGCAGAACGTTTGCACCTGAGAGGAGCTCAAGAGCGAGATAAAGGGGAAATGGAAACTCGCCTGCCTGGGTCTCTCTGGCCGGAGGCCCATCAGCGGCCATGCTCCGGGCCTCAGTTTCCCCACCTGCACAGGGGGGACGTGGGCCCCGTGTCTCATGCATTCTGCAGTTCTCATCCCTCTCCCTGCCTGGTGGGTGCAGATGGCTGGCTCCTTTCCCAGCCCCCTCCCCTCTGTGGCATTCCTCCTGTTCCGGCCACCACTCCTCCCCACCCCGCCGAAGCAGGGAAGCTCCTTTGGGGCAATTCTGCAAGGCAGCTTTGCCAGGCGTTAAACTATCGCTGCATTGGCAAGCAGGGCCCCCCCCCTCAGAACCCCAAATTCCCAGCCAGGCATGGGATAGCAGAGCCAGGGGGTCCTTTTCTGTGTGGACGCTCCAGCCCTGCCACCCACCCTCCCCCTGCCCCCTGCCCATGCAGCTCTTATGCTCTTATGTTTTTCATAAAGGAAAGTTGGCAGCAGCAGTGCTGGGCCTCCGTGAATGTAAACAGCTTAATCACCCTCAGGTCCTTTTCTCAACAGCCCTCTCCACTCACTTCCTTCCAGCTCTTTTCTCCTGGGGATAATTAGTGACTAGGAGCCAGCTGGGCTTCTCTGAGTGTGAGGGAAAATCAGGGACCCCGGGGGGAGGGCTGTGTCTGAGGGAACCCAGTGCAGGAGCAGCAGGAAGCAGCCCTGGGATCAGTCCCCAGAGGGCCGAGGGGAGGACGCAGTCTTACCTCCAAAGGCGGGCCTCATGGTGAAATCATGGTCATCCACTCTGAGAAGTGGCTGAGGTTTTCCCTTTCGGATTTTGGTCACATCAAGGTTCTTCTTATATAGATGACTGCAAAGGCAAGCAAGAAACTGTTTTCCGTCAGCCCACCAAGACATCGCGTGAGAAGATTTGGGGAGATGACTTCCTGCAGGGTCTACGTGTTACTCACCTTTTCGCCCATCCTACCATCTCTTTCTCCACTGAAGGGAGGTCGAGAGATAAAGGGTCCCCCTCACCCCTTACCTCCACCACCCTGGGCCTTCACAGGTGGGCTGGCCCGAGGACCTGGCCCCCCCGAGGCAGGACACCATCCTACCTTGGCAAGCTCCTAACTGTCTTGCCCAAAGTCATGATTGGATGACCAATGGTTGGGTCTAATGGTGGAGAATTATGATGGGTCTTTTTTTTCTGTTAAAATATCTCTTCAGTGTTGTTATAATATTGGTTTTGAGATAAGGAAAATTCTTAGGGACTTCCCTGGTGGTCCAGTGGGTAAGACTCCACGCTCCCAATGCAGGGGGCCCGGGTTCGTTCCCTGGTCAGGGAACTAGATCCTGCATGCCGCAACTAAGACGCGGCACAGCCAATATAAATAAATAATAAATAAATAGTTTTTAAAATCAATATACCAAAGTGGCATATTTAAAAAAATAAAATAAAATTCTGAGACAAATGTAGTTAAAGTTTTAAAAGGCTGGTGTTATCCTAGGCAGACCTGATGCTCTTTCCATCTATCCAGTTGGCAGCTGTCTGAAGAATCCACCCTGGTGGAGAGAGCCTCAACCCTCGGGAGAACAGACAGTTCACAGCCAGCGGCCATCAAGGCCACAGCTGGGCACAGATAAGGCTCTGCGCTCCCGTGTGCTGCGTGGCCAAAAAAAGAAAAAAAAATTTTTTATTTTTATCCAAAAGCCAAGGAAGAAGAGGAAGGGTGTTGGGCACTTGGAGAAAGAAGCTATGATCAGATACGCTTTTGGACAAGCCCGTTGCAGCTGCACACTCCGAGGACGAGAGGCCGATGGCTTCTTCCTGTAGCTGGGCGGTGGGACCTAAGTTCCCTAGAAACACGTGTGGTCATGGAGGGGCCCTTCCAAGGAGCTTCTGCCCTCCCGGGTCTCTTCCGCAAGAAGTGGAGCCAGACCAGGCCCGGCTCCCCGCGCAGCGACTGCTGGGGGGCCGTATACAGAAGCCCCAGCAGAGACACCCTGGGAACGTGGAAGCAGAGCTCAGTCTGAGGGCTTAGCCGATCACAGACATTAACTTGTGAGGGCAGCCCTGGCTCGCGGGGAGCAAATCCCTCCCGGTCAGCACAGTTTCTCAGTTGAGAGGGGAGGATTAGGGGAAGGGAAGTTCCAGCATGCCAGCACCCTGGAGAGAGGGAGGAGATTGAAATCCCAGTGCCGTTAATAAGGACCCAGAATTTTTCTTACGGGTCCAGTTATTTGATAACACAGGCCGCTGATATCCTGATCCTTGGGCTATTGGTGTCAGCTGGATGCCCTGCACCCATCCTCCACAGGAGATGCCAGCCACTGCCCCATCCCAGACTCCAGGGGCCCGGCTCTCCCATCCCCAGACTCCAGGGGCCCGGCTCTCCCGCCCCAGACTCCAGGGGCCCGGCTCTCCTGCCCCAGACTCCAGGGGCCCAGCTCTCCCACCCCAGACTCCAGGGGCCCAGCTCTCCCACCCCAGACTCCAGGGGCCATATGCCGAGCCCCAGCCCCGCGGCGGGGCTGCCAGAACTTTCACGGAACCTCAAACCCAGCCTTGTCGGGGTGTGGAGCGGGGAGAGAAGAAGAAGTGCTCACTATGCCTTTGAGAAGCAGGGCTGGTGAGCGGCAATCAACACACCATTCCAGGGGGTTTCAATTGGAGAAATCAGGTTCAGAAAGGTCAGGAAACAGGGCCACACAGCCAGGGAGCAGCAGAAGCAGGGCCTGAACCTGCCTGAACCTGGTTTCTCCTGACTTCCCAACCCCACTTCCTTCCCCAGAACCCTAGGGAGGGTGAGGGTCACTGGGTAGCAGGAGAGCAAAGCGGCTCCTGGGTCCAGCACTGGAACCATGATGCCAAAGGAGAGAAGGATGGCCAAGGGCAGGTGGAACCAAAGGGGCAGCAAATGGGAAGGAAAGATGAAAGGGGACCTCAGGCTTCGGGACCAGGAGGGGCCACACAGTGTGATCAGGGCAGAGCCCAGACTCCCAGATCTTGGTGTATTTTCAGATCTCAAGGGAGAAGGGCGTCTCTTTGCAGGAAAGCAGTCATGTGGTCGGGAGGCCGCCTTAGGCAGCAGGGCGGGGAATAAACCTGGGAGGCTGAGAGGCAGGAAGAACAGAACAAAACAAACAGCTAAGAGCAAACAGGCTCACTTGGCAGCAACTCAGTAAAGGGACACAAAGGATCAGAAAACCGGAAGCAGTTTTGAAAAAGCAGTTGCTGGACAGAATAATTGTTTTGCGAGGGTGTGTTGGCCAGGGTGACACAGGGAAGGTTGACAGGTTAGAAGAAGTCCTCTCGGTGTGTGTGTGTGTGTGAACAGGACTTCTAAGAGAAGGAGCTACTCCACAGAGCTGAACTGCTCTAAGACTGTAATGAGAAAGGTTCAGGTCATTTCATTCCTATTTATTAGCATAGCTTAACTCTTGTGTCAATAATGAAAGTACCTTTTAGTCAGATGTTTGGCTGAAATTTTTCACAGACAGACGTAGCTCTATGATTGTCTGAGCGTGTGCACGCCCTGGTGGATTACAGAAAGGCCTAGAAGCATGTTCCCTGATACATTTTCTCTATCCTTTTTCCCAGCTTCTGTTCAATAATTATTTTATATTCTTTGAATGTGTATGTTCATCTTTTCATCCACTTTAACACCTCATGGGATAGATTTCAAAAAGTTATCTTCACCCCTAAGGGTCAAATTCAATCCATCCATAAACAGTATAAAGTTTCCTCAAAAAACTAAAAATAGAACTACCATATGATCCAACAATTCTACTCCCAGGTATATATCTGAAGAAAATGAAAACACTAATTTGAAAAGATATGTGCAGCTCAATGTCCATAGCAGCATTGTTTACAATGGCCAAAATGTGGAAGCAACCTAAGTGTCCGTCAACGGATGAATGGATAAAGAAAGTGTGGTCTATATATACAATGGAATACTACTCAGCCATAAAAAAGAAAGAAAATTTGCCATTTGCAACAACATGGATGGACTTGGAGGGTATTATGCTAAGTGAAATAAGTCAGACAAAGAAAGACAAATACTGTATGGTATTATTTATATGTGGAACTAAGAAACAAAACAAACTAGTGAATATTTAAAAAAACAGACTCACAGGTATAGAGAACAAACTACTGGTTACCAGTGGGGAGAGGGAAGGGGGAGGGGCAAAATAGGGCTTAGGAGATTAAGAGGTACAAACTACAATGTATAAAATAAATAAGCTACAAGGATACATTGTACAACACAGGGAATACAGCCAATATTTTATAATAACTATAAATGGAGTATAACGTATAAAAATTTAGAATCACTATGCTGTACACCTGAAACTAATACAATACTGTAAACCAACTATACTGCAATTAAAAAAATTTTTTTAATAAATTCAGTCTGTCCACAAGCTCATGCAGGTGTCTGGGAATGAGACTGTGGGTCTTCTGAGAGCAACAGAGATGCTGTAACTGCCCAGGCTGCCAAGTGGGATCCCTGAGGGTCCCTGAGGGGCTTGTGCTGAACCCCAGCACCATTATTAGAAAAGAGACAGGTTCAGACCACGATTTCCCTTCAGACCTAGTAAATCAGGATCCTAGGTTCTGGTCCTGTCAAGCTACTACCGAGCTGTATGAATTACTCATGCCGACGTTTTAGCATCTATCTGTAAAATAAGACAGTGTTTCCCCATGTGTGCTCTGTGGACTATGAATCCCACAGATAGTCCAAAAAAAAAAGTGTTGCTCTTTTTCTTTTTTTTAAAGAAAAACTGCATAATTTATCCTCCTCTTCCAGATTCACAACCTCTATTGGCATAATAAATGTTCTATAAGTTCTGCTATAAAGATACCTGTCTAAACCAGGATTTCCCAACCTTCTTTGACCCTGGAACCCCCTCTTTATACAACACCTATTCACATTTCACAGAATTAGAACTCAGGGGAATTGCTGGACCCCGTGACCTCTGAAGTTCCTGCCAGTTCAACAGCCTAGGATTCTGGCTACATAACCAGGATGCGTCTTCGAGAGTGGTGCCTCTTTCCCAATATCCTGGACAATTTGTACCTGTTTGCTTTCTGACTGAGTAGAATTAGACTTCACAGAGTATTTACATCTCCCAGAGCAGCAGTCTCCAAAGTAGGGGCACACCTGGATGCTCCACTGGGATGCAAGAAGTAGAAATTGTAACTCTCATTTATAGTTAGTTTTTATCTAAAAATAAGGAAGTTTTGGGGCTTCCCTGGTGGCACAGTGGTTA
This sequence comes from Pseudorca crassidens, assembly GCF_039906515.1. Taxonomy (NCBI): domain Eukaryota; kingdom Metazoa; phylum Chordata; class Mammalia; order Artiodactyla; family Delphinidae; genus Pseudorca; species Pseudorca crassidens. Next base: position 66,714,629 of record NC_090308.1, on the reverse strand, counting down.
AGAATCCACCTGCCAATGCAGGGGACACGGGTTTGAGCCCTGGTCCGGGAAGATCCCACATGCCGCGGAGCAATGGAGCCCCTGTGCCACAACTACTGAGCCTGAGCTCTAGAGCCCACGAGCCACAACTACTGAGCCCGTGCGCCACAACTACTGAAGCCCACGCGCCTAGAGCCCGTGCTCCGCAACAAGAGAAGCCACCACAGTGAGAAGCCCGCGCACCGCAACGAAGAGTAGCCCCTGTTCAATGCATCTAGAGAAAGCCCGAGCGCAGCAACGAAGACCCAATGCAGCCAAAAATAAATAAATAAAATAAATAAATTTATATAAAAAAACAAACTGTGAGAAACAAATGTTTAAAAAATTAAAAATAAAAAAATAAAAATAAGGAAACTTTTCAGCTTTAATATACATATTTATAATAGTAAGGTATGTAATTTGTGTATATATATATGTATACACATCACGGGGTACGGTTTCAAAAAATGGTCACTGATAGCGGTACGTGATCAAAAAGGGAGACCACTGACCTAGAAAATGTGCCTCAAGGTATTAGTTAATATTCATAATCACGCAGTGCTTAGTAGAATGGAAAAACAGACATGTAACATGGCGTGTTACACATGGCGTGGATATCTTAGCTGCTTGCTCTTTTCTTCATGCTGAACAGGCCTAGCATATCGTGCTTCGTACATCAGTTCAAAACAAACGTATTAAGGAACTTCGATTTGTGATGTAATTATGTTAAGTGCAAATTCTGGGCCTAACCAGTTATTTCTTGGAAGTGTTTCCATTACATCATGAAATAGCCTTCACTGTTGTCCACATGTATATTTTTAATAACCTAGCAAATTTCAAACATCTTCTCTAAGATTCAAAACAGTACAATGAAACCTGATAGCGTTATAAAATTGTTCCCAATCAAATAAAGAAGACAACTCCCAGTTACATTTTTTTCTTAATAAGTCAAACTACATTCCTATATACAGTTCCCCTCAAAAAAGAAAATTCTTTTTTTTTTTTTTAAAGTGAAAGCGGGTTTATTTAGAGAGAGACACACTCCGTAGACAGAACGTGAGCCGTCTCAGAAGGCAAGAGTGGCCCGAGGGCATGGGGTAGTCTCGGAAAGTGAGAGCAGCCCTGAAATATGGGGTGGGTAGTTTAAAAAACAAAAATTCTTGAGTGTAATTCCTTAGCAGGTCATCTATGGTCCCTACAGGATGTAATCCCAAGAAACTAAGCGGCACAATCTGAGAAGTACAACGATGCTTTACCCACTAAGTCTTCAACTGCCTGACTTAAATCAAAATGCTTTGGTGGAACACAGACATCAGAATGAAAGGCTCAGCCTAGTCTAGCTTCCCTCTCTCGCTGCTGGTGACACAATATTTGTGTATTTGTGCCCAGGGAGAGGCTGTGTTGAGTGAGGGCGAGGTCCTATCTACCCCCGGCTGGAAAACAGATTCCAATAGGACGGGCGATCTAACCCCTAGCCCTCCCGGGAGCTGTCCCACTGTGTGTCACTGCCACCACGAGTCACCTCCCTCCCCTCCCGCCCACAGCTTTACCTTGGCTTGGACGTTTCCAGCTGCCCTGTCCATCTCCTCTTCTTGGGCTTTCTGGTCTCCACAAGAACCATCAGGCAAAACAAGAACAAAATGAGTCTTGCAAAATAAGGCATCCTGTGAACGTCTGTGATGCTGCAAGCTGCTTTCCAGTAACCTGCAGCGGAGCAGATCCCCCCAGGCTTAACCATTGACTCGGTCTTCTGCCTCGAGCCAGGGCAGCAAGGAGGGCATGGCTGGCCAGGCTGAGTTTCCCGATTTAATATTGATACTGATGCTTGTGCCACCCTACTTCCCACCCCCTCAGGCCATGACACAAACACCAAGGCTTTGCCTTCCCTGCTACTTAGTGATTGGCTATTAGTAAGTTGGTTCTCCTGTGAAGGTCAGCTTCCGCTGAGTCCTAGAACAGCTTTGGCTAAAACTGTTATATAAAAAAAAAAAAAAAAAAAAATTAAATCTCTTGGACATGCCAGCTTTTTGCTGAGATCATTAATCCATCTCTCTGGCGACATAAAACCAGTCTGTCACATCCGCCAGGGAGCAGGTTGGATTCTGAGTGGATTTGCAGGGAAGACTTGTGCACACGGAGATGAGCACCTGAATGTGCCCCGGAAATGCTGAGTAAACACTCAAATGACCTGTTTCCACAGGGTTGCTTTATTTCTTGAGCTAAGAGCCTGTGCTTCACCTATGGCCAAGGGTGCTTGCTTTTCCCCAAATACACATCTTTTTTTTTTTCAGTGAAAACACATCTTATCAAAACATAAAACATATTTTGATTTTGAAGGAAAGCAAAAACCAAAGGAGAATTTGTGATTATGTAAGCTCTTCTTCCTAGCATGAGCACTAGATTAATGTTGGTCTTTCATCCTAAAATGTATAAGGTCATCGCTGATTCACTTTGTTATAAAGCAGAAACTAACACACCGCTGTAAAGCAATTATATTCCAATAAAGATGTTAAAAAATGTATAATGTCATCATAAATGAGGTTTGATTCCTATTCTGGGATATGGAATTATGAACATTAGAAGTGAAAAGATACATGTGGTTATGTTTCATATACTCTGCAGAAGAAAATGTTTAAAAACTACCTATTGCTTGCTTGCTGTGTCCTGGGAATGGAGATGATGAGTGTGGTAGAGACATAGGGAGATGAGGATGGAGGTCAGAAGGAGCAATAGCTAAAACTGAAACAGAATTAGGGTTTTCTTATGTAAGAAAGAATCAAGAGAAGCTCTTTTGATCCCTTTAAGCAAAGTAGAATGATATGATCCACTTTATTTTTTCAGGAATTCCTAAGTGGGATCAGTTGGGTCAGAGAAGACCCAACTGATTGATCTCTTTTGACTATGTTAAAAGAGGATGGGGCTTCCCCATCCACCAAAGAGGATGGTGGCGCAGTGGTTGAGAGTCCGCCTGCCGATGCAGGGGACACGGGTTCGTGACCCGGTCCGGGAAGATCCCACATGCCGCGGAGCGGCTGGGCCCGTGAGCCATGGCCGCTGAGCCTGCACTCCGCAACGGGAGGGACCACAACAGTGAGAGGCCCGCGTACGGCAAAAAAAAAAAAAAAAGAGGATGAGGTCCTGCCCTAAGGGATGGGAAGAGGGAAGGAGAAGAAGAGGGAAGACAGAAGAATGTAACAGTCAAGTTATCACCAAAGGAGAATATACATGGTGATTGAATAGAGTAGGAGGTGAGAGAACACAATGAAAGCTAGGACCCTGGTTTGGAGGCACGTCTGGTGGGTTGGTGCCACCATTATCTGATGTCCCTGAGAGGTGGACAAGTTTGGTGGGGTACGGGGTGGGAGGATGAGATAAATTTTGACTTACGGAGTTTGAGGTATCATGGGACTTCTGGATGCCCAGTAGGCAGCTGGAGTATGAGCCTGGAACGCAGGAGAAAGGTCTGGATTGAAGAAATAGATGCAGAACCATCAGTGTAATGGTGGTAGTTTAATTACAGGAAAAGATGAGATCTTCCCCGGAACAGAAGTCGGAGCCCAAGTGCAGAATCCTAGAGACTGTACTCTTAAAGGCTGGGTGGGCAGCCAGAACACAGGCATAGAAAAACTAGCAGAGATGTTGACTACGAAAACCAAAGGAGCTTCAGGAGGGGGACAGTTAACAGTCAGTGCTGGGCAGACATAAGTGAACAAAATATGTTCCTGGACCTGAGAACCAGAACATTGCTCCTAACTTCAATAAACTGTAGTTTCAGTTGTGTGATGTGGAAGAAGCCAAATTGCAGTGAATTAAATAGGAATCTGGGAAATGGAGTAATTTAGTACGGGGACCGACTCAGTGGTTCCCAAATCTGGCCACTCCTCAGAATTATCCAGGTAATTTGTTTAAAAGCCTCATTCCTGCCAAAGATTTAGTGAGGAAGACATGAGACTTATGAAAGTTCTTCTCCATAAATTTTGTTCAAAAGATCTCTTTTGCTCTCTTCCATTTGGACCAGGCCTATCAAGGGCTGACTGACTGGAACCCTAGAATTTTGCACAGATGTTGTTGGTTTTAAAGAAATATTTGTTTTGTTGCACTCCAGATGTAACTTTAGATCCTACCAATTTTTTCTTTAAATCTTATCTACTTATTTATTTTGCGGTACGCGGGCCTCTCACTGTTGTGGCCTCTCCAGTTGCGGAGCACAGGCTCCGGACGCGCAGGCTCAGTGGCCATGGCTCATGTGCCCAGCCGCTCTGCGGCATATGGGATCCTCCCGGACCAGGGCACGAACCCATGTCCCCTGCATCTGCAGGCGGACTCTCAACCACTGCGCCACCAGGGAAGCCCGATTCACGTATTTCTTTGTACAAATGTCTATTCAAATCCTTTGCCCCTTCTTAACCAGGTCATTTATCTTTTTTATTGTTGAGATATGAGTTCTTTAGTCTCGATACAAGTCTCTTATCAGATATGTGATCTGCAAATGTTTTCTCCCATTCTGTGTTTTCACTTTATTAATGATGTTCCTTGAAACACAAAAGGTTTTTCATTTTGATGAAATATAATTTATGTACTTTTTCTTTGGTTGCTTGTGCTTTTGATCTCGTATCTAAGAAACCACTGCTGAACCCATGGCCACAAAAATTGACAATGTTTTCTTCTAAGAGTTTTTGCCCTGACATTAAGGTTTCAGATCCATTTTGGGTTAATTTTGCATGTGGTATGAGGCAGTGGGTGTATAACTTTAACATTTGTTTATTTCTCAGGACAGAGGATCAAGTGAAGAGCTGTGGAAAGGCCCCAGTAAGCATCTGCAGCCAGATTAGGCCAGAGCTAGGTGGGACTCTGGTCACACACAGCCTTGTGTCCTACATCAAGGGTTCAGGCCTATTTTAAGAGCAATGGGAGAGACGGGATCAGATCTGTACCACGCACTGGAGAAGACTCCAGCTGCAGTGTGCAGAGTGGGGCAGGAATGGAGACTTGTTAGAGATAATTGCACTAGTTGAGAGATGATGGCTAATTAGGGCAGTGGCAGTGAGCATGAAGAGAAGTGGAAAAATGCAAGAGAATATTCAAGGAGGTACGATGAACAGGAGATAAGACCAAATGACATAAAGAACTCAAAAGCAGGTATGAATAAAGTCACTGGTTTTATTGAGCAGCTCAAACTAGTTCTGAAGGCAACTTTTAAAGAGGCACTGCAAATAGCTTTGGAGCAATTACAGCCTCCCACAATGCCTGTTAAGAGTACACTTTTTTTTTGGCTGCACCGCACAGCTTGCAGGATCTTAGTTCCCTGACCAGGGATTGAACCCAGGCGCTGGGCAGTGAAAGCGCAGAGTCCTAACCACTGAACCTCCAGGGAATTCCCAGAGTACACATGTTAACGTACACATTTTTCTTTGTTAAAACTCAGGTTCACTAAATGCATTCACCTTTCATATACTTCTTTGCAAGTAATAAAACAATATAAGTTTTTCAGTACTTCAGCCTAGGTTTCTGAACAACGACGTCCAATTGTGTGAGGTCTGCCTGTTTACTGATTCTGCTCTATAAGAATGGGAGGTCTCGAAGGACCAGAAAGTTTATTCACAGCCCAAAAGAACAAAACGATTTCTTACTCTCCTGAAATAGGAAATTTTATGTTTTCATAGTCAAAATAATAAACAATTTTTGAAGGTTTTTTAAAAAAAGTAGTTGAGAATTTTGATGAAATTTATTTATTTCAGTAGAATAAAACTATAAGCAGCATGAAAATATAAAGTGCTACATAAAAGCCCCACGATACATAAAATCTGAAAGGTTTCATTGGTTTAAACAGTTGCAGGTGAAACAGACATTATTTATCTTTTCAAGCATATGCTATTTTAACCACCTTGATATGTGCTATGTCGGTCAAAGGAAAAGCCATGAGTTACCTAAATCTGAGGGTTGAAGGAGTCCTAGGCCTTTACCTACCAGATCACACGTCTGGTTTTGGCCTTATGCTGTCAATAAGGGGTTAAACTGGGGCTTTAAAAATAATAGTTTTCTGAAGAGGCCCTTTATTGGGATGTAAGAATGGCTCCAAAGGCCAGTTTTGTTCATTAACCCCACAATGGGGGCCAGATCAACAACTTAAGGAGTTTCAGGTAGCAATATGAGCTGAAAGGGAAGAAGCAAAAGATATGCCACTTTCAGATACGTGTATCAGGTACTTAAAAAAAAACAAACAAAAAAAAACAGCACAAAGAAGGAGATGGCCTGGCTGTTGATGGGTGAAAGAAGAGAGGCAACTCAGATAGAGGAAGATCTGTAGAACATGAAATCTTCTTGGCTTAATCAGTTTTAAAGTATAGACACACCACGGAAACATGCAACGAGATCACATAGATCGAGGCTGGCTCAGTGTGATGGAGAGGAAGATTGTTCCTAGCACACGATTAACCTCAGGATAGGCTGAGAGAATGCGGATTTCCTTCTTCTCAGGTGATAACATTACCTGGTCTTCCCCCGTGAGTCAGTGACCTCTTGCTAGGAGACCACTGACCACTGAACCAATATTTCTAATATTTTACATTCCAAACCAAGACTTCAGAATGTACTTTCTCATGGCAATAAAGGTATAAAATGGTAACCTATAATTTTCCTGACATACGAGGTCTTCATAAAGTCCTTGGGCCTTTTAGACTTTACCAACTTCAGCTGTAGATATAAGAGAAACAATCTGTAAACACTTTAAAAATGCCAATTTATTAAAATTTAAGAAAACTGTGTATTATATAGTAGTATACAATACGTTCTTATTTTAGATGCAGACATAACTGGCTATAAGATGAAAACAAATTGTGTCTGATAGTTCATAGAACCAAAATCCTATCAGAGCAGGAGTAAAAATTAAATTTGCCTTTAAAATCATTTTACAAATTGTTTCTATCTTGTCCATAATTTCAGTTAGTTAAAGCTACATAAGGACTTTATAAATACCATTCCCCTAAGTATTCAAGATACATTATGGACTAATGGATTTTGTCTAATGTGGCCTTGTCTAGAACCTAAACATGATTTACAACACTGAGTTGTAAAAAAACAAACAAAAAAAAACAATTAACTTACAAATGCACTTTTAGAGCATAACCTATTTGAAAGCTGGGGACTGCCTGTATTTAAAAATTAAATCTTCATTAACAATACCCTCAAGAGTGCCCTCAACGCTGCTCTTGAACATGCTGAAGGTAACATTTTTCTGTGATTATATGTTCTCACCAGGCATTATTTATGATGATAAAATTATCTACTAGAGTCTGTGGAGCTAGCTAGCACTAAGTTATATACTGATTTATTGATCAATATATCAATAAACATATGGATATATATTGATATATTGATTTTGCACTGAAAATTATCTCTTGGGCTTTGATTAGGTGGGCAGTTCTAATTTCTATCACTGTTACATGGGCCCTGAGCTTTTATATTAAAATGGTACATGAAATATCTCAATATTATGATATTCCTGGAATAATTAAATTTATAGTGATTATAAAGCTAGGCATATAATACAACTCAAAAGATATACAATTCAAAGTACAGCAAACATTCCAATCTTAAGATCCTCCCCTTTAACTTGTGGAAGAAAATCAAGCAGTTTCCTGGCTTGGATCCTTCCTTCCTTAAATCAAAGCTCTACGGAGGGTTGTTTTCCTTCTTTCTTTTAAAATCTTGTGTGTGAACTGGAGAGAAGGGGATAACAGCATATCAAAGTGGTTACAAAGCATTATTCCCTCTTCAAGTAACATCCAATAATAATGATGTAATCTCATTTCCTCAGAAATGTTTGACCAAAATAGTTTACTTTCACCGAAGAATGTTTAGGACACAACGTCAGTCACAGAATGGGCAATTCCAGTATGTCTCATGTGAATACATTTTAAGCAAGCTATTTGAGGAGTTTTATTTTCCCTTTTTTTTCAACTCTTATCCCTATATCATTCTACATTAAGTAGAAACAGAGTACTCAATAAATGGTATTGAGTAACTAGTAATACTCATTGGAACTTAAAATACCATTTTTTATCCAAAAAGTTTAAAGGGCTATACAGAAAAGTATCACAAATTTACATAAAGAGAAGCTGAGGCATGAGAAACAACAATAAGTTATTTCCCTATAAAGCAGGTCATACAGAGAGACAAGGGACTTTGACTTCCAGTCCCTTATACTAAGCAGGACACAGTCTGAATGTCTAGCTCTATTTATACTGAATTATAAGGATCAAAAAAGGAATGAAGGGTAAATACAAAATAATCTTTTTGTAAACAATTCTTAGATTATACCCAATGCAGAATGTTTAATGAAGTAGATGAGTCACAGCTCTTAAGACACGAAACAATATTATAACTCAAAGTCAAATATGTACTCATTGGCCAGATATATCCGTCGGAATATAAGAGCTGCCAATGCCAAAGTCAAGATGACGATCAGTACAGCAGATCCGCCATGATCAGTGTGGTGGTCTCTTGGCGGCCGGCCCTGGCTCACAGCTGGTGAAGCAGACGACCTTCTCTGACCCTGCTGCCGGGCCCGGCGCTGTCGAGGGCTCATGGAGGTATCCTCAGCTACAGGTTGGGCAGGTTGTTGAAGGGACGCTGCTAAGGTGTTCTGGACTCCACACTATGAAATTTTAACACATTTTGTTTGAAACTGGCAAAGAACACTTGTATACGTACATACAGGCTCTTCAACAGCACGAGGAATCTCCGAGCGCTAAATATGACTAAGGGCAAAACTACCAAGAATTCTCTGAATGCTGAGATTGGTACTTCACCCCCCGGAATAAGCCAGCAACACAATTTATTCTGAGTGCTCACCAGGTAGAGGAGGGATTTACCAGCAACAAATAAGACAAGGACAGAGTTTGCCCATATTCTCCATAGATCGCTTTGTACTCTCCTCCAGCAGCAATTCAAACAGTATCTGCTAGGCATCTGGGTACCTCCCTTCTTTCAGGAGAGTCAAGGAGGGAAGCAATTTGATTCCCACTTCTACATAAAAATTTGCTATATTCTAAAGGGCAACTCGCAACAGTGTTCTTCCCCCAGTGTTATCTTATTACATCAACAATCACAGAACATAGGAAATAATTTCAAACCATATGTTCTTCATAATAATATTGTTATAAAAAATAGATGTGGTTTTCAAACCAGGCTTATCATTTCTCACAATCCCTGTCAACTGAATTGAACACAAGTCTAGAAGAACTGTTTACTGTGTGTTTGAACTGTGTTATTCTATGAACGTAAGGCATGAACTCTTGTCAAGAGTGCCCTGGGTATGTGCTGAGAAACACGTGGAGGTGGTTAGGGGAGACTCAGTGTATCCCCCTGGAAAGCACTGGATGTCAACTGCTTTCCATCGTTTCAATGAACGCTTGGTCAAAGCATAAACACAATGTGGTACCCAGTGATTCAAAATCGTCAATGTGTTCTATAGACAAGAAAGCTCTACAAAATATGAATTCCACTTTATTTATATAGATACCTTAACTCTACCTCTAATAACCCAACAGTCTTTCTTATATTGAAAACAACTTTATGCTGATTATAATAGTGTCAAGACACATTCTTTCAAATAAAAAATAAGAATGTATGTTTTATTCAGAATAACTTTTTAAATTGAGTAATTACAAAAAAAGTATTGAACGAAAATACTTTTCATGATAGAAATTTTCAATATTTAGGAAAAAAAGGAATCTAATAATGTAATTCAAATACCTTTTTTTTTTAAAGGTAAGAGAATGAGCTTTGTCCTGGCAACAACTGTAAACATAGGGAAAAACTGCTGATCTAAGTTACCTGCAGAAGAAATTACATTTTAATTCTGACAGCACCCCAACATTAAAAGATTTAAATAATCTGAGTTTCTAAAAACTATCCTTTGGAAGCACTCACATGTAGTGACCCATAACCCAGAGGCAGAAAGGAACTATCCACTCTGAGTTAAAACTAAAAGTGCCGATGCTGAGTTAGAGGGGCATGAACTTGGACTTCCATACTCCAGGGCTCAGGAGCTAGGTGCTCACTGAAGAGCAGATACACAAAGCTGTTACATTTTATGATGTCTAATGTTGCCGCACTGTGTCATGTAATGACTTATTACAACATTCCGCGGGAAATCTCCCATTCTTCCAGCCATTCAGCCAAGCAGACAGAAGTGCCTGATAGAGCAAAAGTACTCAGGGCTTACAGGGAAATGGGTTCTTAAGGAAAATAAAAGAACAAGCTGGTAGTATCAATTCAGAAACTAGCATAAGAGACTGACTCATCCTAAAGCTTTGATTTTATACATGTTGTTTTTTCCATTAGTTTGAGGGGAGAACACTATCCTGCCCATATACCTGACTAAAACAGCGAGTCTTATCATTACTAGGCTGGCTTCGCCACTTCATAGATGTGTGACCCTAAGCAAGTCATTTAACCTAAGACTCAGCTCCCTCTCCTGTACAAGGATACGATCCAGTTCAGTAGGTGAGAAGATTAAACAGGATAATGATATAAAGTGCTTAGGATACACAATTGCTTATTAAATGTTAGTCATTATTAATATTACTATCAATATATCCCTTTGAAGGCTCCAGATTTAGGTAACAAAAAAAGTCATGACTTTATTTAGGACTGCTTTTCAGAACTTTATTTAGGGCTGCTTTTCAGAACTTTATTAGTATGATTATTTGGAGTTGAAGGACTAATTGGACTAAATTTTGGTGGTTCACATTGAACTGCAGATGGAGAATCAAGTGGGCCTTAGCATTTTCAAAATGCCAGAGGTTTGGTGGTAGGACTTTTAAATCTCTGCTGTTTGCCTAAACTTGTTCAAACACACATATCACAGAATGAAGACTTAAGTCATAATAGTTTCCATTTCCTTCATTAAGATGAAGTGATATTTCTGGGAACGTGAAAGTATGTGATGTTTATATTTAATTAAATTACATTTAAATATATATAAAAAAATCACAGTCACAGGTAAGTCCCTTGTTATATATAAAAGCTTTTCTATAGTAACCTAGAATAGCATCTGGGAGGGAGTTTTGTGTTTGCTTTTTAACAAAAAATGAAATGGCTTATTCAGAACCTCAATCCCTGGGAAGAAGAAAAATGTCTGATAGACTGGAAAAACATAAATCGACCATCAGTATTGTTCCCATTTCTACATAGCTAAAAAATCTGCATCAAATAAACAGATGGCCTGATGTTATCTGCTGTATTTAGACTTTGGGCAATCTCTCGCCCCCTCAAGGCTAAAAAAACATACCTTATCTGGGATTTGATGTATAACATCTCAGTGAATTTATATTACACTTGCATGTAAAGCAGCTATCCCCAGCCAAAATGAGGTTTCAGTTACTTCCACAGTGATCAAATTATATAATCACACTCTGAGATAATCTGTATGTAAATGTAGTTAGGAGCTAAATTTGCAACTGTATGCAATTTTATTGTCTTAACCAGAATTGGTATCAATTACCTATACCTACGAAAAAGAGTTCTGCTTTATGTACTTTAAAATCTAAATGGGTGGTGATCATTTTGCAATGTATAGAAATATCAAATCACGATGCTGTGCACCAAACTAACGTAGTGTTGTAGGTAAGTTAAACTTCCAAAACAAACAAACTCATAGAAAAAGAGATCCGACTTGGGGTTACCGGAGACATGGGCCTGGGGGTAGGGGAAATGGATGAAGGTACAAATTCCCAGTTACAAGATAAATAAGTACTAGGGATGTCATGTACAATACCATTAATAGAATGAGCACTGCTCTTTGTTATGCATGAAAGTTGTTAAGAGAGGAAATCCTAAGAGTTCTCATCACAAGGAAGAAATATTTTTTTCTTTTTTCATTTATTTTGTATCTCTGAGATATTGGATGTTCACTAAACTTATTGTGGTAATCATTTCATGGTGTAAGTCAGATCACTATGCTGTACACCTTTAAACTTATACAGTGCTGTATGTCAATTATATTGCAATAAAACTGGAAGAAAAAATGAGAAAAAAAATCAAAATGGAAAAGACTACTACAATAACAAAACTATTGTTTGTGCAATCGAAGTTTTTACTAAACTTCTTGACTTCTTTATCTGTATTCCTAGTATTTTTTTAGTATTTTTTTTAAAGTGCCAATCCTAAGATTCATTTATTCAACCAACAAATACCGATTGACCATCTACTATATACAAGGCACTATGCCAAGCACTAGGGATATCGTGCAGTAGAAAGACAGCCCTGATCCTCAAGGAGCCTACATTCTGGGAAGGGAGATAGACAATAAATAACTAATTATAAAATAAATTACAACTGGAATAAGTATAATTGGAATATGCAACAGGAGACTTGACATAGATTTAAAATAGACTAAAGACAGATTTAAATACATCACAAGTATTAGGAGACTGTACTTATAGGTGAAAAATGATTACTACCCTCCTCCTGTCTGTAATAGGATGGTTCTATTTAAAAAAAAACTATTTATGATATAAAAAAAAATTAGAGGGCTTCCCTGGTGGCGCAGTGGTTAAGAATCCGCCTGCCAATGCAGAGGACACGGGTTCGAGCCCTGGTCCAGGAAGATCCCACATGCCGCAGAGCAACTAAGCCCGTGTGCCACAACTACTAAGCCTGCGCTCTAGAGCCTGCAAGCCACAACTACTAAGCCTACGTGCCACAACTACTGAAGCCTGCATGCCTAGAGCCTGTGCTCCACAGCAAGAGAAGCCACTGCAATGAGAAGCCCTCACACCGAAACGACGAGTAGCCCCCGCTTGCCGCAACAGAGTAGCCCCCGCTCGCCGCAACTAGAGAAAGCCCACGCACAGCAACGGAAGACCCAACGCAGCCAATAAATAAATAATGATTAGAATTCTAAAGGTGAAAAGTAATCTGAATTTTTTTTTTTTTTGCGGTACGCGGGCCTCTCACTGTCGTGGCCTCTCCCGTCGCGGAGCACAGGCTCCGGACGCGCAGGCTCAGCGGCCATGGCTCACGGGCCCAGCCGCTCCGCGGCATGTGGGATCCTCCCAGACCGGGGCACGAACCCGCACCCCCTGCATCGGCAGGCAGACTCTCAACCACTGCGCCACCAGGGAAGCCCTGAATTTTTTAAAAATACTGCAAGCTAAAACATTTACTGACTAAAATTAATTCACTATATCTCTCTGTAATTCATGAAATTACATAGGCAACACAAAAATGATTTAACTCTTAGCATGCACTTTTTTCTTATACTTCCATCTCCAGTCCCCCAAAAACTTCCTTTAGAGCACCCTCTCCCCTGCTTTCTCCAATCCACTTCTTTCTGCCCATCTCACTCTCTGAATGGGAGAAGATCACTCAGTCCCACTTTATAATAAGTATTCCTGAGTAAAAGGAAAATCTGTATTTGCCCAGCTTCTATTTCAATTTTCCTGACCCTTTAAAATCCTCTATAAACTGGACAGGGGGGAAAGATGTGGCTACTCAACCAAACAATCTGTTACGAAAAACAGTTCCTCTCTTATATATAGGAAGGAGGGACTTCCCTGGTGGTGCAGTGGTTAAGAATCCGCCTGCCAACACAGGGGACACGGGTTCGAGCCCTGCTCCAGGAAGATCCCACATGCTGCAGAGCAACTACGTCCATGCGCCACAACTACTGAGCCCGCGCTCTAGAGCCCGTGAACCACAACTACTGAGCCCGTGTGCCACAACTACTGAAGCCCACATGCCTAGAGTCCGTGCTCCACAACAAGAGAAACCCGTACACCGCAAGGAAGAGTAGTGTCTGCTCACCACAACTAGAGAAAGCCCATGCACAGCAATGAAGACCCAATGCAGCCAAAAATAAATAAATAAATTTATTAAAAAATTTAAAAAAAGAAAGGAAAGTCAGTGTTTTCCCCCATAATCTTAATTATTTAGCAACAGTCCAGTCACAGTTTCTTAATCACTCTCTCCAACGACCAAAGCCCGCTAATGTTTAGACAATAGGTCAGGGCACAACTAATAAGACCCACAGCATCCGTGGAATCTTTCATTCAATAATTATTTATTAGACACTTACTATGTACAAGGGAGCACCATCCAACAGAACTTTCTGAGATGATAATGTTCCGTATCTATGCTGTCTAAGACAGTAGCCACTAGCCACATGTGGCTCTTGAATACTTGAAATGTAGCCAGTGTGACTAAGGAACTGAATTTTTAATTTAGTTTCATTCTGAATAAGGTAAATACAAATTTAGATAGTCACATGTGGCTAGTGGCTACTGTACTGGACAGAGATGGTCTAAGGCAAATCTTTGACTCCAGGCCTTTAAGTCACTGCCTTAATGCCTTTAAGTCAGTGCCTTAATGCGGCTTAACAAACCTTCCAGAGATAGAGTGTCTATTTAGAAAGCAGCTAATGTATGCATATTTTGTTTCATTCAGAGTCTAGCACTATATTGAAACTAACTTTTCAGGAAAGTCATAGAATTCTGGAAGGACAATAGGACCTAAAATTTGTTTAGTCCAGCCCCATTTAACAAAAAAGAAGGCTCAGAAGATATGAATAACTTGCTTAAGATACTATAATTCGGGCTTCCCTGGTGGCGCAGTGGTTGAGAGTCCGCCTGCCAATGCAGGGGACATGGGTTCGTGCCCCGGTCCGGGAAGATCCACATGCCGCGGAGCGGCTGGGCCCGTGAGCCATGGCCGCTGAGCCTGCGCGTCCGGAGCCTGTTGCTCCGCAACGGGAGAGGCCACAACAGTGAGAGGCCCGCGTACCGCAAAAAACAACAACAACAAAAAAAAACAAGATACTATAATTCACTAGAGGGAGAGCTAGGCTAGAACCCAACTGTTAGGAGGACCAAAATATTCAGATATTTCATCTAGATATCGCCTCTTCTACTGCAAATAATGACAGTGGTATAGATATAGATATAGATATAAAAGACAAGAGCCATACCGATGTACTTGCTGTAGCACCCTGGAATGTTGTAGGTATATCATCCTGTAAATCGTTTAGTGAAAAAGAGTGGTTTAAGTCCGACTCAGTGATAGTCTTTCCAGATGAATTGACTTCTGCCTATAAAAAAAAGATACACCCAAGAGCAGTGTCACAAGAGGAGATGTACAGAATAACCCACAACCTACTAAGTCCTCTCCTGGATTTATTTTAATTAGTACTTTAATATCAACTAGTCAGTTAAGCTCTGAGCATTCATTCGTGTCCAATACTGTGCTAGATATTTTAGGAAGAGTAGATAATACCTATTCTCAAGGAGCCGTTACTTGGTGAGGAACAAAACTAACACTTCTGGTTCACGATCCACTCCAAAAAGCTCTAAAAACTAGAGTTTTTTGTAGTTTTCAGGCAAAGTCTGACATGTGAGGCTATTAACAGTCTCGATCCCACATTACTGTAAATATTCCCAGGTTTGCTGATGAGATATTAATAGATTTGATTATGGGGTGCTGCCCTAGATCCCACTATGGATGTTAGTATAGGTTTAATATTTCTAAAATCTGAAATTCTGATGTACAAAAGACATCTGGCCCTAAGATTTTCAGAGAAGTAATGTTAAGCACAATAGGAATCCTCAGAAGGAAGAAAATAACCAACATTTATTAACCACCTCCTCTTCCAGGCACCGCAGTAAAACAGAAGGGAAAATTTCTCCCAAGAACTGGACACGGGAGGATATACAAGATGTAGAGAGGGGAGAAAAGGGAGGAGGCAGCATGTTGCTTAAGGCAGGTTGACTTTTTTTGATGGAGCTAAAAATTAAATTCCAGAAGGAATTATATGCAGAGCAAAAGGATGAGAGACATGTCAAAATATTAATAACAGCTATTTCTTGGGGATGGGATTATGCATGATTGTTATTTTCTTCTTATAGTTTATCTATATTTTCTATAATAATAGTTTAAAATTTATTAAGCACCAGAGACAGTTCTAAATGCAATACATTTAAATGAGCATTAACTCAATTCTCGTAAGAATCCTACAAGTACCATTATTATTCACAGATGAGAAAAAGGTACAATGTAAGTAATATGCCTGATGTCCTACTAACAATAAGCAGCAAAGCTGAGATTTGAACCCTGGCACAGTATACCAGAGTCTAGGTTTTAACCATTACTATGCTATAATAATAATGCTGCTTCTGTGAATATATATTATTAGTTTTATAATGAGAAAAAATTATTTGTAAAAATCTCAGTGAGACAGAACTACATTGCTTTACTTTCTGTCCAAAAGTTGGCAATAAACAAAAGGGCTACAGAATTAGAATTTATTTACAAATTTAGAGTACCTTGAAACTGATTTGTCTAGCCAGTTCCTTGGCTTCTTGGTCAGCCTGACTTGAATCGCTTCCAGATTTTAAAGGCAACAGGACATCCTTCATGGCAAAGCCACATCCCTCACAACAGAAATCTTGTGATCTGGTAAGAAGTAATTTTTTGATGGGTATAAATCAAATACTTGAAAGTTAATCCAAGACAGTCAAATACTGAATGATTAAATTTAAAAGATCACTCAACAATTCCGTATCACACTCATCTACGTGCATATTAGACAATTTTGGCAATAATTATAGTTCTGAGACAAATACACAAGTTAAACTGTTTTTTAAAAAAACCCATGTCAATTATACCTCAATTTTAACAATCTGAAATTTAAAAACAACACAAACTAGGGCTTAGATTTCATTTTTTTTCCTAACATACTGCCTAAATAAAGTAAGCTTTAGATCTGTAAGACAAAACATATAAATTGTTTAACTACACTGTCCTCAAGATCACACGTAACAAGCCTATGTTAAGTCTATGTAAAAAGTTCATTTTAAAGCTCAAATCGGGAATTCCCTGGCAGTCCAGTGGTTAAGACTTGGCACTTTCACTGCTGTGGGCCCGGGTTTGATCCCTGGTAGGGGAACTAAGATCCCACAAGCCGTGCGGTGCAACCAAATAAAAACAAATTTTTTTTAATAAAATAAAATAGAATTTACAGACATTTCCAAGGAAAAACTCACAAACCCTACTCATCAAAATAGTAGTACAACTTGAAAGATCAGAGAACTTGTGGAAAATCCAGACACTGAAATTCATCATTCATTATAATAAGTAGAGGCTCAAAATAAGCCTGCTAACTAGACTATTTCCTAATATTAATTTGTTTCTGTATGTTTTTATTTTCTTCTTTGTATGACTGGAAGTAAATGTGTATAATATGCACAAATATATATTGTTACATTGCTGAACTTTTAAAAAAACTACTTTGTCCTACTTCTAGTTCAACAAAATAAGAGTCTTAGATCTTGAAGAATATACTATTTATAACTTCATGTAGACAAAATATATGTAAAAGTTGTGTTAATTTAGTGTTTTTTTGGGTTTTTTTGCGGTACGCAGGCCTCTCACTGTTGTGGCCTCTCCCGTTGCGGAGCACAGGCTCCGGACGCGCAGGCTCAGCAGCCATGGCTCACGGGCCCAGCCGCTGCGCGGCATGTGGGATCTTCCTGGACCGGGGCACGAACCCGTGTCCCCTGCATCGGCAGGCAGACTCTCAACCACTGTGCCACCAGGGAAGCCCTAATTTAGTGTTTATTGATGAATGTTTTTTGTTTCAATAGAAGTAGCATTGCTGTCCATATCCTTTGAGAATCAGTTGTATCCAAATTATTTACCTTAAAATGTGTTCACTTTTAACTGAGAAGTCAGATGAAGTTTAAAGGAGAAAGTTTATTTTTAATATATTACTATTAGTTTATCCACAAGGACAGTATGCTACCATGGTTGAATGCAAAATCATGTTTTAGAAAGCCTGTATCACAGACTAAGAACCTAGAATATATAGAGTGAGACGTCTAAACAAAAAGTTTTTTGGTTTTTTTTTTTACCTTGTACATGAAATGAACTGGATGGAAGTATCAAGATAGAAAGTCGACATAGGAAATCAAAACAAATGCTATGTACTCCAAGTACATATTATAGTTTGTGAATAGTAGCTGCAAGGTATATACCAAACTTGGGAATAAGGTTTAAAAAGAAAAGTTGCTGATAAAACAGGGAGTCTATCAAATCTTCCCGAGGCTAAAGTCTATCTGATTTAACAAACATCTATGGAGGGCCAATTCTGGGCTGTGCTAGGGTAAGATATACTATAATTTAATTAACATAGTAGGTCTGAAAGGTGGTAGGCAGCAAAGTCCAAAACAGGACAATGATCAAAATCAAGAATTAGGGCTTCCCTGGTGGCGCGGTGGTTGGGAGTCCGCCTGCCAATGCAGGGGACGTGGGTTCGTGCCCCAGTCCGGGAGGATCCCACATGACGTGGAGGATCCCACATGCCGCGGAGCGGCTGGGCCCGTGCGCCATGGCCACTGAGCCTGCGCATCCGGAGCCTGTGCTCCACAACAGGAGAGGCCACAACAGTGAGAGGCCTGCGTACCGCAAAAAAAAAAAAAAAAATCAAGAATTAGTTTTAGCACTACTCAAAGGAGAGGCTACTCTGAATCTAATGACTAATCTGGGTTATACAGACAGAATGTACTTGAAAAAAACCAAGAAGGCAATACCACTGGGAAACTACAACTTGATAAAGAAAATCTTTGCTTTATTCCAGATCATTTAATGAGCACTTGCTATGTGGCAGACGCTACAGATACAAAGATGATAAAATGGATTCCCTCCCTGCCTTCAAGGAGTTTTTAAACTTTTTTGGAAAGCTACATACATATCATTACTCTGGCTCTTTTCCATCTGTAAAACTGCCCAAGTGGAGATAAATGACCAGTACTATCTTCTAGAAGGTATCGCTCATTGTAGGTTGATATTATCAACTACTTTTTAAAACTAGATAGCATGAAACGAATTCTTTAGAGTCTGGTCGCCCCTGGGGAAATTGATACAACTGAATTTCTGAAATAGCAAAACTAAGACTAGATCCTGTAGAACCAAGGTGAGTCACAAAGAGACAGAGCCTATCTCCTAGTAGCCATTATCCAGAACAGTATTCAGATCGTAACAAATAAGGAAATGCAAAACTTACTTTTTCGCAAGGGTTCTTCTTTCCTCAGGTGTGTAATCTAGAGAACCTATGGCTCCCTCTCCTTTTGTTGGCATAAACCCAATGATGGCTAATAATGCTGTTCTTACTGAAATAAAAAGTAAACGTCAATCTAAGTTGCTCTGTAAAAGGAACTGGGTTTACTCTGGAAAGAGAAAAAGAAAAGACTCATAGGGTTTCACTGAAGAGGTACAAGTAGGGGATTGTATTAAAATGACGCAAAAATCTAGACAAGGAAAATAATTTTATTATTTATTCAATAATATCAAATTATTTATCCAAAACAGCTTCAACCTCAGGAGAGTATTATACATTATTATTATGAATTGACTAAAGTTATATAAGATTTATATTCGCTTTAAATACTCACTACTCCATGAAGGCTGCCAAGTTTCAGGATGATGTCCCGAGATGCTCAAACAGATTTTCTTGCCTACTTCAAATCGTCCATTAGCCTTAGGAATAAATAAGGTATTTTAAAAGTTATACATGTGTGTGTTTAATGTTTTATACTTTAAAGTATAAATATATTTTATACATAAAGAACTTTTAAAGATAATTTTTTAGAGAATTTTAAAAGGATGGAACCTCCAAGGGGATACAGATTTTTGTCCTCTTACAGATACTCCACAAATATTTGCTGGATTCCGAATGAAAAATAAAAGCTGTTTTTAGAAGTTGTAGCAGCTTTGTGAAACTGAGTTGCACAAGTGACATCTAAATAACTGACATATAAAGATGTCCTGATATCCTCCTCTGTGCCTAGTATGGTGCTAGACTCTGGGAAGGATCTAAAAGAGAAGAAAGTAGATACTGGGGAGGAAGGCTCTGAGATGGGAGTGATTCTCAGAAGGATGATGCAATTTCATACAGGAACACAGAAGTGAAAGACGAGAGAGAATGATTTCAGTTTTGTCTTGGCAGAAGAGCTACTGATGATGTTCGGCAGGCAGGCAGAAATACAGACATGCTGGCATCAGAAGAAGAGAATACATTTCTGGTACCTGACTTTCACAGAGGTGATCGTTGAAAACATTTCATAGAAATAAGAGAAAACAGCTGTAGTCTGAACTCGTAGACTATCCATACTGAGGGGAAGGATAGGAAAAAGAGGCATGAAGTTAGAATTTAAGTTCCACGTGGGCAGAGAATGTGACTTATTCTTTGCCACACCCACAGGGTGCATGACACGTGTTTAATAAATATTTGTTGAATGAAGGCTGGAGAAGACTTTTCAAAGAGAGGAAGTGAATCAGAAAGAGTAAGTACTGAAAACCAGTACACATGACGATATCATCGGTGAACAGCTGCTGCCCCACTGGCCCCCACGAGTTTCCCCACGCACCAGCCCTCCCTTCAGACCACCTGGCTCTCCCCACGATCTAGCAACTAAAAGAAGGGAAGGGGCCCTCCAGGGCCTCCTGCTCCAGCCCTACTGCCAGCATTAACAATTCTCAACAACATCTAGTGTTTAGTAAGCAGCTTCTATGTGCCAGGAACTTTATGTGTGATTATATTTACCATACACATTCCTTTTGAGAAATGAGAAAACTGAATTTCAAAGAGATTATGTAACCTGCCCGTGGTGTAATGGAAACCGCACTGGCCAGAATCCAGGCCTATTGGCTCTTAAACTAATGCTCTTTCCACTACACCAAACACTATAGGTAAAAGCAACATTAATTTGGTGATAATGAATATCTTTTCTTTTACCATTTGCTAACCCCATGTGTATCAGATGTTTAACTTAAACTTAGATGGAATAGGATGAAGACTGAGAAGAGGTGGTGAGATTTCTCAAACCGGTCTCTGAGACTGGTGTCTTAAGCCTGTTTAAACAGGGTGCTATGTGTGGGAACCAGAACACAACAGGCTAAACTAGAGTTAGCATGCCTTGAAGGTTATCAGAAGAGAAAAATAAGACTGCAGCTTAAAGTGGCAGCAGAGATATGGGAAGGTTTTTGTGTTTTATTTTTGCTTCTTTCAAGGTTAGGGGATAATTAAACACACATAAACGAAAGGAAATGAAGGAAGAAAAGCTTAACACTTAAGAGAGGAATTTACTGATGGAATACCGTCCCAAGAAACCAAAGAGAAAACTGGATCAACAGCTTTCCTTTACATGGAGATAAAATATGTGAAGATGGAGAGAAATTCTAAGATATAAATAAATAGTAATAACATAGCTAACATTTATTGAGGACTGTGTCAGTTCTTATTCTAAGAGCTGCACGTAAAGATGAGGAAACTCAAGAACAAAGCATAAGAAACGTGAGAAACTGAAGGAGATAACGTGATTAAGAGGTACAATAACAGTAACTACCCTTTATTGAGTACTTACCATGTGCCAGCCTAGCACTTTGCATACATTAATTCACTGAATCCTAACAACCACACTATGGCAATTAGTATCATGAGTACTTCTCAGATGCTTCAACTTCCTAGGAATTTTTTTCCAGAAAAAAATACAGTCCAAGGTCTGGTCTCCAAAAGCAAAGTTATAATAATAATGGTCCACTTTATTTCTTAATGAAAATGAGTATGCATACACACTTTACAGCCACCAGGAAGAGTTACACCAGAAGCATTCCAAAAAGTCAAGAATTCTTACCGTTAGGAGAATAATGCTTGGTGGTTTCATGGGATACTCTGGTGGCAGTACTATTCGTCCATGATAAACTCCTCCATCAAAATCTGAATCTGGGGGCCCTCTAACTGTGAAGTGCCACTCAAAAAGGTTATCCTGGACAAAAACAACAACCAACAAGGAATCAAGAACATTAAAAAGTTGGATTTTTTTTATCAGTGAGTATTAGAAACATGGGTGCGAAAAATTAACGTTTTATAATACTGCTAGAACAGTTTCTAATGCACACAATGTCTCAAGTACAAAAGTTATAAATAAAAGCTATTAAATCCAGTTTTCATGTCCCATAAGAGCTAAAATGTTTTTAAACAAATGCATTTTAAAACATCTGAGCGTTGTTATATATTCATAAATAAGATTATAGATTTACATATTTCCTATTACTTTAGCTCCATTTATTTTCTCTGAAAATCTCTTCTGGAGCCCTGAAGTTTTAATCTGGACTAATTGCTTTCTTGACACATTCCAAAATTTGTCACTTGAGGGTCTTCTAGGTTTACTGGAATCTCAATCTTCCTCTGTATTTATTTGTTGTTGTTTGTTTTTTTGGTTTTTGCATTATTTTGATGTGGTTTACTGTCAACTATGTGCCTCTGAAAGGAACACAAGGAAGAAAGTTTGTGTTCAGGTATGTCTGAAAAGATATTTATTTTGAGTTCATGCCTGATTGTTTTCTGGATGGAGATCTAATTAATTAATTAGTTAAAAAATCATTTGATCTAAAAAAAGATTATAGACTTAATTAAACTGTAAATTAATCCTTATATCCTAATTAGTGATAATTATTATTTATATAATCAAATAATTTACTATAAATTTAGATTGTTTTAGCAAACCTTTAAAAATTATCCCTCACAGATGCCTAAAAGCTCTTCAGTAAGTGGTCAGTAATATTAACACATAGGCTGTTAACATCATCTTACAGTTAACCACGTACTTCATAGTTTGCAAAATGCTTGCACATATTATCACATCTTATTCTCACTATTACCATGAAAACCAGATTGGGCACATTTAAATACCCTCCTTTCACAGATGGGAAGACTGAAGAGAGGTAGAGATGTTCGTACAAAAAGCCCAGACTAGCTGTAGAGACCCCTCAAGGGGCTAAGTCTTCCACCTGTAGAGTCTGGAGTTCTTTCCACTTTCCCTCCTGAGGGAAGACCTAAAATTAATTTAGTATCTGAGGCCCACTTTATAGAGACCAGAAATCTGCTTCTTCTAAAATGTCTGATTCTGAATGGCTAATAGAAATACTCAGTGTACACCTGAAACTAACACATTGTAAATTAACTATACTTCAATTTTTTTTAATGGTTAAAAAAAAGTAAAAAAAAAAACCCAAAAAACTCAGGAACTATAGGGAATAAAATATATCAATAAAGCATATCAAACACATTTGTAATGACTCAAAGCAATGAAAAAATAATTTTAAGAAACTTATTTAAAATATTAAAGTATTAAAATACATATGTAGAAGACAGAGATAGAAACTAACCTCTAAAGGCTGTGCATGATAATGATCTGTTGGATCTTTCAATTCTGCTGCTTCTTTCATTAAACGTTTAACGGCTAAAATAAAATTCACAAGATAGAGACATTTACAATTTACTTTTCTAAGTGATTAGCACAGATTTACAAACCTAATGAAGAAGTTCCTACTTCAACAAAAAATGTGTAGAGGACTTGTTCAACAGAGCATATCATTTAATTATGGGATAATAGTAATAATGGTGGGGAGGAAATGGTAGCTAGGCACTAGAAGAGTTACACGTTAAATTATATATAGGGAAGTCTCATAAAGTCACTATTTTTATTTAGTAAGTACTTATATATACTTCCTATAGGGTAGCACTCAAATATTAATTCATGTAATCCTCAAAACAACTCTATGAGATAGGTGCGATTTTTAACCCCATTTTCCAGATGAAGAAACTGAGACATGGAGAAATTATATAACACGTCCAAGGTCACACAGCTGATAAATGACAGAGCTAGGATTCCAACACAGGCAGTCCAACTCTACCTTGTTAAAATATTTAACAAAAACGTGGCCTCTGGAACTTATGCTCATGAACAGTAAACCCCTATATCCTCAACCTCGTGGGACTTTCTACCCACTATCTTGCATTAACTTAATGGCATTGTCCCCAGAGGTCAATGAATCTCTATAGCCCTAGCTGAATTCCTTTTTGAAATGATTCTTCGGCTTAATTAAAACCTCCAATCCACTGACGCCATAACATTCTTCACCCCACCTATACCTATATTCACTTCCCTCTTCATCCACACTTTTGGCTCTTAGGAGTTCCTCTTTCATGTTCCCCTGACAAAATTTAATTCTAACTGAGCCAACTCAACCATCTTCTTTTTCTTTTTAATATTTATTTTATTTATGGCTTGTTTTTTTTTTGTCTGTGTCGGGTCTTAGTGGCCACACACAGGCTCTTCGTTGTGGCGCACGGGCTCCAGGGCACGTGGGCTCTGTAGTTTGCCACGCGCAGACTCTCGTTGAGACGGAGCTCAGTAGATGTGGCCCACGGGCTTAGCTGCCCCACCGGCTGTGGCATCTTAGTTGCCCGACCAGGGATCAAACCCGTGTCCCCTGAATTGGAAGGAGGATTCTTTACCACTGCGCTACCAGGGAAGTCCCCCAACCATCTTTTTATCTGGAGTCTATACCCAAACAGCTGAGTATTACTGAAGGGGGTTTAAAAAGTCAGAGACGGGCACATTGATGCCATTATAGAGTTATTAACAACAATCTCCACTGGGACACAATGCCACCCTGTGTTCCTACATTTCTCCAGGAAGCCTCCACCCAACCCCCTCCAACTTGGACTATCTCACACCTATTTACTCTCAATTCTCTTCCGCCTCTTTCAGTTAATGGCACAGACTTTTAGCCCCGTGATCAATGACTATTAATAGCTTATGACAGTTTACAATCCTATGTGTATCTGTACCCTCTTTCCTCCCCTATTGGTTCACAAAGGTCAATCCTTTGATTCCAGCCCCCTCGCCCTCAAGCTTTAGGTGCTAAAAAAATGTCAGGATACTGGTGTAGGATGCAGGAGAGCAAAGCCACGGAAACACCAGATGGCCCAAGGCTCTACAAAACTCTGCTTGAGAACCAACGGACACAGTTCAATACATGCTATGAGAGAGGTGTGCACCAGGTGGGCACCTAACCTGAGAGCAGACAGAAGAGAAAAGGGGTCAGGTACTGACATCCAAAAGAAAGACAGTAGGAATTACCCAGCTCGGTATGAATAAGCAGAGGAAACAATAAAAGTAAATTTGTGGTGGCACAGGTTGGAACGTTACGGGTAGAGGTTAACTGAGAAGCAACTCTCACACACTACAACCAAACAGTTCGGTATGTGTCAGGACTTTTTGCATAAAATTTCATTTTAATCAAGGGTTCCTAAGCTGGAAAAAAACTCTAAAGTCACTACCCTATTCCATAACTATTAATATTCTTTTCCATCTCTGACGCAGAGAATTTGTTCATCTGATCAGCAAATATTCATTAAGTTCATACTAGATGCTATAGCTACAACCAAAATAAAATATAGCGTCTGTTATCAAGGAGCTTATAGGCTGGGGGGAGGAGTCAATACAAATCAGCATGATAAATGAATGCTATATTAGAAACACGCACATATATACTGAGACACGATCTCCCGCCAAGTTCCAGACACTAACTAGGCTTTGTTCAATTCTTCGCACACAGTTCACCTTCTCTCTACTTCAGACCTTCCTTCCTACATAGCAATTCCTCAGCTTGCACTGCTGTTCCTCCTCCCTTCCCCCACTTCATCATTGAGTCTGGCTCCCACCAGACCTTTATGAAATTTACTCAGGAAGGTCTCCCTGACACCTTCCTTTGTCCACTCTCAGAGGAGCGACTAGAGATTTCCATTTGGACAAATAAAAATCCTTGAGGAGTCCTGGCAGGAGAGTGGAGCGCAGGAATGCTCTCTAAGTTATTTCGTTTGGAAACCACTGCCCTGGATACTGGCTTGAGTCCCCTTGCTCTAAGTCCTCTTAACACCCTGTAATTTTTCTTTCATAAAGTTCATCTCACTTGTGATTAACACCTGTCCTTCCTGCTCAACAACATTTACTTCACTGCAGTCTCCTCAAGGCTTAGCACACAGTAAGCACTCAAATATTAGCTGAAATGAATTTTACTATCTTCCCCCCAACAAAACTCTTTCCAAGGATCTGATTAAAATGCAGTGGTTTTGGGGACTTTCCTGGAGATCCAGTGGTTAGGACTCCGTGCTTCCACTGCAGTGGGCACGGCTTCAGGGAGCTAAGATCCTGCAAGCCGCACAGCGTGGTCAAAAAAAAAAAAGCAGGGGGCTTCCCTGGTAGCGCAGTGGTTGAGAGTCCACCTGCCGATGCAGGGGACACGCGTTCGTGCCCCAGTCTGGGAGAATCCCACATGCCGCGGAGCAGCTGGGCCCGTGAGCCATGGCCGCTGAGCCTGCACGTCCGGAGCCTGTGCTCCGCAACGGGAGAGACCACAACAGTGAGAGGGCCGCGTACCGCAAAAAAAAAAAAAAAAAAAAAAAAAAAAAAAGCAGTGGTTCTCAAATTTATTTGATAATGAGATAAAATCCTTTGTTCAAAGAAAAGTTTAAGGAGAACCTCAATAGGTAAAACATAACAGCAGAGCCAGCATGGAAGGGCCTTCAGGCTATTTACCCCCATCCGCCCATTCTACCTAAGGGGCCCACGGAAAAAGAACTGAAAGCCCCTGTTTTAGAGCCGTGTAAAAATATCACTAAGAATATAATTAGATATAAATAAAATCATGGAAGTTGTTATGAAGTTAATTAGTTTAACTTGATTACTGCTGTCAGCAATCAAAGATGCCAGGAAGACTGTTTTTCCTTTATCCCTCATCAGCAGGCTGCAAAATGATTAAGCAGAAGAGGTCAGATTTTATGCCATTCCATAACATTACCACATTTTCTCTGCCTCTTCGTCACTCAGCTCCGTTCAACAGAGGAAAATAAACACCCAACGGATATTATGAGAGATGTATGAAAGGGTCGGAATTGCTACAGGAAAGAATTTAAAGGAACAATCATTGGCTCAACCACTACACAAGTTGATTTTATTAGTCCACGGGCCACACAGGCACATACCATGTGAGAGACAAAGTACAAAGCCAAACAGAACGTAAGATTATTCTAGTGTTTTTATAATCTATTTTTTCTGAAACAACATATACTATGAACACCTTTGTGAAAAAGAACGTGGACTCTGGAATTAGACCTGCATTAAAATTCTGGCTCTGGGGACTTCCCTGGTGGCACAGTGGTTAAGAATCCACCTGCCAATGCAGGGGACACAGGTTCAACTCCTGGTCTGGGAAGATCCCACATGCCGCAGTGCAACTAAGCCCGTGCGCCACAACTACTGAGCCTGTGCTCTAGAGCCCGCAAGCCACAACTACTGAGCCCGTGCTCTAGAGCCTGCAAGCCACAACTACTGAGCCCACGTGCCACAACTACCAAAGCCTGTGCACCTAGAGCCCGTGCTCCACAACAAGAGAAGCCACGACAATGAGAAGCCTGCGTGCTGCAACTAAAGAAAGCCCACACGTAGCAATGAAGACCCAATGCAGCCAAAAATAAATAAATAAATAAATTTAAAAAAATATGGCTCTGATATTTTGTAGCTCTAAATCCTTGAACAAGTCACTTATAATCTTATTCTGCCTCAATGTTCATATCTGTCAAATGAAAGTCAATAATTTTGTCACATAATTCTTTCCTTTTCACCCCTTCCTCTTCCCCAGGTCAGAAATGGACTGAGATTTAAGGCCCTCTCAATGATTCTCCCTGGTTCAAATCCAGGCCATAAGTATATGTAGTTGGCCACATGACATGGCTCCCTAGCTCCCCAAAAGAAATATCACTGCTATGGAATAGTCAAGATTCAAAGTACCACCTGGAAACTAGGGCTAGAGCATAGTCTGCCTCTCCTGATACTCCATCTCTTGCTACCACACGGATAGTGAGGAAACTTCTTCCACTCCAGCTCCTCTCTTATCTCTTTGCAAGGTTATCAGTGGAACTCTCCAACCATGGTAAGACAAGATGTGCCAGGAAAGAGAAGGAGGGTGGGGAGCGCCTGCATGCCTGCCCTCATTCTTCCTTTTCATGGAGGCCACATGATCACTCTGGATCCAAACTCTAGGCTCTAAGGGCCTCCCATTAGCGCTCTTCACATGCCCAGGTAGCTCACTGGGCTTTGAGACAAAGCTCCAGCTAAAGGGGTCTTTTACACGTCACTGTCTCTCATGCATCTGTCTCTCTTGGAAAGTATCAATGAATATCTTGATATCATCCATCTCCAGGTTATCGAGGATGTGAATCCAACGTCATGCTCCCCAACCACATCTTCCTGCTCTCATAGTGAAGGCACTTAAGCAAATACTTAAGGACTCATGTTTCTGCCCACAAAGACCCTGCAAAAGTATCCATTCAATTTAAATATCTGAGCCATGGAGATAGAAGAATGACTAAGACCTGCTTCTTGTCTTCAAAAAGCTTGTAGTGAGAGAGAAAGACATGAAAACAATTACAACACAAATATTGACCAAGTATGCACAAATATAGGGACTACCTTAGTCTGCCTATGGGAGCTGGACAAGGCAGAACCTTAAAGAAGCTTGAAGAATTAATAGGAAGTTCAAATGGATAAAAGGGAAGGCATTCCAAGCAGAGGTTCCAACAGGGACCAAGGCATATAGGTGAGAAGAGCTGCTCCATCTGGAGAATCACTCAGGCAAAATGGGTAGATGGTAAAAATGCAAAGGAGCACAGAAGTGATAGGAGACGAGGCTGGTGAGGAGGGCAAGCTAAACAGTTTACTTTGAACTTAATCCACAGCTATCAGGAAGCTACTGAAATGTTTTCAATTTGAGGAGTGACCTAATCAGTTTTTGTTTTGTTTTAATTGATCTGGTGACAACAGCGAAGGATTAGATATATGTGACTGTGTGTATTGGCACCTGCGTGAAAATGCATGCATTTGTGTGTGTTTCAGGGTAGAGCGTGGAGTAAAGGAGTAGACCAAGAGATCAAAGACGACGCCAGTGGATTTCTGGGTGGCTGTCAAACCCTGCGTTAGGAATATTAGGGTGAGGGGCAAGCTTGGGGGAGGAGAGAAAACTGATTAGTTTGGTTTTGGGTTTTTATACCTAGGAGAGATTTTTTTGGTCTGTGGGAAATTCGGGTAAAGATGTTAAATCACCAGTAAGTTCTATGTATCTACAGCCTAGGAGAAGGGTTTAAATTGGACATTAAAGCTTGAGAATGATTAGTGTGAAGGGGCAGTAGACATCTGGGCATGGATAGAATAACTGCTAGGTTTCTGATGGAGGTAGTAGGTGCCTTTACACCAATCTCTTATATGCCTGCCAATCACCTGCTGAACGCAACCCATAGGGCTCTTCCAAAGAAATCTGCCACAGGAGGTTCATTACACATATGTCTCCCTACTTCGTACTCTGATATCCTGCGACTTTGGCCAGAACGGACCCAAAAAGAGATCAGGGAGTCTGATGCAGAGGCAAGTACTGATACGCTAGCCAGAGGCTTATGAAGTGGTTCCACACAGAGCTCTGCACACAGCCAGAGGTCCATTCCAGAAAGATTGTAAAAAAATATGTTTTCCATTGTAAAGCAATTATACTCCAATAAAGATATTTAAAAAAATGTTTTCCCATCTATAAAATGAACAAATTTACTATCCATATGCTAACACACTGGCCTTTAACCAGTTATTTGTACTGTCTTAACTTAATTGCCCCATCCATACCTCTAAGACAGCTCCACATCAGATAGAGAGAAAAAGTGTTATATCTCTTACACTGTGCAGTGTTTTTAAACACTTCCTTTCACACATGCATTACCCTACGAAATGTTACAAGACAATAAAACAAAGGAAGGAAACATTTGCACTATGCCTCCTGAACTTATTCAATAAGTCCCATATCTCATCTAATTTACCTTTTCCATGAACTCTAAATAATCTGTACAATGACCAAAAAAGGTTTAAAAATTTTTTTTCATTTTTAGAACAGCAGCACTACCTTTGAGGAAATGAAACCAAAAAGAGGAAGCAATTTATTACACAGTAGAAACATGTCTACCCAAGTTCGGCCAGATGACAAGTAGGTCATATAGTATAGAAACATACAACATTCTGGAGAATTTTAAATGCTTACCACAATCTCAGGTATGATAACCTAACAAAACTGAGCAAGGTCCTCTGACAACAATCTTGGGACCTACCAATCCTCCATTCCAAATTGCACTATTGTACAATTGTACATTTTCATTATTCTCTGGACATCCCACTAAGTACCTCAGCTGTCTCAAGGAACTTGATACCATGTGACCAAGGAGTCACCCTACATTTTACCTACATAGTTTATTAAAGTCTAGCACAATCTTAACAATCTAGTCATTCTACCATCTAATCTTAAAACTAAGCTTTTCTTTCCCTCTTTCTCTTTGATCTCCTTTTTTTTTTTTTTTTTCCTGGTGTTCTTAGGAGATGGGCTGGGGGCAGGGATTGTGAATCCACTGAAATTGAATCCTATAAATGTATTTCTTGGAGAGCCCATGGCCTTTGCCAGATTTTTTTAAAAGTCTTTGCCTCCCCAAATGTTATGACCAATTCTGTAAACTTAGTTACCTAAGAACGTGTCTTAGCCTGACAGCACTCTGGTTAACAAAGCTCTGTTCAATCACTATCCTCAGGCTTTTCTGGATTCTTTGTACGTTTTTAAGTTATTTTAAAAAATCAAGGATCCACAATTAGCTCTTTCCACGAGCATGCTAATCTTGCTGATTCTTACTGAGAAACTGCTTCTTTGGAAGGAAAAAAAGAACTAGCAAGGGTTGGTCAAACCATCACTAACATCCTAGGATTATCATTTAGAGCTAAAGTGTGGAGCTTCTCCCTCCTAACAAATTTATCAAGGTACAGCTCAAATACCATTTATAGAACACAAAGATTCATTTCAAGCCTGTCTTAATCTGAGAGAGCCGCTTACTTTTCGTGCATCTTTATGATACATCAGAAAAGAATTTGAAGCTAGGATCGTTTGGCTGCTTCTGTGACTGAAGCACGGGCATTAAATACAGAAAGAGAAGTTTCTATGACTGAACATAGACATACATCATACTAGTCAGTATGGCAAAAATCATGGTTAGCTCTAAAGTACACGGCTCAACTAGTTTTCGTAGCTTTTTGGTTAACTGGTATGGTCCAGAACATTTCCTTTATGTCTGTAACTCTATTCGCCCCAAATGCTGCAAACAGAACGTTTAAACTAAATCCTCAAATGCGAGTGGGTCAAGCAGCTAATAAAAGTCCGGTGGCGGTGACGGAGAAGGGCTAACGACGGTGTTCAAGGCGCAGGTAGGGCGAGGGGCTGATGATCACTATTACCCAGAGCCATCACCTTTACACCTGTGCTCGGGGATGAGTTGATAACCCAGCTCTACGCGACGAAAATGAGGGCAGGGCAGTCGCGGTGCCGAGGGGAGTCCCCAGGTTTGGTGCCCGCTCGGCAGCCCTGCTGCGCGGCCTGCACCAGCCCGGCAGGCGGCGGGCTCGCGTAGAGCGCGAAACCGGGAGCGGGGCCGCGAGCGGCGGCCGACGCGAGGGGACGACGGCGCGGGGCCCTGGAGTACGGGGTCACTCCTCCCTCCCGCCCACAGTGCGGCACCGCGCCCAGCCTGCAGCCCCGCTCACCCGGACTCTTCAGGTTGTAGCGGGTCTCCATGGCGGGTCGCTGTCCCGGCTCCGGCCTCCCGGCTCGCCGCCGCCGATGCCGCCACCTCTCCGCGCCGCTGCCGCCCGGGTTTCAGCGCGGCTCGGACCGACCGGACCTGGCCCAGGAACCTCCGGGGACGCCGCCCAGCCCTGGCCAGGACTGCAGGCGGGGCGGGAAGGCACGGGCGAGGCGCGGGCTCCGCGGTAGCGCCGCCTCCTCCGCTGCTCCCCCGCCTCCCTGAGGGCTGGGCAGGCGCCGGCGCCGGCCCGGGTGTCGCTGAAGCGGGGGCCCGGGCTGGAGGTCAGCGTCCTCGTCTGGCCGCGGGTCCAACGCTGCCGCGGCTGCCCTGCCTGCGTCACCCGCCCTCTCCCCGGTTTTGTGAAGTTGTCCTGACGTGGCAGTCGCTTCGTGGCGGGAGGGCGGCGCGGCCGTGGGCCACTTCGCCGGCCCCGGGAAGCCCGCTCCGAGATCTGAAAGAGCGAGCAGCGCCCAGGTCGTCTTCCTCTCACCCAGGGCCGCCCGGAGGCCAACCTTCCGCCGGGCCCATCCGACGTCCCCAGGCGCTCGCGGAGCTCCCCGCGGAGCGGCGCGGCAGGAAGCGCCCCGGCCCTGCTCGCAGCGGGCTGGGTCCGGGCCCGGGCCCTCGACACCGGGTTCAGAGCCGCCCCGGCCCGGCGCCCGCGTGCACCGGCGCCTGCCAAGAGCTTTGTTTTTAGATCAATAGTTGTTTTGGGGTGGAAACAGTTAAATCGGGAAGATAAAATCCAGTGATAAGGGATTGAGTAGGGCTTTATAAGGATTCTTTTTCAGACAAATGTGTTTAGGTGCAAGGCACTTAAGCATTTGGGGAGATTAAAAAAAAGGAATTGAATCGGGGAAAGCATACAAATATGAAAGGTATATCCTTAAAGAACACACTTTAGGCTTCATTGCGGAAAGAGTGGGATTGAGAAAAAGAGGACAGGACTGGGGCTTTTGAAGACTTATAACAGGAGCAAAGACTTAGGAAGAGGGGAGATTGGGATGGTGAGGAGGATGAAGAGGGAAGGAAAGACGTCTAGGTGGGTTGAAGAGGGTTAATCAGGTTGGGCAAGTTTCATTTTGGTATGTAAAAGTAGAAAACTTTCTTTTTGAAAGGCAGCAGAATATGCCACCTCAAAATATGCCTCTTTGGCATAAGGATTATTTTGAGCTGAGTATTTTTGAGAAAGAGCAGGCTCAAGAGAATCTCTGAAAACAGAGTAGAAATTACCCTTTTCTAGGCAAAATTTACGTTTGTTAGCGTCTCCCTCTCTCTAAAGAGAAGGAAGGTTGACTCTAAATCACAAGAGTCTCAATGGAGAAGGCACTGACAAATCTGCAAACTAATCTTTACCCTTGTTTAAGTGCTTTTCCTATGACCTCCCATAACTGGCCTCCCTCCAATCCCCCTACAGCTTTCTTTTGTCTTTAGTTGAAGATAGTATTTAAGGTGGTGACTTGGGCCAAATCAGGGAGTTACTTGGCTTGTTTTTCTTTTGTTCATCTGTGTATTACAAGGGGTTTCAGCCAAGAACTCATAAGGGTAGAGGGAAATTATTTTCCTCCCTATATTTTCTATTGTTAAAATTAAGAATCTAAAGTGAATTGAGGGCTTCCCTGGTGGTACAGTCGTTAAGAATCCACCTGTCAATGCAGGGGACATGGATTCAAGCCCTGGTCCAGGAAAATCCCACATGCCACAGAGCAATGAAGCCCACGAGCCACAACTACTGAGCCTGAGCTCTAGAGCCTGCGAGCCATAACTACTGAGCCTGCGTGCCTAGAGCCCGTGCTCCGCAATAAGAGAAGCCACGGCAATGAGAAGCCTTCGCACCACCACAAGAGAAGCCACCGCGATGAGCAGCCCACGCACCGCAACAAAGAGTAGACCCCACTCGCCGCAACTAGAGAAAGCCTGCACACAGTGCGGCCAAATAAATAAATAAATAAATAAATTTATTTTAAAAAAGTAAAGTGAATTGAGTTCTTGATATCTGATTGTATCAGCAACCCTTTGTAAAGAGTGAAATTTGGAGGAGGTGTGGGTAGGAGGTGGAGGATATCAAAAATAAAACTAGATAGTATCTTTTAAAACATTCCGTGATGTTTTCTGAAAAGTAAACTGGTAAACTGATTGGCACATATATGCATCCAAAATGGAACCCCAGTGTGCTGCTTCATTCACTCATTCTTTGTGTTGAATCTTCGAATTGTCTAATGCTTGACATGCTCTCTGTACCACAGCTCTGCAAAAGCCAGCATTCGTGCAATAGGCCTCACAATGGAGAGGCTTATGAAGCTGGTACTATTGTTACTGATCACAAGTTCATGTGCTGGATGCACAGTGAGACCAAACAAGCCAGAACGTTGGAGTTTGGAGCAGAGAAATGTTTATGGCAGGGCCAAGCAAGGAGAATGGGCGGCTCGTGCTCAAAAGACCCAAACTCCCTTATGGTTTTCAGGGAGGAGTTTTTAAAGGCAACATTTGGGGTGAGGGCTGTAGGGTGTGTGACTTTCTTCTGATTGGTTGGTGGGGAGGTAACAGGGTGGTGCTCCAGGGAACTTGCGCTCAGCCTGAAGTTACCATCCTCCACCTGGATGGGGGCCTTAGTTCCTATAGAAGGACTCTATGTATATCCCTTGAGGAGGAACTAGGACTCTGCTTTCTCACTGTACTATTGTTTCTTGAGTGCTTTCCCTTTGTTTCTGCATTACATCACTTCCCTGATCAGTAACCGTTTGAATCTGCCCTTTGGAATTCGCAGAAAGTCTAGGGGGCTGAAGCCTCTTTCCTCCAAACAAGAAACTGGGGACACAGGAAGACTTTTGTGCCTGGGAGGGCCCCGCAGGGTCCTGCTTTAACATATTTATTCTTCCAAATTTAAAAGTGTTTTTATTTTTTTTTAATGATTTTTTTCTTGAGCATAAAAGTAATACATGATTGTTGTTTAATATTTAGAATATGAACAAAATACAAATCTCCTATAGTTCTACTGCTCAGAAATGGCCATGATTAACATTTTAGTGTATTTACCTTTAGCCTTTGTTTAGAAAGCATAGGTATGTTATTAGGGTTGAAATTCTATTGTTTATACTTTTTTTATACTAAAAATATCTGCCATAAGCTAACTGGATTACTTGTTTTGCAAGCCACAGAGCTATTAATGACTTGTTTCTTGTTTGTTTGTTTGTTTGTTTGTTTTGCCACACCACAAGACATGTGGGATCTTAGTTCCCTGACCAGGGATCAAACCCGTGCCGCCTGCAGTAGAAGCACAGAATCTTAACCACTGGACCACCGGGGAAGTCCCTGACTTATGTTGTTAAAAAGGAAATGACAGGCCCAAAATGGAGTCACTTGTGTTAAGCCCCATGTCAGCAAATCAAGACTCAATACCCAATCTAACTGTAGTTACGACCTCTTCCAGGAATGCATTCTGCACTGGTCAGTCGAATTTTCTGGTCAGCACCAATGAGGTAATCTTCCACATAGCCCCCTGCCATCCCAGTAGGTAGGTTATCTAAAACTGAAATAACCCACTCTTTTCCCCTTTCTGCCTATAAAAGCCTTCCATCTTGTACAACTCCTTGGAACTCCTTTTTATTTGTTAGATAGGATGCTGCCTGGTTCATGAATCCTTCAATAAAGTCAATTAGATCTTTAACTCAGTTGAATTCTGTTTTTTTAACAGTTTGAATTGATAAATTTTATATCAGTGTCTTCCTAGAGTAAAACACCTCGGAAAGCCATGTATTGACTTTATTGTAAACATTTTATTAATTACTTAGAATATTTCATGAGGTTTTGATTTTTCATTAAAAAAAAAACAAAAATAATGCTGGCATAGTTTTTCCTACTATTTTTTTCCCCCCAAGATTTCCCCTTTGTAATGGTTAATAAGAAAAATGGTACTAATTTGCTGGCTGGTATTAACGTTAGGAAATGTTGGTTATTATCAGGGGCACAAGTTTAAACTCTCGTTACCTAAACAAAAATGTCCGCCAGGAAGGAGTTCTTTGTTTTTTTCATGCCTCGCCTTACTGCATTGCAGGTCTAATAGCTTTGCTTTTGTCTACCATCTGGTGGCCAGCTGAGAGATCCAGGAGAGAAACGCCTCTTCATTTTTTCTTTCTCAATTTCTGCTACAGTCGAGATAATGTCTTCCCTGCTCATTCTATCTGAACAATTTCTAATACTATATTCCAGAAGAAAATATTATGGGGAGACATCAAGTGAGTATACTTGAAACCAGTGGCGTGCTTACAATACTAGTGCAGTAG
The DNA here is from genome assembly GCF_039906515.1 of Pseudorca crassidens. Taxonomy (NCBI): domain Eukaryota; kingdom Metazoa; phylum Chordata; class Mammalia; order Artiodactyla; family Delphinidae; genus Pseudorca; species Pseudorca crassidens. Next base: position 66,678,770 of record NC_090308.1, on the reverse strand, counting down.
ATTTCTTCCACCAGATGACCCCGTACCTCATTTTAAAAGATTTTCCCCATTAATAAGCAGAGAAGCATTTTCTAAACACAGTACTTAATAGTTGTTTGCAACATTATTAAAATGATTTTTATTGTGGCTTTCTTAAAAATGATGTCTTTTCTTGGAAACCTAATTTGCTACCATAGCTTTGAATTATCTGACATCTCCCAAATTACAGCTCTTGGTAGTAGGGATGAGGAAAAGGAAACCTGCTTAGTATTGTGCTTTTGCTTTATTTGTGTGGATTGCATTTCTTTGTGTTTTTTTTTCCAAAATAAAGGTGCTTTTAAAATTAGCAACAAAAATGACAATACTCATATTATATTCCTTAGTTCTGATGAACCAATGAGTTTGACACGAGATCTTTCATTTGCTAAACTTAGCTCTAAAGGAAACACCTGCAACTAAGATAAAACTGGTGTTCATGAGTGAAAGAAAGGTACTTCATGATGCGCCAGCAGAGAGTCCTACACAGCTGCGTCTTCTCTCTCGCACCGAGTCCTCTCCTAATAGCTCTTCAGGCACTGTCCCTCTGCCACTCTGTCTGTGCCTTTTTTTCTTGTGTCCCCATATCCTGACACCCCGATTTGTCACTCTCTGGACCTCTTTTAGCCACTTGCTGATGGATGACACTCGGTCAGCTACAAACCAGCCAGAATAGCTTAGAACTCTGCTCCCTACCTTCACAGAAGTTTTGGTTTCCATTTATTGGGAAATTGCAAAACGACAAAAAATACTATGAGTTCAATACTTTTAAACAAACTTGTATTTTATTTACCACTATAGCATCCACAAACTTTCAAAAAATAATAGTTCATAGATGTGCAAAACACACACGATGCTCAGGGTGCACAGGAATTATGGGACTCAGAGTAATTCTGCAGCCACAGAGCATTTAGACAATATTATTAACGTCTTTAGAGCAAACAACGCTACCTGCTTCCCATTAAAATTCACGTTACAATTATAGGCAAATTTTGAAAAATAACCTAATCATCCACTTCTAAAAAGTGGTCCTGGACTTCCCCACAATGAATTCTTTTAGCACAAAATAACCAAAAAATTGCAGGTATGCCATACTCCGTCTGCCTTATAGCATCTTGTGAAAAAAGAGCTGGGCCAGTCTGACTTCCCCAGAAGTTGAACTGGGTTTTAGGTGCAGATGTTCTTGAATGGAAGTATACACCATACATGCCAGGATAGAAAGCAAATTTTTCCCCAAAATATTGTTCTTCAGAAAAGAGAGTTGCCTTATATTTTTTTCTTTACTGTGTCCTTTTTGAGCAAAGTACTCTTCAGGAAGACACCATCTCTTGAAAGGACCTCAAGGGATGGCAGTTTTCTATCTTATGAAGGTCAGCTAGCAAAATCAGGGGGAAACGGTGAAAACATATGTATTAATTATTCCTGAGGTTATGACCACGGAGAACAAGCATTGGAGATCATAATTAGTAAGCTTCTTACAAAGGTATTAGAAAAAGGAATACAAGACCTATTCGCGGAGATGGTGAATACGCAAGGGAAAAAAAACACTTGTCCCAATGTTTAACAAATGGTTCCTGAGATGCAGTAAAATCTCCACTGTCAGCATCCTACTCAATTCAAAACCTGTTCTAGGGCTTCCCTGGTGGCGCAGTGGTTGAGAATCCGCCTGCCGATGCAGGGGACACGGGTTCGTGCCCCGGTCTGGGAAGATCCCACATGCCGCGGAGCGGCTGGGCCCGTGAGCCATGGCCGCTGAGCCTGCGCGTCCGGAGCCTGTGCTCCACAACGGGAGAGGCCACAACAGTGAGAGGCCCGCGTACCGCAAAAAAAAACACAAAAAAACAAAAAAACAAAAAACCTGTTCTATCTTAAATAACTAGAAGGGAACTGTTAGATGACTCAAAATGTTGTTCCAGTGATGAGAGAGACCCTGCTGTAGCAGATCCCTGTGAAGAATTTGACTAAAATTATTTGAGTGAAGAAAAAGTAACTTTTCTAAATTAATACCATTTTGTATAATTTTTGATATTAAATGCAAGTATTTAAATATCTAAATGAATAGATGGTTTAAATAAACTTTTAAATTGTTTCATTTACATCCATAAAAGTTCTACATTCAAGCTGCAGATTAACTAATGTAGACTTTGAAATAAATCAAGTTGGAAAAGGACACCAATGCTTGAGATATATGTGTGTGTGTACATATGTGTCCGTGTGTGTGTACGTTTATGGAGGAGTGACAAAAGCTCTTCTAGGTGATTCCAATCCTAGTGCTTCACCATTTCTCTTCCTATCCCTTTTTTTCTTGACTTAAAATTTTTTTTAAATTTTGGAACTATTATAAATGCACAGGAAACAACAAAAGAATATACAGGGAGGTCCCAAACATCCTTCGTGAAGCCTCCCCCGTGTTAAGATCTTACATATATATAATACAATGTCAAAATCAGGAAACTGACATTGGTACAATGCACAGAACTTACTCAGACTTCACCAGTTATACAAGTACTGATTTGTGTTTGTGTGTTTGTAGTTCTATACAATTATAGCACATGTGTAGCTCCACATAACTATAACCACAATAAAGATTCATTGCCAACAACTACAGGCCAATGTCTCCCAAACTGTAAGAATTGCCTAGGTGCTTGTTTTAAAATACAGATTCCCAAACAGACCTCTGCCCAGAGATTCCCATTCCAGAACACTGGGGTAGAGATGGGAATTTGCATCTTTAAGCACCCTAGATGATGCTTAAGATCAAGTAACTTTGAGAAACACTGGCCTGGAGCATTAAATGAAACAGTATAACGTGAATTGGTGGCAGTATTTCTTGCACATTATAAACCTGATTTCCTTCCTCTTCCACAAATATGGAAAGACATCCAGGCCTGGTCTCTCCCTGTCAGCACCTTTACTGTTTGCTTCCCACGTAGGGGCAGTGAAAGCCTGTTACCAAGACCGCCTTATAGGGGTCTGGGAGAGTCTGGAGTTAGTTCCCGGTTACTATCTAGCTGGTGAAGGTGGAACACTGCAGGGGTGAGCTATCCACCGGCCAGAGGCAGAGAATTGGCAGCAGACAAAGGGATTTAGGCAATCATGGAAATTGGAAGCAAACAGAAATAGCTTATAGGAATGGAATTCTCCGCAGAGATGGAGAGGGTTAGCATGGGAGAGCCTAGGTCTTAACTGCTCTACTGTACTTGGCCATTCAGGGAAAGGGCCTTAGTATTCTGACTCTCAGTTCTGGGGGACTAGAAAGATCCCCCTTGCCCCAGCAGCTTATTAGTACAGATTAAGAAAGCAGGGAGGTCAAGGCCTTAGGCAGCTGGACACTAGTTAATGTCCCCCTTCCCCCCACCCCCATCCTGAGTGGAGGGAGCTAGATCAGCCCCCTTTCATGGGAAAGGGCCTTGTCCACCTGGTTCTTGGGAGTGTCCAAAGAGCACAAAAGGGCAAAACTCATGGATTCTTGATGCTGGATAAGACCGATGTCATCTGAATCAAAAAAGGACCCCTTAGAAGTTAAATATGAACTCATGAATCACTAAACTCCAAGTTAATTATTTATTATAGTCAAGGATAGAGTCTATAGTAAAAGATGATCCTCTAGAGACTGCAGCCCCCGGACGACAACCCAACATACAAAAACATCCAAGGGATGGCAGTGAAAAGTGAAACTGCTCTGGCCAACACAGCAGAAAGCCCTGATCAAATGAAAGAAAAATTCAAGAACTTTCTCAGAATTTCCCTGTTTGGTAAGATCTTAAAATTAACACAGAGAGAAGGAAAATCTTCTAGGTTAGAAAGAAAATCCTCAGATATCTCTGATCTGGCCAGTGGGTTCCCTCTAGCAGTGCTTACAAATTGCAGGTCATGACCCATTAGTGGATTGTGAGATCTTTTTTTATAAAGGAAATGAAAGAGAAAAATACTAGAATGCATTGCATGTAGAAAGAATAGTACTTCATGAGATTTTTTTTAAAGTAATATTTGTAAGCATGAGGGTATAATAGTTTGCATTGTGAATTGTGTTTATTGTGGCTCACAACAAAAAGTTAAAAATGGACTTCATAAAGGGTTGACTCCTGCAGTTCTGTCCCAGGGCAGTTTTAAGCATCCATTCAAACATTGCTTTGGGTATGAGTTCACATGGTCATTCTGTTTTGTTTTGTGTTTTTAATTTTTATTGGAGTATAGTTCCTTTATAATGTTGTATTAGTTTCTGCTGTACAGCAAAGTGAATCAGCAATACGTATACATAACCCCCTCGTTTTAGGATTTCCTTCCCATTTAGGTCACCACAGAGTATTGAGTAGAGTTCCCTGTGCTATACAGTAGGTTCTCATTAGTTATCTATTTTATACATAGTATCAGTAGTGTATATATGTCAATCCCCATATGTACACTAATATGTATAAAATAGATAACTAATAAGAACCTGCTGTATAGCACAGGGAACTCTACTTCGCTATACAGTAGAAACTAACACAACATTGTAAAACAACTATACCCGAATTTAAAACAAGACAAAACAAAACACTGACCATAAAAAGTGAATAGTCTTTGTCTATCTCTTTTTCCATAAGTGTTATCTAAAAATAAATTGAAATTTTTGAGAGAAAAAAAAAAAGTGTATGCATGTCAATCCCAATCTCCCAAATTCATCCCACCGCCCCCCATTCTGCTTTTTAAGATTGTTTGCCTTTTCAATATTGAATACCGAGGACCAGACTCCATCTCACCTGTAAGTGTAAATCATTTATTGAAGCCAAAAAATGTAACATTCTATAAAGAAAGACTATTGACTGGTATTTACTGGATTAAAGATCTTGTTTCAGATTTTCTTTTTTATTTACTTGTTTTATTTGTTCACTTAATTTTAATCATTTTACTTATTTTATATATAATATAATTTAAATTTATTTATTTATTTATTTTGGCCACCCCCACATGGTTTGTGGGATCTTAGTTCCCAGACCAGGGATCAAACCTGGGCCCTCTGCAGTGAGAACTCGGAGTCCCAGCCACTGGACCGCCAGGGAATTCCCTAAATCTATTTGTTTTCATGAAATTGAATTGTTCCTTGGAATAACATGATACAATCTGAAGTATTTTTTAAAGGATAACAGGGACCATTAAAGCCTATATTTTCACTTTACCCTGACAATTATAAAAAACTGCAAAGATACTGACGGTACAACTGAAATATAATCCCTGCCTGAACTGAACTTGAATTTCTGATAAAGGTAGATCTTCTGGAGGGCCTGCCAAGCCAAATCTGACACCTTTAAAAATATCATCCGGGGCTTCCCTGGTGGCGCAGTGGTTGAGAATCCGCCTGCCAATGCAGGGGACACGGGTTCGAGCTCTGGTCCGGGAAGATCCCATATGCCGCAGAGCAACTAAGCCCACGTGCCACAACTACTGAGCCTATGCTTTAGAGCTCGCAAGCCACAACTACTGAGCCTGCATGCCACAACTACTGAAGCCCGCGTGCCTAGAGCCTGCGCACCACAAGAGAAGCCACTGCAACGAGAAGCCCGCGCACCACAACGAAGAGTAGCCCCCGCTCGCCGCAACTAGAGGAAGCCCACATGCAGCAATGAAGACCAAATGCAGCCATAAATAAATAAATAAACAAATTAAAAATATATATATATATATATATATATATCACCTGGACAGTCCTCGCGGAGAGTCGCCGCGGTTTCTTGCTTCAACAGTGCTTGGACGGAACCCGGCGCTCTTCCCCAGCTCCGGCCTGCCGCTCAGAGCCAGCCCTCGCCACCACCTCACAGCGCCCTCCGACCGCCCCAAGGTCCCCGCCGCCGTTACAGCCGCGCAGCCACCGCCACCGTTTCACCTCAGCCGCCCGCCATGACGACCGCGTCCTCCTCGCAGGTGCGCCAGAACTACCACCAGGGCTCGGAGGCCGCCATCAGCCGCCAGATCAACCTGGAGCTCTATGCCTCCTACGTCTACCTGTCCATGTCGTACTATTTTGACCGCGATGATGTGGCTTTGAAGAACTTTGCCAAATACTTTCTTCACCAATCTTGTGAGGAGAGGGAACATGCTGAGAAACTGATGAAGCTGCAGAACCAACGGGGTGGCCGAATCTTCCTTCAGGATATCAAGAAACCAGACCGTGATGACTGGGAGAATGGGCTGAATGCAATGGGATGTGCGCTACACTTGAAAAAGTGTGAATCAGTCACTACTGGAACTGCACCAACTGGCCACGGAGAAAAATGACCCCCATTTGTGTGACTTCATTGAGACTCATTATCTGAATGAGCAGGTGAAATCCATTGAAGAATTGGGTGACGACGTAACCAACTTGCGCATGATGGGGGCCCCCGAATGTGGCATGGTACAGTATCCCTTTGACAAGCACACCCTGGGAAATAGTGATAATGAGAGCTAAGCCTTAGGCTGGCTTCCCGTAGCCACAGGGGTGACTTCCCTGGTCACCAAGGCAGTGCATGCATGTCTGGGTTACCTTTACCTTTTCTGTAAGTTGTACCAAAACATCTACAAGTCCTTTCCTTAGTACCATTCCATCAAGTAAAGTAATTTGGTACCCCCCCCCAAAATATATATATATCATCCGGACTTCCCTGGTGGTCCAGTGGTTAGGACTCCACACTTTCACTGCAGGGGGCACAGGTTAAATCCCTGGTCAGGGAAGTTCCACATGCCACATGTTGAAGCCGGAAAACAAACAAACAAAAAAAACACCTCACTAAAAAAAAATCATCCAACCTTTCAAAATTCTAAATGATTTCTTTAAAAGCTCTGCATTAGCCCTATTTCTTACCATCAGATTCTCTTCACATCTTCTTCATATCAATTTAGTAAGAGAATATAAACATCTACCTTGGACAGCACTCAGAGTTCCTGGTACAAACAGATGGAAAAGAGGAGTAACAGTAAAATAAACTTTTTTAAAAAGGTTCTGAAGAACCTAGGGGCAGGACAGGAATAAAGACGCAGACGTAGAGAATGGACTTGAGGACACGGGGAGGGGGAAGGGTAAGCTGGGATGACGTGAGACAGTGGCATGGACATACATACACTACCAAATGTAAAATAGATAGTGGGAAGCAGCCGCATAGCACAGGGAGATCAGCTCGGTGTTTTGTGACCACCTAGAGGGGTGGGATAGGGAGGGTGGGAGGGAGATGCAAGAGGGAAGAGATATGGGGATATATGTATATATATAGCTGATTCACTTTATTATAAAGCAGAAACTAACACACCATTGTAGAGCAATTATACTCCAATAAAGATGTTAAAAAATTTTAATAAACTTTTTATTAAATCTAATTTTGGAAATGATGTTGACTTCATATATGGATTAAGTTAGAAAAGTCTGAACATTAAAGTAACACTTAAAACACATTTTTAAGATAATTCACCTCTTCTCTTAATTACAGGGAAAGGCACTACTTCAATAAACATTTCTACTTTCACAGCCTACCTCTTGTATTTAGTCACAGTAAATTAATAATACATTAAATATAGCTATTGATCTTCTCTTGGTAGAACAACTCAACTTTTCAGATGCTTGTTATGACTCTCCATGGTCTTTGCTGGAGAGTGGTAAGATCCTATACAGCTGTGGTTACAAAAACTAACATCTACAGGACCTATCTAAAACTAGTTTATTTTCTATTATTTTTAGATGTTAAAATCTTCAGTGTCTGTCTTTGTGCTATTTTACTAGCACAAGGTCTGGCATATAATAGATACCCTATCAATAACTGTTGAATGAAAGAAAAGTATAACTTAACTCAGAAAATGGCTGATAAAGAAAGGACTGTGCTACTGGTCCGGCGCTGTTGAGGGAGAATGAACCAAGGCTGGAGAAGGGGGTCGGGACTGAGCAGGCAGGGTCTTGCAAACTTTTTTGAGGAGTATGACTGATACCTATAGTGGAAACCTACGAAGGTGTCAAGCAAGAAAGTGACGTGGTCAGAAGTGAGGTTTGATGGTCACTCTGGGTCTTGTGTGCAGAATGGAACGGATGGATGGCCGAGGCAGAGGGATACTAGTTAAGAGGCCACTGAGATTCAGATTCGAGGAGAAGGTGGCTTAGACCAGGAGAGTGGAGGGGAGGTGGAGAGAAGAGATTCAGTAGACCTTTGTAAAGCTGAGCTGAAGGAACTGGATGATTGCTTGGAGGAGGTGTGCAGGAAGGGAGAGTCAAGAATGAGATCCAGGGCTTCCCTGGTGGCACAGTGGTTAAGAATCATCCTGCCAGTGCAGGGGACACGGGTTCGAGCCCTGGTCCAGGAGGATCCCACGTGCCGCAGAGCGGCTGGGCCCGTGTGTCACAACTACTGAAGCCCGCGCGCCATGCTCCGCAATAGGAGAAGTCACTACAATGAGAAGCCCGCGCACTGCAACGAAGACCCAACGCAGCCAAAAAAAAAAAAAAAAAAAAAATTAGATCCAGGCAGTGCGCTCCGCTGTCCCACAGATCTGTCTCTTGCTTTGACAGTGTTTGGACGGAACAGACCCAGGGACGCCCCTTGCTCCAGCCTCCCACCAGCCTCCAACCTTTATTTTCCAGTCGCAGCCTTTGGAATCAGCCACTCAGCTATTATTGGCCTCCGGGACGAGCCAACACCATTTTCTGAGCTTAGCTCCTTATTACCAATTAACCATGAGCTCCCAGATTCGTCAGAATTGTTCTACCGACGTGCTGTAGAGCACAGGGAACTCCACTTCATTGTACAGTAGAAACTAACACAACATTGTAAAACAACTATACCCTAAAAAAAAAAAAAAAGAACTGTTCTACCAAGGTGGAGGCCGTCAGCAACTGCCCGGTCAACATGCATCTGTGGGACTCCCGCACCTCCCTCTCCCTGGGCTTCTATTTCCATGGCGACAATGTGGCTCTGGAGGGCGTGGGCCACTGTTTCCACGAACTGGCCGAGGAGAAGCGCGAGGGTGCACAGCATCTCTTAAAAATGAAAAACCAGTGCGATGGTCGCGCCCTCTTCCAGGTCTTGTAGAATACTCACCAAGATGAGGGGGCTAAAACCCAGGACACTATGGAAGCCACCATTCTCATGGAAAAGAACCAGACCCAGGCACTTTTGGATCTGCATGCCCTGAGTTCTGCCCATGCAGACCCCCACCTCTGTGACTTCCTGGAGAACCACTTCCTGGATGAGCAGGTGAAACTCATCAAGAAGATGGGTGACCACCTGCCCGATCTCCGCAGGCTGGCTGGTCCCCAGGCTGGGCTGGGCGAGTCTCTCTTCGAAAGGCTCACCCTCCAGCATGACTAGGAGCCTCCGGAGCCCAGCAGCCTTTGAGGAACCCCTCTGGTGTCGGGGCTTCTGCCTGAAGTCCCTCTCTGCATCCACTAGGCAGCTTTTTTGTTTTTTTTTAATTTATTTAATTTATTTTTGGCTGCATTGGGTCTTCATCGCTGCTCGTGGGCTTTCTCTAGTTGCGGCGAGCGGGGGCTACTCTTCGTTGCGGTGCGCGGGCTTCTCATTGCAGTGGCTTCTCCTGTTGCGGAGCACGGGCTCTAGGCTCGCAGGCTCAGTAGTTGTGGCTCGCAGGGTCTAGAGCGCAGGCTCAGTTGTTGCGGTGCGTGGGCTTAGCTGCTCTGAGGCATGTGGGATCGTCCCAGACCAGGGCTCGAACCTGTGTCGTCTGCATTGGCAGGCGGATTCTTAACCACTGCGCCACCAGGGAAGCCCTAGGCAGCTTTTTCATCACCCTGGAGCCCTCTCTCAAGCCTTGGACCAAAATGGAAACAATAGCTTTCTGCAGAAAAGAAAAAAAAAAGAGACCCAAGTTTCTGGCAGGGACCCTAGGGAGGGTGGTCACGCCATCACAGGGAGAGAAGATTTAGCAAGAAAGAAGCCAGTTCCATGTGGGACATGTTAGATCTGAGGCCCCTCTTATAGGAGAGTCCAACAAAGGTATGCTAGCATCAATTTTAAATTTAGGTTTGAAGGATTAGGATTGAAATGTATCTTTTAGAATTTTAATCCAGATCAGTGTTTTAAGTTAGTTACATATACTAAAAAATCAAGGTAAAGGTTGACTATAGCTAAGATCAAAGGCCTATTCTCTCTTGATTTTCTTACAGTTTGATATACTATTGCTTCTCAGAAAATCAGATGGCTTGGGGTCCCTGGCGGTCCAGTGGTTAGGACTCGGTGCTTTCACTGCCAGGGCCCAGGTTCAATCCCTGGTTGGGGATCCCGCAAACCGCGCAGCGGAGCCAAAGAAGAAAAAAAAAAAAAAAGAAAATCAAACGTCTATAAAAGGTATTTAAATTTTCTGATATTTAAATGCTGCTAATATTATTTTGGGCACTAGAGTTATTTAATGGATTAGGAAGAAAAATAGCATAATCTTTGTTGAGTTTCTGCTCCAAGTGAAGCACATTAGCAGACTGCTCCTACTGATTCTTATGTAAGAAAAGGTATCTTAAACACCTCAGCATGTCAGCCTTCATAAGCCCATGCGGCAGAAACTCTGAACTTCAAGTCTCCCTCTTCCTAGTCACGAAAGGAGGGAATTTTAAGGGACATTTGGTGAGGTTACTTAGAGCAGTAATTGACAGGGTGGACTCTTAGGTCCAACTCCAGGCCTCGTATCTTGCTAGTAATATGATCTCAAGTTATTTTCATTTTATCTTTTATAGCTGCCTCCTCTGTAAAATAGGATAACAGTACCTTCCTCGGGCTTCCCTGGTGGCGCAGTGGTTGAGAGTCCGCTCGCCGATGCAGGGGCCGCGGGTTCGTGCCCCGGTTCAGGAAGATCCCACATGCCGCTGAGCGGCTGGGCCCGTAAACCATGGTCGCTGAGCCTGCGCGTCCGGAGCCTGTGCTCCGCAACGGGAGAGGCCACAACAGTGAGAGGCCCGCGTACCGCGAAAAAAAAAAAAATAGTACCTACCTCTTGGGTTTTTGAGGATAATTATGTAAAGCATTTAAGAGCAGTGCATGGCATATCGTGTGCACTCAATATCTGTTAGTATTAAATAATGCTTTTAATGACATTTTCTTTCTCCTAAACTCAACATCACCACTGATTAAAAATCTTGGGGAATTCCCTGGCAGTCCAGTGGTTAGGACTCTGAACTTCCACTGCAGAAGGCATGGGTTCGATCTCTGGTCGGGGAACTAAGATCCCACATGCCATACAATGCAGCCAAAAAAAAAACAAACAAACTTGGAAATAATTTTTGTTTTTTGGTTGCACTGGACCCTCATTGCTGCGTGCGGGCTTTCTCTAGTTGCAGAGACCGGGGGGCTACTCTTCCTTGCAGTGCTCAGGTTTCTCACTGCAGTGGCTCCTCTTGTTGCGGAGCACGGGCTCTAGGCGTGCAGGCTTCAGTAGCTATGGCACGTGGACTCAGCAGTTGTGGCTCGCGGATTCTAGAGCACAGGCTCAGCAATTGTTAGTTGCTCCGTGGCATGTGGGATCTTCCCGGACCAGGGATTGAACCCGTGTCCCCTGAATTGGCAGGCGGGTTTTAACCACTGCACCACCAGGGAGGTCTGGAAATAATTATTTCAGTTCAGATTTTCCCATGAGAAACAGGATTTCATATATAACATTTAATGCTAGCCCTCTCTGAGAACTCTGAGGGGATCTATAAAAGTCATTATACGGTGGAATCTTACTAAGCAAGTAAAAATCAAAATGTGGACTGTTAGGAAAAGAATTTTCAGATGGCTAGGGATTAGGGCCAGAGCAGCAAGAACATCTGAAGTTTACTGAAATAAGTTCTACAGCCAAAATAGGCCCATCAAAAATATGGAGAGATACGAGTGTTTAAAAAAATAAATAAAAATGTAAATCCAACTTAAATAGATCAATTTATCCTTATTTTCATAAAGCGATAGCTAGTTAATTAGGACAAACACATTTATCTAAAGGAACCCAGCAGTGATATGCATGTATACAGTAAACAACCTCACAAACATGAAAGACCATGCTTTCTTTTCACCGAAGAGACCATTCCGCTCCCAGAAAGATTAGTTACGAATGTGCCTGAAATAAAATGAGTGTTACCAAATCATGAGCGTATGACACACGCTTTTAAATGGGCAGCTAACGTTCTTGAAAGGAATGCTTTAACGATGGTTATAAATGATGTACTGCTTAAAGTAAAACATAATACTAAATACTATACTTGATTACAAATTACATCCAGTCCACATAAGTTGAATGCATACCATACTTTAATAATCAAGACAATCCCGCTGTTTTTCTCGAGTGTGTTTCATAGAACCCGTATATAACAATATTGCTGTGTTTTTAGGCATTTTTACATTTAAGGGCCCAAAATATATCATGTTCACAAAACATTACCGTCTGTGACTGTCAACCAGTTTTTGATATATATTCCTTCAGAAACACGCTACCCTGGTCATACACACTAATCTACATCACTGAAAATAACCAAAGAGGGTATTTCACAAGCAGAGTCTCATCCCTACATAGAAGTTCTAATTGCCCTGGAAACCTGTAGGTCAAGTTCTCAACCTTTGAAAACGAGCAAAAATGTTCCAGCGCAGTCACTGTAGCCATGTATTTGGGCTTTGTATTTATACATTATTTTGTATATTTATACATATTTATAGCATTACATTTGAGACCTAAAGGTGGCCACACACAAGTAAGCTAAGTCCCATATCAAAAATAAAATGAAAAAGGAATTGAAGAGATTTTGTAATTCCAATAGCACAGACTTCAGAAACTGAATGCTTAGATATAACTCCTACATTTCTCTTTAACTAAGAGGTCATTGCCATGCTTGCGGCTTTGAGGCAGTAGTCTATGTATCAGTGTGTCATTAATCAAAGAGTGCACTTACTACCATGAACTTGAGTCTGATGTCATAGCATTAACTTTGCCTTTCCCCCAAAGAATCATTTGCTCTTGAAGTAATAGGCTTTTAAGGCACATTTTAACAAAAACCCATCATATACCCAGCTTAAAAATGGAAGCTCCACCTGGTTATAATAACATATATACCTAAGTAATGTGTGATTTACCAGATAGGTAAATGTCTCTATCTTGAGGATAAACTCACTTTAGAAAAGTGATTCTTTATTTGCTTATCCAAAAAGAAACGCTGTGTAAAAATATTAAAGAATAGATTTATAAGAATAACTTCCATGTACCATGTTGGCAAAGGTCTAACAGGTTATAGGTGTGAAAATTAGGAAAAAGACTTCCCTGGAACGCTGGCTTCCTACCCACCTGTGTTTTTGAGTAGGAATCACGAGGAAGGGAGTTAGGGCACCTTCATGATTTTTAGAAATTTCCTTCCAAAATGCACAGACCCTTGGGAGGGCTCAAACCTTAAACCCCAATCAGCTACCATCTTAAATTACAGTTACCAGCCTCAAAGGAATAGGACTTGGGAAAAGGATGGAAGGGGAGAGGATGGAAAGAAGCTGCAGATAGTAGTGGGATAGCTTCAAGATCAAGTTGCTTTAGGAACCTGATCCATTTTTGCTAGGATCAGCATTGCTATCCCTATGAGGCTCTGCTAAAAACATTTTCTAATACCTGCCAACATGCTTTACTTAGGGCACTGACCCTTGGGATGGATCTAGAATAATCTACTTGGAATGGTTTGGGATGGGGGTAGATTTAGAATCTATTAACTTGCTGTTGGCCTAAAGTAAACATAAGTGGAAGAATTTCATAGAAACAGACACAAAGCTAACTGTAATGCCTCCCCTGGCCATCCTTTTCCACTGACCTTTAGAGGTTATCAGGATGGCTATTTAGCCATGCAGAACACGCTGCCGGAGAGCCGAGCTCTAGTTCAATCATAAGGTGGGAACAGGCAGAGTCCACAAGGCACACTGTCACAGGTGAGAGGGAGACTCAGAGGGGACAAATGTGCCCATCAGGATTCAGCTCTGTGGCAGAGAACTGAGATATTACCTGTGGTCGTGGAGCAATGCAAAAAAAACAACAAAAAAACTGGTCCTAAATAAACATTTGCAATGTTGCACAGTAAGAGGCTCATTCCACAGGGGCCAAACATTGTATAGAACATATTTTAAAATCTGCAGTTGCCAATCACCTACCTTTGGGAAACCATGTGGCCTCTGATGTTATTACTTTAGCCTGAGTGGCAGGTACAGAAAAGCCTCCAGAAACCCTGCAATTTAGTGACATTCTGATTTCTCTCCATTGATCGGCACCATTTTGGAAATCTGGTCCCAAAGGTTCTAAAGAACAGTAATGCAGCAAAAGGAAATAACCTCTCTGTATAAAATGATTATAGAGATGTGTGTTGAGGTAAAGAGTTTTGTAAAAAGGGTCGACTAGGGAAGCACTGTCACGGCTATAGAAATTTTTAGGTAAGTTTGGTGCTAATATTATTCTATAAAACTTCTATTTATGTCAGTTATAAACAGGGGACAGTTCTTATTGCTCCTGAAGCTTGCTGCCCCAATCTGTTCCTCCACTGAAAAATGTTTTTTCTCAACAATTGGTAGCAAAGATTCCCAAATTTATAAAAAGTCATTGCCAACGCATCACTTTTTGATTACTTTCTGACTGCCCTATAGATATGGACTCGGTATGCATGTCCTAGACACCAAGGACAGAAAAGAGCCTAGAAAAGTTGTTTTATCAAAGTTTAGTTCAATGAGGAAAAAAAAATACACATGAAAAAGTGCAAAATATATACAGTTCCTGGCAGTTCTCACACAGGATTTTTTCTGACTACAGACCATAAAAGTTTACATTTGTGTAATGAAGTTACAGTAGATTTCACTTCATTGTTAATATACGTTTTTGCTTCAAAGTGCTTACTTTATTTAAAAAAAAGAGAAGATCAAGTGGGTGGCAGGAATTTTTTTTTTTACAGCAAATATATGTCGTGTGTCCCCATCTCCTTCTTCCTCTTCCTTTAGTGCAACACAGAGCAGCAGCCTCATTGAAAGGTCTGATTTCAAAAGATGTTCCTGAAACCTCACCTACAGCAGCACCCTAGGCGTCCCGTTAGGGGTGGCTCCTTTTTTCTTCTGCAGCCTATTCTGAACCTTTCGTGATTTCACCACTTTCATTCTCACCTCAAAAACTTCATGGATGGCCTTCCGGAAGCAATGAAAATTATAGTCAATCAGCCCTGGAGAAGAAAACAAAAATATTTATAGAGGTGCCGCCTAGAAATAATCTCTTTTCATGGCAGCTATGGCGAAGACAAGCCAGTAGGGGGCGGTAGAGGAGCAGGTTTAACATAAGATCTATAGATTTCTCTAGGAGGTGTGCAGCTGGGCTTCAGGAATTGCAGGCAAAGTCTTGTGAATATATATATTTTTACTAACGAAAGGTTCCAGAGTATATACCACATTTTCAAAGGTGTCTATGACCCAAAAAGTTTGAAGAACCAACTGAACTGCCTTTTTAAAAAATCAGAATTAAAGATTGTAAGAACAATTAAGATATATCTTCAGTGAAATACTTATTAGTATTTTTTCCCCAAAAGGTATTATTAAACTGACTCTGAGTGGAGGCAGACCCTGACTTGGAATGTAGCTGAGATCTCAAGGTCACAGAGCCGTTGTCATAAGCCTTGGGGAAAACAAAGTCCCTGATTTTATTTTATTTATTTATTTATTTATTTTGCGGTACGCGGGCCTCTCACCGTTGTGGCCTCTCCCGTTGCGGAGCACAGGCTCCAGACGTGCAAGCTCAGCGGCCATGGCTCACGGGCCCAGCCGCTCCGCGGCATGTGGGATCTTCCCAGACCGGGGCACGAACCCGTGTCCCCTGCATCGGCAGGTGGACTCTCAACCACTGCGCCACCAGGGAAGCCCAGTCCCTAATTTTAGAGTGGTTATCATCACCTCAGGTGAACTCTGAGCTCAGGAATTCAACAAGCAATGACACTCTCAGTTTTTCAATATTAAGTAAATTTTAAATGGAGAATAATAGTGGAGAATCTTCTTGTATTTTCAGAAATTAATAGAATTTTGTAGAATTGATACAAAATAGAATAAAATATAATCTAAGTCTTGAGCACATTTCTCATCACCACCACTAACTTGTAAAGTGTTGAGAGCAGCATTACGTTTATACCAATTAGGATAAGGCAGTGGGTTCCATTTACTATCTTTAAATTTATTAAAATAACTAGACCCAAAATTATTTGCATCCACTCAGGTGATGCTTCCAGAGTACCCCCCCACCCCCCCAAAAAAAAGAATTGTTTTCCAGACAAGAAGAGAAATGCTTCAAAGCAGTCATGTAACCAACCACAAGTATGCTGGAAGAAACACCATCTCAGCTTCCAGGAGCAGGAAACTCTCTGAGTGGCGCCCTCTGCTGCTTCTGCAGTGATAGTGACCACAGTGCAATAAAACTAGGAGACAATTTCCTCAAGAAAAGACCAGTGAGGCAAGAGGGAGAAAGTAATAAGAAATAAGCAAGCCCAGGTATGGGCATCTCTTCTCTGCCTGAAGCTTTCTTTGGTACACAGACAGGTACCAGGGCTATGGAAATAAACGTTTCTGAGGGTATCCCTCACACAAAGAGACATGGGAGTTGGTGGACAAATGTGGAAGTCTTGCATGCCCAATGGGGGTGATTCCAAATTTCTTGCACACAGTTTCTCCGAGATTCCCCCAGCATGAGTGAGCATACAGCTCCCACTGTGGATGGCTTTTCTACCTCCCTTGTCTATTTCCCCACTTCCTCACTTTTATTTCTTGGAACCATCTTCCAAACAAAGCATGAACTTCAAAAAAAGAAAGAAACATGGAGCATAGAAATGATTTTATTTAGTGGGAGTTTGGATAAGAGATGTGAGAACCACCTCAAAATTCTCTGCTTATGTGTGCAACCAACTGCCTTAGGCAGAAAGCTTAGCTAGAGGACTTTGGCTCAATTAGAATTCAACCTGGGAAATTTCAGATCCAGCCTACTGATGATTCCTGACAAATCTCAATTTATTCATGGTGCACATTTAAAATGTAACAGTAGGGGCTTCCCTGGTGGCGCAGTGGTTGGGAATCCACCTGCCAATGCAGGGGACACGGGTTCGAGCCCTGGTCCGGGAGGATCCCACATGCCGCGGAGCAGCTAAGCCCGTGCACCACAACTACTGAGCCTGCGCTCTAGAGCCCGCGAGCCACAACTACTGAAGCCCGTGCACCTAGAGCCCGCGCTCCACAACAAGAGAAGCCACTGCAATGAGAAGCCCACGCACCGCAACAAAGACCCAACACAGCCAAAAATAAATTAAATAAATAAATTTATAAAAAAAAATAAATAAATAAAATAAAATGTAACAGTAATCTTGCTGCATTTGGAGCTTTAAAAGTGAAAATTCATGACTGAGGTTTTTAAAGGAAGTGCCTACAAAGAGTTTGCTGTTTATTTCAACTCTTTCATAAAATACAGTTGAAAGTACAGGAACAGGGCTTCCCTGGAAGCACAGCGGTTAAGAATCCGTCTGCCAATGCAGGAGACACAGGTTCAAGCCCTGGTCCGGGAAGAACCCACATGCCGTGGAGCAACTAAGCCTGTGAGCCACAACTACTGAGCCCACGTGCCACAACAACTGAAGCCCGTGTGCCTAGAGCCCATGCTCTGCAACAAGAGAAGCCACCACAATGAGAAGCCCACGCACCGCAATGAAGAGTAGCCCCCGCTCGCCCCAACTAGAGAAAAGCCCGCATGCGGCAATGAAGACCCAACACAGCCCAAAATAAATAAATAAATTTATTAAAAAAAAGGAAATACAGGAACAGAGACATGAACAGAACAAGCACTATCTTCAGCACCATACGCAGTTATGGGATGGTCCTACATCCTTCTCTTGGTTCAGTGATTCTCAATCATAGCTGCATATTAAAAGCATCCAGAGAACTTTTTAAAAATTAACAAACCCCAGGTTCCTCTCCCAGGAATTCTGTTCTAATTGTTCTGTGGCAGGCCTCAATGGCCATATTTTTTAACCACCTCCCTTCCCAAGGTGCCTACGATGCGCAGCTAAGACCAAGAATCCCACTTCCGCTTTCTATCCTCCTCTTTCTGCCAAAGCAGTCAGAAATCATCCACGAAAACAGAGAGAGACCAACATCAGGACAAGTCAACCAACAAGGGTTGATTATCAGCACCAGCAGGACTCAACACTTGAGATTAAAGCAGCAAAAACAAATGGAACCACTCCATGCATATGTAAAGCGTCAAGCTCTTTCTAAAGCTAAGGTGATCAACTTAATGCATTTGCCTGGGACTTTCCCAGTTGCAGCCCTGAAGGTCCCCTGTTTCAGGAACCCTCACCTCTGTCCCAGGCAAATGGAGATGCGTTAGTCACCCTAAAAAGCAAACAAGTTTAACTTCATGGGGTTAAACCTTGTCTGCCTATTTATCTCTCTTATCACATTAAAACAAATACTCAGGTTTCTAATGAGTTTAATAAATTTTACAAAATCCGCCTATCTTCAGAGATGATCCTCCCTAGGTGGTTTAACAATAAGTTGCCCAAGATCCACATGAGAAATTCCTGCTTAAATTAACTCACACGACCATAGATGGACATTAAAATTAGTGGGCAAAGTGTGAGGAGAAAGAGGACTTGCATAGTTTGAAAGTATTTATTCACTACAAAGTGAAAAGTAGGAACTCTCCAGGGGAAAGACCTGGTAGACGCTATCTTAACTAAATCAAGGTCAGCATCGCCAGTAATAAGCCAAACTAACGTCATAAACATATGATACCCCAAGGACACAATATCATTTCTGTGTGGTATTCTGGCCAAATTGCATAATCTCATTCCACTTGTGCGAAAATATCAGACAAACCCAATTTGAGGAACGTTGTACAAAATAGTTGATGAGTACTCTTCAAAAGTGTCAGGGTCATGAAAGACCATCACAGATTGGAGGAGACTAGGAGAAGTAATAACTAAATCAATTTGGGTTCCTGGAACAGAAAAAAAAGGTATTTTTGGAAAAACTGGTGAAATTTGAATAAGGTCTGTAAGTTTTATTAATATTGATAGTATTATACTGATGTTAATTCCCTAGCTTTGATTACTGTACTACAGTATGTAACATGTTAACATTTCGGGAAGCTGGATGAGTATATATAAACTACGTACTATTTTTGCAACTTTTCTATTAAGTCTAAAATCAGTTCAAAATAAACAAGCTCTCAAGGTTGATGTTATTGTAACCTAAATTTTAGGACCTGTCATCACCCTAGATGGTTTGGGGTCTATAGTTGTACTATTTGCATTACTTTTACTTTCCTTAGTTTCCAAAATCAACACAAAATATTAATCACCAAATATAAATTCTGGAAATATCTTTAACCAAGGGAATATATGTATAATGGTTTAAAACACAATACACAGAACTGATTCCATACAGGGAGAAGCCTAGAAATCTTTAGCCCAGACTGCTATACACTGGTGGTATGACCATAGGAGAAAGTCACTTCTATTTCCTGGGTCTGGGTAAAATCATCAGTAACTGAGAGAGTGAAACACAGGATGGTCCTGTCTATCTTCAAAATTCCATGAATCCATTATATAATCTGTTCTTAGTTTCAGCAAGATGAAAATAAAAAGTAAAAGATTACCACCATTTAATTAAAAGTTTTGAGGGCCAAGGACATAACAGGCAATTTGGCTGGTAATAGTAAATACATGAAAAAATACACAACTTCACTAAGAAGCAGAAAAAATGTAAATTTGTTTTCAATTATCAGTGTTTAATGCTAATACCCAATATTAATGAGAATAAAGCAAATGGACACACTCATATTCCCTTAGTAGCATAAACCTGTAAAAACTTTCTGAAGGACATTTTGGTAATATGCATTAGAAGCTACCAAAATGTATTGATCTAAGTAATTCCATTTGTTGAAGTATTTCCTGAGGAAATAACCAAAGATGTACACAAATATTTAGTGGAAAGAAGGTCATTATGGATTATTTATAACATCAAAATCTAGAAACAACACACATTTCTAACAATAGAAGAAACTAATCATTAAAATGATGTGGTTAAAAAAAGATTTAATGAATTGGAAAGATGTCTGTAATAATTTAAGTGAAGGTTATAAAGTAGTATTTATTATATAATACCATATATAGAGATATCTATGAAAAAACTGGAAAGTTATACAGAAAATATCAAGAGTGATTATGTGAGTGAGAAGCTTATCAATAATTTTTTTTTTGCTTATTTATTATATCTAAATTTTCTAAATGAATCTATTACTCTGTAACAAAAAGAAGTAATAAAAATCTAAATCATGGGCTTCCCTGGTGGCGCAGTGGTTGAGAGTCCGCCTGCCGATGCAGGGGACACGGGTTCGTGCCCCGGTCCGGGAGGATCCCGCGTGCCGCGGAGCGGCTGGGCCCGTGAGCCATGGCCGCTGAACCTGCGCGTCCGGAGCCTGTGCTCCGCAACGGGAGAGGCCACAACGGTGAGAGGCCCGCGTACCGCAAATAAATAAATAAATATCTAAATCATGTTTTCAGGCTCAATGAATTAAGAAGATTTTAATGATATCAATAAGTGAAAACAACAGGATAGAAAATTATATAGGCAATATGGCATCACTTTTGTTGGAAGAAAGGAAGGAAAGAAGGGATGAAGGGAGGGAGGGAGGGAGAAAAGGAAGGAGAAAAAAAATCCCAGAAATTTAACACGGAGTTTAGCTCTAGATGGTGAAACTGACTTTTTTATACTTTCCTAAGTTTTCAAAGTATTTTTATAATGAACATGTATTGCATATAAGAAGAAAGGCTATTTCAGAAAATGTTACTATTGCCACTTTGTTGGGAATTTAGGGTAAATCATCCCCTAATCACTAGCAAGAATCCCTAGCTACATCAGTAAACTGGTATTTCCCAGTTTACATAGTGGTGCCCGGCAGGGCGGGGGAATATGAGTATCTTTATGAGGGTTAATTGCTTTTGTTTCCAAATAAAACTAAATTTGGTCCTAAAAAGATATTTGGTGACGTTATTAAATATATTCATATCTCCCTGTTTTGAAATCACGATGCTGTCCCTGTGTTTTAGGACTAAAGAATGGACAAGGGCTGAACAGAAGTTAAATAACATCTAGCTTTAATGTTGTATGAGTTGCATCCTTTACACGGGGAGGACAAGTGGTCACAAGGTCCCTAATACCTTCTAGGGGTGTAGACCAAGAGGGAGGCCTTGGCACCCCCTGTAGGCTAGGGGACCTCCCCGGGGTAAGAGATCTACAGCCTGGCAACAACGCCCCAGCTGGCTCTGCTCCCAGAAAAGCTCAAGCCCCTCCCTGGGAGGATGGTGTGGTTCCACTACCACCTCACGGCAGCTGCATCACTAGAGGGCAGGCTGGTTCACGGATCCCAAAACCCCAGGATGTCGGGAGGAGCCAAAGGGCCCTGTGACTAAAGTCTGGAAGCTTCCCAAGGCACACTGCTGTCCACCTGCATTCAACGTCTGAATGGAAATGCTTCATTTAAATCACACAAAAAATTACCTTTTCTTTCAAAGCTTTCCTCTCTGACAAAGCACACGAGAGCCAGGAACTTGGTCACCTCTTTCAAATAAAGAACTGTTGTGTTATTCAGCTTTATAATGGCTGTTGATTCCTTGTCATAAGGGGTTCCTGCTCCATCTTCTTTGAGACTAAATGGGGACAGAAACCAAAACATATTTGACCATTGAGAAAGAACTTCAGTTTGTAACCCAGCGACGGAGACCAGCTTTCACAAAGAGAACGATAATCATAATGACAGGGAGTTTACACTTACAGTGCCTTTCGGCTAAAGATCTCAGAAACCCCCATCACAAGAATGTACACAGCGTATGACAGTCACTTTCCTACTGACACACTGAGTGTGGTGTGTCAGCTGGGCAACTCTCCAGGCACCTGAGGAACACAGGTGAGGGATGGAGGTTAGTTCTTCTCCCCTCCGTGGCCCACAAGGGCTTCCAGTTTTCTCTCGTGACAGAATAACCAGGCTGCCCAAAGCACAGCCTGATGAAAGACCAAGTAGGGGTGAAGAACTGATCCAAAATAAAGCAGCCTGAAGAGAAACGGCAGCAAAATGCTGGGCTAGATCCTGGATCCAGCAAAAAACTGCTATGAAACATAGAACTGGGACCTTTGGTAAAATTTGAAAATGGACTCCATATTAAATAAGAGTAATGCAGACATGTTAAATAAGTTTAATGTGAAAGTTAAAACTGTGATCCTACAAGAAAATATCCTTGTTATAGGACACGATTCCTATAGAATCATGTTACAAATTCCTCCCAATTAGTTCAGCAAAAACAAACACGTTCAGTCATCCCTCACTATGGGGGCGGGGGGGGTGCTTGGTTCCAGGATTTCCCCCAGCAGATACCAAAATCTGCAGATGCTCAAGTCTCTTATATAAAACGACACAGTATGGGCTTCCCTGGTGGCGCAGTGGTTGAGAGTCCGCCTGCCGATGCAGGGAACACAGGTTTGTGCCCCGGTCCGGGAAGATCCCACATGCCGCGGAGCGGCTGGGCCCGTGAGCCATGGCCGGAGCCTGTGCTCCGCAACGGGAGAGGCCACAACAGTGAGAGGCCCGCGTCCCGCAAAAAAAAAAAAAAAAAAAAAGACACAGTGTTCACATATAACCTACACACATCCTTCCATATACTTCTTTTTTTTTAACATCTTTATTGGAGTATAATTGCTCTACAATGGTGTGCTAGTTTCTGCTTTATAACAAAGTGAATCAGCTACACATATACACCCATATCTCCTCCCTCTTGCATTTCCCCCCCACCCTCCCTATCCCACCCCTCTAGGTGGTCACAAAGCACAGAGCTAATCTCCCTGTGCTATGCGGCTGCTTCCCACTAGCTATCTATTTTACATTTGGTAGTGTATATATGTCCATGCCACTCTCTCACCTCGTCCCACTTTACCCTTCCCCCTCCCTGTGTCCTCAAGTCCATTCTCTACATCTGCGTCTTTATTCCTGTCTTGCCCCTAGGTTCTTCAGAACCTTTTTTTTTTTTTTTTAGATTCCATATATACGTGTTAGCATACGGCATTTATTTTTCTCTTTCTGACTTACTTCACTCTGTATGACAGTCTCTAGGTCCATCCACCTCACTACAAACAACTCAATTTCGTTTCTTTTTATAGCTGGCTAATATTCCATTGTATATATGTGCCACATCTTCTTTATCCATTCATCTGTCAATGCACATTTAGGTTGCTTCCATGTCCTGGCTATTATAAGTAGAGCTGCAATGAACATTGTGGTACATGACTCTTTTTAAATTATGGTTTTCTCATGGTATATGCCCAGTAGTGGCATTGCTGGGTCGTATGATAGTTCTATCTTTAGTTTTTTAAGGAACCTCCATACTGTTCTCCATAGTGGCTGTATCAATTTACATTCCCACCAACAGTGCTAGAGGATTCCCTTTTCTCCACACCCTCTCCAGCATTTATTGTTCGTAGATTTTTTGATGATGGCCATTCTGACAGGTGTGAAGTGATACCTCATTGTAGTATTGACTTGCATTTCTCTAGTGATGAGTGATGTTGAGCATCCTTTCATGTGTTCGTTGGCCATCTGTATATCTTCTTTGGAGAAATGTCTATTTAGGTCTTCTGCCCATTTTTGCTTTTTTTTTTTTTTTTTTCGGTACGCGGGCCTCTCACTGTTGTGGCCTCTCCCGTTGCAGAGCACAGGCTCTGGATGCGCAGGCTCAGCAGCCATGGCTCACGGGCCCAGCCGCTCCGCGGCATGTGGGATCTTCCCGGACCGGGGCACGAACCCGTGTCCCCTGCATCGGCAGGCGGACTCTCAACCACTGCGCCACCAGGGAAGCCCTTTCTGCCCATTTTTGGATTGGGTTGTTTCTTTTTTTGTTATTGAGCTGCATGAGCTGCTTGTAAATTTTAGAGATTAAGCCTTTGTCAGTTGCTTCATTTGCAAATATTTTCTCCCATTCTGAGGGTTGTCTTTTCGTCTTGTTTATGGTTTCCTTTGCTGTGCAAAAGCTTTTAAGTTTCATTAGGTCCCATTTGTTTATTCTTGTTTTTATTTCCATTTCTCTAGGAGGTGGGTCAAAAAGGATCCTGCTGTGATTTATGTCATAGAGTGTTCTGCCTATATTTTCCCCTAAGAGTTTAATAGTGTCTGGTCTTACATTTAGGTCTTTAATCCATTTTGAGTTAATTTTTGTGTATGGTGTTAGGGAGCATTCTAATTTCATTCTTTTACATGTAGCTGTCCAGTTTCCCCAGCACCACTTATTGAAGAGGCTGTCTTTTCTCCATTGTATATTCTTGCATCCTTTATCAAAAATAAAATGACCATATGTGTGTGGGTTTATCTCTGGGCTTTCTATCCCGTCCCATTGATCTATATTTCTGTTTTTGTGCCAGTACCATACTGTCTTGGTTACTGTAGCTTTGTAGTATAGTCTGAAGTCAGGGAGCCTGATTCCTCCAGCTCTGTTTTTCTTTCTCAAGATTGCTTTGGCTATTCGGGGTCTTTTGTGTTTCCATACAAATTGTGAAATTTCTTGTTCTAGTTCTGTGAAAAATGCCATTGATAGTTTGATAGGGGTTGCATGGAATCTGTAGATTGCTTTGCGTAGTATAGTGATTTTCACACTGTTGATTCTTCCAGTCCAAGAACATGGTATATCTCTCCATCTGTTTGTATCATCTTTAATTTCTTTCATCAGTGTCTTATAGTTTTCGGCATACAGGTCTTTTGTCTCCTTAGGTAGGCTTATTCCTAGATATTTTATTCTTTTTGTTGCAATGGTAAATGGGAGCGTTTCCTTAATTTCTCTTTCAGATTTTTCACCATTAGTGTATAGGAATGCCAGAGATATCTGTGCATTAATTTTGTATTCTGAAACTTTACCAAATTCATTGATTAGCTCTAGTAGTTTTCCGGTAGCATCTTTAGGATTCTTTATGTATAGTATCAGGTCATCTGCAAACAGTGACAGCTTTACTTCTTCTTTTCCAATTTGGATTCCTTTTATTTTTTTTTTCTTCTCTGATTACTGCGGCTAAAACTTCCAAAACTATGTTGAATAATAGTGAGAGTGGGCAACCTTGTCTTGTTCCTGATCTTAGAGGAAATGGTTTCAGTTTTTCACCATTGAGAACGATGTTGGCTGTGGGTTTGTCATATATGGCCTTTATTATGTTGAGTAAGTTCCCTCTATGCCTACTTTCTGGAGAGTTTTTATCATAAATGGGTGTTGAATTTTGTTGAAAGCTTTTTCTGCATCTATTGAGATGATCATATGGTTTTTCTCCTTCAATTTGTTAATATGGTTTATCACATTGATTAATTTGCGTATATTGAAGAATCCTTGCTTTCCTGGGATAAACCCCACTTGATCATGATGTATGATCCTTTTAATGTGCTGTTGGATTCTGTTTGCTAGTATTTTGTTGAGTGTTTTTGCATCTATGTTCATCAGTGATATTGGCCTGTAGTTTTCTTGCTTTGTGACATATTTGTCTGGTTTTGGTATCAGGGTGATGGTGGCCTCGTAGAATGAGTTTGGGAGTGTTCCTCCCTGTGCTATATTTTGGAAGAGTTTGAGAAGGATAGGTGTTAGCTCTTCTCTAAATGTTTGATAGAATTTGCCTGTGAAGCCATCTGGTCCTGGGCCTTTGTTTGTTGGAAGATTTTTAATCACAGTCTCAATTTCAGTGTTTGTGATTGGTCTGTTTATATTTTCTATTTCTTCTTGGTTCAGTCTCAGA
The DNA here is from genome assembly GCF_039906515.1 of Pseudorca crassidens. NCBI lineage: Eukaryota > Metazoa > Chordata > Mammalia > Artiodactyla > Delphinidae > Pseudorca > Pseudorca crassidens. The sequence goes on along the minus strand of NC_090308.1, from coordinate 66,652,992 downwards.
AGATTGTGCTTTTCTAAGAATTTGTCCATTTCTTCCAGGTTGTCCATTTTATTGGCATAGAGTTGCTTGTAGCAATCTCTCATGATCCTTTGTATTTCTGCAATGTCAGTTGTTATTTCTCCTTTTTCATTTCTAATTCTATTGATTTGAGTCTTCTCCCTTTTTTTTCTTGATGAGTCTGGATAATGGTTTATCAATTTTGTTTATCTTCTCAAAGAACCAGCTTTTAGTTTTATTGATCTTTGCTATCGTTTCCTTCATTTCTTTTTCATTTATTTCTTATCTGATCTTTGATTTCTTTCCTTCTGCTAACATTGGGGGCTTTTTTTCTCATTTTCTACTTGCTTTAGGTGTAAGGTTAGGTTGTTTATTTGAGATGTTCCGTGTTTCTTGAGGTAGGATTGTACTGCTATAAACCTCCCTCTTACAACTCCTTTTGCTGCATCCCATAGGTTTTGGGTCATCATGTTTTCATTGTCATTTGTTTCTAGGTATTTTTTGATTTCCTCTTTGATTTCTTCAGTGATCTCTTGGTTATTAAGTAGTGTATTGTTTAACCTCCATGTGTTTGTATTTTTTACAGATTTTTTCCTGTAATTGATATCTATTCTCAGCTTTGTGGTTGGAAGAGATATGTGATACAATTTCAATTTTCTTAAATTTACCAAGACTTGATTTGTGACCCAAGATATGATCTATCCTGGAGAATGTTCCATAAGCACTTGAGAAGAAAGTGTATTCTGTTGTTCTTGGATGGAATGTCCTACAAATATCAATTAATTCCCTCCCATACACTTTTAAGTATCCTTAGATTACTTATAATGCCTAATACAATGTAAATGCTATGTAAATAGTTGCCAGCATGCAGCCCATTCAAGTTTTGCTTTTTGGCATTTTCTGGTATTTTTTTTTCTGAATATTTTCAATCTGCTGGTTGGTTGAATCTGCAGATATGGAACCCACATGGAGGGTCAACTGTATTAGAAAAAGAAAGAAAGAGCAAATATGGCAAACTGATAAAAATTGGTGAATCCCAGTGAAGGGTACATAGGAGTTCACTGTACTATTCTTGCACATTTTCTATAGATTTGAAATTTTTTCAAAATAAAAAGTTAAATAAATAAATTGGTCTATTTACGAAAAGGTGTGGCCTGCAAACACAAATGACTTGGGTTTGAATCCCAGCTCTCTTATTTATCGTATAAGTTCGGGCAAATTGAGTAACTTCTTTGAGCCTCAATTTCCTCAACTGTACATGAACAATAATTACCTCAAAGTTTCCTAATGCAATGAAATAATACATATATAGTGCTAAGCATAGTGCTGAGAGCATATAAAACGCACAATAAATGCTAACTGCTATTATCATTATTAATATGGCCTTAATGATCCAGATTGAGCCCTCTGAAGCCACGGATGTAATCAGTTATGTATCCTTTCTTTATAGGCAAAGGAGCACGTCTTGTACCTTTTCCCTCATCTGAAACTGTGTATACGTTTTCAGAATCCCAGCTGAGATTCTTGAGCAGACCAGGTCACCTGCTTCTAAGGTCTCCAATTACAGGGCTGCCTGCTTCCCGGGCTGGGGCATGCATCACCAGCCACCCCCTGCAGGCCACGTGGGCTGGCTCATGGCTGCTCCAGCAAACAGTCTCAAGAAACCCCAGAACTCACGCCCCATTTGTGACCCATACCCAGACCGGTTCTTACTGAACCGGGCGGGCTCCCAGGAACACTGCACTCGGCAACAGAAAAGCAATCTACCAGCAAGGCCCTGCTCCCTCCTCCGCCCAACCCCTCCCTCCCCGTGTTTGTTTTAGCTGGATAAAAGTAACTGTGATTAACATCATTTATATGAACAACTTACCACTTATGTCTAATTACCATATAGCAAAATAATGATTATGCATATCATTAAACATGTGCCAGATTAATTGTGTTGTTCATTGTATTTGATTACGACAGCCATCTAGACTGTAATCAGGGTAGTTTCAGCTTCCATGACTATTTCAAGGTCATCCACTTAGAGTTTAAAAACAAGAGAATACTGCAGGGCAGCGATCGTCGAAAATAAGGTCTATTTCTAAAGCCGGTGGCAGTGTTTAGTAATAATAACAATAATTAATAATAATTATAATGGCAGCTACATTTATCCAGGGTCCACCAGGGGAAGCCTAATGATATTGCATCCTCACTACAGTCCTGTGAGGTAAGAATCACTTTCCCTGTTTCATAAGGGAAGGGACTGTGGGTGTTCATGTGTGTATAACAGTTAACAGAAAGAGTCTAAACTGAATGGAAGAGAGAAATAGTAAGACTGAGGCTCGCCCAGAAGCTGGCAGAGGAGGCTGTGTAAAGCGAGTCACAGCCAGTGAGTAAAGAGGAAGATGAAGGAAAGCTTTATCTCATCAATGGGTGTGTGAGGATGTGAGATTCAATATGAATACAAGGCAGCAACAACGCGATGCCTTAATAAGATAGACATACAAGGTCACACCCACTCACTCTAAAACACCCTGAATTCAGCAAATTCACAATTATGTGGAATTATTTCTATGTCTGGTAACAGAATCAATTTTCCCCACGCCTGTTTATTTTATATTATTTTAAATGTACAAGAAGTTCTGTTTTATAAGAATATAAGATAATAATAATAAGCAGGTAATGTTGTTTGCTTACTTTAATAATTCTCTGCTATCCACCAAAGAAGACAATCAAAACTATATTGGAAAAACAAACAACTCAGCAGTTATTTCATGTAATGAAGAAAATAATAAAACTGTGGTAAACATGAGATATTTATGTAGAATCCAAGGATCCTAGTGGTCTCCCTCAAGTAAATACATTATGATACGACAACAGATTTTTCAGTAGAGGAAGAACGTATCAGACTTGAGCTCAGATACAATACTAATTCTGTCCCTTATTGACAGTGTGAGCAGGGGTTAGAAACTTAACCACGCTGGACCTCAATGTCCCATCTATAAGATGGTGATAGTAATTCCTGCCTCGAGGAATAGTGGAGAATTCAATGATAATAATGTGGGCAATGAAATTATTAGCATAATGCCAGGCATTTACTCAATAATGTTTTGTTATTATTATTACATACGAAATGGTGTATTTATAGATCTCAGTCATTTCAAACAAAAGTATTAAGATCAAATAAGTAAATGCAAAATTCTCAAAGGTTATGAAAGAAAAGTATGGCTCAATTGTAGCCTTTCAGAATGTTCTACTTACCCATAAATACAAGAAATGTCGATAACCACATCGATCATGTCACAGCAGAGCTCATAGGTTTGCATATCCACGGGGGTACTATCAGTTGCAATGTAAATCTTACTGACCACATCAAAGAGAAACGCCTTTTCAATTCCAGAATTCTGAAACAGAAAAGGAGATGCGGCCTTAAAGGGACAGCTGATTGCAGAGCATGTCATGGTTACATAAAATGATATGCCATCCTCAGTCTCAGATATGAACCAGCAAAAAGTTAGGTTGTTCCATTTTATTACAATTTAAACCTCATTGTCATAAACTTCTTTATAATGGATTTGCACAAGAAATGAAAACTGGAATTATCACGAATTATTTACTTTCGGTAAACAAATTAAGTAGTGTTTCCTGACTCTTAGAAATGTACCTGCAGTTAGGAAAAAGGCCAAGTAAAAAAAAAAGCATTTTAAAAACTTTAAATTTAAAAATAGATTTAAAAAATCTAGACAAACAAACTCAAAATTGTGCACTGAGAATCAATGCGAATGCAACCAAAGGTCTGCCTTAATTCTATTTTGTGACGTTTGACTTGACGTGGTGGTGTTTAGGACTCAGCCGGACAGCACATCATTCACAGTGTTAAACATATTTTAAAAAATTCAACAGTATATATCTTATAGCCAAAACCAACTTTTATGCTCCCAAACTCTGGTAGGATTCCATTAACATTGAATGATCGCCTACAACTTGAATAAACATTCCGATTACACAAGTGAAGTACAGGAATCGTTTTGGCAGTTACATTTTAAAGGCCCTAAAACAGTACATAGGCGCAATCTTCAAAAATAATATTTCAGTGAACTTGAAGTGCTGTAAGAGCAAGTGGAAATAAGATCATTTCCACTCTTGCAATGTTATTCTTAAATTCCGCAAATGACTCTAACAGGACAGTATTATTTACTTACTGAGATAAAGATGTTTAGCAAATTCTCCAGGGTGGGGAGTTGTGGAATCAGCTTCTGAACCACTTTGCTAAAAGCTTCAAATATTGAATGATCATATATGCTTGTCAGATAAAAGCTGAAAGATGAAACAATATTTCATCACTTTTTACCTGTGACTGAGGAATAGACTGTTCAGGCTATGTCATAACACCAGAATCATGCCTTCTGTATTTACTACACACACATTCTAGCCCCCTTCAGAATTCAAAACAACCTCAGTAAAAAAATGAACATGTCTCAACAAGACATTCCTGCCCAACTCCCCAAAGCAAGAACTGTGCCCATTCTGATCTGCTGACTGGCTGGACTATATTAAAAATGCAGCCCACGTGCTTGCTTCGGCAGCACATATACTAAAAATGCAGCCGTATATGCCTGTATCAGCATCCTTACCTTCTGCAAGAGAATCCACACCAGATCATCTTTATACACACCTCTCATGTTAATAACAGTTATGTTCTTGATACTGAAGCACCTAATCTTTCCATTTTTCCAATTTGCAAAATGAATGATGCATATATATACTACCCCACAAAAATTAGAGCCATGGCTTTCCTCTGTGAATATTTCTATTTGAATTATTTTCAGAGGACTCCTTTACTTATGATTATAGATACTATCTATAACAGTAAACTTCAGCATCGATTAACTTCCTGGATGCAGTTCATGGGTTTTCTCCTATGTGTTTTTCATAGGGGGGAAAGAACCTTAGCTTTGACCTTTGGTCCAAAAAATTTTTTTAAAACCCCACCGCTTTTCCCAAAGATTAGAGTTGGCACATGCAAAGCTTGCTTTTCCCAAATACTACCCCAATGTCTACAGCACAAAACAGGGTACACAGGGCTCTGTGACTCTAAATGACAGTCCGGGCCAAACCACTCCTGATGGCTCTGGACCCCAATGATCCCTGATGGGTTTCTGTTCTCACCTGAGGTGAATTTTTTCTAATCCAGCATCTGCAAGGTCATCATTTGCCCTCTGGTGAATATCTCTCTGGGTTTCAATTTTGTGATCATCTGACAGACCATCCACTTTGTGAATAAACACCTCGAAGTTGATGTCGGTGTTCACTTTGTAGGCCCTGGTCACCGTGAGGTGGAGCCTGGCCAGGGCCTCCATGTAATCGTCCTGGGAACAAAGCACACTCCTGTCAGGGAGGCTGCTTTGCTTCCCTTCCACATACAGTCTTCCCTCCCAGCTTTACTGAGGTATGACCGACAAACATTGCATGTATTAAGGTGACGACGTAATGTTTTAGTACCATTGTGTACCCATCTGTACCCACTGTGAAAGGATCCCCCCAGTCAAGCTAATGAACCAATCCATCACCTTACGGGTACCATTTTTTCTCTTCCACGTACACTGTTAATCTTACAACCCCCTCCCAAAATATTTTGCAAATGCCCACATAAAAGCTGTTTCATAGAATTCAAGACTGAAAACTTAAGTTTTGTTAACAAAGAAATGAAAAAGAAAGGCCAGAAAAATACAGTTATGATTTAGCTTGATGACAGTCACAAAGGTCAGAGTTGCAGTTTTATGTATTGAAAATGACCACACACCATCCAGGACCTTCCCTGGAATACTGTCCCTCCAGGATTCTGCGTCTCTTGGTGAAATGTAATGAACAAGTAGGGATGAAAACATGATAGGGATCACTGGGAAGATGGGGAAGGAGCCAGGAGGAAAAAATTTAAGAACCACTGATCTAGAGCAGAGGTCAGCAAACCATGGCCCTCGGGCCAAACTGGGCCCACCTATTGTTTGTAAGTAAAGTTTTATTGGACCACAGTCACACTCATTTGTTTACACACTGTCTATGGCTGCTTTGAGGGTACAGTGGCAGAGCTGAATTGTTTTCCTCTGTGGAAACTCCTCAGAGACAGCACAGCCTGCAAAGCCTAAAATAATTACCATCTGGCCCTTTTCAGAAAAAGTCTGCTGACCCCTGGTCTAGAGTAATTGCCCCAAATAACACAACACTATTTTTTTCTCCTTCCTACAGATGATACCTATGTAATAATGTAATGAATGCCTGTGTATGCATCTCTGTTTAAGAAATCAAACATTAGACACTGAAGCCTTGTATGTTTCTCCCCATCCTCCCAGCCTATCCCATCACTCTACCCACACCCTCCAGAGGTAACCACTATCCTGACTTCTGCCTGTATCATCACTTATGTCTTTATACATTACTGCATACATATGGATCACTGAACAACATACAGAATTCATTTACATTGCTTAAAACTTTACAGAAATATCAACTTGCATGTGGATTACAGTTTGCCTTCTCCACTCACATTATGTCAGTGAGAGTCACCTTTGTTGAAGCACATACTCTAGTGCATGATTCCTGTTAACTACTCTGTAAAATTCCATCGTATGGATGGTCTAAAATTTATCGCTCACTTGCCAGCTGATGAACATTCAGAATGTTTCCAGTTATGTGCTAGTTCAGATGATGATGACAATGTGCCCAATCTCACGCACACATCTCTGTGCCTGTCTGCAAGTTTCTTAGGGCTTACCCTGAAAGGAGGCTTGTTGGGTCATAGGAATGAGCACCTTGAACTTGACTAGATAATGTGTAAGAGCCCCTGATGCTGCAGACTCTCAACAACACCCAGCGTTGTCAGGTCTCTTCATTATTGCCAACTTGAAGGGTGTGAATAGGTCTTGTTTTTCCAGCAAAAAAAGGAAAGGGGGGAATCGCCTGGTGGTCCAGTGGTTAGGACCCTGGGGGCGCTTTCACTGCCATGGGCCCGGGTTCAATCCCTGGGGGGAACTAAGATCCTGAAGAAAGGGATCTTCAGGACAGAATTTAAAGGACTTTTCACCGCCCCCTGCCAATTCTGACTCCAAACCTGGACAAATACAGAAAAGTCAATAAAACAGGGGATGTTTTTAGGCATTCTTGTATTCCCCAAATTAAATTAATAAAAATGTATCCCTAGTTTTTAGATAAATCAAAATATTAAAGATACTAATAGGAAACTATGAAGAGAGACAAAGGTCAAGCGGAGTCCTCATCCTTTGTACTCTAAAGAGTTGTTTAAAATGAAAAACAAATATTGGACACTGGGATAGCAGATTAAGCATTTTGGAAAAATTCCAGATAAATAATTTGTAGCACTTTTTTAATACCTTACAATATCTCAAATAAAAACTAAAGTCCACATACTGTACAATTCCACATACAGAAACTCTAGAAAAGGCGAACTAGTCTACAGAGAAAGGAAGCACATCTCATCAGCAGTTGCCTGGGGCTGGGGTCTTGGGGGCCATCTGAGAAAGGACACAAAGAAGATTTCAGGGTGGGGGAAACATTCTGTATCTTGATTGTGAGGTGGTTAGAGGTGTATCTGTCAAACTTGTTGAACTGTGTATTTAAAATGAGTGCAATGTATTGCATGTAAATTACACTTCAAAAAATGTTATTCCTTATGTCTTTAACAGAAGAGAGGAGTTCAGGGCACATGTCTGTGAGAACACTAGCCAAAGTCAAGAGTGTTATCACAGTCTCAAAAGATTAGAAATCACTCCTCTAACCTCCCTGCCAAGCATATAAAATAGTCTGATTACCAACAAACTGAGGAAGTGGTACAGATCTATAAGGGCTAAAAATGACATGAAAAGAAACAAAAGACTTGATTTATTAGAGCAGAGGGATTGTGAATGATTTTTCTTCTACTGTGTTTGTTATTATCTTCTACAACCAATTTAAACAAGGAAAAATACGCTGCCTGATTTCTATTCCAAAATTAGATCTAGGAATTAGAGGCAGGTCACAATCACCAACGTGGGTCAAGCCGACACTCTAGTTTGGATCCCAGGCACATGTGAAATGGCTCCCGGGGGCCGAGGGTGGCCCTGGAGATGAGGTCCTTTCTGTGGGCCGTGCCAGGGGGCTGGCAGTGTCACACGGGGAGCTCACGGGAAATTACTCTTGATGCTTTCATTTTCTTTTATTTTACAACATTCTGTGAGGACACACTTTCTCCTTGGTGATATATTTATCTGGCAATTCCGTGGTTGTGAGGAATTCGCAAGCAAAAAATAAAAAAGTGTGAGGTGTCAGACGAACATAGCACTGCTTAGAAATGAAGGTAGTGACATTCAAGAGTTGCCGAGACACTTCCCTCAAGTTTGGTTTTGTTTAGTGCTTGCAGTCGCATCAAGTAAAGATTCCCCAAATGTGATTGTTATCAGCTGCTTCCAGTAGAAAAGCCTATTAGGCAAATTCTGGAAACTGCTTATTTAACGATTCCTTATTTTTAGTAAATGACAACTCTCAACAATGTTTTTTTCTACCTTTTAAAAAGTGTCATTTAAAAAGATGTATTTCTCATTCTTATACCTTTGTCCGCCCTACGGCCAAAACAAGACCCAACAAACCGAGAAACAAACTAAAACAAAGAACACATTTACCAACCACAATCGAAGGTCCACTTTTCATGCTCAGGTAAAATTAAAACCAAATTACAGTTCCAATTTAAAAATAGGCTAAATAAATAAATAAAAAATAAAAATAGGCAAGTGGGAGGGGGAGGGATAAATTAGGAGTTTGGGATTAACATATACACACTACTATGTATAAAATAGATGACCAACGAGGACCTACTGTATAGCACAAGGAACTACACTCAATATTTGGTAATAACCTATAAGGGAAAGGAATCCGAAAAAGAATATAAATATATATATATATAAAAAATATATATATATATATATAACTGAATCACTGTGCTGTACACCTGAAACTAACATGATATTGTAAATCAACTATACTTCAATAAAACAAACCAACCATAAAAAGGGGATCACTCTGAAGCAATAAAGATACCCCAAACAATAAAAAACAAACAGGCAAGTATGCCTATTTTAGCCATATTACAAACACCTGAGATAGAGGTGCACCGGAAGTTCAAATTCCATAAATGTAAATTGCTATGCATGCACAATATCGTACTGAAGGAAGTATTCCTAAGCCATTGTCTTGAAGTGATGAGTCAGGGTTGGAATCTACTTACCCATGGGTAGGGCGACTACAGCTCCACAAGTTCACCATGCAGTCCCTTGAAACTAAAAGGCTGAGTTGAAAATTTCATTTTTATATTAAACAGGCACCTCATTCCATGAATGAATTTATGATACTCTCAGGCATGAGTAGTCTTGTCTGAGAATGGTTTTCTAAGAGTGGGCTCAGAACCATTATTACTAAGGGTCTTCACAGCCCTTCCTCCCTAACACCACTGGGCTCCTGAAGGGCTGGGAGTGCTTGGCCCTACCTGTCTGACTGTAGGTCCACAGTTGCAGGGAAACGTTGAGACCTGAGCTTAGAGTTGGCTTAGGGCATTCCTGCAGGACTTGTTGCCTTTTATTCCCCCACAGCTACAAAAGAGAGCCCTCAGGAGGGCCTTCGGGCTGGGCCACCCATTGGGGACACTTTCTAAGAGTCCCTGCACATGGAGAGTTTGAAGAACGTAAATGTCAATGTCCCAGTCCGGCTACCTGTGCTCTTTGCTAAGACTGACCTGCCGGAGATGCATCTGTGGTCCTGCTGCTCCTCCCCTTAAACCACCAGCTCTGCCCATACTTCACAGGAGAAAGGCCCAGGGTCTTAAAAACCCAGAGTGCCAAAGAGACCATTCAGAAGGCTGGTCTGAATACCAATAAAGTGAGCAATGCCTGGGTGATAATACGGTTCTTCACCAGTCAAGGGGCTCCCAATTCTTTGCTTTCAGCAAAGTTAAAGGAGGACACAATCAGGATGTCTACTGATAAACTATGAAAAAATAATTTTTTTGTGATAGAAAATTGGGTAATTTAGGGGATATAACTTAGAAGGAGTTAAACAATTGAGTGAATGCTAGAACAAAACTCACCCCATATTCACCTTATGTGAACAAGTTTTCTCAGTACTTAACAGCTATACAAACAAAAAAGAATTGATGCCAAATCCTGCCTTAGTCAAGCATAGATACATGAATTAAGTGGAAAAAAAATATATGTATCTCAAATTTTACATTTTGTATTTAGTTACCTATAAAATACATACTAGTCATGCTGCTGTAATTGTGTACTAGTAGTAATTACAATAATGATTCAGAAGAAAAATGTTCACCCTTAGAACTTTATCTTCAAAGGAAATAGTAAACATTTTGAAATGTAGATATATATGTATTTTTGTTATAGAGAACTTGTGATCTTTTATAGATGTCTGCCAAGAGTACCAGAGGGGGGGACATATCGTTGGTGTCACTGACCTGCACGGTGGTCCCTCCTGCCCCCCGTCTGTGAGGTTTCCTCTAGGGTTTGCTGAGAGCACAACATCGCATGTTGGTCAGGGCTGCGTGAAGGGAGCCTTTTCCCCTTTGCAAAGCCTGAGAGCCCCAACTGAGAAATGCTAGTCAGGTAAAAAGTCCTATTCCTGACTCTAAAAACCAAACCAAAGTGATTGCAAAGGAACTTGTTTGCAAGAAGGGGCTGCCTGGGGCAGGGGGCTACAGTCCCACCGTACCCCGAGACTGAGCCTTACCTGGGAGTCTATGACAAATATCAGTGCTCCTGTCCCCCGGAAGATCATCTCATAGTCAAAGGTAGGGTCAAAAAAGTCAATCTGCCCTGGGAAGTCCCAAATCTGAAAATTAACAAAGGAGCTGTTGGAAACGTCTTCCCGGCAGATCTTGTTCGTACTTTCCAAGAACAGGGTTTCGTTGGGAGACATTTTATGAAAGACAACTTTCTGGATGGATGACTTGCCACTCCTTCTCAGGCCCATGAGCAGGATCCTCGGCTTCACCTCCGTGCTGAAGGGGTCGCTAAAGTCCAGAACTGGAGAAACCACAAAACAAGAACGAGGGTGAGATGCTGTCACAGCGGTTAATGAGATGAGTTTCACTTCCGCCTCAGATGAGATTTATGATCCACAGACAATGCTACATTTCCAGATACAGAGAGCGCTAACTCCATCACCCTGCTCATGGAGGGGCCAGCTCTTAGAAAGTGCAAAACCCTGAAAAATGCTGCATCACCACCTCTCACACAATTTCAGAGGGCCAGAAAACCTGGGATATTCCCCATCACGTGCAGGGACTCTGGAGTCTGAAGCGCAGAGGTTTCCTGGAGCAGACTATGGGGGGAGAAAATCCAGTCTTAGCATTCCAGAGCAAGGTCCTTCTTTGCCCAGATCATCAGTCTCTGCACTAAAGAGATGTTTGTTTGAGTTACACCTCAAAGAAACAATTTTGGACTTCATCAAAATTTAAAACTTTTGTGCTTCAAAGGACACTTATCAAAAAAGTGAAGACAACCCAAAGAATGGGAGAAAACATTTGCAAATAATATATGTGATAAGGGTCTAGTATCCAGAATACATAAAGAACTCTTACAATTCAACAATAAAAAGATAAGCCAATAAAAAATGTGTAAAGGATTTAAATAGACATTTCTCCAAAGATACACAAATGGCCAATAACCACATGAAAAGATGCTCGACATCATTAGTCCATAAGGAAATGCATATGAAAACCACAATGAGATGCCACTTCATACTCACTAGGATGGCTAAAATAAAAAAGACAGACAATAACAAGTGTCGGTGAGGATGTAGAGAAATGGGAACCCTCTTAAACTGTTGGTGATAATGTAAAATGGTGTGCTTTGAAAAACAGTTTGGCAGGTCCTCAAAAGGTTAAACATTTGAGTCACCACATGACCCAGCAATTCTATTCCTAGGAATAAAGAAATAACATATGTCCAAGCAAAAACCTGTACATGAATGTTCACAGCAGCACAATTCATAACAGCCAAAAAGTAGATAGAGTCCAATGGCCATCAACTGATAAATGGATTAACAAAATGTTGTATATTCATATAACGGAATATTATTCAGCCATTGAAAAGGAATGAAGTACTGATTCATGCCACAACATGGATGAACATCAAAAATGTTATGCTAAATGAAAGAAGACAGACACAAAAGGTCACATATTGTTTGATTCCATTTACATGAAATGTTCACAATAGACAAGTGCATAAAGACAGAAAGTACTTAGTGGCTGCCAGGGGCTAGAGGGAGGGGGAAATTGGAAGTGACTCTTAATGGGTATGTGTTTTCTTTGGGGTGATAAAATGTTCTGGAATTAAGGCTTCATGACTGACCCAAAAAAATAAGTAAAGAAAAATAAAAGACCCAGTATGAAACTTGGAAAAGATCAAGAAAAGAAACCAACATTTTAAGAAAAAAGGCAGAATATAGGAAAATAAATATACATATATTTTTCTACATTTCTTTTTTGTTTCCTTCTGAGCTACACCTCGTTATGTCTTTCTCAGACCCTGGTCCTGATCTAAGCATAATCCAGTACAGACTGGATTTATTTCCCTATTGCAACTAAGAATTTTTCCTGAAGTTCTACAATTATCTAAAACACAGGTTACTACCTGATAGAATCTTAGGAAAGTTCATTTACTATATATAATATTTTGATGTTTCACTTTGCAATAGGTGCAGGGAAATACATAAATTTCAGGTAAAACAGTAAATGAATAAAGAAAAAGTAAGTAGCTGTGCACAGACACTATTCCACTATAAGCAACATTTTACTCCCATCCTACCCACACACACTTTCCCCATTCAACTTAACCCAATTCAACAAATTGCAGATGATATGCCCTAGACAGAGTGATGTGGAATTAAACCACCCAAAAGATCACCAGCTTTCTTCTTCTTCATCAGGGATTATACGCTATACTTGCAGTACTATCATTACAAGTCAATCTTAGCAAAAGCAGGACATGAACTGAAAAAGAAAACAGGACTTCCAGTTGCAAAAATATCAGACTAAGAACATGTCAGTCTCCCCTTCCCATACTGAATCCCTAAGCACAATAGAAAAGGTATGAACAATAAATAAATAGATGAACAAATAAACACGGATAGCTGAGCTTGAGACCAAAGAGAGAACTCAAAATTGACAAATTACTGAGAAATCCCTAAGAAACACAAAGATCAGATGGAAGGGGGAACCTGCAGCCCTTGATTATGAATGGTAGGGTTCTGCTGGAAAAGGTAGAACTGGAAGCTCAAACAGCAAAGGACATGAAAACAACCAACAGGGTTGTTATTTGGAGAATCATAGTGAGAAGAGCCAAGATAAACTCTGCACCTACATACACACTAGACTACACACTAGACTATCCTCCAAGTGTAAGCGCTGAATGTAGGAGTGTAGGTATGAGAGGCAGGGCAGTGTCCTAGAGGCACTGATGCCCAGAAGGAACAGGAAGCACCCACAGTACCCCCTCCAAGCACTCTGACCTTCCTCACTGCAATGTGTGTGGAGTTCAAGAGGTGGAAGCAGCACCACCATCCTCCCTCTAGACATTTCCTCAAATGCCAAATATTTGAGGAAAGACAAGATTATAGAAGAGAATACAGACTCAACAAATGGAAGAATGTATACCTGAAGAAGCAGAGTTATACAGGAGTCAGAGTAAACTTTCAGGTATAATTAAAATACTCAGAGATCAGAGAAAACATGGCATTCATGAAACAAGAATAGACAGTTTCAGAATAAGAGCAGTTATGAAAAAGGGCCTTATGGATCTTAGAAATAAAAACACAACTGTTGGGCGGGGAGGATATATGGATTGAAAAGCAGAATAAACACAGACGATAAAATAAATTTTATCATCAATATGAAAATAAATAAATAAATAAATTTATTTTTTAAAAAAAGGATGCACTCCTGGAAGAAAATACACTCAAATATAGTGGAATGCAACAAGCCATAGAAGACAAATTTTACTGAAACCTATTGAATTGAAATAAGTATTGATTTTAATTTTTTTTTTTTTTGGCTGCATTGGGTCTTCGTTGCTGCACGCAGGCTTTCTCTAGTTGCAGCGAGCAGGGGCTACTCTTCGTTGTGGTGTGTGGACTTCTCATTGCAGTGGCTTCTCTTGTTGTGAAGCACAGGCTCTAGGCATGTGGGCTTCAGCAGTTGTGGCACACGGGCTCAGTAGCTGTGGCTCGCGGGCTCTAGAGCACAGGCTCAGTAGTTGTGGTGCACGGGCTTAGCTGCTCCGCAGCATGCGGAATCTTCCCAGACCAGGGATCGAACCCATGTCCCCTGTATTGGCAGGTGGATTCTTAACCACTGAGCCACCCAGCAAGTCCCTGATTTTAAATTTTTGAATAAAAATCAGAAACTAAAATTCCAGACAATGTAGACATGGGAGATTGGTGAGGGAGAGGTAGGCAAAAGGTAAGTAAGAGAATGCTACGGTCCTTGTTAGAAAAGCCCAGTTATGTATCAATTTTTTTAAATATAAGGATAAGTATCTCAAACTAGTAGAAGATATAAAATAGGGGTACCACATTTAATTATGTACAACTACAAAAATATTTAAGTACATAAAAATGTCTTTATTTCTTCCCAATTTATACTGTTGGATGTGGATGCAGACTGTAACTTCTCTTCAGCAGGGTCTGCAAGTCTCTGTGTGGCATGATCATTGACACTGGTGCCCTGGCGGTTGGATCTCCTCCTCCTGGGAGAGTGGGGAGGTGATGGAGACCACTGTGGAAAGGGGAGGGAGTGTGTATATGTGTTTGCATACATAGAGTGGCCGGGAAGTGAAATACACATACAGCTATAATATATACACACAGCTGGAGGCATGAGCCACCAAATGTAAACAGCTGGGAAATAGTGAGTCAGATCAGCAAGAGTACCATCAACTCTGTAGAGATCCCTTACACCCATGCAGATGTATTTTGTCATATTTAACTAGCATGTACAGAAATATACTGTGCGCCAGGGACCTCGCTAGACATAGACATCTCTACAAACTTTACCCACGCAATGAGGAGGTACAAGTCTGCTTTACACCTGAGGAACTTGGGAGAAGGAACCTGCCCAAGGATGCAGGACAGGTATGTGCTAGAGCCCTTACCCAGGGCCTTAGCCACCAATCGGCTGGCACTGTACTAAAACTGCAACAAAGACAAAAGGAGAGACCAGAAAATATCAGAGTGCCTTCTGCATAAGAAGAGTAAATACTGCTAGTGAAACTCTTTTACATTAACTTATATGTAGGTGGGTGCTGGTTCCCAATATAAACGTATTTTTTATTGTGGACTCACAGCCAAAAATGTTTGTAGGCCACTGCTGTTGAATAGGGGAGGTTTCTTACATCAGAAAAGCCTACTGGCAAAAATCTTCCTTCTAATTCTCTCTCACTCTCTCAAGTATCTCTACTTCTGAAACCCTGTGGGGTTTCTCAGAGGATCTCCTTCCACCGGAGGAGTGGTAGCAAGGAGCTTCCATCAGAAAAGGAAACACCCCAGCCTCCAAACTTCCTGCAGAGGGCTGCCTCATCCCACCCCGCCATGACATTTCCCTGAGTATCACGCGCTTGCTCAAGCTTGATAAGAACCACCTGAGAAAAATGAAAGCGTTAAAGAGGATGAAGGATGAGAGGGGCTTTGAAACGGGCAATAAAAGGGCTAGTACTTTTTTTTAAAGGCAAATCAGAAAGGAACTACAGGAGAATCTGGGACTAGACATGGGACCCCAAAGAGGGCTCTTTAAAAGTGTCCTTGGGGGTTTGGAGGAAGTTGCCAGAGAGAGGTGAAATTTACAAGAGGGCAGTTTGTTCCTGTTTCATAAAGGTTCCCTGAACGTCTGCCAAGTGTTCATTCTGTTCGACAGGGCTGCGCCAGAGGCTGCAGACACAAAGAAAAGCTTCATTCCTTAGCGATTAGGGGGGAAAACAGACAAGAGGAACTGACAACTACAATGCACTGCTATCTAGGTGTTATGGGTTCAGCGAGAAGGTTCCCTGGAGAAATAGCATCTGCGTCTTAAAGGAGAGGAGGCATAAAAGAGATGAATGAGGGAAAGGTCGTGCCAGGAAGAGATGTGGCCTTCCTGGAGTTTAGGGAACATACTTTAAAGACAAGAAAAGCCTGCACACTCTCCAGCGGCTTCCCACAGCATTTTGAATAAAATCCAAATAACTTCTTAGCCCAAAAGGCCCTAAGTGGGCTACCCTCTCATCCCAAGCCTGGTTCATCCTCCCCACCACTTCCCTACCCTGCAGCCACACGGGCCTTCTGCTTCCTCACCTTAGGGCCTCAACTCGCTCCTCCCTCCTCCCTCCTCCCTCCGACTCGCTCCTCCCTCCTCCCTCTGACTCGCTCCTCCCTCTGTCCAGCAAGCTTTCCCCAGGCCTCCCCCGGCTCCTCCTCCCACTCAGCCCGGGGGTAATTTTACCTCCTCTCACCTCAATGGGGTCCCATCACTTTCTAATATCCCTGTGTCTTCTTCATAGTACTTCACTATACAAAATTATCTTTTTACTTTATATTGTTTATCTTGTTTGTTTACTTGTTTATTGTCTCTCACATATACACAGGCAAAATACATTGTAGCGGGCTTCCCTGGCGGCGCAGTGGTTGAGGGTCCGCCTGCCGATGCAGGGGACACGGGGTCGTGCCCTGGACCGGGGAGACCCCACATGCCGCGGAGCGGCTGGGCCCGTGAGCCACGGGCGCTGAGCCTGCGCTCTGCAACGGGAGAGGCCACAACAGTGAGAGGCCCGCGTACCGCAAAAAAAACAAAAACAAAATACATTGTAGCATGTGGTGTGAACCCAATAAATATCATTGAATAAGTTAATTTATAGAGAGATAACAGGCCAGCTCATGAATGAGATGCAAGTTTGGATTTTACTCTGCAAGCCATGAGGAAATCACTAAGGATTTTAAGGGGAGACTAACATGATCAGGAAGCTCACTCCAGAAACAGACTTCCTTAGAGGGGGTCAGTGTACAGACACCAATAAGCCACTATGGAATAAAAAGTTTTTTGAGCTAAAGGCACTGGAGTTCCTGAAGTCCCTTATTTGCCTAGAGCAGACCCTCCCAAAAGAACTCAGCTGTCAAAAATGTCCTCCCCAGGAGCAACTCTCATCTTCTCTTCTTGGAGACAGAGAAGTCAGCCCTACACCCAGACACTGTCACCAAACTATCGTTATCTCCCACCTTTTCTCCTATGGGCCCATTTATCTTTCCAGTGATTTGTTTTTCCATAAGTGCCCCTTCCCACATTCCCTTTGAAGTCATTTTTTTCTCCCAGAAGTGCCCTTCTACCCCTCCTCATCCTCTGTTAAAATGGTATATAAGCCCCAAATTCTAACCGCCTCCTTAAGTCGAATTTTTTGTGAACTCTCATGCATTAGTACTTAATTAAACCTACTTTTCCCTTGTTCATGTCATTTGTCTGTTTAATTTGCAGGACTTCAACCCTGAACCTAAGAGTTTTTCCTCCCTGACAATAATTAGGTTGTTCTAGAAACACAAATGAGAAGCATGTGGAAATGGGCAGATGGAATGGATTCATGAGAAGCTCAAATCCACTCAGTAGTACTTGGTGATCCTCTGAACATAGGGGACAAAGGAGAAAGAAACCCCAAGTTCCTGACCTGGAAGATCAAGTAAATAAGGACCTGTTCGTGAAGTTCATAAAGGTAAAAAGGCTGAACACAGATTTGAAGCTGTTGAGTCTGGGGTGCCTGTCGGCCTTGGCTCAGGTGAGGAAAAGATCTGGGGCCTCAGAAGGTAATATGAATACAAAGCGGCAATGCAGTTTGCTGAGGCAGTCCGTGCCCCATTGGTCCTTTTTTCCCCTGATCTTGTTGGCTGAGGGTGAGGGCACACTGGAGAGGTTTTGGCCTTGGCCACCAAGAAATGGCTCAAACCAACCCGCTCCAACCGCTTATCACCAGCCGTTACCATTTACTAAGCACCTGCATAGCACACAGTGTCATCTCTAATCCCCAAATTGATAACATTTATCCTTCACAGATGTGAAAACTGAGGCCTCGGTGTTTACCACGATAAACACGCAATAGATGTTCGCTGGTTGGGATGATTAAATGAAAGTGATTGAGCAGAATGTGAAGCTACATTAGCTGAAGTTTTAAAAAAGAAACTCCACACCTGACTTTGGCCCAGCCCAGCATTTAGGTATCAAGAGGATAAGCTTTATGCCCAGGTGAAGCTTATCCACTGTGGTCAGGGCACCGAACACACCTTACCTATATCTTCCACTGGATCCTGTTCGTACCCAAATTTCCCAGATAGCTCAGTTTTGTAACTAGACCGCCAGGAAGCCCAGGGAAACTCAGTCACCCAAGGAGCAGGATCATGGCGAGGGGTTACTTAACTGAGCCCCTGTCAGCCTTTAACACCTGCAGGCTAATGACTTAACCCAGAAACGGCAGAGCCCTGTCAAAAACGACAGAAGGAAGGAAGGGAGATGGATCCGTGACTTGGGGACAGGGCTGCCTGGGGGCCACACCTGACTGATCTGTGGGCTGGGAATGTGCACAACAAAGAAGGAAACAGAAATCAGGAAAAGGAATTGCAGTTCTGACAGGCTTGGCCCTGGC
Source organism: Pseudorca crassidens (assembly GCF_039906515.1). Taxonomy (NCBI): domain Eukaryota; kingdom Metazoa; phylum Chordata; class Mammalia; order Artiodactyla; family Delphinidae; genus Pseudorca; species Pseudorca crassidens. The sequence goes on along the minus strand of NC_090308.1, from coordinate 66,634,303 downwards.
TTCCTGGGGAGAACAAGGTATTGTATGAAATGCATTTCATCAATTCTGATGTATCAGACAATTGAGAGCTATTATAATTTAGGAAAGTTCTCCAAGAGATGAGACGCCTTTGAACAGATCCCAAACTGGAAAATAAAACAAAGATTTAACAAAAGAATTAGGATAATGTGGTAGCAAATGGAATGGTTGAAAAAGTACTGTGATAGTGCCAGACTGGGGTTCAAATCCCAGCTTGGCCACTTACCAGCTGTGTAAATGCTCACACACGTCCCAGAGCCCATGAGCCTTTATCTCCTCATCTATCAGGCTGTCAGCGTGTACACACACACACACACCCGGCTTCTTTTTTTCTTTTTTTCCCCAGCCCAAGCCTAGGTAACGAGAAGGTCTTTTTTGGAATGTGACCACAGCGAGAGGCTCACTCAGCCTTAAGGGAAAGTTAGAATGTCTTTGCTATTAGTATTCTGTGGGGTCCACAAAGGCTTAAGGTTCTACATACTAACGGTTTTAGGAAGAGGCCCCTGGTTTGGTTCTATTTGCATCATTATCTGTAGCCCTTTACATTTCTGATCAATGGAACTACTTACACATTCAAGAGCCAGGAGTCCAGTAAGAAATTCCAACCCAAGTGGCAATTAAATATATGAATACTAATACTGTTAATAAGAGAATATGCAAAAATCATGAAGATTCACTGTCCGTTTGATTAACGAACTACTTAGAAAGGAAAATTTAATGCAATCAGAACGTGTATTTTCAAAGGCACAAAGGTTTTTGTGTGTGTGTGTGTGGTACGCGGGCCTCTCACTGTTGTGGCCTCTCCCATTGCGGAGCACAGGCTCCGGACGTGCAGGCTCAGCGGCCATGGCTCATGGGCCCAGCTGCTCCACGGCATGTGGGATCTTCTCAGACCGGGGCACGAACCCACGTCGCCTGCATCGGCAGGCAGACTCTCAACCACTGCGCCACCAGGGAAGCCCGGCACAAAGGTTTTTGAAGATGATTTTTATTTATATGTGAAGACCTAATCTTTTTCTATGAAATCCTCTCACATCACACTGGCAGGTAACTAAAAAACATGATTCTATATGTGAATATTTCCTTTACATAAGCATCCAATAACACTTCTGGGAATTCCCCGGCAGTCCAGTGGTTAGGACCCAGCACTGTCACTGCTGTGGCCCAGGTTCAATCCCTGGTCTGGGAACTAAGATCCCATAAGACGTGTGGCACAGCCAAAAAAAACAAAAAACAAAAAAACACATTTCTAATGTGTTCTGATTTGTTTCTGCAAGAAGGGAAAAGTGTTCTTGTGAGCTTTTTTTTTTTTCCTCCAAACGATCACTCTGAGTGTGATCAAGGTTGGTTCTATGTCGCCCTCGATTTTACACACTGAGAAACAGAGCTGGAGTCTTCCCCAGAGATCCTCAAGAGGAGAAAGTTCACCAGCTCTCCGGGCGCGTTAGGCCAGGAGTGAAAAACCCATCTGTCTTGCACGTTACAGCAGAACCAGGGAAAGCCACTGTCGCAGGACAGCTTTAAAGCCCTCTTTAAAAGAGAATTGAAAAGTTGCCTTTAAAAAAAGGTAAGGAATACAAGAATAAAGGAAGTAGAGAAGTGAGAAAAATGAGCAGGACAGAAGTGATTGTGATAGGAAGTAAAATCATACCACCAACAGTGATGCGAGCTGGGGGGACTGAACAAAGCAGGTGAACTCTCAGGCACAGCACCTTATCCAGAACTCCAGAACTTGCTGATTCTGCCTCTTTGTTCCATTAGACTACCCCAGGTCTGTTCTAATATTAAAATGGGAGATATTTCTTATAAAAGTAGAGAATCAAGATTCTATGATACCAGGAATCACTGAAACATGTTCACACACATCTGATATAAAAATATGCTCTCTAACCATATGTATCTGAATAAGCTTTGGGCCTCAGGCGTGACCTTGGTCACATCATTTTTAACTATTCTGTGTTTCCATCTATTCCAACACATATATCTCTGTATTTTCAGGACCAGAAGGAAACCCAAGAGATTGGCTATAGCCAGGGTTGCAGTCAACCCAACTCTTTTTGGACAAGGCACAGTTACAAGGGAAGGGGCTTACATTTCCATGTACTTGACCCTCTCCTAAACCTTGCTCAGTTCTAGCCCATGTTGTGGCTGCAGGAAAGTCCCCTGGCATCTCTGAGCCACAGATTCGATATCAGAAGAACAATTCTCTCTACTTACCCTCAAGAAACAATGAGAAGGTAACTTCACTAATAATTTAAAAAATTATTTTAAGAAAAAAAAGCTGACACTAATGATGAGAAATGAATCACCAGATTCACTGCCTTTACAGCCACCAGGGAAGGATCACCTGCTGACCCTGGATTTTCTGTGCCTCCAGGGACCACCTAACTGTCACTTCCTCAGACCCTGAGAGAGTGCACAGGCTGCTACGAAAACAAGACCGCACTTAGCTGGACCGTGGCAGAGCAGCTGTCTTAGCCAAATTTCCCTTAAAAACTGGCAGGGAGTCGGGGCGGGGGGGGGGGCTTCCCTGGTGGCGCAGTGCTTAAGCATCTGCCTGCCAATGCAGGGGACACGGGTTTGAGCCCTGGTCCAGGAAGATCCCACATGCCGCGGAGCAACTAAGCCCGTGCGCCACAACTACAGAGTCTGCTCTCTGGAGCCCACGTGCCACAACTACTGAAGCCCGCGCACCTAGAGCTCGTGCTCCGCAACAGGAGAAGCCACCACAATGCGAAGCCCGTGCACCACAAGGAAGAGTAGCCCCCGCTCGCGGCAACTAGAGAAAGTCCGCGTGCAGCAACAAAGACCCAATGCAGCCCAAAATTAATTAATTAATTAAAAAAAAAACTTTTAAAAAATTGGGAGGGACTTCAGGAAAAAATAATTTCACTTTCTGACTAAATATGATCTTTTAATTGGTTTCCTTGTTATTACAGTTTTTAAAGAACTGTAATTTAATAAAGACTTAAAAGTCCATGTGTCTAAAAATAATATTTTCGGTGCAATTGTTTTTAATGGTTTAATTATTGTCTCCTCTCTCTGGAGTTTTATCTGGAGCATGGGGGTTGAAGATGAGATTCATCCTATCTCTGATTAACGACCCTGAAAGGGGGGGTTGAGAAGTGCCCAAACCTGTCCTTAACAGAACTAAAGTGCTCAAGAACACGCCTGCTATTCATGAATAAAATTTGCAACGTAAGCCAAAAAAGTGCAGTTTAAGGCTCACCTTAGCTGCACTACATTTTCAACCTTAACACAATGTGGTAAAAGGTACAAGGCACTCGGTTTAAAAATAAGATCAGAGGTTCCTTGTAAGACTACGGGAAGTAAAAATCACACTACCCACCTTCAATTGCAGTCTTTTGCACAGCAATGCTGGTCAGGCCTGCATCCCACCCACCAGGGTAGATTTCTGAACCTCATGGGAAAAGCCCCAGGTCTCCGAGAAGCTCAGGCACTAAACCAAGTCCATTAGGATGGTTTGGAATTCATTAGAGAAATGCTTTGCTCATGGTTCAAAGTGCACCATATACATCTCTTCTCAGAGGAAATAAGTCCTCCCCACCCGCTACTTTCCACATCTTGAGTTTGAGAGTAAGTAAATGTAAAATTTACCCCAAATAACACAGGGTTATAAGGCAACACGTGCCCGGGGCCCATCAGAAATCGGGATGACCATTTGGCGGCACCTTGCTGTCTCAGGAACACAAGAAGTCACAACTCCCAGCCTCCACCCCCATCCTGACTCCCCAGGACCATATCAGCTGGCATGACAGGTGTCAGGGACAGTCCTTGCTAGAACTGCTGACTGAGGGGCCTATCTGCTACTCGAGAAAGTGAATGTTCTGATAGAGATTCTACATTCAGGCCTAAACCCCAAAATCAAAGCCAGCAACACATGGAAAGAAAAGCAGCCCAAGATAATGGAGGAAATCTTCAGAGAATAGACGGTATCCACAGCAGGCCCAGGTGGAGAAAGGCCAGGCTTCAGTAATGTTTGCTCTTCTTACCACACAAATATACTCAGGGCTTTTATACCAAGATTTCAGTTTGATACCAAGAACTCACGAGGGAGGATTTTATTACTAAAGTAATCATAAGCATCAGTTACAGGCGGGTTTGCCCTGGGTTAGGAGCACTGGGGAGCATCCTACACCCAGATCTGGGGAAGCCCTTTGTTCAGGAAATCCCCGCCCCTCAGCCAAAGCGTTAATTTCACTTCAAGGCCCCAAATCAAAATTTTAAAGTGCCCCCTTAAAGAACTTCAGAATAAACAAACAGGTCCCGTGCTTTTCCTGGAACCCAGTCTCTGGCCCCCAGGACAATATCAAATTACAGGGTTTTTCTTCCCATATACGGTCTCTTATTTCTTTTCCTTTTTTTCAAAGAGGATCACAATTGCACCCTGTTGTGTGTCTTCGGTTTCAAATACCTTGCAAATACATCCCCATTCTGAATCTCTCCGGAGCCTCCGAAGAATCTGGGAGGGGCTAACAAACGCAATTTGAATAATAATGAAGCGACTGAACAATTTAACCACCAAAGGTAGCCCTAGAGACTCCAACAAAAGGGTTGAAAGCCTTCATCTACAAAAATGTGGCCACCTGCTCGACTGTGGGACCAGTTATGGGGAGTGCGGAAAAGAGAGGCGCACAGGTGCACACACGAGTTTAAGCAAATAAGGAATTAGTACAAATGCTCCCTGGGGACCAGACACTATGAAAAAGGGCGACTTGGAAAGCTCCTTTCTCATCTATCAGGCTCAAGGTTTAGTTAACAACCTTCCCCTTCAGATTAATTGAAAGTAGCACTCACCATACGTAAAATAATGAAAACTCACCCCCTCCCCGAGAAAGGCTTTGTTTGTATGGAGAATTTAAAACAAGTCCAGTGAATTTTCAATAAAAGTTCTTCAAAATCAACAGTCACGAAAGTACTTTTTATCCCTCATGCAATTTCTGCCAAGTGAACATTTTAAAAGTTAGTTCCTTCTTCAGGATGCTGACAGTTCCACCTAGATGTTATGTTTACCAGCGTCACTCTACTTGACCTTTCCAAAAGACCTTACGATAAAGGACTTTTTCCTCGATTTGGAGGGAAACAAAAAAGATGAACCTTTCTGGAATCCTAAAAAGCTCTCAACTCCCTTAGTCCTTAAGAATTAAACGCAGCAAGCCCCCGCTGGCTGAACAATTGCTAAATCCTGCTTCTTGAACAGGAAACAGAGTTTGCTTCTGAGTGCCTCCGTATTCCCCCGCCCCGCGCTCACTCCAGGGCAGGCGCTGCCATGCCCAGGTGGTGACGCTGAGCAGAGATAAGGTGTCCTAACAACCTTATTTGCCTGGATCTCTGGATACCCGCGGCCACACGGCGACTCCTTTATCACCTGGGTGCATCCCTCCGCCGACCTGGGCGGCCCCGGGACCCCTCCCGCGGCGACACGGGGCAAGACTGACACCCGCAGCTGCCGACGACCCTGCCAGTCACGCTGCCGCCGGCTGCCTTTTTTAGCCACGACATCTGACCCCGGCTCCGACAGCAGCAAGCAGGGAGAGATCCCAGGGCACGCCGGGCGGTCCCCTCCCCTCCCAAACCCCCGGACCCTGCGGAGAGCTCGGGGTGAGGCGTGGGGGAGGTACTGGCCCTGGAACTGGCAGAGAGCGCGCGTTCCTCCTGCCCAGACGCTTCCTCTCCACCGATCCCGGCCCCCGCTCCGCTGCCTGCACCCGGGCTCCCCCATTTTGCATCTCGCCGCGGCTCCTCTGGCGCCCCTCCCCACTCCCACCCCCCAACTCCGCTTGCCTGGATCCCCTCCAAGTCAGCTGCCCGCGCGCCGGGCCCGGCCGGGGTGCGGGCCGAGGACGCTCGGGGCGCGGGGCCGAGCGGGGGAGCCGGTGCTCACCTCCCTCCTCCGTCCCGCTGTCCGGCTCGGCGTCCGAGGAGTCGGGCCCGTCCCCGTAGCCCGCTAGCCCCACCAGCTCATCCTCCTCGTCGTCGTCCTCCTCCTCCGGCTGAGGCTTCCCCAGCACCTGGCTCATCGCGCCCACGGCCGGCCGTCCCCGGGGCGACGGGGGTCTCTGGTGGGGGGCGCCAAACCTCCCGGCCTGCCGCTCGCAACCTATTTCTGAATTGGGGTTTTGTCCCGAGGTTCGCGGGCTGAGGCGGGGGCCGCGCGTCCCTCGCAGCGGTCGGCGTCCAGGTCTGGGTCCCGCCGTTCGCAGCGCGCCCGGAGCCCCCACTGCCCCGCCCGCCAGCCGGCGGAGGAGTCAGCCAGAGCGCGGCAGTTCCTCCCCAGAGGAGGGAGAGAGAGACTGCGTGACCCAAGTCACCTGACACACACTGTCATACACTCTCTCTCTCTCACACACACACACACACATACACACACCGCACGGGCGCGCGCGCGCTTTCCCGGGAGCACCGCTCGCTGGGGCGCTGGGGCGCTGGGCCGTGGCCGCGCACACACACTCAACCGGGAGCAGGCCGGCGCGGGCCCCTCCACCCACCCAGAAGCGCACACAGACACTCGCCCGGTACCCGGGGACCCGGGACGCGGCGCAGTCACCCACCGCGGCTGCTCGCCCTGGGCCCCCAAGCACCTCTCCTGCACGTGGTCCCCGCACAGGCGGGCGAGCTGGGGTACCGCGCACCCGGAGAACCTCTCCCCGCCCTCCCACGACACACACACACTACCTAGGGCGGCCTTCTCCAGCTTTCGGTCCCGGCCGAGGGTTCCAGTCCCAAGTGGGCTGCCCCCGCCCCGGACACTGCTGCGCCCAGGCCCCCTCTCCGAGCGGCGTGCCTAGAACACCCCGTGGCTGCTGAAGCGCCCCGAGAAGAAAACTCTAGAGATATGCGCCGCACAGGCGGCGCAGTCTCCATAGCAATTGCCTTTTAGTGTGCGTCTGCGGTTCAAAGTGCTTCCCACCAAGAAAACAGACGCATTCGCTAATCAGGCCTACCCAGCTGTAAATGTTCCTGAAAAAATAACATGCCTCGTGGCTGCCTAGCCTGAATAATAATTCCTCTGCGGCGTTTGGGCAAAGGTCTCAGGTGTGTAACACACCAAGGGGCTATTCATAGCCACCTCCGCCTGTCTCACTGTTGAACAGACTGTAATCCCAAATCCCACATCTCAAAATAAAACGTTTCAAGGCTCTTGGGGGGGAGAGAGGGGCGGTGGACGGGGAGACAGGACTAGCGGCAGGGTGAGGGTGAGATTAAAACCGGCATTCCTCCACAAGCTTTTCACCACAGGACATACCGTACCCGCCCTTTCTGGATACTGCAAAAAATCACGTGGATGAACTTCCTTCTGTCAAGCACAATGAGAAATAAACCAGCTGGCCAGCAGGATAATCCAGATTCTACAGGTGCCAGCAGCTCCGCAGGTGGTATGCGGGAGGAGAAGGGGAGGAAAGCAGCTCAGGCTGGAGGCTCTTGGGGCCCCAGGGTGCTGCCTAGGTAGGGAATTTGGATGGAGAACCTACCCTATGCCAGGGGGCTGGGCTACGGGGTGAGGGTGCGGGCCTCCACATAGGCTCAGAACAGTGTTCATGCCCTGGAAGAAATCCCAGTCTAGCAAATCATGACTCCGGTCCTGGATTTTGTAGTAGCTGTAGGTGTTGAAGGTGGATGCGGACACCTCCTAGGAGGTTTTGGGATTTTCCAGGTGGAGGCAGTACAACATGTAAGGCTGTATCAGTCAAGGTCCTTCCCAGGAGAAAAATAGATGGCACATGCAAAGATTTTAATTCAAAAGGCTTTATAAAGTAAAAGGGACAATTTACTAGGATGTGGGCAGAGTTTAGGGATCGACACAGGGATTAACAACAGTGGGAAGAGGTTATCTCCCCTAAACTAGTTGGTGTAAAGGAAGGGAAATAGAGTCCTGGACAGGGGACTCAAAACAGGAGCTATAGCTGGTGACAGCCACTGCCAGGGCCACCTCCTGTCCAGGAGACAGCAGTGGGAAGGAACACACTGACCTCTCTTGCCTCCCACCCTCCATTCTTCTCTTTTTGGCCGTGCTTCCTGGCTTCCAGGATCTTAGTTCCCCCACCAGGGATTGAACCCAGGCCCCCTGCAGTGGAAGCACAGAGTCCTAACCACTAGACCACCAGGGTAGTCCCTTCATTCTCCTGAAAGAGGTTCCCATTGACCAAATCCAACTGGACGCCAAAGGGCTAGAGAGACTGCAACCTAGTCCAGGACTCAGATATTGGGTAGGGAGGGCAGTGGGTTCCAGGGGCAGGGGTAGGGGCAAATAGTATATCCAGCACAAGCAAGCTCTACTCGCTCTTATCAGAGGAAATTATTCGAGGAGTAATTTTCCTAGTCCATCTTCATCCATTCTGTTTAAGGAAAGAAGTACCTGGGAGGTAGGCTCTTTTAGAGTGGTTTTCAGACTTTCAGTTATCCCAGAACAAACCACCAGCCTGGGGAAGTGTTGAGCTGGCCTGATTCAAAGTGCAGAGGGCCCTAGAAGCCAGTCCCAAGGTCAGCCCAGACCATCAGGACATCCTTTGGGCTGTCTGCTGACTGTGTATGCCTTGGGGATCCAGGGGTTCAGGCAGTACAGTCGCTAAGCCAAAGGCCCCTCTGTGCCTGAGATCAAGAAAAAACGGAGATACCTAATGGTTCTCTGCCTTCCCCCCGCAAAAGAGAGATCCTGAGGCGGGGAACACCAGCAGGAGATTGGAGCATACCCTAGGATATTTGAGAATTTGACCATTCTTGAGAAAAAAAAGAACAAATCCACACACACACAAAATCAATAAAACCCAAATCCTCAATTATGCTCCACCCGAAGGTAGATAAGAGTCATGTACAGGTTTAAGAGATTCAAATTCACTGTCATTTCAGAAATGTACAGTATTGATAAAGTTTGATTGAACAGAACAGGAAAAATCTTTATTGCTTCTCTTTTTTTCTGTTATCATTTCAATACTGTCAGCTTTCAAATAAAGAATATGTTGAAAAATATCTTAGAAATTTTTAAATTTTAAAAGTCGTGGGCTTCCCTGGTGGCGCAGTGGTTGAGATTCCACCTGCCGATGCAGGGGACACGGGTTCGTGCCCCGGTCCGGGAGGATCCCACATGCCACGAAGCGGCTGGGCCCGTGAGCCATGGCCGCTGAGCCTGCACATCCAGAGCCTGTGCTCCACAACGGGAGGGACCACAACAGTGAGAGGCCTGTGTACCGCAAAAAAAAAAAAAAAAAAAAAAAATTGAAAGTCATGTGTGTGGATCCTTTCAGAAATTAAATAAAAATAGAAAGACACTAAACACTGAAAGCCTTTGAGACACTCGGTATAGGATCTACTCAGTGAATTAGCTACCGCCTTGATCACTCTGGCCTGGAACTCAGGCTCTGTGACTTCTCCCCAGGAGGGCATTCTCAAGAATGTGAGGATTTGTCTCTGGGCTACTCTTGGTTTTTGCTGTTGTATGTAACCATGGCAGGTTGCCACATACATGATAGGTGCTGAAGTTTATGAAATGAATGAAAGAAAAGAAGGGAGGAAGTTATACAGTACATGGCCAGACATATTTTTGAGAGAAACTTCAGGAAAAAACAGAAGCCAGGGGCTTCCCTGGTGGCGCAGTGGTTGAGAGTCCGCCTGCCGATCCAGGGACGCGGGTTCGTGCCCCGGTCTGGGAGAATTCCGCGTGCCGCGGAGCGGCTGGGCCCGTGAGCCATGGCCGCTGAGCCTGCGCGTCCGGAGCCTGTGCTCCGCAACGGGAGAGGCCACAACAGTGCGAGGCCCGCGTACCGCAAAAAAAAAAAAAAAAAAAAAAAAAAACGGAAGCCAAATTTTCTACTTACTCTAAACCCTGGGAAATGCCACAGTGACGTAAATATGAACTATGCTGTACACGAGTGCAGCCAGAATGAGTTGACGTGCAAGAGATGATGACTCTCAGGCCTTCCTCCCTTCAGGACTGCATGAAGACTGGAAGGAGTTACAGCATAATGACTATGGAATGCTTGTTCTATTTTTGCTAGCCCTTCCTTTCTAAAAGACTCAACGTTCGGAGATATTTTGTAGCATCATGAAATACGAGATTTGTCTTTTGCCAAAATTTTCCAACTAATATTGGGAAAAAAGACATGAATAAGGAAGGAGCTCTTCCCAAATAATATGACCTTCAAAATATTCCCATTAAGTAATATTATTGTCCTTAATTTACAGATAAGAAATATTCACCCAAGGTACCACATGGAAGGTACCAGATGGTGAAACTACTTTGGAACTCAGCTGGACACTAGACCTATTCCTATTTAATGGCATTAAAGCTAAAGTCAATTACATTATGGCCTGAAACTGAAAAGGGAGAAGGGGAAGGGAAAAGCTGGTTCCCAATCTCCTAGGTAAAGAACCAAAACATACACAGACGCTAAAAAATGGGTCTGTTGTCTCAGGCCACTAATTTACAGGATTCACTGAAAGGAGGGAAAAGAAGGAAAATTGAAAAGCTTCCTAATGAACAGAAGTTAGAAAACTACTTGTCATAATAAAATTGTTGATCACCACCACTCCTTTTATTAGGAACACAAATAGCAAGTGAGGGACTTCCCTGATGGCACAGTGGTTAAGAATTCACCTGCCAATGCAGGGGACACGGGTTCGAGCCCTGGTCCAGGAAGATCCCACATGGCACAGAGCAACTAAGCCCATGCACCACAGCTACTGAGCCCACACACCGCAACTACTGAGCCCACATGCTGTAACTACTGAAGCCAGCGTGCCTAGAGACCGTGCTCTGCAACAAGAGAAGCCTCCGCAATGAGAAGCCCGCACTCCACAACGGAGAGTAGCCCCCGCTCGCCACAACTAGAGAAAGCCTGCGCAGCAACAAAGACCCAACGCAGCCAAAAAAATTTTTTAAAAAGTAAACCTGATCATTAAAAAAACCATGTGATTTAGTTCCCTTTCTGACTAATATGGCTCTATTGTACTACATGCTTAGCTAAACTATAACATCTAAGTGTATTTTTGTTTAAAATTTGAATTTTAAAGGCCAAAAGTTTGTGCCCTTATTTTAGTGAATTATTTTGCTGTTACCAATTAGATGCTTTGTGACAAGGAACATGAGAGCTGTTTAAAAGAGACCTGTAGGGCTTCCCTGGTGGTGCAGTGGTTGACAGTCTGCCTGCCAGTGCAGGGGACACAGGTTCGTGCCCTGGTCCGGGAAGATCCCACATGCTGTGGAGCAGCTGGGCCCGTGAGCCATGGCCACTGAGCCTGCGCGTCCGGAGCCTGTGCTCCGCAACAGGAGAGGCCACAACGGTGAGAGGCCCGTGTACCGCAAAAAAAAAAAAAAAAAAGAGAGAGAGACCTGTACCGGCAGAATAATTGCAGTCCTGAATAGGGCAGGCAATTAAATACAGACTGCAGCCCTGCATCTTGGGGTATTTTGAGGCATCTGATGGCATTGCACCTGGTTCCTGGGATTCGCATGTTGAAAGCCTTTAAGGCTTTCTTTTTAAATATGTATTTAAAGCCATTAATTCTCTCTTGATGAAGCAAACAAAAGAAAGAGCCTTCTACAGAATCTTGCCGCACTCCTGCTAATCCAGGAAAGCCAACTTTTTCAAGAGGGCAGCTCAGAGTCTCCGGTTCTCCTAAGACAGTTGATGCCCTGATGAAATCATTAAATCATTTCCACTGAGACAAACCATCATTAAATATATTTTATTAAAATAATGTTTTGATATTTTAAGAACATGCATGTGGTAAATAGTCAAACAGCATAAAAGAATATCCAGTGAAATGTTAGTGTCTTCCCCCAACCTGCCCCCCTCACCGGCCCTACAGTCTCCTGGTTTCCCTCCACAGAGGGAAATATTCTGCTTTAAATGTGCAAACATATTTGTAGCCTTTATATATATATATATATATATATATATGTAGCCTTTATAGATATATAGATATATTTGATAACTTTATCTCTTTAATAGTCTACAAATTTTTTTTTTAATGAACGTGAAGACAATTAGATTTTTAGGGCTGTACTTTGAAGGAAATTATAGAGAGAGATGACAGAGAAACCGGGGATGAGAGAAGGAGCCTGATTTAGATGGGGTCGCCAGAGAAGACCTTTCAAAGAAGGTGACATTTGAGTTGACCGTGAGACAGAGACAGACAGCAAAGTGAGTCAGGGTGGAGCGTGTTCCCCTGGAAGGTATCTCCACAGTTAGAAAAATCAAGGAGAAGTGAAAGGACTTGGTGTTGGAGGAACAATATATCAGTGTGATGGGAGAGGGGGACAGTGGTAGTCATGAGAAACAGGTAGTCTTCTCCACCAGTATAAAGAGTTTGGATTTTATTCCAAGTGCCACTGAGGCACTGAAGAGTTTTAAAAAGGGAGGTGAAATGCGTGTTTTACATTTCTAAAAGCTTACGCTGCTAGATTGTTTCCACAGATGGCCTCAACAATCATGCCATCCCACGTGCCCTTCTGCAAATGTGACTTTGCCACTCCCTCCTCCTATTTTTCCTCCTCTTAAGTGTGGGCAGGCTCTGTGACTTGCTTTAACTAACAAAATGCAGCAGAAGTGACAGTGACACTGTGCAAAGTCTGAGATAGGGTCATAAAAGACCTTGCTACTTCCTTTTTCACTTTCTTGGTGTCTTTAGCCACCATGAAAAGAAGTCTGGGCTAGCTTACTGGAGAGGCCCCATGGCTACAGAGGCCCTGAGATGTTCCAGAGCACAGGAATACAGAGGCCCCAGAATTCCAGCCATCCATCTGAGGGGCCAGGCATGAGAGGGACAACAACTTGGATTCTCCAGCCCAAATTGCAACCACATGAGCAAGTCCAGCCCACTCTGCATGAAACACAGACTTGCTGTTACAGCTGAGCCCTGCCAGCCAACCCACAGAATCATGAACAAATAAAATAGCTGTTTTTTTTAAACCCTTAAGATATGGGGTGGTTTGTTACATAGCAGCTGGTAGCTGATGAACATATTCTGGCTGATGTGGGGAAAATGGATTGTAGATTTCAGGTTGGAAGAACAGGAGATCACTTTAGTAGTCCATAAGTGAAATGAATGGAGGCAGTGGAAACTGAGAGAAGTGGATAGATGTGATATAAATTTTGGAGGTAGACTAGATCAGATTTATTGATAGCTAAATTAACATGGATGGTCAGGGAAAGGACTCGTACCAGACATTTGATGTGAGCAACTAGACGTATGGTAATGCCATTTATTAAAGTAAGTTAAGACCCAGATAGGAACAGGATTGGGGGATGGGAGGTGAATCAAGGTCCTTGATTTCTAACATTCTAGTTACTGTATATGGCCACAAGGCAAACTACTTTAATCCTGTGATTTTGGCTGTTTCTTAGATATCTATCATGTTGTCTTTGGTATAAATAATGAATTTTTCCAACTACAAGTCATGAATGAACTGAAGATGACACTTGTAAAAGTTCCAAACTAGTGAGATGGAATTGTTACATATGGACTTCCATAAAAAGTTAACTTTTTATTCATATGGATTTTTAAAGACAAGCTTCTGACATAAATGGTGCCGTAACATGAGAGCAGAAATGTCTTGACTGTAGAGTCAGCCAAACAGAGGTACTAACAGCTCCACATCTGTAGATCAGTTTGGACTTGGCAACCCCTGCCTTGGCTGGGAGGGTTACACTAACTTCAGTGATACAAAAAAGCAGATTCTCCAAGACAAATGACCTTATTAAAAATCCACAAGGTCACTGTTGTGGCCTCTCCCGTTGCGGAGCACAGCCTCCGGTTAAAAAAAAAAAAAAAAAAAAAAAAAAATCCACAAGGGCTTCCCTGGTGGCGCAGTGGTTGAGAGTCCGCCTGCCGATGCAGGGGACACGGGTTCGTGCCCCGGTCCGGGAAGATCCCACATGCCGCAGAGCGGCTGGGCCCGTGAGCCATGGCCGCTGAGCCTGCGCGTCCGGATACTGTGCTCCGCAACGGAAGAGGCCACAGCAGTAAGAGGCCCGCGTACCGCAAAAAAAAAAAAAAAATCCACAAGAATGAGAGAGTTCCCAAGATGGTAAAGTAGGAAGGCCCTGAGCTCACCTGCTCTCACGGGCACACCAAAATTACAACTATTCACAGAGATACGGTTGCTGAGAAAGACCAGAACCTACCAGAAAAGACCTTCTATAACTAAAGATATAAAGAAGGAACCACAACAAGACAGGGGGAGAGGAGTTGTGGCACAGTCAGGACCCATATCCCTGGGTGGGCAACCCGCAAACGGAAGAATCATTACAATTGCAGAGGCTCTCCTCAAGGAGTGAGGGGTATGAACCCCACATCAGGCTCCCCAGCCCGAGAGTCCTGCACGGGGAAGTTGAGCCCCCAGAAAGCCTGGCTTTGAAGGCCAGGGGTGCTTACTTTAAAAAAAATTTCTTTTTGGGTGCACCACATGCTATGTGGGATCTTAGTTCCCCGACTAGGGATTGAACCCACGCCCCCTGCATTGGAAGTGCAGAGTCTTAACCACTGAACTGCCAGGGAAGTCCCCAGTGGTGCTTACTTTCGGGAGACCCAGAGGGCTGTGGGAAATAGAGACTCCACTCTCAAAGGGCGCACATAAAATCTCACCTGCTCTGGGACCCAGGGCAGAAGCAGTAATCGGAAAGGAGCTTGGGTCAGACCCACCTGCTGATCTTGGAGAGTCTCCCAGAGAGGCAGGAGGCAATTGGAGCTCACCCTTGAAACACAGACACTGGCGGCAGCCATTTTTAGGAGCTCATTCTACCACATGGATGCTGGTGCTAGCAAAAAATTTTGGAATCCTCCCTCTAGTTTATTAGCCTTGGGACCCAGCCCTACCCCCATCCACTAGACTGTAGGCACCAGTATTGGGATGCCTTAGGCCCAGCAACTACCTGGGTAGGGATACAGCCCCACCTACCAGCAGGCAGGCTTCCTTAAGAGCCCCTGAGCCCACAGCTGCCCTTGGACATGGCCGTGTCCAACAGAGGACCCAGGACTTGGCCCTACCCACCAGGGCACAGGCACTAGGCCTGGGACTCTCAGGGCCCTGCAGCCAGAGATTCCGAGACCCAGCTTCCCCCACTGGTGGACAGACACAAGCCCCAGGACCACCAGAGCCCTGTAACTTGCCATGGCAGGACCCAGCC
This sequence comes from Pseudorca crassidens, assembly GCF_039906515.1. Lineage (NCBI taxonomy): Eukaryota > Metazoa > Chordata > Mammalia > Artiodactyla > Delphinidae > Pseudorca > Pseudorca crassidens. The sequence continues at coordinate 66,619,139 of NC_090308.1, read as the reverse complement.
AACCCACCAGCAGGACAGCACCAGCCCTAGGACCTGTTAGGCCCCAGCTCAGCCTACCAGCAGTCCGACACCAGCTCTGGGACCCCTGAACCCTGCAGGTAGAGACCCCAGGACCTGGCTCTGCCCACCAGTGGGCTGGCACTAGTCCCAGGACCCAGCTTCACCTACCAGTAGGTGAGAACCAGCCCTGGGATCTCCTGGACCCCAAACCCATCCACCAATGTGTGGACATCAGCCCCAGTCCCACAGTCCCACAGCCTGCCTTATCAGGACTCAACCAACACACCAGCAGGCCAGCACCAGCTCCAGGATACCAAGGCTCAAGCCTTGCACACCACCAGGCCAACTCCAACTCTCGCTCACCTTGGGGCCCTCAGCCAGTGGCCCTGGGATCTAGCACCACCCACCAGTGGGCTGACACCAGCTTTGGGACCCCCAGGGCCCTGCAGCCAGAATACCTGGGAACTGGTTCCGCCCAACAGTGAGCTTGCACTAGCCCTGGGGCCCCCAGGGCCCTGGGCTCACCCACCATCAGGCCAATACCAGCTCTGAGATACCTTGGACTCCTTAGCCAGCCACTCCAGGATCCAGGCCCACTTACTGGTGGGCCAGTACCAACTTTGGGAAAGCCCAGCACCTGCAGCCAGCCGTGTCAGGAACTGGCCCTACCCACCAGAAGGCCAACACCAAATCCAGAAATTTCAGCCCCACAAGCACCCACCCCAGAACCCACCAATGAGCCAGCACTAAACCCAAGACCCGCCAGCCACCTCATGACCCAGCCCCACCAACCAGTGGCCGGCAGCCTCTGCACAAGGCAGGGCCTGGCAACCAAGCAGACTGAGGCCCAGCCACGCCTACCAGACTGCCCATAGTAATCAGCTCGCCACAACAGAAGGACGCATGTTGCCCACATGGGGGCATCCCTAGAGCATATAGCTCTGGTGGCCAGAGGGGAGTGCACTGCCAGGGCGCCTAGGACATCTCCTCAAAAGGCCAATTCTCCAAGGTCAGGAAACAAAATCAACCTAGCAGATACATAGAAATAAAAAGAGCAAACTAGGAAAAATGAGATAACAGAGGAACGTGTTCCAAATGAAGGAATAGGCTAAAACCCCAGGAGGAGAACTAAGTGAAGTGGAGATGGGCAATCTACCTGAGAAAGAGTTCAAGGTAATGATGATAAAGATGATCAAAGAACTTGGGAGGAGAATGGATGAACGGAGTGAGAAGTTAGAAATTTCTTAACAAAGAGTTAGAAAATATAAAGAACCAAACAGAGACAAAATATACAATAACTGAAATGAAAAATACATTAGAAGGAATCAACAGTAGTTTAGATGACACAGAGGAACAGATCAGTGAGCTGGAAGATAGAGTAATGGAAATCATTGAAGCCGAACAGAAAAAAGAAAAAAGAATAAAAAGAAATGAGGACAATTTAAGAGACTTCTGGGACAATATCAAGTGTACTAACATTTGCATTACAGGGGTCCCAGAAGGAGGAGAGAGAGAGAAAGGAGGGAGAACATATTTGAATACAAAGAGCTAAAAACTTCCCTAACCTGGGAAGGGAGATAGACATCCAAGTCCAGGAATAACAGAGAGTCCCAAACAGGATCAACCCAGAGACAAATACTATATATCACTTATATGTGGAATCTGAAAAAACAAAACAAGCAAACAAATAAAACAAATGAATATAACAAAACAGAAAAAGACTCACAGATATAGAGAACAAACTAGTGGTTACCGGTGGGGAAAGGAAAGGGGGGAGGGGCAAGTAGAGGTAGGGGATTAAGAGGTACAAACTACTGTGTATAAAATAAATAAGCTACAAGGATATACTGTATGGCACAGGGAACACAGCCAATATTTTATAATAACTTTAAATGGAGTATGATCTATAAAAATTTTGAATCACTATGTTGTATGCCTGAAACAATATAATATTATTAATCAGCTATACCTCAATAAAGAATACTTAAAACCATAAGAAAAATCTACAAGAATGAAATCTAGGAACTGTCACTTATATATACCACTTAATGTTACCTAAAAACATGGCAGATGCTCTCAGTCAGCTACTTACGATCCATCCCCAAACCTCTTCTCTTCTCCTGTTTCCCAAACTAGCAATGGGGAAAGTCAGATAGTACTCAAACTCTGAGACTCCTTCACGTCTTGTCAGTAAGAAGATAGGGGGAATCCTGCTGGGGAACTTCTAGGAAAGGGTTTGCTTCCTAATAAAAGATGTCAGGGTATCAGAAGAGCCCCCTGACCCCCCGCCCTTACCCTTTCCTGCTCTGAACACAGTTGTGTGAGAACATGGTACTTGGAGTTAGGAAAGCCATCTTGCAGCCTTGAGGTAACAGGCCTTAAGATTAAAGCCTGTCCTGGAAATGGCAGAATAGAAAGAAGGAAGACGCTGGATGACCTTGCTGAACTACTGTGCTCAAACCTGTAAAAGCCTACCCCCAAACTTCTTATTTCATGAGAAAATTAAAAGTCCATTTCTTAAGCCAGTGCTGCCCTACCTTGACCAGTCATGGCACACGTATTTATACGGCACACTGACCTAAACGGACAGGCTGCTTGCAGCCAGAGGTGACTGGCCCAGAGACTTTGGCCGCCTCAGGCCCTGCCCAGCTGTCCCAGAGGCTGAGGGGATCAATAACTTGGCCATATCAGTAACCCATTTATGGCACACAAGTAGTGGTGGCAAACCAGTTGGGAAGTTCTACTTAAACCACTGAAGGTGGGGTTTTCTGAACTTTGCAGTAAAACGTATCCTAACTGATACAACATATAACCTTTATAAGTGGACGGAGGGAAGGAGGGATGGATGGATGAAACGTGATCATATAGCTATCGGTGAATTCAGAAGTTATGTCATATTCAAAGGATCCTAGGAAAGGTGTCTCAGGATATATCAGGAGATAATCACAGCTTCATTAGAAAGGGAACTTGGTTTTGCTTCTCTCTGTACTTCTCACTTCCTTCTTCTCTCTGCATGAAAACTGGCTTTCTGTGCTTCCCCCACCAGATGGCAGGAGATGGCTGCTCCACCTTTCCAGGCCCAGTGATAGTGGGCTCAGTTTCCGGAACTAGGCTACCTGGGTAGCCTAACTAGCTGTGTGACCTAGACCAAGAAACTTAACCTCTCTGTGTCTTGATTTCCTCATCTCTCAACTGTTTATAATGTTATATACCTCAACAGGGTTGTAGAAAGAATTAAATCCATTAAACTATGTAAAATCATTTTTCAAGGTGAGCACAATATAAGTTTTAGCTATTATTATTTTTGATTCCTAGGCAAGAAAATCTGATTAGTTGAGTTTAGGCCAGTAATCCATTCCTAATGCCCCAATCATATTTTACATAAGACCATATACTGCTACTCCTTTAGCACATGTACCTCAGCTATTATTTAACATTTGATTGAGGACTGTATTCACCACTAGACTCTAGGACCATTGCTTGCGCTCATTGTTTTGTTCTCAGTGCCTAACACGGTGGTCAGAGCCTCTATGAAGCACAATCCTAGGGCACACCATTTACGTTGTATTTTATGTGCAATATGGCAGCTTGACGGTGGTCCAGTGCCAATAAGTATGCTGAATTAATGGCCCAGTCCACTACGGCTGGGGGTGCAGCTTGTGGCTGCAAAGGTCTATCCTCATGAGTGGGGAGACAGCTCTGAACAAAAGGGGGAAAAGCTGAATAGAAACTTCCAAATATATCTACCACGTGCCTCATGTGGCCAGGCACAGGGAATACAAAGTCAAACAAAGTCAGGCAGAGATTGCTGGTGTCATAATCCCCCCACCACTTCGTCCTTAGTTTGATATCCTTAACTGTTCTTGAGTATCAACATACTCGAGGAAGGAAGCCCAGGCTCAGTGGGGTTGAATCATGATTGGTTTACACTGGGTATGATAACCAGCCCCTCACCTTTGTGACCCAGTTGTGATCAATGACATGAAAGGAAAAATAGATTTAAGGGGCAGCTGTGAAGAATTTGTTCTCAAATTAAAATAAACACAGTGAGAAGGCCTGCCCCTTTCTCCTGCCTAGCCAAAGACAAAAGCCAGTACTGAGGTGGTACGGTAGAATAATAGAGCCTAGACCCAGATATTTTTATTATATAGTTTTTTATGTGTTTAAACCACTCTAGTCAAGCACACTCTTTCCAGCAGCCAAACACATTTGAACTGATAAACATGGCCCCTTTATCTTTATAACTGAAAGTGAGTGAGGGAGACAGATCAGATAATCAGTAGCTCAAGATCAGGAACTGAGAAGGTGGCCCACTACCATCACTCCTATTCCACAGTGTACTGTAAGTCTTTGATTGCATAATAAGATAGGAAAAAAGACAGGGTTTCCCTGGTGGTGCAGTGGTTGAGAGTCTGCCTGCCGATGCAGGGGACACGGGTTCGTGCCCCGGTCCGGGAAGATCCCACATGCCGCGGAGCGGCTGGGCCCGTGAGCCATGGCCGCTGAGCCTGTGTGTCAGAAGCCTATGCTCCGCAACGGGAGAGGCCACAACAGTGAGAGGCCCGCATACCGCAAAAAAAAAAAAGATGAACAATCATACCTATAATTGGAGAAATACAGGGCTTCCCTGGTGGCGCAGTGGTTGAGAGTCCGCCTGCCAATGCAGGGGACATGGGTTCGTGCCCCGGTCCAGGAAGATCCCACATGCCGCGGAGCGGCTGGGCCTGTGAGCCATGGCCGCTGAGCCTGTGCGTCAGAAGCCTGTGCTCCGCAACGGGAGAGGCCACAACAGTGAGAGGCCCGCATACCGCAAAAAAAAAAAAAAGACAGAGGAACTGAATAGTCGAATCTCAGAAACAGAATGCTAAGTGAAAAAAGCAAGTTGCATAGGAATCATGCAGAATGATTCCACTTACAGAAAAGTTCAAAACCAGGCAAAACTGAACAATACAGTATTTAGGGCTACATATGTTTGTGATGAGAATTATTATTTTTTAATTATTTTATTTTATTTATTTATTTTATTTTTGGCTGCGTTGGGTCTTCATTGCTGCGTGCGGGCTTTTTCTCTGGTTGTGGCGAGCAGGGGCTACTCTTCCTTATGGTGCACGGGCTTCTCATTGTGGTGGCTTCTCTTGTTGCGGAGCACGGCCTCTAGGCATGCGGACTTCAGTAGTTGTGGCTCGTGGGCTTTAGAGTGCAGGCTCAGTAGTTGTGGTGCACGGGCTTAGTTGCTCCACAGCATGTGGGATCTTCTCGGACCAGGGCTCGAACCCGTGTCTCCTGCACTGGCAGGCGGATTCTTCACCACTGCACCACCAGGGAAGCCCTCGATAGGAGAATTATTAACATAAAATTACGGACTGTGGTTTCCTCTGGAGGACAAGGAGGGTATGATCACGGAGGGGCACATGTAAGGTTTCGTGAGTGGAAGACTTAGCAAGGGATGGAAGTCAGAATGGTGGGCTGAAGGACCAACTGCAGCTAATGTCGCAAAAGACAGCTAGTGCAGTCAACTCGTTAAAGAAATGTTGCTGGAAATAGGAGCAGATTATATTCTCGTAGAACAGTGAAAGCTGTCATTGGTAGAGTAGAACTTTTTTCTCATGAGGCAGAAGGAGAAAGTAGTGGGGTGGATGTATGAGGCTGGCTGTGATGGAGCTGGACAGAGAGGCAGAACGGAACTGCAGGCTGGAAGCCTCCCTCATATACAGGGAGCTTTAGGATTCTCCTTTCATTAGATGTCCAAACACTGTGTGCCCACTTGGAGACAAGCAAGCGTGATCTCCAAGCAGCTCACCCACTGACTGCTTTGGCTCTCATGAGGCCCCTCTGCCAGGAATTGCCATTAACTAAGGTCCGGGAACAACTGCAGACCAGTCAGTTCCCAGGAGCATTCACATGTCATACAGGCTGGCTTCTGTTCCTTTCAGCAGGATTAATGTGCAATTGCTCTGACTGCCCATGAATGTAACTTCAGACTCCATCTCATCTCGACCTTGTGGTGATGTCATAAAAGCTTCCCGGAGGAATGCAGCACTCTAGCTTTGGTTGTTTATTCAAGGGACTATAGCTAGGAAAAGTCTTTAATCTGGAAAAGTATAAGAAGGAAATGATCAGGTTGAAAGGTAATGGGTGCTTACCTTGACCTTGGGGGTTCACCTAGAACTCAGCAGTGACCTGCCTGGAGAGAAATCCAGAGCTGATGAGCACGGAAAGAAAATGTGTTCTAACAGCTTTAGATGGGGAGCGACAGGGATGCGGGCAAATCTGAAGAAAACCAAAGGATACTCAGAAGAGAGGTTTCACACTCTGCCACGTAAAACCCTAGCTATGCCTTTGGGGTTGGGGGAAGTTCAGAAGTAGTGGAGGAAAATCAAGCACTTACCCTTTCCTGGTATGCATAGGGCTGTTTGGATTTCTCCTGCTTAATGTTCCCTGAAGGAGAGAGGGAGACAAATATCTTAAGAAAAAGTAAGAGATCATCATGTTTCTTTTTCCCTGGAAACCAGGCCTATTTCAGAGGGGATAAGAAAAATCCGGTTCAAAATAAGCTCAGGGAAGACCAAAACTCCATTCTACGTTTCCCCACCTCCCTCTCCAGCTCTCTGTGTTCAGAGAGCAGATACCTGTCGCGCTTCTTCAAAAGGTTGAATGAGGTCCTACTCATACATTCATTCGACAATAACTTACTGAGTGTTCGCTATGTTCAGGGAACTCTTCTAGATACTGAAGTAGTGACTGTGAAAAACAGACAAAACCAGACCGAGTTAATGGTATGTAAAGTGTGATTTGAATATAGGAGGCAGGAACGTTCAATGCTTTTGCCCGTTTCGTATGGGATGCTTCCGACAAGCTATTAGCAGACAAGCTTTTTGGAATAAAGGCTTCCTTTCTTTTCTCCAGCTTTCTAATGAGCCTGGATCATTCATCATTGTTGTTCAGCTTCTGAGACATCCCGGTTAAGTGAACTACGAACATATTGAAATACACACTTGGCCACAGGTTGAGGGTTGGTTTCTCCACCCGAATCCCCTCTCCCTCCTACAAACCTCCTGGCAACCCCTGCCAGGAAAACCTCACCCAACTGCATCCGCCGCTCCTCTCCCTCTTTATAAGGATGGCTCTCAGGAGGGCGCGGAAGCGGCAGCGGCCCAGCAGGGAGCTGGCTGCAGGCCAAGGCCAGCCCGAGGGCCCTGGAGGCCCCACCTCCCCTCGGGCCGCTGCCGTGCCCTGACGGGCCGCTGCGGGGCGCTGCGGCCCCAGCCTAGGAGCGCGGGCGCGGCGGGGCGGGGCGGGGCGCGGCGCCGAGCGGGCGGCGGGCGCGGCGGCTCGGCCACAGGTAACCTGCGGGAGCGGGGAACGCAGACCGGCGAGCGGCGGCAGGAGGCGGCGGCGCTGGGCGGCGCCGAGGCCCAGGGCCCGCCGGAGCCAGCGGGAGCCCGTGCCCATCGTCTCCCCTCGCCCCCCACGCTGTCGCCGGCGTCGGTCCCAGCGGCGCGGAGAGAAAGGTACCGTGTGCTCTCGCCGGGTCCCTTCGAGACCCCTCTTCATCCCAGGACAGGCGTCCCCTACTCTCGGGGGGTTTCTCATCCCGGGAGGACCGTGTCGCGGGTGGGAGCGCCCCCAGGTCGCTGTCTGTTTGGGGAGGAGTCCCAGACAGAGCGCGTTGCCCCTTTTTCTGCGGCCTCTGGGGAAGCCGGCGTGGGAGGGGGGGGTCTTTCCTGGGGCACCTCCCTTGTCTCTTTCCTTCAGTTGCTTCCCTAGAATATAGAACTTTGGTGGGAGGAGGCAGAGAACTTTCTCGTCTTTGCTCGTCCCCCTCCTCTTTCTCCAGTGAGCTCAAAGAGTTTGTAGAAAGTGGGGGGCGGGGCGGGGGTCCCAGACCGGGTGCGGAGGCCGGCCGTCTTCGGGCGTAAGGGAGGGTCCCGTCTGGTGGCCAGCGTCCCCCGCCGTCCCTGGGCCTGCGGGCCGGCCTCCGAGTGACCGGGCTCGGCTCGGACGCGACAGCAGCCTGACCCCTTCCCTCACCCCTTCGAGGACCACAGAGGGCTGCAGGCGCCGGACCGTGGGGCTGCCCTACCCCGGGGAGGTCCGCTCTGGCTGGACTTAAGCTCTGTAAAGAGTTAGCAAGTGGCATCTCCCCGGGCTCAAGGGAGCGAGCACATTGTTTGGTTTGAGTTCAGACATCAGCTCCCGGACACTTGTCTTGGAAATTTCGGTGTGGTGCTTCCGGTAGATTTGAGGGGCGGGAGGGGAAGTGGAGTCTTATTTGTGACCCTAGAGGAGCGTCCGTTTCCTAGAGCGGGTCAAGAATGTTTTCCCGGGGCTTACCTGGTGGCGCAGTAGTTAAGAATCCACCTGCCAATGCAGGGGACACGGGTTCGAGCCCTGCTCCAGGAAGATCCCAGATGTCGCAGAGCAACTAAGCCCGTGTGCCACAACTACTGAGCCTGCGCTCTAGAGCCCGTGAGCCACAACTACCGAAGCCTGCGTGCTCCGCAACAAGAGAAGCCACCGCGGTGAGAAGTCTGCACGCTGGAAAGAAGAGCAGCCCCTGCTCGCTGCAACTAGAGAAAGCCTGCGTGCAGCAACGAAGACACAACACAGACCAAAAAGAAAAAAAAAAAAGAATGTTTTCCCTAAAGCATGGTGAGATGGTTTAAGTGGTGGTTGAGAGATCCCCTTTGGGGTCATGAGATTGAGTCTTGATGCCACTTGTTAGGTGTGTGACATCGGAAGACCCACTTCTTTAAACCTCAGTTTTTAGAATTGTAAACTAGGTGTATGACACATAGCTTGGGGGTACGGTTGTAGAAATTAAGTGAAATGATGCAAGTGAAAAGCTTGGCAGAGCGCTCTTGAAGGTTGGGCATCCTTTTCGTGAGTCTGTTGGATGGTGATATTCATTCACATTGAGCTAATGTCTGTTAGGCCAATGGAAGTGGGAAGCACTTGGGCAGTGACACAAACACCCCTGGGTCCACGGTGGTCCCACAGTGTACTGATGGTCTCTGACGTAGTTTCCCATCCTTAAAATGGCAATAGCAACCTGTTGTTCTGCTGTAGTAGGTGCTGGACTATACATATTTAGCTTTCCTCATCCCTAGCAGGTGCTTAGTATCTGGTAAATGAAGAATTTTTTTTTGATTAGGGATATAAATTAAAATTGGAAGAGTTTTCTGCTCTCTAGGTCCTAAATGAGATGGGGAGAGTGGAAGAAGGGTGTAAAGGAGTGAGAGCCCAGAAAACAACTGGTTGCATGTTGTTGGGAGGTATAAACCAAGGGTGATAACAAAATGCTAATTTGTTGACTCCTTGTTCGGTGGTGGCACCAAAAATTAACCTTAGCTTCCCACTCAAACTCATCAGCCTCTCCAGAGCCCCTCCAGATAAGCATATAATCCAAGTGAAAGCAGACGGCTTGTGATCCAACTCTGCTTAGAGACGAAGTACTCTTTCAACTCCCAAGGCCCTCGCATATTGAAATTCTGGTGCTGCCACTGTGGCCTATATCATACATTCAGAAAGTATCAAACGGAGAGGTACAAATTAAAGAAGAAGAACACAAGGCACACCCGGGTACCCATCACCCAGCTGAAGAACCAGGGCATCCTCAGAACCTTGCAGGCCCGAGCACTCCTCCCTGTGGCATTCCACTTACTTCTCTCTCTCTCCCCAAGGAACTGATAGTCTGGATTTTGTGTTTATTTTCCCCTTGCTTTTCACCTTAATATCTTACATGAAAAACTCTGTGGAAGGGAAGTTTCCAAACAAGCCTTTCCACAATAACCTGGAGCATTCCTGTAGAACGTAAAAGCAGGATATTGAGAGTAAGATGCAAACCACAGAAAGCTGAAAGTATCAAAGTGCTGGGACGGGCAGGCTGGCTGTCAGGGTCTGCCCCCAGTTTCCTTTGGCACAGGTTCTGCGGGTGTGTTCTGTCTGTGTCGGGGAGGGCCAGTCTCTTTCAACATAGCTTGGAGGCTATAATTTTGAAAGCTTTGCTTGAGTCTCTAAGAAGTGGAAAAACAGTAATTAGTGTGCATGTGTTTTAGAAGTGTTTAAAAAAAATACCAGTTTTCCAGGGGACATTGTATGGGATTTGAAGGATTAAGCCTGCTGAGAGTGACCTTTAAAAACGGTTTTAACCTAAATTCTTCTTTTTCTGGTTATGATATTTGTGTTAGGGACCTTAAGTTATTCCTTTGGGCTGAATCACAGGTCTCCTCTGTGAATCTTACACATTCTGACATTTCTTGGTTAAGGCAAAGATTCCTAAACTTGGTTCATGGCCCCCTTAGTATCTAAGTAATTTTTTCAGTGTCCCTAGATTTAGGTAGTTAGTAGTAGTTAGGTTGAAATAACGTAATAAGTATTTATATCCTAACAACATAAAAAAGCTGTTTGAAAAAAAAAGAATGCACATAAACTGAGAGAAAAAAATTTATATCATTCTTAAATAACCACAGCTACAAAGAGGATGTGTGTGTGTGTGTGCTGCACACACAAACTTTGGGATCAGATTGGATCCCAATCTCATTTCCTGTCCCACGTTAATTTTTCTGCAGCACTTGCTTTTTATCACAGCAACCACTGAAAACCCAAGCTTTGCAGAGATATGATGTCATTGATAGGAATGTAATGGGATCTGATGTTGAAGCTGTGGACTCCTCCAGTCTGTAAGTTCAGTGTCCAGCACATTGAGTACACTGTGTTTCCCTTGAAATTTTCAAAAATCCTACGTTTCCCCTGTGCATTTTCTGCAGCTCCTGAGTGCCTTGGCGCACAGTTGGGGAATTGTTGGTCTAAGGCAAAACCCCCTTCCCAAGAGAGATCAGTTACTAAGGAAGGTGCTGCCTGAAGTAGCCCCAGGTTAAGCTTCTGGGTACAGTGGGCTACATCTCGGTTTTCTCCTCTGCGTAAAATGGAGTGGCTAGAGCCTTCCTTATAAGGGTCATTCAGAGGATTAAACTAGATAACGCATGTAAAACCATCTACCAAAGCCCTGGAATATAATGGAGTCTCAAGAAATGGTAGCTGTTTTAATGATTGTTAAATAGTACTAAATGAATGTCCAGTAATAGGTGTATGTCATTGCCCCTATTTAAGAATAGCCAGTGCTTGAAATCTCAACCTTAGCAAATAAACTATGAGGTAATTAGTTCACATTATAGGATGATTTATCATTTTCAAACAGAAAACTCTGGTGTACCATTGTGACACTTTGATTTTTCAGACCATCCTTGGAATACTCATTTTCATTTGCCACCATGTGCCCTGGTTTGGGGAGGAGGTCATAACTGATTGGATTGAGCCTGAACTTTGTCATAAGACAAAGTCTTGGGAAGTTTGGATGTAGGTTACAGGCCAAGAACTGTTTCAAGTAGGATTTAATTTCCGTATATACTTTTGGCACAGAGAGCAGATATCTTTTCAGATTAAACAGTTTTTATTAAATTGTAGAGCATCCCATGATAATTCCTATCAATAAGTGGTACTTGTTAATCCTCCAAGGAAAGGTTGACTTGGATAGCGATGTCACAGATGGCTGTCACGGTGCCTTTTAGGTAACATAGACCTTTCCTCCCTTGTCCTATTCCTTGCCCAGATCCCAAGCGTAAGCTAGGACCAGGTGATATTTTAACAATTTGTGAGAATACACTCAGTAGTGATGTTTCCCTAGCAGAGTTGTAGATTCTTATTGTTGCTTTCTTCAGTCAGTTATCATTGGGAAGCCTATACAGAACCATAGGCGATGCTTCCAAATTGACGTAAAATTTTTTTCTGTTTGTTTTGGTTTATAATGTTGAGGGTTTTCTTCTCCTTCTATAAAATTTGGATATATGTTTGTGTGTGAGAAAGTATTTGATTCTTCTGAACTGATAATTCCATTTTTTCCATTTCACGCCCATCTATAAATTATCAGCATTATTTTTACTTAACATATTGCTCCTTTCTTAAAAAATAAGAATTTCATATCTTGCCTTGGGTTAAGCTGATTATATTTAACACTCAACATCTTTTTTTTTCTAAAGTATAACTGACTTAACAATATTATATTAGTTTCAGGTATACAACATGGTAATTCAATATTTTTATAGATAATACTCAACGCCTTATGGTTTTAGGGTATAAAGTAGAAAACTGCATTGTAGATAATAAAATGTGGATTAGAATGAATTGCTTTCTACTTTTTGTCTGCAACTCTTAATTAAAAGAAAATTGAGAGTCAGAAAGTTTGAGCATCCGTTTAACTATTAGAATCTGATATTAGGCACAAAGTGCTTTGCAAAATGCTTGACTCTTTTTCTTAAAGGCTGTAATCCATTTTTAGTTATTATAAAATATTGGCTATATTCTCTGTGTTGTACAATATGTTCTTGTAGCTTATTTTATACCTAATAGTTTGTATCTCTTAGTCCCCTACCGCTATACTGCCCCTCCTCCCTCCCTCTTCCCACTGGTAACCATTAGTTTGTTCTGTGTATCTGTGAGTCTTCTTCTTTTTTTTGTTGTATTCACTAGTTTGTTGTATTTTTTAGATTCCACATATTAGTGATGCCATACAGTATTTGTCTTTCTCTGTCTGACTTATTTCACTTAGCATAATGCCCTCCAAGTCCATCCATGTTGCTGTAAATGGCAAAATTCATTCTTTTTTATGGCTGAATAATATTCCTATGTGTTTATGTATATATGTACCACATCTTTATCCATTCATCTGTTTTTATTAATACATTTATTTATTTATTTTGGACTGTGTTGGGTCTTTGTTGCTGCGTGCAGGCTTTCTCTAGTTGTGGCGAGCGGGGGGGCTACTCTTCATTGCAGTGCGCGGGCTTCTCATTGCGGTGGCTTCTCTTGTTGCAGAGCACGGGCTCTAGGCACGCTGGCTCAGTAGTTGTGGCACGTGGGCTCTAGAGCACAGGCTTAGTAGTTGTGGCACACGGGTTTAGTTGCTCTGTGGCATGTGGGATCTTCCTGGACAGGGCTCGAACCCGTGTCCCCTGCATTGGCAGGCGGGTTCTCAACCACTGCGCCACCAGGGAAATCCTGTCCATTCATCTGTTGATGGACACTTAGGTTGCTTCCATATCTCGGCAATTGTAAATAATGCTGCTGTGAACACAGGGGTGCATGTATCTTTTCGAGTTAGTGTTTTTGTTTTTTTCAGATATTTACCCAGGAGTGGAATTGCTGGGTCACGTGGTAGTTCTATATTTAGCTTTTTGAGAAACCTCCATATTGTCTTCCATAGTGGCTGCACCAGTTTTCATTCCCACCAACAATGCAAGACGGTTCCTTTTTCTCCACACCCTCTCCAGCATTTGTTATTTGTGTTCTTTTTGATGATAGTCATGCTGACAGGTGTGAGGTGATGTCTCATTGTGGTTTTGATTTGCATCTCCCTGATGATTAGCAATATTGGCATCTTTTCATGTGTCTGTTGACCATCTGGGAACTGCTTGACTCTTAATATCTTCATGTAAAACTAGGAAAGGGTATGTAAGGAGGAAAAGATTTAATTTAAATTTGGGAGTTTATTGGTAGCTGAATGGACTTAATTTCATCTACATCACTGATTTGTCTTCAGTTCCAGAATGGAGATTATGGGAAATATTTCTGTCCATGATAGTAAAAAGCATTCTTTAAAAAAAGGTGGATTTGGGACTTCCCTGGTGGCGCAGTGGTTAAGAATCCGCCTGGCAATGCAGGAGACATGGGTTCGAGCCCTGGGTTGGGAAGATTCCACATGCCGCGGAGCAGCTAAGCCTGTGCGCCACAACTACTGAATCCTGCGCGCCTAGAGCCCGTGCTCCGCAACAAGAGGAGCCACTGCAATGAGAAGGCCTCACACCACAACGAAGAGTAGCCCCCGCTCGCCGCAACTAGAGAAAGCCTGCATGCAGCAACAAAGACCCAATGCAGCCAAAAATTAAATAAATAAATGAATTTATAAAAAAATAAAAAAAGGTGAATTTAATGGAGATAGATATCAGCAGATAGTAACTAAGAATGGAGAGGTAGTTCGAAGTAAACTAGTATTAATAGCTAAACAGGAATCAGCAAGGCTTTTTTTTTTTTTTTGGTTTATTTTTGTTTTTGTAAAGGACATATGCTTTGAGAAATGTTTGTAAAAGGAATAAATACAAAAGAATAAGGTCAGTTTTCCTTACAGATATGAAGTAGATAAGAGGTGAAAACAGAACTTAGTTCTTTCAAGGTTGTGACCTTTTCCACATTAGCTCTAGGAACCCTGTTCTCCATCGTCTTGTTGGGTTGGATGGAGGGGCACGTCCGGGGTCCTTGAGGGGGATGGAAGGACATTGGATGGACATTAGGAAACGTAGTGTAGTCCTGGCCACCAGCTTGCGGTGGAGCTCTAGAAAATATCTCAGAGCCTCAGTTTTCTCTTCACTAAGAGGACTAGACCAAAATATTATTTTTTAAAAGGTATGGTTTTGTGAAATCATTCATATTCACAGTGTAAAAGCAACACTCTTTTTTTCCCTCACTTCTAAAGATCGGTGCCCTTGAATCAACCTGATGGTCTGTGAGCCAAAGAGAGCTAATGAGATTGTTAACCTCATGTAACCTGATGACTTCCTTTTATTATGAACATCAATAGCTTACTGTGTAGAGTCCTTTCAGACTATGTATGCGTGTATTCATATTTTAGAATATAAACCCAAAGTACCATCTTATTCTAAAACCTGATTCCAAGGTCAGAAAATTTATATTCTTTTTTCAGTAAATTAGAGTTTTCAGTTTTTAAAAATGTCAGCATTTTATTCTAACTCTAGGAAAGTCCCAGGGGAATCTGATATACTAGGAGATTGCCTCTAGGTGGTGAGTTTTAGGAGCATGGGTGTTTTTGCCTCTCTGCATCTTTATGGAAATTTTAAGTCTTCTTACAATGAACATATATTTAGTTTATAATCAGAAAAATAAATTAGTTAAAAAGTTTAAAAAATTACACAAGAAAATTCATTATTAATCAAATGTACTAAAAAAATACTTTGTTCCCGTAATAGAACTATTTAGATGTTCGAGTAACTAAAATATTTGCTTAATGAGAGGTGAAAATGTAATGACATGAGATTGGACCTATTTTTTAAAAAAATTTATTTATTTTTTATTTATTTATATTTGGCTGTGTTGGGTCTTTGTTGCTGCGCACGGGCTTCCTCTAGTTGCGGCGAGCGGGGACTACTCTTCGTTGCAGTGTGTGAGCTTCTCATTGCGGTGGCTTCTCTTGTCACGGAGCATGGGCTCTAGGCACGCAGGCTTCAGTAGTTGTAGCACGCGGGCTCAGTAGTTATGGCTCGCAGGCTCTAGAGTGCAGGCTCAGTAGTTGTGGCGCGTGGGCTTAGTTGCTCCGTGGCATGTGGGATCTTCCCGGACCAGGGCTTGAACACGTGTCCCCTGCACTGGCAGGCAGATTCTTAACCACTGCGCTGCCAGGGAAGCCTGAGATGAACCTATTTTATTATGGTTAGATGGTAGTGATTTGAATTTATTATTGAGGATGAAAATAAATCATGAACAATTTGACTTGGAAATTTTCAGTTCAGATTTTTCACGAAACGAAAAGTTATTTCTCTTTCTTTGGAAGGGATAACGTGTCTTATGCCAGTTTTTTGTTTTTAAATTAATTAAGTTATTTTTGGCTGCGTTGGGTCTTCGTTGTGGTGTGCGGGCTTCTCATTGCAGTGGCTTCTCTTGTTGTGGAGCATGGGGTCTAGGCGCGTGGGCTTCAGTAGTTGTGGCATGCGGGCTCAGTAGTTGTGGCTCGCAGGCTCTAGAGCGCAGGCTCAGTAGTTGTGGCACACTGGCTTAGTTGTTCCACAGAATGTGGGATCTTCCCAGACCAGGGCTCGAACCCATGTCCCCTGCATTGGCAGGTGGATTCTTTACCACTGCACCACCAGGGAAGTCCCTAGTGTTAGTTTTTAAACTTACTTTCTATCTAGAAAATACCAAGTGAACTGTAAGTCTCAGCTGAATTTCTGAATTTGACCCAATTTAGGTAGAATGTTGAGATGCACTATATAATGTTTTATATTATGCCATATGTAGTATAAAATATTCAAGTACCAAAGAGCAGACTTGTTTTTTTTTTTTTTGCGGTACGCGGGCCTCTCACTGTTGTGGAGCGCAGGCTCCGGACGTGCAGGTTCAGCGGCCATGGCTCACCGGCCTAGACGCTCCGCGGCATGTAGGATCCTCCCGGACTGGGGCACGAACCCGTGTCCCCTGCATCGGCAGGCGGATTCTCAACCACTGTACCACCGGGGAAGACCTGGTTGTAACATTTTTGACGGTTTACTTAACCTCATTATGCCTCAGTTTCCTAGTCTGTAAAATGGGGATTTGAAACAGTTTTGTACTCTGACTATGGTGGTAGTTACATGAATCCATGAATGTGATAAAATCCATAGAACTACACACACACATACACGCGCACACACACGCGCGCGCGCACACACACACACACAAACACTGTGAGCCCATGGAAAAAGTGAAATCCAAATAAGTTCTGTAAGTTTACTTAATAGTATTATACCAGTGCCAGTTTCCTTGTTTTGATAATTGTACTATGGTTATGTAAGATATTACCATTGAGAGATAGGGTACACAGGAACTCTCTGTATTATTTTTTATTGTGATAAAATATACACAACATAAAATTTACCATTTCAGTAATTCTTTAAGTATGCAGTTCAGTGGCATTAATCACATTCACATTGTTTTGTAACCATCACCACTGTCAGTCTCCAGAGCTTTTTCATCATCCTAAACTGAAACTCTGTACCCGTTAAACGATAACTTCCCAATCCCATCTCCCCCAGGCCCCTGGTAACCACTCTTCTACTTTCTTTCTCTGTCAGTTTGATTCTAGATGCCTCCTGTAAGTGGAATCATACAATATTTGTTCTTTTGTGACTGGCTTATTTTACTTACTCTTAATACCTTTGAGGTTCATGGACTATTTTTGCAACTTCTATGTGAGACTAATGTTGTTTCAAAATAAAGTTTAAAAAAGTAATTAAAAAAAAAAATCCCATTGATGGGGCCCCACTGCTGGACTGTACCAAGGCCTAGAGGTTAAGAGCAGTGCAGATGGCCAGAAAGGCCAAGGAGTGATATTACCTCTGTTTCCTCTTCCTCCTTATCCCCAGTCATAGGAGAAGAGATGCGAGAAAGAGCTGTGTTCTCTCTTGTATAGGGAAGAGCCTGCATTATTTATTAGTAGGTTCCTATATCAACCTGAGGAGCAGCTATGAAATCTCCTACTAAAATAGGGATTCTTTTTGTTGTTGTTGTTGTTTTGATGTTTCTGAAAACATGCTTGATTTTTAAAAAAAAATTTTATTAGAGTATAGTTGATTTACAATGTTGTGTTAGTTTCAGGTGTACAGCAAGGTGAATCAGTTATACATATACACATATCCACTCTTTTTTAGATTCTATTCCCATATAGGCCATTACAGAGTACTGAGTAGAGTTGCCTGTGCTATATAGTAGGTCCTTATTAGTTATCTATTTTATATATAGTAGTGTGTATATGTCAATTCCAATTTTCCAGTCTATCCCTCTCCCCCTTACCCCCGGTAACATAAGTTTTTTTTCTTTTTTTTTAAAAGGCATTATATTATTTATTTATTTAATATTTATTTATTTATTTGACTGTGCTGGGTCTTAGTTGCGGCACACGAACTCTTAGTTGTGGCATGTGGGATATAGTTCCCTGACCAGGGATTGAACCCAGGCCCCCCTGCACTGGGAGCACGGAGTCTTAGCCACTGGACCACCAGGAAAGTCCCCATAAGTTTGCTTTCTACATCTGTAACTCTATTTCTGTTTTGTAGGTAAGTTCATTTGTACTCCTTTTTTAGATTCCACATATAATCATATAAATATGGTATTTGTCTTTCTCTGTCTGACTTACTTTGAAATAGGGATTCTTAACCTGAGGTTCATTGATGGGCTACAGATGCTCTAAGAGCTCCCAGAATTTAGGTGTAAGTATTTAAGTGAATGTTCATTTGTATATATGAGAGGGAAGACATTCCATAGCTTTTGTTATATTCTCACATGGTTCCCTAACCCAAAAATGGTTAGTAAGCAATGCAAGAAAATGTTGTTTACCGAGCTCTACCCACTGCATAACAGGCTCTTTCACTTGGGTGTCTTAGCCCCTTTCAGTTTTCTGGTATATCTTTCCCCTTACCAGCCTCCAGAGGCTTTCTTTCTGTTTAAACCTGAGAGAAGCCTGAACAATTCATTTCCCTCAGAGCCTCCCGCCATTCTCTCCTATATCCTACAAACTCCAGGATCCATTCCTCAAGGGCCAGAGGAGCCCCACAGCAAACTATCTTGGAGTCCCTAGTGGGCAGATGTGGAACTAGAGTGTGTGCAGGACTCAGCCTCACAACTGCCATTTCTGTCCCTAACCTCTTTAGGCTCCAGAAAAATAGGAAGAAAATAATACTTGAGATACAGCTCTGGAAAACTCATGAAGTGGTCCTGAATGACTGAAGTTCAGTAGATTCTGCCTTGGGGAATGCAAATTTATTTTCAGATTGTCTTCTGGCTTACACTTTATGTTTTAAATGTATTATAAATATATCATACAACACATTCTACCTTGTGGAGTATCCAGTGATTTAGGTGAGCTATTGCAATGATGTATTGTTATAAAAGATGTTAGTATCAGAATTTATTTATAAATAGAACTCTCCAGTCATTCAGACTGGTTTTTAACTCATATGAATGGATTGCATAAATGGGAAAAACTGTAACTTTCAAGTTTTTCTTATACATGTGATTCTTCAATACTTGCATTCATCTTAGAAACCCTTCAGTAAATTATGACTTGACTCATTTATCCACCTCAAATCTCAGTAGCTTAATCCAGTAAAAGTTTATTTCCAGCTCACCTGAAGTCCAAATAGGTTATTCCTGGTTGAGCAGCTCTCCTGGTTAGCTCTTCTGCAAGTGACTCTGAGATAAAGGCTCCTTCCATCCCGTTATACCATCATTTTCAACATGTGGTTTCTCATGTCCCTACAAGGGGAAGAGAGTATGAAAAACACAACCAGATTAACTACCCTCACCAGCAAGTGAAAACATCACTTCTGCTCACATTCCATTGGCCAGAAGCAGTTCAGAGCCCCACCTCAATTTATGGGGACTGGGAAATATAGCGCCTGGCCAGACAGCTGCTTCTGAGCAATAATCATTTACTTTATTTATTTAATTTTTTATTTTTTGGCTGCACATGCAGATTCCGGGATCTTAGTTCGATCACGGATGGAACCCAGGGCCACTGAGTCCTGGTCACTGGACCACCAGGGAATTCCCAATAATCATTTACTTTAGAAGGGGAACAGAACTCTTTGGTGGATAAGTAGCCATCTTTTATATTAATATGCTAGTCTTTTAACCGGTCAGTTCAGTGTAACTGCCTTCATATTATTTATTTCTCACGTTCCAAACAGCAAGTGTTATGTCTTTGTAGTGTAAAGTGTGGATGAGACCTTCATATGGGAAACAATTTTGTCATAATTGTTGAGTAAATAAAAATGGGATTAAGCCATCTAGTTTTATACATTTATTAGGGAATGAAGTATATTTTATTTATTCAGTCACCCAACCCCCTAGAGAATTGTACATTTGAGAAAGATGGAACATTAGCAAAGAGGAAGATTAGCAAAGAACAAGAATATGCATATCTTATTGGGTTCATTCTCGTAGTAATTTAAAACTACTTCCAGGGCTTCCCTGGTGGCGCAGTGGTTGAGAGTCCACCTGCCGATGCAGGGGACACAGGTTCGTGCCCCGGTCCGGGAAGATCCCACATGCCGCGGAGCTGCTGGGCCCGTGAGCCATGGCCGCTGAGCCTGTGCGTCCGGAGCCTGTGCTCCGCAATGGGAGAGGCCACAACAGTGAGAGGCCCGCGTACCACAAAAAAACCCCAAAAAACAAAAAAAAGAAACCCAAAAATAAACTAGTTCCAGCTGCTGGCAATAGGCAAGTATGAAAATTTTCTTCTTCAAAAAAAAAAAAAACAAAAGCAGTCTTCACCATGGGATGTATTACACAATCATAAATGTATGTGTCACTTTTATTTGCTCTTTAAAGATCTTAATTTTTTAAAAAAAATTATTTATTTTTGGCTGCGTTGGGTCTTCGTTGCTGCGTGCGGGCTTTCTCTAGTTGTGGTGAGCGAAGTCTACTCTTCGTTGTGGTGCCGGCTTCTCGTTGCGGTGGCTTCTCTTGTCGCAGAGCACAGGCTCTAGGTGCGCGGGCTCAGTAGCTGTGGCTCGTGGGCTCTAGGGCACAGGCTCAGTAGTTGTGGCACACAGGCTTAGTTGTTCCATGGCATGTGGGATCCTCCTGGACCAGGGCTCGAACCCGTGTCCCCTGCACTGGCAGGTGGATTCTTAACCATGGCACCGCCAGGGAAGCCCTACTTATTTACTCCTAAGGGAAATTAATGTTGTAAGATTTGGATCTGTTTATCTCATTTGCTTGAAGCCATTTTGTGCCTAGGAGGGTGCCATTTGGCTATATTCAGCATCCGACAGCTAGAAATGGAGAATATCGAGTGTGAAGGATCCCAGTACGTGGCTGGAGTCATGGAGAAAGTGGTCCACAACTTTAGTAGTTACACTAACTATACAGGCATATCTTGTTTTATTGCTCTTCGCTTTACTGTGCTTTGCTTTATTGTGCTTCATAGATACTGTGTTTTTCACAAATTGAAGGTTTGTGGCCACCCTGTATTGAGCAAGTCCATCGACACCATTTTTCCAATGGCATTTGCTCACTTTGTGTCTCTGTGTCACGTTTTGGTAATTCTTGCAATATTTCAACCTTTTTCATTATTAGTATATTTGTTATGATGATCTGTGTTCAGTGATCTTTGATGTTACTATTGCAAAAAGATTATGACTCACTGAAGGCTCGGACAATGGTAAGCATATTTTGGCAATAAAATATTTTAAAATTAAGGTATGTACATTTTTAAGACATAATGCTATTACACACTAAATAGACTACATTGTAGTGTAAATATAACTTTTATATGCACTGGGAAACCAAGACACTCGTATGACTTGCTTATTGCAGTATTCACTTTATTGCAGTGGTCTGGAACCAAATCCACAATGTCTTCGAGGTCAGCCTGTAGTAGTGTTTCATTCACCCATTACTAGTTGAGACTGGGCTGTTCCACCTAAGGAAGAGGTCCCAATAATGAATATTTACCATCTTTCAAGTCCTAATTTATTTCTTTTAAAGTTACATTTTATGGTGCCCATGTTGGAATTAAAGATGCACTAGACCAAAGGTCAGCAAATTATAGCCATGGGCCAAGTCTAGCCCACTGCCTGTTTTGTAAAGTTTTGTTAGAACACAGCCATACTCATTGATTTACATACCGCCTATGGTTGCTTTCACACTATACTGGCAGAGTTGAGTAACTGTCACAGAGACCATATGGCCCACAACACCTCATGTATTTATTTAGTATCCCTTTATGGAAAGTTTGCTAACCCTTTCACTAGACCCTTAAACCCTTAAAATTAGTATAACTTGGTTTGCGGTAACTCTGCTCCTACTTAGGATTTACTTAATCTCTGGCCCACAGTTCGCCATCATAGTGAGGCTAATAAAACCTACCTATCGAGGTAGTTAAAGTAGACTTTAAGTGATCTTGGGCAAGTTACTCAGTTGATCTTCTAGTTAGCTATCTGCCAGTCTGTCTTCCAGTAGGCTTCCTTAGACCAATCCATTTCCAATTTGCCATGTATAAGAATCATCTGGGGACTCTATTAAAATTCAAAGATGCCCACCCTCATTCCCTAGGTCCTGATTCATCAGGTCTGGGAAGATGCACTTGTAACAGGCACCCCAGATTCTGATGCAGGTGGCCTGGACTTCAAGTAACTCAGACCCTTGTGGCAACTTGTCTTTGGGTCCCTAGAAATAGTTTCTCTGACAGCTCCAGATATGCTTCTTGACACAGCCAGGATTGAAGCCTTGCCTACTATATAGGAGAGCTTGGAACCAAAAGGGGACTGCCCAGCGGCGTTAGTCATCAGCATTCTGAACATGTGCAGAGAGACCCGGCAGTGGGCTTATCGTATAAATCAAATCATTGACTGCCTGACTGCACCTATACAGCCATCTGCTGCTTTGCTTTCAAATAGAAATAATGATAGGGAAGTTGGAACTGGGGCTTCAGAGAAAGTGATTGGTTTACGTTGCAGCTCTGTATGCCTCTTGATGCTAAGAGGGAACAAATTAAAGCTAAAATTAGCAGTATAGCCCTGGGGTAGCTGTCTCTTTTTAAAAATCAAGGTAAAAGTTAATAGCAGAAGAAGTTACCATGCGAGGAAGAACCTAAGTCCAGGTGCTTTATAGGTGCTTTAAGAACGGATGCTGATTTAATGGTTTGTAATTTCCTTAATCTCCAGAATGTATTACCCTAGGTTATGTGATACTTAATGAACGGTTTGCTCACTGAAGCCTTTGTTTTCCTCCATTTGCTATTCAAAAACTGAGTAAAGAGCTGCAAAGCCAGTAACGAATAATGGCAAAATCTCCTGGCACCTGTTGGGTTTTAATACAATATGGAAAAAAGTGAGACCCCCCCCCCCACCGCAAAAAAAAAAGTCCAAAAACAAAAACCAGAGAAATAAAAACTTGAAGGAAGAATCAAAGAACCTCACTCTTTCAGTACTTACTACGAGTGGAGCTGTGTTGCTGTTTAAAAGCAGTGTTAAAATTGAGGTTCAGGGGCCTTTAAACATTTCCGTCTTTGCTGCCCTGCTGAAATAAACCTGGGTGTTTGATTGGATGTAAGCCAGGGTATTTTGTACTCTGAAATGTAAGTAAACACTTTATCATCCAATGAAGGACTTAACAGCTAATTAGATACCTTCCTGTTGGGCGATGTCTTGGGAAACTGATTTCAAAAGCATATGCTAATAAGGATTTAAAGAATCCTATGTAAGATTATCAAAGGATTCCTTTCAATAATGAGTTCCCTTAGACCCAGGATATTTAATATATGATTAGAATTACTAATCATTCATTTAAGGGAGCCCAGCATTGCTGGGAAGTTAGGAATACCATCAGGGAACATGTTCTCCAGAGGTTGCTAAATAAACAGCCATCTTCTATTTTTATTAAAATGATAGCTTTAGATCATTCCTTTTCTTCCCTGCAAAATATGCAACAGATCTAATTTATCTCTAGACACCAGAATTTCTTTCCTTCCTATTACTAAACCCTTGAGAAAAGGCCATTTTGAAAAAAATAAGGCTTCTGTCTTTAAAAACGGATTATTTTGATATACCAAAAACTAATTGTCTTGATGCTCAGTGCATTTCTGTCCTTTTAAATCCTAAATTCACAAATTTATATTCTTCCCTTGGTATTTAAAGACTCAAGAACACTAACACTGTGCTTATAATTGACTGTGTTAAAAGTGACCATGTTTTTGTGTCTAAAAGTAGAACATGAAATATTGTACCAGATTTTGCCCCAAGACTTCCGTACTGTTTCTTATTATGTCCTTCTCTCCCCAGCCTTTGGAATTCCCTTAATGTCAGAGACATTAACTTTGAGGGTAAGAGAGTAAATCTTAAGAGACGTAGTATTTGCTTTGAATTTACCAGCCAACTAAATAGGATGGATGTTAATGTCTCAGGTGTACAAGGCGTGCTTCTTGTTAGTGTTAATGAAAGCTGTGTATATAGTGGAGAGAAAACATATTCCCCAAATCAGTAAACAGACAGAAGCTATGATGGACTTTTTTCTTTTTTCTTTTTGGCCGTGTCACACAGCATGCAGGATCTTTAGTTCCCCAACCAGGGAAAGAACCCGTGGTCCCTGCAGTGGAATCGCAGAGTCTTAACAACTCGACCGCCAGGGAGGTCCTGGATTTTGTATGAAAAAAGCAATGTCAGAGGCTATTAGGGTATTTAAGTGAAGGGAAAAATTCTGTGTTATAGTACTAAATCTAAAATGAAAAATCAAAAAGATTGGATACCTCTATGGGTATAACTGAATCACTTTGCTGTAACTATAAAATCATCATTAACATCATTGTTAATCAACTATACTCCAATATAAAATAATTTTTTTTAATTTTTAAAAATTAAAAATAATAAAAAAATAAAAGGAAAGACCAAGTATTGATTGTAATCTAACCAGATACCATAAATCCACAGCAGCGCTGTCTCAGCCCCACAGAATAAATGGCATTCATTAAGTTTGAGTATATTGTTGCCCTAGGATCAGGGAGGCCAAATTGTTTTACTCTTCTCTGCAAAGCCTAATCTCTCTACCTGAAAAATAATTTAGGAAAAAAAAATTGTAAGGTTAGTGACTCTCTCTTGGCCTCCCTACATATTTGTCTTTTTCTTTCTTATTAGCATTAGGTAATGTATCTTAAAACCCCAGGCCTCTACGTTCAAACCTGGCTGAATGACCTCTCTTGCACAATACAGATGCCCTTCAGGAGAAGTCTGTTTCGTGGGAGACTGGCAGGCTTTAAAGAGAAGAGTGTGACTTGGCTGCCAGGAGGCTTGGGTTCCAATTTCATGTCTGACAGCAGCCTTTGTGCCCTCTGCCGAGTCACCTTCTTACTTCTGTGGCTTTCCTTTTCTTTTCTCTTAGAAAGGTGACCACTGGACTCATGTTTCAGACGGGTCCTCACTGACTAGTCCCCTGCCCCCATGGATTTGAGGCCCAGAAAAATTGTTTAGCTTAACAAATTATTATAAGCCAAATACCCTTATAACAGCCACGCCAGTCAGGAAATCGAACTTTGCCAGTCACCCCAGAAGCCCCTCCTTGGGTTGCATCTCAATCATAACTCTCTCTCTCCCTCCAAATTAACTACAGGCAGTCCTTGCCTTACATGGCACTGTGGTACTATAAAGAAATGTTGAAATCCTGATAGGCTATCTTAATAATCAGTGGGAGAAATTGCGATTGTTCTGAGACCTTTAAATGTTTGGCCAGAACATTAAAAACTCTTTCACTGTCTGTTGCAATTGTAGAGGGAAATGAAAAAATACTAAAATTTAGTATGCAATAATTTAAAACATTAGCAACATTGAGAATTAGACTTTTATTTCTTTGTAAAATCTTATCAAGAGTAGTTTGGTTTGCCTTTTCCCATACTATAATTTATGATACAGAACAAGCATCTTTTCTCTTCAAAATTTATTCTGTTGAAGTATACTTGATTTACAATGTCATGTGAATTTCTGCTGTACAGCAAAGTGATTCAGTTATACATATATATACATTCTTTTTCATATTCTTTTCCATTCTGGTTTATCACAGGATATTGAATATAGTTCCCTGTGCTATACAATAGGATCTTGTTGTTTATCCTTCCTATATATACTAGTCTGCATCTTCAACAAGCATCTTTTCTATGCCTTGATGAACTTTCATACTCCTGTAGAAGTTTGGATCAGTTTCCAACATTTTATCCTTTGCGTTTTCAGTGTTGTGAAGTATCTGCAGGAGTTCCTTTAATGTGGACTTTTTGCAGCGTCATTTCTTCATTCTTTTCATCTCCACACTTTCATCATTTATGGCGATCAGTTCCCTTCATTGAATTCCTCTGGCTGCACATCTAGAGGCTTCGGGTGGTAGCGCATCATCTTTCCCACAGTCAAACATTTCTTCTGTGACTCCATCCTGTTCCATTCAAATTTCACTTCCAGTGTTACCACTTTTGATTTCTTTGCTGCACTTTCTTCTTTGTTGGCTAATTACCTATTTTAATTGTTTATTTTGGTAAGCTATTATGTGGGTTTTTCACTGGCAGACAAGAAGACAACACAGATACATGGTTTGCTGTCTGTGTGAACTGAGTAACAAATGAGTGACCAATCACTGACAGATTTGGGAAGATGTGACATGATTGGTCACTGATCATGATACTCATCTATTAATTACATAGTGATTTGTAGACTGGAGTGCTGTTAGTGAAGTTTGTACCTCATGCAGTTTCTGAAAGTTAATTCACCATGGTAAGTGAGATTTGAGCCATGTTGTTGGTGTAATTTAAACTGTGGGACCTGAAATTGTGCACATTATAACCATGTAAAGTGAAGGCTGCCTGTATTATTTGCTGTAGTAATCACTTTCTTGTAGGTCTGGACACTATGGTTTAGTGTTGTTCCATAAAATGTTTTTGTTATGTCTTCTAAGTCTTTTTTTTTTTTTTAATCTATGGGTTTCCCCTCTGTATTAGTTTTCCAGGGCTGCTGTAACAAAGTACCACAGACTGGGTGGCTTAAACAACAGAAATTTATTTTCTCACAGTTCTGGAGGCTGGAAAATCTCAGATCAAGGTGTTAGCAGATTTGATAAACAACAAAGTCCTACTTTATAGCACAGAGAACTATATTCAGTACCCTATGATAAACCGTAATGGAAAAGAATATATATATATTCTAATATATATATATAACTGAGTCACTTTGCTGTACAGCAGAAATTAACACAACATTGTAAATCAACTATACTTCAAAAAAAATTTTTTTTTAATTTAAAAAAAAAAAGATGTTAGCTGATTTGGTTTCTCCTAAGGCCTCTTTCTTTGGCTTGCAGATGGCCACCTCCTTGTTGTGTCTTCACATGGTCTTTTCTCTGTGAATGTGAACTCCTGGTTTCTCTTTCCCTTCTTATAAGACACTAGTACTGTTGGATTAGGGCCTACCTTAATGGCCTTATTTTAACTTGATTATCTCTTTAAAGGCCACGTCTCCAAATATAATCATGAAATTTTGAGGGACACAATTCAGCCCATCACATATTCTATTCCTTTCTTTTCTTTACTACTTACATATCAAAATAGCTGGGCTTCTTGACCACTGGTTATATAAAACATAAGCCATAATCACATAAACTTTTCATTAAAGAGTTAGGATCATTCATGAAGGACAACATTGAAAATTAGGCCTGGATTATGTTGGGTAAAATTATGTTCCAGTTACTAAGGGTATATAACAAATCACCCCAAAACTTGGCCACTTAAAACAGCAATAATTATTTATTATCTCTCAAAATCTGTCAGTCAGGAATTAGAGAGTAACTCAGCTGAGAATTTCTGACTCTGGTCTTTCAGTAAGATTGCAGACAGATTTAACTGGGGCTACAGTCATCGGAAAGTTTGACTGGGGCAGGAGTCATCTACTTTAAGATGGCGTGCTCACTTGGCTGGCACATTGGGGACGGCTGCTGGTGGGAGGCCTCAGTTCCTTTCTACATGGCTGCTTGACTGTCCTTATGGCATGGCAGCTGACCTGAGTGAGTAATCCAAGAGGTCAAGACAGAAGCTGCAATGCATTGTCATTTTCACCATGTTCTGTTGGTCACAGAGATCCAGTCTTGATTCACTGTAGAAGGGGACTCCACAAAGGCATGAAGATAGGAGGTACGGATTATTGGGAGCCATCTTGGGGACTGGCTGCTATAAACTGGATGGGTAAAAAGTGTCGTACTTTTGGGAAACCTGTTTGTAAGTCTCTGCCTTCAAATGCTGCTTATCTTACAGGCATGTCATCAAAGTTAAACATTATTAAATGCAAACTTTCTACCTCACACTTAATGAGTTAATATTTTTAAGAGTTTTCGAGGTAATTCTTTATGATCAGTCTCTATGTCTGACTAAAACCATTATATTAATCCAAATACATACACTTACCTATTAGTAGATTTTTCTTTGGCTTGGTCATTCATCTGAGATACTGGTCTTTTGTTTTGTTTTGTTTTAATTGGAGTATAGTTGCTTTACAATTTTATGTTAGTTTCTACTGTACAGCAAAGTGAATCAGTTATACGTAAACATATATCCCCTCTTTTTTTAGATTTCCTTCCCATTTAGGTAACCACAGAGCACTGAGTAGAGTTCCCTGTGCTATTCAGTAGGTTCTCAATAGTTATCTGTTTAATACATAGTAGTGTATATATGTCAATCCCAATCTCCCAATTCATCCGCCCCACCCGAGATACTGGTCTTAAATGGTGGAATCAACAGCTTCAGATATCACATATGCCTTTATGTGAAGTAGGAGACGTTACTGGAAATGACAGAAGAGCATGTGCTATGGAGCAGGAAGGATATATGAAGGAGGGGAAGCAAGTTGAACAGGGGTGAACACGAGTAGTATGGAGGGTATATTAGTTGATGGGACAGAACAGAATTGGTGTGAGATGAAGTTTCTTATGACAGGTTGTAAACTTGTGCAACAATATTTATTCTGTGCTGTCCGTAGGAAGATATATAGTTACCTAAGTGATTTAGCAGTATAAAGTATGAGATTCATGGCTTTATGTTAAATCAACTTATGTCCGATATAAAGCTGATGCTAATAATTTAGGATTAACATTTTTTATTGAAGCATAGGTAATTTACAATGTTGTATTAGTTTCAAGTGTACAGCAAAATGATTCAGTTATACACACACACACACACACACACACACACACACATTCACGCGCACACATATTCTTTTTCAGATTCTTTTCCGTTATAGGTTATTACGAGATAAGGTATTGAGTATAGTTCCCTGTGCTATGCAGTAAGTCCTTGTTGTTTACCTATTTTATATATAGTAGTGTGTATGTTAATCCCAAGATCCTAATTTATCTCCACCCCCCGCCCGACCCCTGCTATCCCCTTTGGTAACCATAAGTTTGTTTTCTATGTCTGTGAGTCTATTTCTGTTTTGTAAATAAGTTCATTTGTGTCATTTTTTAAGATTCCATATATAAGTGACATCGTATATTTGTCTTTCTTTGTCTGACTTACTTCACCTAATATGATAATCTGTAGGTCCATCCATGTTGCTACAAATGGTATTATTTCATTCTTTTTTATTGCTGAGTCATATTCCATTGTATAAATACCACATAGGATTTAAATTTTTTTAGTTGCCCACATTCACTCATAACTCAGTATCGTTGGTTAAATAAAGATGTTTTGGGTTCATTCATAAAGGAAAATTAGGAACATTAGTAAAATATGATGAGTTTAAGCCCCTTAATGTGTTATAGTTTGATAGGACTTCACACAGCTGCAGAAATGAGTGTAGTATCCAATCCGAACTCTTGTGAATAGAGTATTAGAAATGATGTTATTGAATCTTTACACTCCTGGAAGTTTGTCTCATAAATTGAGTAGTTGTCACACTGAGTTTCCTACAATTCATATCATAAAAAAATAACTAAAAACTAATATATTTGTATTCTCCCTCACTCCACAGGCTCATTAGAAGTGACTGGTTGCTAGTTTCAAAAATGTAGTGAAAGAAGTTTGCAGAGTTTGTGTTCATTTGGGATCAGGCTGTTTTGCAGAGTCAAGGGTATTGAAATTTATTTGTGGCAGAGATGGGTGAATAATGAACAGTTCTTTCTAGACACATAATACAAGCTCCCTGTTGGCTTCTATCTGTCTGCCTTAGGAACAAAGATGTCTCTGTGCTACGGGGTAAAGACCTGGAGTGAAGTGAGTACCTGGTAAAGGCTAAGAGCACATGTAGGGCGTGGAACCACGAGGACTCATCATGATGACTAGATTGCTTATGAAAAACCAATACTTGCAAGTCCTGATTGGAGTGGGCTTCACAAGTCTGTGTTCTGTCTTTCATATGTAGCATTTTGTTTTAGAGACAAAATAAGGACTGTTGGATAAGGCAGTAAAAGATTGTCTTTGGGCAATTCCTATAACAGACTTTCTGTTTCAACTGATCTCTTGTTATTTGAGCCTTTTATTTATTTTTAGAGACATTTTAAAACACAGAAAAGTACATAGGCACTCTGTTCATTGACCACCAAGATCAGTTTTTAGTTTTCAGTATCTTCCTGGTGGGAATTTAATTTCCGGCTTCACAAAATATTATGCTCAGCATAAGGTCTTTCAGCTTGTGGGAAACAGGACTAGTAAAGTGAAGAACAATGATCCCTTCCAAGACTAGCTTTTATTTATAGCTGTAGCTTCTAATTTTATTTTAGTGCTTTGTAAACTCACCAAATCCCACTGCTTAACATTAGCAATAAATCATGCCTTGTTTACTTCTAAGATGGTCTGGAGCTTTTAGTGTAATTGATTGGCTGCCTGCTTTTGCACCTCTGCAAATGGTTATGTTATACATTGTCAAACCCATTCCAGAGTGGTGAGGAAGAAGAGAAAAAGAAAAGGATTCTTATCCTCTTCTTAAAATGATCTTTTCTTCTCCATGTAGGGAATTTGGATAATTCTGAAACGTCAACCACTTGATGTGGTTGGTTTTTTTCATTCGTTGTCCCATTCAATATAGAGATTCATGCCCTTCACTTCTGGGAAATTTTATTCTATCATTTCTTTGATAATTCTCCTGTCCTCTTACTCTGTTTTCTCTTTTAAAACTTCTGATATGCAGAAGACCTATTGAATTGAGCCTCTCTTTCTGCCTAACTTTTCTGTCTCTATTTCTGCCTCTGTCTTTTGGTTCTATTTCCTGGGAGATTTTTTTTTTTTTTTTTTTTTGCGGTACACGGGCCTCTCACTGTCGTGGCCCCTCCTGTTGCGGAGCACAGGCTCCGGACGCGCAGGCTCAGCGGCCATGGCTCACGGACCCAGCCGCTCCGCGGCATGTGGGATCTTCCCGGACCGGGGCACGAACCCGTGTCCCCTGCATCGGCAGGCGGACTCTCAACCACTGCGCCACCACGGAAGCCCTGTGGGAGATTTTGAAAACTTACTTTCGTTCCTTCTATTGAATAAAAAAAAAATTTGTCAATAACATTTTTATTTCCAAGAAATCTCTTTGGTTCTCTGATCATTTTTTTCATTTTAACTTGTTCTATAATACTTTCATTAATCTCTGAGGATACTAATGCAAGTTTTTTTTTTTTTTAAGTTCTTATCGTTTTTTTTGGCCACACAGCCCAGCATGTGGAATCTTAGTTCCCCTGCCAGGCATTGAACCCACCCCCGTCTGCAGTGGAATACTGGAGTCTTAACTGCCAGACCGCCAGGGAAGTCCCTTAAGTTCTTGTCAGTTACCAGAATTATCTCAGTTTACTCCAGGGTTATTTCTTCTTGTTTACTGTGGTCCCTCCTTTTCATTTTGGAAGCTTTCCTTGAATGTCTGGTGGTCTTTGGTTTTGTGTTCATGTTTAAGACTAAAAGGCAATTGGAGGGTCTGTGTGCAAAATTGTAGAGTATATGAAGGTCTTGTCTTAGAAGCTGTTCACATTCTCTAGAGAGGAAACATAATATTGGGGGGAAACCACCGACGAATTAATACAATATGATATCAGTTTTACAAATTGAAAAATAAAACTAAATGACATATGGCTTGTGGTTATATACGTATGTGGCAAAACCATAATAAAGGCAAAAGAAAGTAAACACAAAATTCAAATGGTGCTTACACTTTGGGGATATGATTGGAGTGGAGCATAAAGAATATCACTGTTATTGG
The DNA here is from genome assembly GCF_039906515.1 of Pseudorca crassidens. NCBI lineage: Eukaryota > Metazoa > Chordata > Mammalia > Artiodactyla > Delphinidae > Pseudorca > Pseudorca crassidens. The sequence goes on along the minus strand of NC_090308.1, from coordinate 66,587,625 downwards.
TTATGTTCTATTTTTTAAATTGAGAAGTGAGTTTTATTATGATCTTTATTCCTATGTGTATGTAATATAATATTAATACAGTCTTTTATATGTGTCAAGTATTTCATAATAAAAATGAGAAAATTTGAAGGAAACTCTTTGTATCCCATCTTGTGAGAGCAGATGCTTGACTGACAGTGTTCTGTGCTTGGAGTTGGGGGGCTGACTGTTCATAATCATGACCCACCCTTTCAGCTCAGTATGCAATTTGAGAAATGACAGGGCTAAATGAATCAGCGCAAACAGGGTGGTATGCATAATTCCTTTGGGGTTGTTCTTGGCACCATGCTCCCTGACGTCCTGATGTGTATACTGGTCACGGATTCTTCCAGACACCATCCAGTCTTCCCAGTAATGTGTAAGAGATGCCTCCACCAGCCCCTGAGTACCTGCTGGTCTTAAATTTCATCCTTTGCCTTCTGCAAGGTGCCTCAGGCACTTTTGTAGCACCTTTACTGCTGTCACTTACACATCTCTGTAAGCCATTTGGGGTCAAAACTGTTCAGCTGCACTGAAATAAAGGCAGAAAGAAACCTCGGTGGAGTAAAGGAGCAGCTGGGAGACAAAGCACAGTACCGTGGTCAGTGCTCATTGGTGAAAGCTCGTGGGCGGGGCATGGCTGGGAGGTGTGCATCTTCCCTCCGCTCCCTCCTCAGCACCGGAATGATTCACCTGTGTGCGCATGGGGGTGTGCATAGTTTTTAATATTGAAATGTTTGAGACAGAGAGGGTCATAATGAGTCAGTGCGTGTGGGGCACCACTAACCAAGTACAACTGTAGACCTTCAGTTTCTCCCCAGTTTGTGTTTCTGTCCACCCCAGTGCCAAGTGGTTCTAAGTCCCAAACCTCAGCAGGGTTTTGCAGGGCAAAATTGTCCCTTTCTCAAGTGTCCCCCTCTGTAAACACCAAGCTGAGGCTTCTTTCCCCTCGTACAGAAGTTACCTCTTCTCCACTGTCTTTCCATCTTCCATAACTGTTGAAATCTCTCCTTTGCTTTTGGCCACTCTGTGTTCTATTCCTTAATGTGGCTTATCTTTATTCTTTTTCTCGCACGTTAGTGGGGTCTTTGTTGGGAGAGGATATAGGGGAGGTGTTTAATAAGCTTTCTTTTTTTCTGCCAAGAAATGAAAAAAAAATTATTAAAAATTTGGTTTTATTTTCTTTTTTAATTGAAGTATAGTTGATTTACAATGTTATATTAGTTTTAGGTGTACAATATCATGATTCAGTAAGCTTTCTTTTTTTAAAAAAATTTATTAATTTGGCTGCACATGTGCGAGATCTTCATTACGGCATGCAGGATCTTTTTAGTTGGAGCACGCGGGATCTTAGTTGCAGCATATGGGCTCTTAGATGTGGCACGTGGGATCTAGTTCCCTGACCAGGGATTGAACCCAGGCCCCCTGCATTGGGAGTGTGGAGTCTCAACCACTGGACCACCAAGGAAGTCCCCAATAAGCTTTCTTTAATCAGAAAACAATATTAACATTATGAGGAATTTTGTCTCCCCCTACCCCGTGGTTTTTTTTTTCCTTTAGCTTCATTGAGGTATAGTTGACAAATAAAATTTTAAGATTTTCTTTTTTTGGTAAGATATTTAAAGTGTGCGACATGGTGGTTTGATATACGTAAACATTGTGAAAGCATTAACATATCCTTCACCTCACATGTATCTTTTTTTGTGTGTGTGAGAACATTTAAGTTCTAGTACTCTCAGCAAATTTCAACTACATGTGTTATCAACTGTGGTCACTATGTTGTACATTATTAGATCCTCAGACCTTATTCATCTTATAACTGAAAGGTTGTACCCTTTTACTGACCTCTCCTTGTTGCTCTCACTCTCCAGCACCTGGCAGCCGACTCTCTTTCTGTGAGTTCAGCCATTTAAATATCTATTTATTTATAATTAAAAAAAAATTTAAGACTCCATATATAAGTGACATTATGCAGTATTTGTGACTCATTTCACTTAGCATAATACCCTCCAGGTTCATTAATGTTGTTGCAAATGACAGGATTCCCTTCTTTTTTAAGGCTGAAATTTATTCCACTGTGTATGGAATAAAATATGATATATATATATATATATATATCATGTTTTCTTTAGCCATTCATCCATTAATGGACACTTAGGTTGCCTGCGTACCTTGGCTATCATGAATAATGCTGCCATGAATGTGGGAGTACAAATATCTCTTGGAGATAACTGATTTCGTTTCTTTCGGATATATGCCCAGAAGTGGGATTGCTGGATCATATGGTAGTTCTATTTTTAACTTTTTGAGGAACCTCCATACTGTTCTCCATAGTGACTGTCCCAATTTACATTCCCACCAACAGTGTTACAGGGGTCCCCTTTTCTCTGCATCCTTGCCAACACTTGTTATCTCTTATCTTTTTGATGATAGCCATTCTAACTGGTGTGACATGATATCTCATTGCAGTTTTCCCTTATGATCAGTGATGTTGAGCACCTTTTCATATATCTGTTGGCAATTTGTATGTTTTCTTATGAGAAATGTCTATTCAGGTACTTTGCCTATTTTTGAATTGTGTTATTTGTTGCTATTGAGCTGTTTGAGTATTTTATATATTTTGGATAACTTGCAAATATTTTCTCCCATTCCATAGATTGTCTCTATACTTTGTTATTTGCTGTATAGAATCTTTTTAGTTTGATTCAATACAATTTATTTCTGCTTTTGTTTTCTGCACTTTTGGGGTCATATTAGAAAAATCATTGCCCTGACCAATGTCAAAAAGATTTTCCCCTGTTCTCTTCCCCTATGTTTTATAGTTTCAGTTTTTACATTTAAGTCTTTATTTTTGAGTTGATTTTTGCATATGGAGTGAGATAAGGGTCCAATTTTATTCTTTTGATGAAAACAGAGTCTTCTCAACTCTGTTTATTGAAGAGACTGTTCTTTGTGTGTTCTTGGCACCTTTATTGAAAATCAATTGTGGATTTATTTCTGGGCTCTCTATTCTTTTCCACTGGTTTATATGTCTGTTTTTATGCCAGTGCCATGCTGTTTTAATTATTATAGCTTTTTAGTACATTTTGAAATCACATGGTATGATGCTTTTAGCTTTGTTCTTTTTGCCCAGGATTGCTTTGATTATTTGAGGTCTCTGGGGGTTTCATGTGAATTTTAAGATTGTTTTTGGATAAATATAATTGAAGGAGCTTATATTAACTAGACTCATTCCTTGGTGAGGCAATCTTTTGTTAGTTTCACTTTTGCAAAACAAAGATTTGATAATGTATATTTACATACTGGAGATAATGGCTCAATCTAATTTATCAGTTAGGTGCAAAACCACAGTCCACCAGTAATAGTGGCTCATCTTTAATAAGCTCTGGGATAACAGAATAAAATATTACTTTCTGAAATGTAACTGAGGAGAACTATTATTGGTCCCTGAAGTTAAAAAGCTGTCATTGTTCTTTAATAAGATAATTTCATCACTAGTGGTGATATTTTATCTAGTAGTCTAAATTCCTACTTCCACCAGCAGGAACTTCACTTCTTTTTAACATGATCAAGTGTCCAATTTTAGAACAGCAGATGGCTGGAGCTTGCTTTATACTGATTAGTAATATTTTTTCTTCTAATGTACAGAAAACATTTCTTTAGTCCCTAGCAACTTGATCATCTGTGCACCCTTACAGAAATCTCAATGTGCCCTATATGGCTCAGAGTATTATCTACAAGCACTTACATCTATCAGGCTTTTGTTTGGAGGCCAGAGCAGGAATGTCACATGATACGCAGGAAAAGGTCCTGTAATCTTGCTTATTCATATGTGGCACACCATAGTTTGTCAAGAGTCTTTTGTACTTTAACAACACCTTTCCAAGAACTTACGTTGCTTCCATCTAAACTAACTTGAAACTTCCTTAGGGGAAAAATAGTATACATTTCTGTTTGTGAGGGAAACAGAAAATACTTTATTTTATACTGGATTGTGAGTTAATATGTCTGGGTAGACCATTACTGGCCAGAGCTGGAACCGAACTCAGGTTTGGCTGCTCATTGCTCTGGAGTCAATGTTCCAGAGACAAGGGTTGGTGAAAAAAAAAGATGCTTTATTCAGGAAGCCGGCAACCTGGGGAGATGGCAGACTAGCATACCCTAAACCACCTCCCAGTTGTTGGTTAGGGGGCAGAAGGTCTTAAAGGGGGAGTTTCAGGGGTGCACAGGCGGTGGGGGGCGCTCCATGCAGAACAGCACAGTCAGCTCCAACAACCGTCTTGAAACTGGTCATGTGGTGGTCTAATCAGCATCATCGTGATTGTTTTAAGCATAGTTACTCTTCAATTCCAGGGTTGATTTGTTCCCATTTCCTTGAGGCCAGTTCTTGGAATTGTGCAAGGCACAGACTCAGTACTGCTCAAGACAGAGCAGCTTATGTCATGGCTACAGTCTGGTCATCCTGCAGTTAGCTTTTTCCCTCTGGTGGCAGTTTTAGTATCTGCAAAACAACTCAGGAATGTGCATCAGACACTGTTACCTGTGTTCTTCAGGGAGGGACTAAAGATTCTGTGACGCTGTTGTCCTAATCATTAACTGCTTGAGCCTGCTCTTTTGTGACTCAGGGGAGGCCTGGGAGACTATGGCTTTTCTACAAACAAGAGACAGGGGACATGGAAGGGCTTTTGCATCTGGAGGGGCCCCCTCCAAGGTCTGGCTCTGTCTCAAGACCTCTGGGAGTTATTTGTGGGGGACCCACCTTGGCTTTTAGGAGCAGGAAAGAAGTATTCAGGGAATTGTCATGGCCTGGGAAGGGAGCAGGAAAGTGTACTAATTGGAGTTTGAGTTTTCGAGAATGCTGTGTGTTTGTGTGTGTGTGTGTTGAAGGGAGGGAGAATAGTGATAGAGGAATAAATAGATGACTTTTCAGATAATCTGAGTGAAAACCTAAAATGAAAAGGGACAGCCTGGTGAGATGGGAGAAAACATCCAGCTTCACCACCTGTCTCCCAGTATGCTCTGAAAATTCTGGCCCGCAAAGATCCTCTTTCTTTAAGAATTTGTAGTGCATGTAATTATAGATTATCTGGCATTTTACTTTAAATTATTTTAAAAATGTGAGTCACTGCAAAGTGGTTTAGAGATCAGGCTCTGGAGCTAGGTCAATTTAGGACAAATCCTGGCTTTATGATGTATTAGCTGTGTGACCTGGGACAAGCTACTTAACCTCTCTGTGCCTCAGTTTCCTCATATTTAAAATGAGGATAATAATAATATCTACCTTGTTGTTTTGTTATGGGTAAATTACTTAGCCAGCAAAATTAGTACATATTCATTGTAGAAAAGTAGATAGTGGGAATTCCCTAGCGGTCCAGTGGCTAGGACTCTGTGCTTTCACTGCTGAGGGCCCAGGTTCGATCCCTGGTCGGGGAACTAAGATCCCGCAAGCCAATGAAAATAAAAGGAAAGAAAAGAAGATAGTATAAAAATTAGCAGAAAAGGAGATAAGCATCTTCAATCCTTCCACCTATAGGTAACCACTATTACTATATTGGTACATACCCTTAAATGTATTTTGTGTGCAACCTTGAGATCATACTTTTCATGTTATCTTGTAACTTTTTCCCTTAATAATATATCATGAGCATTTGCCCATACTTTTCAACATCATATATCTAAAATAGAACTACATTGATTGGATAGGTAGTTTTTAGTTTATTAAAGTGTTCCCATATTGTTGAAGTTTAGGTGGCTTCCAGATTTTCACTTTTACATGAAATGCTTCAGTATACATTTTTGTATGTTAATCTCATTCTTGAAGTTATTTTCCTTGAAGAGAAATGGAATTGCTGAGTCAAAGGGTATTCGTTTTTATTTTTAAGGCTTTTGACACATATTGCTAAATTGCCTTCCAGAAATGTTCACTAGCGATGTGTGAGAGTTTGTTTTCTTGCCCTCTTGTCAGTAGGGATTATTCTAATTTTTTTACATTCAATTTTATAGGTAAAAATTGTGTCTTCGTTGTTTGATTATGAAGAAGACTGAACATTTGTATATGTTTTTAGATCTTGGATTTCTTTTTCTTCTCTGGTGTGTGAAGTACCTGTGTATTCCTTATTCACCTTTTTTTTCCTTTGAAGTATTCACTTTCTTGTAAACTTTCAATTTGTAAGAGAGCTTTATGTTGAAAAGCTATTGTTTGGCTTCATTAAGATATTTTTCCCCCAAGAAGTAAAATTTCAACAACTTTGTTAATGAATCTGATACTCTGAGGTTGGTCAATTAAGCTTCATCCATGAGGTCTCTAAGAGAAAAACTACAAATCAGTTGATATTATGATTTTATAGTACACAGGTATATTATTTATAGACACAATTGGGAAGTCTTTTTTTTTTTTCCTTCTGAAAATAGCAAATACTTGCTGGTGAGTTGATTTACTGTTTGGAGTTTGCTTTGTAGGTGGAATATACTTCATTCTGATTAGGTATTGTGAATCCTGTTTTGTGCTATACCTATGATATCATTTTTTTTTTTTTATCGAAGTATAGTTGATTTACAATGTTGTGTTAGTTTCTGGTGTACAGCAAAGTGATTCAGTTATATATACATATATATACATATTCTTTTTCATATTCTTTTCCATTATGGTTTATTATAGGATATTGAATATAGCTTCCATTTGCTATACAGTAGGACCTTATTGTTTATCTGTTTTATATATAGTAGTTTGTATCTGTTAATCCCCCCAAAATATGGAATGCCTCACGATTTTGCATGTCATCCTTGCGCAGGGGCCATGCTAATCTTCTCTGTATCATTCCAGTTTTAGTATATGTGCTGCCGAAGCGAGCACTATACCTGTGATACCTTGATGGAGTCCTCTACTAGTTACTGGACACTGTCTTGGTATTTTGTTTATTTATTTATTTATTTATTATATGTAAAATATATAGAGATGAGATTTCTTTTTTTTACATCTTTATTTTACATCTTTACTATCTTGGTATTTTGTTTATTTATTTATTTATTTTTTATATGTAAAATATATAGAGATGAGATTTCTTTTTTTTACATCTTTATTGGAGTATAATTGCTTTACAATGGTGTGTTAGTTTCTGCTTTATAACAAAGTGAATCAGTTATACATATACATATGTTCCCATATCTCCTCCCTCTTGCGTCTCCCTCCCTCCCACCCTCTCTATCCCACCCCTCTAGGTGGTCACAAAGCACCAAGCTGATCTCCCTGGGCTATGCGGCTGCTTCCCACTAGCTATCTGTTTTACGTTTGGTAGTGTATATATGTCCATGCCACTCTCTCACTTTGTCACAGCTTACCCTTCCCCCTCCCCATATCCTCAAGTCCATTCTCTAGTAAGTCTGTCTTTATTCCTGTCTTACCCCTAGGTTCTTCTTGACATTTTTTTTTTTCTTAAATTCCATATATATGTGTTAGCATACGGTATTTGTCTTTCTCTTTCTGACTTACTTCACTCTGTGTCTTGGTATTTTAAACTCTTAGAGTCAGCCACAGTGTTTATGTCCTGTATTTATCAAAGACTTGCTGTGTACATAGCTCAAAAGTCGAGATGGAAGGCACAGAGTTTTGTGATTCTAGAGCTGAGGTCATAATGCTTAGCGTACAAATGACTTGAAAGGTGGGATTTTTAGAAAGATTGGAACCATTGCCAACGGTGAACGGTTCACTGATTCTCTTTGAAGAGTATTGCAAGAGCTCACCCTCTGTAGGGCAGAGCACTGTTGCTCAGGCCTCCTGCAGGTATAACTTCTGAAAGCATGTTGGAGGACTCATTTATCTGTGTAGCATCTTGAGGCTTAAGTGCGAAGCATATATTTTTGTGAACTGAAGGAAATTTCTTTAGAGTGCAGTTGAAACTTTACTCACACCTTCAAACTCATTTTGGAATTTAAAACAGCTGTAAAAATTCCTCTTGTACTGACGGAGTTCCCAGGGGTGTGTCTCTCCTTCCACTTTCTTTACTTCCCAAACTCTCTCCAGCACAAGGCCCCCCAGCCGTCTAAGGAGATATCTCTGGTGGCATAAAAGCCTTCTGAAAACCATTAGGTGACTCATACCACGCGTGTATGGCTTTAGGCTTGACAGGTGTTTTTTTTACAATAGTTCACCCTCCCACTCTAAGGAGATTTCTGAAGTTCTGATCAGGGAGTCTAAAAATTCACATTTTGCCTAATAGGTGATGAGGAGGGTGTTTATCTTACCTGTCTGGATTTTTTTTTTTTTACTCAAAGTTTAATGAAATATTCTGTATTACCCATAATCCTTTTTTGAAAGCGAGAGCAGACTATGAGGAAATATGTAGAATGAGTATAACTCAGCAGAGGAAAAGTCAAGTTCTTACTCCTATTATTTATAAATAGAGATGTTATTTATTTAGGCATGATAAATAGATTCTTTTTTGATGGTTGAATGTGAGGGTCGCTTAGAATTAAATTTTTTATTTTAGTTCTTCTGAGTGGCTGGGACTTTTTCTAGCTAACCTAAGTGGTTTTATAGCGTTTCTCTGGCCGCTTAATCTGTATTTAGAATTTTTAGCAGTATTTTCAGAAAATTTCCAAGGTGCATCATTTTGTAAAAATCTGTGTTACAAACTTGTTTCTTTTTGATTCCCCCTCCCTTGGTCTCTCCCTTCCCCACCTCCATCTCGTCAGTTCCTCCACTTCCCCAGTTCTGGGTCTGTTTAGTTTTCACCTCATGAGTAATGATTATTATGAATTCGGCTCCTTCTAATGAGGCACTAAGGCTGTCTCTCAGGTTTTGGATTTCCTTTAGGAGAACTGTTAATTATTACTGCCTCACCTTCTTATACCTGGCACAAAAGTAAGTTGTAGAAGGAGAAGAGGAAACACCTGTTTATAAAATGTGGCGTTTGAGTAAAATTCTAATGCAGAATGATTAACAGCAGACAGAGCCTCATAGAATCAGCTCAGCCCCGTCTTGATTTGGTTTCCCGTGGTTGTGGATGTCGCATGTTTCGTACTATGTGTAGACCTCTTCCATGCTTTTCATGTCACTCTCTACTTCTGTTGCCACCTTTTTAATTCACAACTTTAGTTCATTTCTCTGTCACGTTAGCTTTTTCACTGGGCTTTCCCTGCCTCCAGGGTCAAGTTCCCCCAATCTGTAAATCCAACAAGCTGCCGCTAAATTTGTATTTGAATGGGGTCCCTGCACTGCGCAGCCCTCCTAGAATTCCTCCTGTGTTATGGTCCAAGTCCTCAGCCTCTTCAAGCCTTTTTACTGTGAGCTCCAGATTAATTTTCTAGTCTCGTCACCTGCTGCTCCTTGACCTCCAAATTCTGCCCTGTTGATCTGACAAGCCTGCCAGTCAGAACAGCTACTGCTTTTCCTACCACCCATCTCTGTGCAGAGAAATCCGACCCACCTTGGAAGGGGCACCATCTCCTCCAGCATTCCTTTGCAGATCCCTCCCGTTGGCAGTGTTGCTCTGCATTCTGCAGCTCCGGTGTCACTCATCGGGAATTTTTTTTTTTTTTTTTTTTTTTGCGGTACGCGGGCCTCTCGCTGTTGCGGCCTCTCCCGTTGCGGAGCACACGCTCCGGACGCGCAGGCTCAGCGGCCATGGCTCACGGGCCCAGCCGCTCCGCGGCACGTGGGACCCTCCCGGACCGGGGCACGAACCCGTGTCTGCTGTATCGGCAGGCAGACTCTCAACCACTGCGCCATCAGGGAAGCCCGGGAATTGTTTTTACATTTGTAGGCTCTTATCTGTGTCGCCTGAGGGTAGGAACCAACTCATCTATTCCTGGTTCCCCTGGACACACTCAACCTGCTTGGCCTGCGGTGCTCACTCTTTCATCCCCTTCTGGTTCTTTCCCCCATTAACATTCTCATTTCTCCTGTTGTAAAACAGCAACTACTGCAAACTCTCTCTTTACCCAAATTCCCTCTGTTACAGCTGTATCTCTCTCTGCTTGCCTCTATGAATTTATTTTTTGTAATTGAAGTATAGTTGATTTACAACGTTGTATTAATGTCTGCTATACAGCAAAGTGATTCAGCTATACAATATGTAAATTCTTTTTTTAATATTCTTTTCCATATGTTTTATCATAGGATATTGAATACAATTTCCTGTGCTATATAGTAGGACCTGGTTTATCCATTATATATAATAGCTTATTACATCTGCTAACCCCAGCCTCCCACTCCAACCCTCCCCCAACCCCCTCCCCCTTGGTAACCACAAGTCTTGAACTTTTTTTTTAATGGAAGAGAATTGCTTTATTGATTTTCCTGATAAACAAGCTCATTGGAGAAAAATACAAATAATACAGAATTTGAAGAGGGTAAAAATCATCTAAAATGCTATCACCCAGAGGTAAATTGCGTTTCATTAAACATCATGTCCCATTTCACATGTACACACACGTACATACGCACTCTTGTGCATGATATCACAATTTTATATTAATGAAATCACATTGTACATACTGTTCTGTAACTTGCTTAAAAAAAATTCAGCAGTATATTGGGGACATCTTTCCAAGTCAGTTCACGTTAATCCTTATCATTTCTGTAAGCAATTATCAAGCACTCGATTGAATCAATAATTATTTAATCTAGCACCGTTTGATGAGGCTACCCATTCTTTCCTGGTTTTTCATTTGTATGACTAACCCTGTAATTGCATTAGTTAGGGTTCTCCAGAGAAACAGAACCAGGGGACATGCACACAGAGAAATATAAAGAATTGGCTCATGTGATTATAGAGTCTGAGAAGTCCCAAGATCTCCAGTTGAAAGCCTGGAGATCTCCAGTTGAAAGCCCCCCATTAACTCTTAAGGATAAATTCCTGCATGTGAAATTGGTGGGTCAAATGTGTGTGTATGCTAGGTGATATTATTGCCCATCAGAAAGGTAAAGCTGTACCCAGGTAAAGTTGTCAGTGGCTTTTCCACTGCCCTCACCAACATGAATATTGTCAAATCATCCTAATCTTTGCCAATTTTATGGTTTAAAAATATCTTTCTTTCTTTTGCATTTCTTTCAAGACTAAGGTTGAATATTATTTTGTAAGTTAATGTGTGTGTGTGTGTGTGTGTTTTCCTTCAGTTAGACTGACTACTGTTTTCTGCACTTTTCTAGGGTTCTAATTCCAAATAATTACAATCCTATAATGGAACTTATTTAGTGTGTGTGTGGAATTGCTTAATCAGATCCTTTGCCCATTTCACTATTTGAGTGTTTTGTCTTTATTCATTTGTAAGAACTTTTCAAAAAGTATGCATGTTGGGGCTTCCCTGGTGGCGCAGTGGTTGAGAGTCCACCTGCCGATGCAGGGGACACGGGTTCGTGCCCCAGCCTGGGAAGTTACCACATGCCGCGGAGCGGCTGGGCCCGTGAGCCATAGCCGGCTGAGCCTGCGCGTTCGGAGCCTGTGCTCCGCAACGGGAGAGGCCACAACAGTGAGAGGCCCGCGTACCGCAAAAAAAAAAAAAAAAAAAAAAAAAAGTATGCATGTTATCACATGTTATCATATGTTATCAGTTTTCTTTAAAAATTTTTGGTTTTTATGATTAAGATGAAAAGGGCTTGTGTACTCCTAAAATTGTAAAAATATTAATCTGTAGTTTCTTCTGCTATTTTTATGGTTTTATTTTATTTTTTAAAATTTAATTTAATTTTTAATTTTTTTACTGGGGTATAGGTTTTTTTTTTTTTTAATTAATTAATTTATTTTTGGCAGTGTTGGGTCTTCATTTCTCTGCGAGGGCTTTCTCTACTTGTGGCAAGCCGGGGCCAGTCTTCATCACGGTGCGCGGGCCTCTCACTGTCGCAGCCTCTCTTGTTGTGGAGCACAGGCTCCAGACGCACAGGCTCAGTAGTTGTGGCTCACGGGCCTAGTTGCTCTGTGGCATGTGGGATCTTCCCAGACCAGGGCTTGAACCCGTGTTCCCTGCATTAGCAGGCAGATCCTCAACCACTGTGCCACCAGGGAAGCCCTATAGTTGTTTTATATGGCTTTATTTTTAAAATTATCTTTTATTTTTATATTTGTATATGTCATAGATACTAAAACATCTCTATATTTTACCTTTATTTCCATAATTTCTAATAGGTAGCAACCTCTTTGTTTTCAGTATGGCTCTTTAATCCATTGGGTACTGCTAAATATATATATGGGTTGCATTATTTCTTCTTTATTAGCTGAAATATAAAGAGAAACTTCATCTTATTTACTATTTGGTTTACTATTTTGGTTACTCACTATTTGGAACAGTTTGTAATAGCACAGGCAGGATAAATCTTAATTCTTTCCTTTATCAGTTAGTTTTTACAGGAACTTCCTTGCAGTAAAACTAGTGTAATTCAAGAGAGTGTGTTGCACAGAGCACAGTGCCTGTTGGAATAGCTTCTTGGAATACCTTTCTTTCAAGTAAAGGTATAGAGGTTTGCATGAGATCCTATAGATAGATAATGGTTTGGCTAAGAGGTCATGTAGTTCCACCTCCTATTTTTTCTTTCTTTTTAATTTCTTGAGGTGGTTATTTATTAAGCTTCCAAGCAAATATAGTATAGCATAAGACACTCCAAATCTATTCAGAAGGAAAGTATAAAGTACTACCAAGTATTATTGCTAGTTTCTTCAGCACCTCCTGTTTTTTCTAAAAGAGGAATAACCATCTCCCCCCCTGCAGCCTTCCTTCCTCCCTTCCATCTCCACAGACATAGATATCAATGCCTATATGTATATGTACATGTTTATCACTTCAGGTTCCAGGACAGCCCCATATGGTCAAACTCTAAGTAACTGTGATTCGGCCCAGAGTTAGTGAATCCATTGTAGGTGCCTGATGGGTAAAGGAGCCCCTCGGAGGAGCAGGGACAGCTGGTTATTGGAGGTCACTGTGCTTCTCGGGTCTTCCCTTGTCTTTGGCAATAGTCCTGCTTCACGGTGGACCTGCCAAAAACTCGCTGGGTCCTTTCCTTTTGGTCCCTCTCAGGATAGCCTGTGCCAGAATTGTGAATGCATCCCCTGAGGATCCTGGCAGAAAACCTCAGGGTGACGGGTGCCACCACCACCTCAGTGTCTCACTGGGTCTCCCCATGTCTTGGCATCTCTCTGGCTGTGAGTGGCTTCCTCTGCAAGGCAAGGTGAATCATGTTGTTTCATGCTGTCTGCACCACCCCCCGCTCTGGTCTGCCTCTGAAAAGCAAAGAAAATCGTTCACTCCCCTGCTCCCACATCTGCTGATTGCTCAGGCCAACGTGCTGTGTCCGTGCCTCAGCCCTATGAGAAGGTTCGGGCCGTGAGGTACCTGGGCTCACACTTGGCCAGGAAAAGCCCCAGAGGAAGAGAGGCCACTGCCTGCTTCCTGAGCTCTCATCTGTCTCCATTGTCACTGGCCTTGCTCTGTGTTGTCATCTTGCGTTGCTTATACTTTCTTTGTGTTTAATAGAGATTCTTTAAATCAGACATTTTTAGATTTTTTCCTGACCTGGCATCCCAAGTTTCGAATTCAGGCATACTGTAAGTTTTTGCTCCCTTGCCTTTGCTTTTCACCTTTATGTAATCACTGCTGTAGGTCTAGAGGGTTTATTAAAAAGCATATTTGTTACATCTTCCAAAATTTTTTTCTTTAAAAGTGTCACTTCTTGGTTTTTCTTTCCTTTTAAAATCTCATCTTTATTCTTATCCTTCTAGGGTTGTGTAATTTTAAGTCTCTCCAGTGAATTTCTATGTACCTGATGTATAGTGTTTATTAATCAAGTGTAGTTGTGTTATTTTGTAAAGTAACATCTCACATTACCAGTGTGAATGGTTTTTAAAAATTTTTTATTTTCTAAGCAACTGTCAATCCAGTTAATGGTGGGACTTCAGGTTTAAAAATTGACAGCTTGTAATGCTGTAGATGAAGGGGGTGCAGGCGGTAATGCTTATCTGTCAGACTTCTCCAAGTAGCCCCCATGCAGTACTACACAACTCACCCAGCTTCCTTTTTTTTTTGCAGTACGCGGGGCTCTCACTGTTGTGGCCTCTCCGTTGCGGAGCACAGGCTCCGGACGCACAGGCTCAGCGGCCATGGCTCACGGGCCCAGCCGCTCCGCGGCATGTGGGATCTTCCCAGACTGGGGCACGAACCCGTGTCCCCTGCATTGGCAGGCGGACTCTCAACCACTGCGCCACCAGGGAAGCCCCACCCAGCTTCCTTTTATCTTTTCCTTCACATATCTAAAGCTGTCTTAGCTTGAGGTAGAGAAAAAATGTTCAGAATGTGCAGTGGTCTGCAAATTAGATATCATCAGTATTCATAAACATATGTTTATCTGAGGAACTCTAATATCAATAACTTGTGAAGTTTTTGTCTATTTTTTTTTGGCTGCACTGCGGCATGTGGGATCTTAGTTTCCCGACCAGGGATCAAACCTGTGCCCCCTGTAGTGGAAGTGTGGAGTCCTAACCACTGGACCGCCAGGGAAGTCCCTCTCTTTTTTAATCTGAAAAATTGCCCACTACATTGTTACATTGAATATAGTCTAGAAACAAACCTAATTCATTAATGTCATTTTAGCTCGAAGTTATTTGTGCTTTACTCCATCTCCTTCACAGTCTTCACTGAGGAGATCTAATTTAACCTGCATTCTTGACCTGATCAGAATTTTTGTACTTTGAGTCAACCATTGAGGGAGTCAATGTAAAATGAGAAATTTGTCTTATTTATAAATTGTCAGAAGGCAACAATCCCAAGACTCTCTATGTAAACATGAATAGATAGATGGAAACACAATTTATTTAGGAGACAAACCCTAGGAGCCCAAACCTAAGGTCTGGACATTTCCTATTTAAGCAAAAATAGGAAAAAATGAGAGCATATATGGCTCCCATTCTATGACTATTTTCAAATAAGAGTTGCTATACTCTAAATTCTGTTTGTGAAGCTGGGAGCTAAAAAGAAAACAATCTAAAACATGCTTATTTCACCTGAATCTGTATCCCAGCGTCTGTACTGGCATGCATATGATTGGAACATGTAGAGTTGAATCAGCACCCTTGTTTCTGGTTAGTTGCCAGAAATAAAGACATCAAAGGAAATAGTAAACTGGGCAGTGAATCAAAGCTGCGTGGCCTTTCCATTTAGTAGCTATTGTAGGTCTCTCCACTGCTTTCTAACTGAAACTCTCCTTCCCACAGTCCCCTGTGAGAAAGGGCCACCCTAGGTTGACCAGTTGTTCGTTCTTGTTACCTTTACTTTGTACATGTGTAGAATTGTTTCTGTGGGACAGAGTCCCAGATGTGGAAATATTCAGTCAAAGAGAGTGAACGTTAATAGATTTAACAAGTACTACCAAGTTGTCGTTTAGAAAGGGTGTGTCCATGTGCACTTCCACCAACAGTGAAGGTGAAACCAGCCACTGAGTTGTGATGAATACTGTGGGTTGTTTGTTGGGAGCCAGACAAGCCTGAAGTTTTGCCAGCCATCTTCTAGACAAGAAGTTGATTCTTGGAATGGTTAAAAGCTGTTTTAGGCAGTGTAAAACGAGTTACAGATATTCTTAGAAAAGAACATTTTCTAAGAATACTTAGAATACATTTTCATAAATAAAATGAAAATATAATATTAAAGAATATTTAAAAATAATACATAATCCTACTCTCAATAGATATTCATTTTTGCAAGTTACTGCCTGCATATGGTTATATTTTACTGGTTATAATTTGTGTGTTTTTTTATATTTTACTTTTTTTTTCAGAGAACTGTCTCATAAGCTGTTTCCTATGTCTGTATGTCTCATAATGGTCATTTAAAAACTGCATTTTGTCATTGTACCATAATTTGTTAACTCAGTTCTTAATATTGAATATTTAATATACAACCAGATACTTAAACTACATGTTCTTAATTAGATTTATTGGCTTGTTCTGGTTATGAGAGTAATGTAGTTCACTATTAAAAAATTTGGAAAACACACAAAACTTAGGAAGACGTACACAAAATTCTTTCTATAACTTCTGTTAACGAACTCTGTGAGTATTATATTTTTTCTTCCTGTCTTTCCCTAATACACTATTTGTGTAAAACATTCGTTTTCACATGTTTCTAAACCCCATTTTTTTGGCTGCTCCACGTGGCATGTGAAATCTTAGTTCTGTGACTAGGGATCGAACCTGTGCCCCTGCAGTGAAAATGTGGATTCTTAACCACTGGACCACCAGGGAAGTCCCTAAACCCTTTAAAAATATCATTTCTTCTTTTTTTTTTTTTTTTCATTTCTTCTTTTTTAACAAAAGGGAAGTTTTTTTCTGACTATAATAGTAACTTGAAATTATTACAGAAAATTGGGAAACAATCCCAAACATCCATACTATCACCCTGAGGCATAAACCATTAATATTTTGGTTTATTACCTTCACATTTTATTTTCTTTAAAAAAAATCTGAGATCTGGTATCATCAATGGTTCTTAACTTGGGGATGGTCGTGGACTCTAAAATAGAATCCAAGTTAAGAACTCTTGCTGTATATGTAAATATACCTCCTTTTTTTCTATTAAACATTATAAAACAGGTGTTTTTAAATTATTGGGAACTCTCATAAATCTGCAAGTTTGCTGATTGTTATGGGTTGAATTGTGTCACCCGAAAATGCACGTGTGAAAGTCCTAACTCCCTTTACCTCAGACAGTGACCTTATTTGTAGACAAGTTCTCTATAGAGGCAGTCAAGTTAAAATGAAGTCATTGGTGTGGGCTCTGGTCCGGTATGACTGGTATCTTTATGAAAAGAGGAAATTTGGAGACAGACACACACACAGAGAAGATGGCCATCCACAGGTCAAGGAAAGAGGCCTGGAGTGGATTCTTCCCTCATAGCTCTCAGAAGGAACCAACCCTGCTGACACCTTTATTCCAGACTTGTGACCTCCAGAATTGTGAGACAATAAATTGTGACTGTTGTTTAGGTCACCCAGCTTGTGGTATTTGGTTATGGCAGCCCTAACAAACGAATACACTGATTATGTAGTCTTATATAATGTAGACGTCTAGGTGCATATTTAGTTTGTGCTAGGCACTGTGCTGGGTTGGGAGTACTAAATCAACAAAGTCAAGTTCCCCGATCTTAAGGAGCTTAATTGGCACACAGGAATAGAACCCTGGGGTCATGCTATGATGGGTGGTGCTCAGGGCATCACGGGAGCCCAGAGCTGGGCCGGGGTGAGGGCAGACTTCCCAGGAGAAGTACCACTTGAGCTAAGTTTGGAAGAAATAATAGGAGCTTACTTAACATTTCTATTGTGGGATATTAGGGTGTTTTCACTTTCCTGTGTTTTTCAATTATTTCTTTAGGATAGATTCCCAGTAATGCATTACTGAGACAAGAATGTGAAGCTTGAAACATCATTTTTAGGGCACTGTAATTTTCTAGCAGGTGGAGGTTTCCTGGTTTATTGAATCATCCTCTTTTATTGGATGACAGTCTTCCTGATGCTGTTTCCAGTTTTGCTACTATAAATAACGCTGTCATGTACATCTTTTTGTAGGTCCGTTTCTTCTCTTGGGTTTCCCACTTAGAGAAGTTCCTTTAGCATTTGTTGTAGAGCTGGTTTGGTGGTGCTGAATTCTCTTAGCTTTTGCTTGTCTATAAAGGTTTTAATTTCTCTGTCGAATCTGAATGTGATCCTTGCTAGGTAGAGTAATCTTGATTGTACATTCCTCCCTTTCATCACTTTAAATATATCATGCCACTCCCTTCTGGCTTGTAGAGTTTCTGCTGAGAAATCAGCTGTTAACCTTATGGGAGTTCCCTTGTATGTTATTTGTCATTTTTCCCTTGTTGCTTTTAACAATTTTTCATCTTTAATTTTTGTCAGTTTGATTACTATGTGTCTCAGCATGTTTCTCCTTGGGTTTATCCTGTATGGGACTCTGCACTTCCTGGACTTGGGTGGCTATTTCCTTTCCCATGTGAGAGAAGTTTTGGACTATAATCTCTTCAGATATTTTCTCGGGTCCTTTCTCTGTCTCTTCTCCTTCTGGGACCCCTATAATGCGAATGTTGTTGTGTTTAATGTTGTCCCAGAGGTCTCTTAGGCTGTCTTCATTTCTTTTCATTCTCTTTTCTTTATTCTCTTCTGTGGCAGTGAATTCCACCATCCTGTCTTCCAGGTCACTTATCCGTTCTTCTGCCTCAGTTATTCTGCTATTGATTCCTTCTAGTGTGTTTTTCATTTCAGTTATTGTATTGTTCATCTCTGTTTGTTTGTTCTTTAATTCTTCGAGGTGTTTGTTCTTTAATTCTTCCAGGTCTTGTTAAACATTTCTTGCATCTACTCGATCTTTGCCTCCATTCTTTTTCCGAGGTCCTGGATCATCTTCACTATTATTATTCTGAATTCTTTTTCTGGAAGGTTGCCTATCTCCATTTCATTTAGTTGTTTTTCTGGGGTTTTATCTTGTTCCTTCATCTGGTACATAGCCCCTCTGCCTTTTCATCTTGTCTTTCTGTGAATGTGGCTTTTGTTCCACAGGCTGCAGGATTGTAGTTCTTCTTGCTTCTGCTGTTTGCCGTCTGGTGGATGAGGCTATGTAAGAGGCTTGTGCAAGTTTCCTGATGGGAGGGACTGGTGGTGAGTAGAGCTGGTGGTTGCTCTGGTGGGCAGAGCTCCGTAAAACTTTAATCCGCTTGTCTGCTGATGGGTGGGGCTGGGTTCCCTCACTGTTGGTTGTTTGGCCTGAGGCGACCCAGCACTGGAGCCTACCCGGACTCTTTGGTGGGGCTAATGGCGGGCTCTGGGAGGGCTCACGCCAAGGAGTACGTCCCAGAGCTTCTGCTGCCAGTGTCCTTGTCCTCACAGTGAGACACAGCCACCCCTCGCCTCTGCAGGACACCCTCCAACACTAGCAGGTAGGTCTGGTTCAGTCTCCTATGGGGTCACTCTCCTTCCCCCTGGGTCCTGATATGCACACTGCTTTGTGTGTGCCCTCCAAGAGTGGAGTCTCTGTTTCCCCCAGTCTTGTCAAAGTCCTGCAATCAAATCCCAGTAGCCTTCAAAGTCTGATTCTCTAGGAATTCCTCCTCCCGTTGCTGGACCCCCAGGTTGGGAAGCCTGACATGGGGCTCAGAACCTTCACTCCAGTGGGTGCACTTCTGTGGTATAAGTGTTCTGTCTGTGAGTCACCCACCCAGCAGTTATGGGATTTGAGTTTTTTGTGATTGCGCCCCTCCTACTGTCTCACTGTGGCTTCTCCTTTGTCTTTGGATGTGGGGTATCTGTTTTGGTGAGTTTCAGTGTCTTCCTGTCGATGATTGTTCAGCAGTTAGTTGTGATTCTGGTGCTCTCGCAAGAGAGAGTGAGCGCACGTCCTTTTACTCTGCCATCTTGAACCAATCTCTGTCGTGTACATCTTTCTGCATAGAGGTTTTTTCATAATTAAAATTATTTCCTGGGACTTCCCTGGCAGTCCAGTGGTTAAGACTCCACACTCCCAACGCATGGGGGACAGGTTCAATCCCTGGTTGGGGACGATCCTGCATGTGGCATGGCGTGGCCAAAAAAAAGAAGAATTATTTCCTTAGTGATAGAGTCCTAGAAATAGAATTAGAGTATCAAAACAGTCAGATTATTTTTCAGAATTACTGATTTACATTCCCATTAATAATCAAGTGAAATTTATTAACAAATCAATTTGATTTACTATAGTCTTTTATATCCTTTGGGGTGTGTTGAAACAGTTCAGTACTTCCCTCTTTTGAAGACTGAACCTTTCCAGGGAAGTAAAGTGAGGTTTGTATCACTTGGGATGCAAGACCCCCCTCCTCCTTAGATTCTTCTTTTCCTCTGAGAAAAACCTGCTTAAAGGGCATTGTACCATCACAGACTTGCCCACACAGCTTCTGTGCTGGTTTCTCACCAGCAGATGTGTGCATTGGTCTCTGTTTATACTCTTAGGTCATTGTCTGTCTGAAATCTAACTATCCCAAAAGATCAGCCTTCCAAATTGGCTATTTCTGTTCTATTCTGAGATTCACTCAAAAAGACTCATGTCCTCTGCATTCTGCTAGACTCTAAATGTTGGCAGCATATCTAATGTAACAGTAACAAAAACCCCACAATCATGGTGACATGCTGGGCATATGGGTGCATGAAGGAGCTGGATCAGGAGTGATGGGTCCTGCCTCAGTGAGAGAAGAGTTTGTTAACAAGCTTTGTATTGTTTCCTTCATTTTAAAAGTGAGTGTGTGGGAGGGAGACGCAAGAGGGAAGAGATATGGGAACATATGTATATGTATAACTGATTCACTTTGTTATAAAGCAGAAACTAACACACCATTGTAAAGCAATTATACCCCAATAAAGATGTTAAAAAAAAAAAAAGTGAGTGTGAGTACATGTTATTCACTCAACCAGATAGTGAGCGTCAAGGAACAAGGACTCACCTTAATTAGTTTTGTATTGTCTACCCCGAAGGGTGCCTTGCATAATTAATTGATGCTGAATAACCATTGATATAATTTTTTTGAAAATGCTCCACTCACTAGTTACTTAAAAACCTTTACTTTTGACATCGGGGGAAAAAAAGCAAAGTTATGCATAGTTTAAACACTACAGAGGCACATATGTGGCAAGTGTGAGTCTCCTATGTTCCTGTCCCACAAAGATGAGCAATCATGGTCTGCAATTGAGGACATGTTTCTCCAAATTTTCTCCCTAGTGTTTAAAAAATATAGTGATGCTTTACCTCACTAACAATAAGTGAAATACAGAGTAAACAAAAATGAGATTTTTTCCCCCTATCAAGTTCTCAAAGGTAAGGCGAAACATAACAGACAGACCTGATTATGTTCATGTTGGTGGACATGTAGGGAAATGGTACTCCTGTAAGATGTGGGTGGGAGTTGAAATCTATCTAGAGGGTAATTTGTCAGTAATTACCAAAATTTTGTCTACACATATCTTGTGCATTTTCTCTGCTGACTTTAGAGAAGTAAGAATGTTGAGAGCTGTCTTATAATAATGTCGTTAGGTGATGCGCTGGTGCTGGTGGTGGTGTCTCTATTATATGAGGAGGCTTGGTGAAGTCTCATCTGAGTCTGCTTTGTACCCAGAACACAGTGCCAGGGGGCAGTGTGGGTCAAAGCAATTCTCATGATTCTTTCACAAGGTAGGCAGAGATATAAGCTTCCCTGGGGAGGAAAGATTTTTTACCATTGCTCTTCTCAAGGTGGAAACAATTGGAGGTCCGCTCAGTCCCTGCAGACACTTTCTGAAGGCATTCCCTAGAACTCCCTCCTTTCCTCTGCTTCTAAGTTCTAAGGTAGCAGAGAGATTCTGCCCTATGACGTATTCATAAGATTCAATTGACCGTAAAGCACTTTGTAAATGTAAGTGCTATAAGTGACCTAAATTATATCAGCAGCTTTTTGAGAAATGGAGAGAGGAAGGAAAAGGAATGTAAGGAAATGGGATCCAGGGAGCCAACCTTGCCATTTTCAAACTATAACAAATGGGTCATGGATCTACAGTTTGTAATTTCAGAAATGACTAATGCTTGGACTGTTTTTGAGCATCTTAAGAGTGGCTTCATTCCAAGAGAAATCAATCTCTGTACATTACACAGATTATGCCACTTTTTAAATCCATATTTTAATTTCATCATCATCCTGTTTCCAGCTCGAAAGATCCTGAGAACCCGTACTCAGGGTGGTCTTCTTACATCAGATGCTAAGGAAGTGTCCCTGTAGGCAGCTGGCCACCAGCCGAGCCTCAGAAGGAGCCTCTGCCCAGCACCTCTCGTACAGGGGGCGGGGCTCCAAGGGCCCTTTGGGAAAGCAGCCTTGGCGCTGACTCTCGACAGCCAGAGCTTTTCATTGTTAGAAAATTCATCAGCCCTTTCTGCTGCCGTCTGGAGCCCCCAGAATAAATCTACTGTGTGTGCCCTTCCTGTACTGAGGATGGCCATTCCCCACCCCGACCCTGCCCAAATCATTTCTTCCTCGTAGGAGAAGATTCTTCTTTGTAGAATAGTATGTGGACCATCTAATCCTCCCCATCCGCCCTTGTCCTTAGTGCTGTCTTTTTATAACGAATCCTAAAATTGTTACGTTTGTTCACTTGTTTCTGACACCCACGTCTCTCCATTGTCTCCTATTAACTTGGTCTCTCCATTGTCTCCTACTGACTTGTAAGCAAACTAAAACCCCAGAGCAGTTGCTTTTGAGCCTAAGTGAATGATGGAACCTCTGTTTCTCTGAACCGTCTTTTTCCTTTCAGCTCATTTTTTTTTCAAGCCAGACCTCTCTTGGAATTCTGATTCTGTGGGTCTTATCTACAGCATTCATCTCTCCCAGCGTGAAGTCCTCAGATAATTTGAAAAGCCTGTGATGTATTTACCCAGGCTCAGGGCTCCCAAGAGGGTGACAAATCCGTCATAACGAGTTTGCCAAATGCCTGCTGGCAGCCAGTGGCTTCAAGGCTCCTTGGAGAGAGAGAAGGACAAAACCCAGCGCCTGGCTGCACGGAGGGGCCCAGGTCGCGGGAGCTTTGGTTTGACTATTGACATGTAAATGTCAGAGGGGCCTGAGGCGGATCCCCGCAGACCCTCCCGCCATCCCTCCAACCACACAAAGCCCAGCCCTGAACGGCTGCAGGCTTTACCCTGTGAGGCGCTGGGTGTCCTGACTGCAAGAGGTAAGTCCTGAATCAGCTCTGCTGTAAAACTGTTCTGTTTGGGATGGTGATTGTGGACTGGAAACTTCTCCGAGCCACATGCAGTGGGAGCGGTCCCTTTGGATGTCGACAGAGACTCTGTGAAGGTTTTTGAAATGAAAAAGAATACTATTAAGTGATGATTAATTTGATTTGGTGTAAGAAAATAAACAATCACATTTGCCCGCCTGTATGTGCGTAGACAAGATTTGATGCTAGATAAGTTTCAAAATACTTTCTGAATTTTACCTGAAATTTCTGTAGCATTATTTTCGGCTTTGTGTTTCTGTAGTCCCTCAGGCACCCCCCTACCCCCTTTCCCTCTCTCAGTCTCTACCTCCCTTCCCTTCCGTCCTCCCTCCTTGTTCTTTTTTTTTTTTTTTTTAAATAAATTTATTTATTTATTTTTGGCTGCATTGGGTCTTCGTTGCTGCACGCGGGCTTTCTCTAGTTATGGTGAGTGGGGGCTACTCTTTGTTGCGGTGCGTGGGCTTCTCATTGCAGTGGCTTCTCGTTGCGGAGCGTGGGCTCTAGGCGCACGGGCTTCAGTAGTTGTGGCACGCGGGCTCAATAGTTGTGGCTCGCGGGCTCAATAGTTGTGGCTCACGGGCTCTAGAGCACAGGCTCTGTAGTTGTGGCGCACGGGCTTAGTTGCTCCACGGCATGTGGGATCTTCCCGGACTAGGGCTTGCACCCGTGTCCCCTGCATCAGCAGGCAGATTCTTAACCACTTCTGCCACCAGGGAAGTTCCCTCCTTGTTCTTGTAGGGATGGTAAACTGTATGACTCATAAAAGGAGTATCACAATGTGCTTTACAAATTAGAGAAGTGAAGGAAAAATTATACACCATTAGAATTACATGAATAAACCACCACTAAAGACTGGAGGAGCTGAGGCTGTTTTTTTCTCTCTCTCTCTGAAATTTCAGGGGAAAAGTTTATGTAGCTATAGTGTCCTAAATTTAGCATGTGAATTATGTGTGCTGGATTGCATGTGCACCCTTTGCCAAATCATATATGCATTGACCTCCCCCACCCTTCAGAGCCGTTCCTTAGAGATATCTGAGATGCTCTCTCCCGGGCTTTTGTCCTCAGCAAGGCCCCCAGTACAACGGGATTCACAGCTCTCACACTGTGCATTTTTTCAGTTGACAGTGTCATGCTTTGGACTGATTTTGTTACAAGTCCTTTAAGAACTAGCGAGAAGTTACTGAAAATATAAACTTAGATTTCACATTCATAATGAGTGCTAGGTTGAATTTGAGAATCTTGATTTTAAAAAATCTCAGCTGAAAGGTTTTATTTGGTAAAAGTTATCCCACGTAGGACTCACTTCCCTGACTGCTTGCAGAGATGGTGCTTTGAAGGAAAACATTGTTTTAATAAAATGTAAATGTTTCCAGATCTCTTTCTCTCTCTGGTACAGATATTCTTTGAAACATGAGTTCGGTACACAATGCATCCTGAGGACTTGAATATTGATAGGTGGTTGTTAGTTCAGACACTTTTGTTGCCCTCTCAGAGTAATTATAGTAATAGAATTATGCTTCTATACCAGAATACCCATAACGAGATTGAAAAAACAGTTCACGCAATCAGGCTTAGATCCAGAAACCATAAATCCTATCAGTAAGTGTGAAGTCTATTCTTAATATTTAAGTGTCTCATGCTCTAATGAGCCTAATTAGGGGAGTTTGGTACAATGAAAAGAACACAAAACTAAGTGTTACGAGACATGGGATTCCGCTCTAGCTACTTAGGTGGCCTTGGGCAAAATGACCGACTTCTCTGCCCTCAGTGGTTCTCGACCACTGGGGGCACCAATGGTTGAGGACCCTGGAAACTAAAACCCTGCAGTGCCACCCGGTCCAGGGAAGAATTGGCCCACTCCAAATGCCAGTGGCTCCCACACTGAGAAACACCGAACCCGACGGTCCCTGAGGTTCTTTCTGCTCTGTTTCTCTCAAGTTCACAAGCGGAGCATTGAAAGCATCCAGAACGATGTTGAACTGTTACACTTAGTGTCTGTATCTCCCATCTGGCGTTAAATGCTGTGCTGCTGGGAGTGAAGTCAGACCCAGTCATACTGGGCCAGGACACTCGTGCCATGGCAGCTCCAATTCAGAGCTTCACTGCTGTGGGAGTTCCCTGCTGTAAGCACAGAAGAATACCGAGACTGTTCAGATGCAGGCCGGGAGCTGGGCCTGGGTGTTTTGGTTGGCTTTGGATTGTCCTTCATGTCCTCCTGTCCTTAAAGGGAAGAAGAGGGTTTATTGTGGCCACAGGCCTGGCCTCCAGGGCCTGGACAGCTGTCTCAGTGCACTGCCCGGCTGCTGGGCACTGTCACCTCTGTTGGGAAGGGGTCACCGTGGCGGCAGGTGCCGTCTGCATATCCTCCCGCTGCAGGTTGTCACAGGCCAGGCCAGAGGCCTTGATGAGGCAGAAAGGGATTCGGGCTGGAATAAAGATTCCTGGGGAGTCTGAGTTCTTAGATAGTTTGGTGTGATTAAAATTTTTATTTGACAGTCAAGTGCTGTTAAATCAAAGTCCCACAAGAAAGCTTCTCTCAGGCTTATCTGCGTGTAGAAAGCAATAGAAAGGTGAGTGACTAATCCTCACCAGCAATTGTCTGTGATGCTGTACACATATCCAATCTTAATAACGCACGTGTAAGATTACCTGGAACATATTTGTCAATTGATGTGTTGTTTTCAATTAAAAAAATAATTTTATTTAAAGAAAATTCGAATACATAGTACATAAAAATACCAGTAATTACTGCATTTTGATATATATCCTGCTGGTCTTTAAAATTTTACAAAAATGGGGTTACAGTATATGATGTTTTGTAACCTGCTTTGTTCACTTCACACTGTCTCATGAACATGTGTCTTATCACATAGATATTACATCATTTTACATGTCTCCTGGTGATCCATTGAGAGGACAGTGCCAAAGAGCAGAGACCCTAGAGTCGGACTCTGGGTCCATACGTCAGCCTTGCCTCTCATTAGCTGGGCAAGTTATTTAACTGCTGTGTGTCTCCATCTGCTCTTCTGTAAAATGGGGAGAATAGTAATACCCACTGCACTGGTCTGCTTTGAGAATTAAATGAGGAGATAGATGTTGAGTGCTTAGAATAGAGCCTTGCAAAAGGTAAACACTATCTGTGAGACAGCATCATCTCATCAGCATCAGCATCATTGACTGTACCATCTCTGCTAACCCCTCCCCTGGTATTCTTGCAACTGTATCCTTTCTGACCTGTAGAGTTACTACTTTTCGTATCAGTTCCTAGAAGTGGAATTTCTGGGTCAGAGAGCAAACAGCGGTTAGAGGCTTTGGATACATATTGCTGAATTTCCTCCTTTCTCAGCACTCACTCCTACCAGCTTTTCTCAACTGAATTAAAAAATTCAGCTTGGCTTCCTTCTAATATCCTGTGCGCTCTGGGACCTCCCCCTTCCAATAATTGGGAATATAAACTCCTATAATATTGCTCTGGGGCAAGTATAATTAAGGAAATGAATTAGCCACAAAACGACTTCAATAAAGCATGCCACAGTCAAATAAAGAAAAAAGGTGGTTCACCTGCCACTTGGTATTTTCAGTGCTCCAACTTCTCTCCATTGATCAAGAATTGTTTAGGTATGGGATGACGCGATGTGGAACCCATAAGTGTAGTCCTCAAGCTCTCTTCCCCTCCAGCCAAATTTAACTTCTTGACATGCTGGAAGAAAAAAAAATTATCTTCAGCAACAGGATAGGAAATGTACGTGAAATTAGCCATATAACTTGTAAAACATTAGGTTAGTCTCTTTATTCTGTGATATGTGAAAGTCACTCGCTTCATTGCATTTACTTTTACATTTACAGTGAAGAAATTGTTGCAACGATGGGATTCATAGTGTTTGCTCCTGGACCTGGGAGTGAGAGCTGTGGTCCACGTTCCTTGTTCAGCAGTCCTGTCCTGCGAGTTGCTCGGTGATAACTCAGTTCTCCCATCCTCAGGTGACCGAGAACCCTCTGCACAGCGTGCTGTGACCTGGCCTGGCCTTTACGTGTATCAGTGCAGCATTGCTAGATGAAGGCTGCTTCTCTGTTGATCTCAGCAATCCAGCCACCTGCATTTGATGATAAACACGAATGCAAATGTGAACATTTAAACCATATGACCCAACACAGTTATGAGGGAGACATCCAGATGATTCCGAAGATGTTCAGTATAGATTCGCATTAGCGTTACCAAACGCAAGTTCGTGTGCCCGATGCACAGTGAGGCCAAACAAACCAAATGTCGGAGTTTAGAGCAGAGAAAGGTTTTTGTTTTTGTTTTTGTTTTAGATTTATTTTTAACATCTTTATTGGAGTATAATTGCTTTAAAATGGTGTGTTAGTTTCTGCTTCATAACAAAGTGAATCAGCTATACGTATACCTATATCCCCGTAGAGAGAAAGGTTTATTGCAGGCCCGAGCAAGGACAGCTGGGTGTGGCGGGTGGGCAGGGGAGGGCTCAGGCTGAAAATATCCTGAGCTCCCTAAAGGGTTTCAGCAAAGCTGTTTTAAAAGCCAGGTGAGGGAGCGGGGGTTGCAGGGTATGTATGTGATCAGCTTGTGCAGAATTCTCTGATTGGTCGATGTTGAGGTGACTGGGTGATTAACAGTACCCTTAGGCGCCCTGTACGTAGGTCTTGGAGCTCATGATCATCAAGTAGTTAATTTCTTCCGTTTGGTGGTGGTTTTATCATCTGTAAAACAGCTCCGGAAGTGTGCATCAGATACTATTATCTAGGTACTTCAGAGAGGAGCTACAGCAAAGGATATGGCAGAGGGGTCTGTCCTGGGGAGGCCCCAGAGGGTCCTGCTTGGTTATATTAGGAGCACAAAATGTGAAAATTCTCATCAAGAATTCTCAGGCCTCTGAAAATACGTCTTAAAACCCCAGAACTGTGCTCAGGAAAGGCTGACTGTTTGCAGACACTGTCCAAGGTACTTTTGATAATTATTGGCATTCCAAAAAGGAAGGTAAATTATATTTTTATTATTTCTTTGGATTGAATACTTGATTCACTTTTGCTCAAGAATAGTGCCTTTCAGACTTTTGATTGTGACCCATTAAAAGAAATATATTTTACATAGTCACTGGCTATGTACCTACACGTATAAACACATACAAGTGAAACAGTTGTTTCCCAAAATACACGCAGCACACTCTATTTCCAGTTCTGTTTCATTCTTTGAAATGCTGCTTATGACCCACTAACTTATTTTCATGACCCACAAATAGGCCTGCACGACCTGCAGTTTGGAAGCTCTGCTCCAGAGGTGGCGTGGTGGATAACTTTAGTGGGGCCTTTATCACGGTGGAAGCCCGTTGCCTTCCTCTGGATGCCGAGCCCCGGGCGTCACGTCTGGCGGGTCTTGGGGCCACGGGCCTGGGCAGGCAGTGAAGGTGGAGCCCACGTGCTGGCTGCCTGGGAACTTGAACAGCTTCGCTTTTGAGAGCGTCCATCCTTCCCTGGACTCTCTGCTTTAGCTGACAGCAGCTCCGTCTGAGAGGGAAGGTTTAAACAAAGACAATAATTCAATTTGAGTGCCCGTGAATCATGTCTTTGTCTCTGCTCTTGATAGAACAGAAGGAAGTTGTTCATTATTAAGGATGCCAGCTGCCCGTGGAATGATAGGTCTGTAGTCAGGGCTGGCTCACTGTCAAGCAGGTAGAGAAGCTGGCTCCCCAGTTGGTGTGTTTTGAAGGGGTGCAGAAAGGATTTTCCTAAAGATGTCTCCTCATTCCCTTCTGCCTAAAATTTTATTTTTAGAAGTTCATCCTTTTCAATCTTATAAGCTTTTTGGTTTCCCAGCTCAAAATAAAAAATATCCTTGAGGAAAGAGAATACCTTAAGATTACGTCAGATAACATGTAGTGGGGATTTGGACAGCCACTGAGAGCAAGGCGAGGGCTGCAGCGGCGGGTGGGGTGCCTGGAGGGCCGTGAGCAGGAACAGGGGGGCTGCAGGCTGGTGGAAGTTTCTAAATCTAATGGCATTTTGAAAGCTGTTTGAGAGTGTGGTGCTCTTTAAATTTTTTTTTTTTTTTTTTTTTTTTTGCGGTACGCGGGCCTCTCACTGTTGTGGCCTCTCCCGTTGCGGAGCGCAGGCTCCGGACGCGCAGGCTCAGCGGCCATGGCTCACGGGCTCAGCCGCTCCGCGGCATGTGGGACCTTCCCGGACCGGGGCACGAACCAGTGTCCCCTGCATCGGCAGGCAGACTCTCAACCACTGCGCCACCAGGGAAGCCCATCTTTAAATATTTTTATGAGAATTTTATGAAGACCTGGTGTCTTGGGGTGGACTTGAGTAGGGCTTAGAGGTGAGAGAGCTGATCCAAATGATGAAGGATGAGGGATGAGGGGACGCACCAAAAGTGACCAGAGCTCTTAGGATCACTTGCCACTCAGGGTTTACGTGGCCTGTATAACAGCAGAACCCGGGGCACACAATGGGTTCGTGTTCTCATTTAACAAATGTATTGTCTGCAGACATGACTGAAGTATGCCACCCAAGGTTCACATTTTATTTTGTCCAGTGCCTTCCAAGCACCTTGCACGTATTTAGACATTTTTCCTTAATTGTAGCTTTCTGCTTGGTCAGATCACCACAATTCGATTGCACGCCAGTTTGTTTTTCCAGTTGTTGGTTATGATAGAATTTAGAGATAGAAAAAGATCTTAGTGATCACCTGGGTCAATGTTTTTCAAGCTGTGGTTATCAGCCCATTCCTGGGTCATTAAATCAGCCACACGGGAGTTACTGACAGAGACTGTGGGTTGAATGGGTGAGAACCCTGTAAATATTTATCTTCCCCACCAGCATTGTGTAGCGCACAGGTACCTCGTGATGAGTAGCAACATACACAATACATTTCATGGGATACAGATATATTCATGCTTTTGTTTGACAAATATCAATTGTCAATTAAGCACCTGTTGTTTATAGGTACTGTGGGGAGGGGCAGGGGGTACAAAGGTGAGGAAGACATGGACCCCGCCCTCGAGATGCTCGGGTAGGGGAGACGGGCACAAAAGGTTATCGTGACACAGTGCGGTGGCTGCAGTGATGAGGACACGTAATTCCCTCCTCACCTCACCCGGGAGAACGCTCTCCCTGGGACGCCCCGCTTTGGAAAAGCACGGGCTGGCTGGTTTCAGTGAACACAGCCGAGGAGAAGCTCCAGGTACACCTGTGAGAGGACAGAAACTCCACCCTCAGGTTCAGAGAACTAGATGAGGGAAGGCTTCTGATGAGCGGTGATAGCTCGGCTTGGCCTGCACAGTGGATTGAATGCTGGCCCCCAAAATCTACGTCCATTCCCTAAATCCCTGGAGCCTGTGAACGTTCCCTAATTTGGAAAAAGGGTTGAGGAACACCGCAGCTGGACGAGGCGTGGAAGGGATCCTGCCCAGAGCTTCCAGAGGGAGCGCAGGCCTCCAGACCCTTGGGAGAATGAATTGCAGCTGTTTTAAGTCACCAACTTTGTGGCAGTCTGTTATGGCAGCCCTAGCAAACTAAGCCTGGGTTTCCATAGGCAGGGACTACAGGAGGGAGGGTGTTTCTGGAGAGAGTACAGGGGCGGGAGGCAAAGCCCTGCATAGGGAGAGAGTGGGCCATGTGGCCGCAGCAGGGATTTTGTAAAAGGGAGTAACAGGAGAGAGGGCTGCAAAGCTGGTATCTGACTCCTGGCCTTTGTGGTGGTTTGAGTGATGCCCTGTTTATAAAGGATTATTTGATGGTTCATTGTACTGCCTCTCAGGTAATGGCTCCTAACGCCGGGTGACCAGGCGAAAAATACAGGGTGAGGTTTGTTTGTTCCTTGGCTGGCTCCACTCTTGTGTGGACATGTGGAAAGCGCAGACACTCTCCGCTGTCTGGCCACTGCCCGCTGGAGAGGGCAGCCCCTCCACTAGAGGGCCGCTTTAGTCACTTGCCTCGTCTTATTCTTTTTTTTTGGTTTTGCTTTTTTGGGTTTTTTTTTGCGGTACGCGGGCCTCTCACTGCTGTGGCCTCTCCCGTTGCGGAGCACAGCCTCCGGACGCGCAGGCTCAGTGGCCGTGGCTCACAGGCCTAGCCCGCTCCGCGGCATGTGGGATCCTCCGGGACTGGGGCACGAACCCGTGTCCCCTGCATCGGCAGGCGTACTCTCAACCACTGCGCCACCAGGGAAGCCCCCACCTTGTCTTATTCTTGAACTTGTATTTCTCACTGCGTTTTCCTAAAAAGATATATTTTTATGGCGTTTTATCTCCTTGAAATTATCAATTAACGTTAACTCACTCCTGTGATGTGTAGTGAGCATCTTTAAACCAGATGAAGAAAATCATGTTCCTCAATGTGAAACTAGTCCATGCTCCTTTCAGGGATGCAGGAGTTCAGGTTCTAGAACAGACCCTCCCCACATCATGCTCCTTCTTCTAGAACTAGACCATTTGATACCTGTTTGTTTTCTTTAGTGAGATAGAATTTAGGTGTGAGTACATTTTGGGGTCAAACTAAATTTTATTTCTTCGGCATGAGACGTAGCAGCTAAAGGTCTTGTGTCTCTTCAGCTGTCTGTCTGACGGGCACGATATCTCCTTCTATGTTCACTTTCCCCGTCCCCCAAATTTTACGTACTCTCATGTTTTATGGCTTTAATGATCAGTTTCTATTACAAAAATAATTCAGGCTTGTTATAAAAATGTCAAATGGTAGGTTTGAATATATTGCTCCTTAGTACTTTAGCTGGCTGCAAAACCCACTCCCCACTTTGCTATGGTTTGTGTCCCCCCCCCCAGATTCATATGAGGAAATCGAATGTCCAATGTGATGGTCTTTGGAGGTGGGGGCTTTGGGAGGTGACTAGGGCATGAGGATGGAGCCCTCATGAATGTAATTAATGCCCTTATGAAAGAGGCCCCAGAGAGTGCCCTTGTCCCTCCCACCATGTGAGGACACAGTGAAAAGGCACCATCTATGAAACAGAAAGCAAGCCCTCACCAGACCTTGATCCTGGACTTCCCAGCCTCCAGAATTGTGAGCCATTTCTGTTCTTTATAAGCTACCTAGTCTGCAGTATTTTGTTATAGCAGCCCAGATGGACTAAGACACACTTCTGTACCCTTATTAGTTTCCTGAGGCTGCTGTAACAAATTACTACAAACCGGGTGGCATAAAACAACAGAAATTTACTCTCTCACAACCCTGGAAGCCAGGAGTCCAGCATCCAGGTGGGGGCTGGGCAGGCTCCCTCCAGAGGCTCTAGGGCAGATTCTGTTCTTGACTCTTGCAGCTACCGGGGGTGAAGATATTTCTTGGCTTGAGGCCCCATCACTCCAGTCTTTGCTTCTGTCTTCACATCACTGGTTCCTCTTTGTGTCTCTGTATGTCTGTGTCCCAAAACGCCCTCTGCCTCTCTCTTATAAGGATACATGTGATTGCATTCAGGGCCCCCGAAAGTAATATCCACTCTTTTGCCAGGTAAGGTCATACCCACAGGTTCCCAGTCTTAGGGCATGGACGTAACTTTTGGGGGGCCACCGTTCAACCCACTAACCATTGTTAAAGGAAGGATTATTAAATTGACACATGTTAAAATGGTAAGAAAGACTTTATTCAGGAATATCGTGACAGGTGTCGACTACTGCTGTAGGGGAGAGAGATTGGGCTGTGCCCCGAATATGACAAGTACAGGTGGGGATTTATAGCCAAGGAGCAGGTTGGAGGGGTGGAGGGAAAATTACTAAGAGGAGACCTCAAGGGTAGGAAGAATTCTTGCTAAACGAACAGGATTCTTGCTGAAGGCCAGATGGTGGGGGATGAGGAATTTGATCAGATATTGAGGGTGATCAGGTATTAAGAGTGGGAGGCATTAAGGGTACTAAACTGACATAGCGGGATTCTAGCTAAAACTGGGCTCTGCAGGCCTGGCACGGATGGGGGCCAATGTGAGTTTGGTTAGGAGAGTGTCTTTGTCACAATTCTCTTAAGCAGTATTTCCCAGACTCAGAAAGACCATAAAAGCCAACCCAAACTATATCAACAACCGAGCTTATGCCGATGGGGGAACTTCTGGAGAGCTCCATGCTGCAGCTGCCTAATTGGCAAAGTGGCTCCTTGCAGGGTTCTCTCTCGTCTCCTGCAGTCAATCTGTCTTGCCTCTCCAGACGCCCTAGCAGCGTGGGCATGCCGTCTTCTTTAGCAGAACCAGTTTACAGGTCACTCTGCTCCCCAACTCTCCCCCCACCCCTGCCCCACGCCTTAGAACGCAGCACCTGCCCCTCCCTGAATGTTATTGTTTGTATTCAACCCAGGAGGGCTTATGTTAGGAAACTCACTGTGACATCAGAGAGAAGTTTAGATAAATCACCACGTGGGAAGAGGAGATGATTGCCGGTTTGGGGCCCACCCTGGAAACATCTGGCAGCTGAAAAGAAGCCCGGTGGTCATTCTAAGGATCTGAAGGACCTGATTTGGCAGGAACCCTGTGGCCTGGGGGTGGGGACTGGGTGGGTCTAACTTCAAGACTGGTGTCGGTGGGAGGAGGGTGTGGGAGGGTCTTTTCCATAGCAGGGAGGAGGGGTCTGCCTTCAAAATGACCTGATCCCTCTAGGGAGGACCAGGGCAGAACCAGGTCCAGATCTGTTAATGGACTCACATCTGAGCAGGTAGTTGCCAGCCTGTCTCCTGCCGTGGAGACAGGTAATAAATAAATAAAGGGATTTACAGGCAGGAAATAAATGGAATCGGCTCGACGACTCTGTAAGTAGCTCCTGCTGGTGCTTCAGGGAATGGGAGGCCCTGCTTTCACGGTATTTTCCAGTTCCCTTCTTCAGGCTTATCTCTCTACCACAGGATGAGACAATAGTGCTTTTTTGCTTGTCAAACTGAAACTCTCTCCTAGAGCTTTGCAGGAATCCAGTATGCTAATTATATCGAATTTGGCTTACGTTTATTTCACCCCAGCCCTGTGCTGTGGGCTCTCTAGGACACTTTTTCTTTATCTTGTTTAACCTTTTACTGCCTTCAAGTCATAGGTATTATCTCCATTTTTTGGAGTGAAGAAACTGAGGCTCAGAAAGTTTTTGACCTGTCCAGGTTCTCACGTCTAGTGATGGTGGAGTCAGGATTGGAACCCGGGGCTACCACTCCAGACCAGCGTGTGTGCGCGCTCGGGTGCAACCCCAAGGACCCCCATTAAAGGTGGGACAGACTCCCGGAGCTAATTGGGGGCTGCCTTAGGTCTTCAGGACATCGCACTGAGCCTGTTGAAAATGAAAACTCTGGAGTTATCCTTCTCCAGGTCTCAGGAACACTGAAGAGAAGGATTATTAGCAAGTGGGTTTTTGTGATTGTTGTTGTTTTAATATTTATTTATTTATTTGGCTGCGCCGTAGGGGAGCTGCGGCACGTGGAATCTTCCATTGCAACATGCGGGATCTAGTTCCCTGACCTGGGATCGAACCGGGTCCCCTGCATTGGGAGCTTGGAGTATTAACCACTGGACCACCGGGGAAGTCCCTTGTTTTGTTTTTTTGTAAGTCCTTAGGAGTCTCATTTGGGAAGACAATGGTTGAATGAATAACAGCAGAATTCTGTGTAGAAAGGGGTGTGTGGGGGGTTATCTAGAGTACTTAGAAGGTAAGGTTCTGTTGGCATGATTAAGGGTTGTCAGAGGGCAGAGTGAATCACCAGCCAGGATCCTGTTTGTAACAATCTTGCAGGACGCTAACTGAAGTCAGTGTGTGAACTGGAGATGTGGGCAGGAGATGATGTGAAGCCTGGTGCCCGTCTGCACTCAGGCCCAGGAAATCTGTCTCTTCCCCACCCTTTGCCCTTTAGAGGAATGTGCCCTGGGGAAATTTAAACTTTAAATCCCAATGCTTTTTTTATCAAGTGACAACAAACTTACTAAGTTTCAGAATTTGAGAATTTATGAGGTCTGGAAGTAAGAAGTTTGTCCCAACATCTAAGTGTAAATTCTAGCAGTTATTGTTTGATAGACGATACTGATGAAAAATTAAAGTTGTTCTTACTTCTCACTTTGCAGCAGACAGAGCTTCTACCGCAAGCACAGTGCCCCTGCTGTGGATGATTTCGCAGCTCCCTTTATTCTGTTTTGGTGTAAATTCTAACTTGTCAGAGATGCTTTCTTTTACAAAAGAAAATGAAGTTTCAGATTAATTTTCCTTACTAGGTGGGTTTAATCTGAGGTGATTTTGAATGGATTCGATTCTCCCGAATGACAAAAAAAGAAACAAATTGTTGCTGGTACCAGCTGGTAATTTAGGATATTTAAAATTGAATTACAACCTTTAAACCACGTTTAGTTTTTGCTTGTTTTTTATTTGGCATACTTTTGTTTTTTTGTCTCCTGCTTTATGGCTTTTGTAAACAGAGGGTTCTAATGGCCTCCTCCTTGTCTAGTAAGTTCCTGCTCTGCAGAAACACTGGACTCACTGCCCAGACCTTGTTTGCTTTTTTCCTTTTTCTATTTCTCATTTTCAGATTTGTAGGAAGGCTACGAGAAATGGTATGTAGGACTAGACGCTGCTTTTCTATGACATTAGTGAAATCCTTGAAAAGTGTTCTTTTGTCAAAATTCTTTTTTTTTTTTTTTTTAATCACTCCTGCAAACCTTATCTTCCTAAGTGTAGTACTAACAAATAACAGTGGATGCATTTCTCTCTCTCCCTGTCTTTGGAGCTATTTTTAAAATAGCTTTATTGAGGTATAACTCACATACCATAACACATCCATATATATTTTAGTAAATTTCTACAGTTGTACAGCCGTCACCACAGTGCAGTTTTAGGACATTTTCATCACTCATCATCGTTAGCTTGTGCCCATTTGCAATCAGTTCTAACCCCTGCCTTTAGCTCCAGGCAACCATCGGTCTTCTTTCTGCCTCTATACATTTGCCTTTTCTAAACATTCCGTATAAACAGAATCATATAGTATTTGTTTTTTTGTGTTTGGCTACTTTCATTCAGCTTCTTTTTTTTAGGTTCATCTGTGAAGTATGTATCAGTATTTGTTCCAGAGCTATTTAAAAACCCCAACTTTCTATTGTGGCAATTAAAAAGCTAGAGAGACTAGTACAAGTCACCCACACGTGCCTCACTCCCGGATTCAATAATTAGGGACTTACAGTCAATCTTGTTTCATCTGCTGGCCCCCTCTGCTTTTCTCTCCCACCCTCTTGGATTATTTTGAAGCCAATCCCAGATGTTCTATCACTTACTTTTTGTAAATAGTTTAGTATATGCATGTATGTTTATCTCCTGCTTTTCTAGAGCTAAGGAGTTAAATATCTTTAGAAAACGTGGGTTCTTGGGTAGTGGAGACGATAAAAGAGCTAAATTGGTAATTTAGCTAAGATATAACACTCCTGCTGTGTTCAGGGTTCTCCATGTGGCAATCTAGGGTGTGATGTATAAATCTGGTGTGTCTACCAGGTCTGCAGTATATAATTACAATACTTAACTCAGACATCTGTCTATAAGGATAACAGATTTCCCTTCTAATATTTTTATTTTTAAATTCTATTTATTTATTTATTTTTGGCTGCGTTGGGTCTTCGTTGCTGCACGCGGCCTTTCTCTACTTGGGGCGAGCGGAGGTCACTCTTCGTTGTGGTGCGCGGGCTTCTCATTGCGGTGGCTTCTCTTGTTCCAGAGCACGGGCTCTAGAGCGCAGGCTCAGTAGTTGTGGCTCACGGGCTTATTTGCTCCACGGCATGTGGGATCTTCCCGGACTAGGGCGCGATCCCATGACCCCTGCATTGGCAGGCGGATTCTTAACCACTGCGCCACTAGGGAAGCCCCTGGCTACACTGGCTTGGACAACCTGGAGGAAATGCCCAAGGTCCCCTTCCCATCTGTGCCTCTCTTCAGTTTAGCC
Organism: Pseudorca crassidens; assembly: GCF_039906515.1. Lineage (NCBI taxonomy): Eukaryota > Metazoa > Chordata > Mammalia > Artiodactyla > Delphinidae > Pseudorca > Pseudorca crassidens. Next base: position 66,550,960 of record NC_090308.1, on the reverse strand, counting down.
TGGCTTCCTTTTCACATCTGTTCCTGCACCCTCCTTGATTCCTCAGGCCTCCAGCATCAAGGCTGCATTCCAAGTGGGGGACACAGTGTGATCCGAATGCTCCTTTTCCAGGTTGCCTTCTCTTTCCAGGATACATAAATCCTACCGACAACATCAAGACCTAGACCTGTCTAATCATTTTCTCTTATGGAAGCACCAGGCTAGTTCCTACGTATTTCCAGTGTTTTGCCCTTTAAGGAGCACATGCTTATAAAAACAGACGAAAACTTTCTTTCAGCCAAAAACGCCTCTTGGGTCTGCCCTCCACAGCTTAAACCTCGGGGCTCCATTTACGTCTGCATGCAAAAGGGAAAGGCCTTTGCACAAGAGCACACACACTGTCCATATGGGGTTGCTCGAACTCCTTCAGCTTAAACATTCTTTTTTAGAAACACATTCCTTTGATGAGCTTGACAGGACTCCCAGCCCTGAGAAGGCCCTGCTTATTCAGAGCTCGGCCTTACCTCTTGTCTCTAAGCCGCAGGCATCTCTCTCTGGAAGGAAACAGCATAACAAAACGCCTGTCAACGGTGTATCCTGCAGTGTCTTTGCATCAAAGCAAAGTACTTATTTCAGTGACTTGGGGAGGGGCTTTAGGGGTGACATCCACTTGGAGACACTTGAAAAAGTTTGTTTCTCACACTGGAGTGAATGGGCATTTATTTGTGTGTTCCCTGATATGGGGTGCTGTAATGAAGATTCTTCTTTTGCATTCCTTTTCATTGAAAAGGCTTCGTGGTGCTGAGTCTTTAATATGAGAAAGTTCTCTTCAAAAACGAAGCGTAGACTTGAATTGTGTAGTGCAGACAACATTATGCCCCAGCACACACCGATCCGTCCGATTTCTCTCCTCCTTTAATTTAATGGGTCTGGTTTGCAGGATAGATTTTCAGGTTCTCACCCTCGTTGGTTTTCGGCTGAAAGTTCTAGTTGGCCGCCACTGTACACAATTAGCACCATTACTTATAGCCCCTATGTTAACATTAAATTACACTTGCCCTAAAATTTCTGTTTATTCCATTTCCTCACTGGTTATTGGATGTTTGTAATTTTTTCTCGTGAGGTCTGCCACATTTCTTCACAGCAATAATGGGAATCATTACAATAGTAGAACTGGGATTTACACTGCCTATTTACTTGAAAAAAATTTTTTTGTTTACATATATATAGTCATTTAAAATAACATAACATTCCTATAATTAACATAACCATAATAAAAATAATCTATCTCAAGCAGAATAACCATTTCAACATCTCAATAGACATGAAAAGAGATAAATCCAGATTCCTGGCTACCAAGTTTACAGCCTAGTCTTATTTATTTTTTAGACCTGTCTGAGCCAATAAATAAATATTTTGAAAAAACAGCTTTTTAAAGCATATGTAGATTCAATCCTCGCATTCCTTACCTGACAGGACCCTTTTTGAGCTTTTGGCTGTTGTCAAGAAAATATAGCAATTAAATCCCATTAGGATAATAGCTACAGAAATGTAGGCCTTCACATTGTACTATTCTAAGCCTGGTATTTATATTAATTCACTTAATTAAAAACACAGAGATCTCAGCGTGGGGTATGACAAGAAAGCCTGCCAGTCTCTAGCTGACGGTCTGCCTCCTGGAAAATTTATTGCATTCAACACAGGGAGGGGTGCCGGTGGGGTGATCCTGACAGGACTTGGCTTGGCCCAGGCTCTGCTGCTGCTGCCCCTAGTTCTGTCTAACCCAGGCTGTAGCCCCTCCATCGCCCCCTCCCCAACCTCCCGCTGGTGCTGCAGGAGCCCCTCCACTCTCTCCAGTCCTCAGGCAGCAGAGTGCTGCAGTCCTTGCGGCGGAATCTGGGGTAATCTGCAGAAGGCCTCTTGCCGACGTTAGTGATTGGGCTACACTACAGTGCCTGTCAGGCAGTGCCCAGCTTTTTGCGTTAGAACGGTGGGTGGATCTGATGCCTTTTGGCTGCTGGGGCTCTCAAGGCAGGATTGGAAGGAGGACGAGGAAAGTGGGTCCCACTGCCTCTGAGTCATGTTCTCTGCCCGGTTAGGAAGCAGTGTGGATGGGCCCAGCGTCTAAGGAGGAGCCCCTCTCATGGGTGGAGAAGAGGACAGAAAGTAGGATCACATGAGTGCACATATTTATCTTACTCCTGCTGCGTCTCTAACAGCCCCTGGGATGTGGAAGGAGGGTTTCCTGTATGGAAGGAGGGTGCCCTGTACAGAGTGTGGGCTTCTGAGTCAGATGGAACCTGAATTTGGCTCCTACCACTGCACCCTGCTACCTCTGCAAACGTGGGAAGCTACCTAATGCCTTAGGTTCTTCATTTATTTATTTCATTCAACAAATATTTGTTACGTGACTACTATGTGGCTGATCTAGCCTTGAACAAAACAATTCCTACCGTTGTGATGCTAGAGGGCGAAACACAGTAAACAAAATATCGTAAGTAGTGCTAAATGCTAAGACTGTAATTTTAAGCAAGGTAGTCGGAGAAGGCATCACCAGTGAGGTAACATCTGTGCAAACACCCGTAGGGGCTGAGGGGGAGGGCCATTTACATACTATATAGAGGAACAAAGGTCCTGAGGCAGGGGTACCTCTTATGTTGGAAGAGTAGCAGGGAGGCCAGTGTAGAGTGGGGTAGAGTGGGCCAGCGGACTAGAGGATGCGATCAGAGAGGAAAGGGGGAGCAGATCCCAGACGGCTTTGCACAGACCTGCGCTTTTATTCTGGGCTGTATGGGAAGCCGTGTTCGGGGCTGGGGGAAGGGAGTTTGAAAATGTAGAAGAGTGACACGATCTGACTTGAGGTTTCATCACCTTGGCAGTTGTGATGAGAAACAGTCGTGGGGTGAGGGGAAGGGCTGGAACAGAAAGAACAGGCAAGAGGCTGTGCAGCGCACAGGTGAGATGGGATGGAGGCCTGGACCAGGATGGTGGTAGGAAAACGAGGCAAAGTGGTTACATTCTGGACCTCTTGATTAATATCCACCTGATGGAGTGGTTGTGAGGTTAAGTGAGATGCATACAGGGTCCTGGCATGTGGCGGGTCCTCAGTAAAGGCCAGCTGCTACTATTGTTATTGAGGGGCTTGTCGTCTTGCAGGACAGTCCTGACACACACAGGAAACAGGTCAGGGATTGTCCACCTGGCCAGCAGTAGCACCATTGGGACTGGAACTCAGAATCACTGGCTTTGAACCAAGTAGAATGCTTCCTGCCTTTCCCTTTAACTGCAGATCTAGATCACTGTGAAACCACAGCGGGGAAGTGCTTGATTAAATCACACATGGAAAAGAGCTGCTCCGTCACACTTCATGTGGTGTGAGCTTTGACAGTAAAGCATTGAGCCTGGTTTCCAGGCCCTGTGTGTCCACAGGCGGGTGCTGCAGCTCATCGGCCCGTTACATCTACTTGAGTTCAGCCTTTTGGTTTTGGTTTCCCCGGGCATCCTCCACCCCCTGCAGGCAGTGGGCCTGACCCTACCCTGGCACTATGTGGTTCTCCACTCCTTACCAGGCCTCTGTATTCTTGTTCACTCCAGGCCTTTGCTGCCCTTCACCCATGTTGAGAGATTGAGCTTTGGAAAGTAAACGGAAGAGGGTAAATTGCATTAGCATTTTTTAATAATTTAAAAGACATAGGATTTCTGTTGTGAATAAGTAAGGATTCAGTGCAGGAAACAAACCACTCTAAGTATCGATACTTTAAGCAGGAAGAGATGGGGATTAAGTGGTCACAGACTTACGGAAGAGAGAGAGCCCTGAGGAGCCGTAGGCTTGGCCCTGGGGTGATTCCCAGGAGTTTGAAGGACAGGCCTACCAGCAGGCTCCCAACTCAGAGGATGTTAACTGGGGCTGTGGATTCAAGAACCCACTCCCTGAAAAGGAAACCCTCCTGCACTGTTGGTGGGAATGTATATTGGTGCAGCCGCTGTGGAGAACAGTATGGAGGTTCCTTAAATAGCTAAAAATAGAGCTACCATATGATCTGGCAATCCTACTCCTGGCCATATATCCAGAGAAAACCATAATTTGAAAAGATACATGCACCCCAATATTCATTGCAGCACTGTTTACAATAGCCATGACATGGAAGCAACTTAAATGATGTGGTATACACACACACACACACACACACACACACACACACACACAGTGGAATATTACTCAGCCATAAAAAAGAATGAAATAATGCCATTTGCAGCAACATGGATGGACCTAGAGATTATCATACTAAGTGAAGTAAGTCAAAGACAAATACCATATGATATCACTTACATGTGGACTCTAAAAAGATGATACAAATAAACTTATTTACAAACAGAAACAGACTCACAGACTTCAAAAACAAACTTATGGTCACCAAAGGGGAAAGGTATGGGGTAGGGATAAATTAGGAATTTGGGATTAGCAGGTACACACTACTATATATAAAATAGATAACCAACAAGGACCTGCTGTATAGCACAGGGAACTATACTCAATATTTTGTAATAACCTATATGGGAAAAGAATCTGAAAAAGAATATATATGTATGTGTGTGTACATATGTATATATATACACACACATGTATGTGTATAACTGAATCACTTTGCTGTACACCTGAAACTAACACAACATTATAAATCAGTTATACTTCAATAAAATATAAATTAACTTAAAAAAATAGAACCCACTCCCTGCCTTTGTTTCAGGGATCAGGCAGCCTGAGTGGAGAGAGGCCTGCCACCACCAGGCAGGAGAATGGTCCTGGAAAGCGGCTACAGAAAAACCTCCCGTGTCCGCACCTTGCTCCCCAGTCTCCGCTGTACAGGCCAGGCCTCCTCTTGGCTTCCTAATTTGGCAGAGGTGCCTCTAGTTGGATCACATCCCAATCACTAGTTGCAGGTGTGGGATCTGCAAAGTGTAGTTTTTAGCTTTCTGGAAGCTAACCAGGAAGAGGATGAGGTGAGGTTAAACAAGCGACCCCCAGTCCCCGTGACCTCCCGCTTGTCTGCGGTGAGCATGGCAGGGCCCCTTCTTCTGGTCTTGTTAGCTTGGCCGGTGTTGAGAAGATCCCACCCACAACATAAAACTCTACGTTAAACACCAGATCCAACTGTCAGTATTTCCCAAGCTTATCTTTAGTACAGTGCTGTGTACTTTGTAATGGAGGAGCTCATAATTACACTGTGATGACCCTGTGATGTCTATAAAATAAACAAAGTGGGCCTCATCACTGACGGGCAGATTTCGGTTTATTTATATTTGGAGAAAGTAATGAGTCTGGATTTCTGTTTATCACAAAATGTTTTTATGGTTCATGTCATTACATAAAAAGACTAGGCTAGTCACACTATTTATCTAAAATTACAGTATCAACATTTGGTATGAACAGAAATTTTAGCAGACTGTTTTCACTGTAAAAATGTGCAGGAGTGGGTGTCAGGTCCAGGTAAAGGTTAAGGAAAACATGAACTGGCATCGACACTGCTCTGACCAGTCTGATTTCTCTGGAGCCCAGAAATAGCCATTTCTTGCAGCTTTGTGTCAAGTACATTTTGTAAAAGTTAATCAAATTCCTCTAACCATTACCTGACAAAGCAACAGGGAATTAAGCTAGCCTAATTAGTTTGGGAACTAAATCAGACAGAACAAACAAAGCAAAGCACAGGGTAGGATAAATGGATTCCGGTGGCCTCATCTAAAGGATAAATTACTTTTGACATAATACTAAGTCCTGTCAGTCATAGGGTTCTTGAAAAGTGCCCTGGATGATAAAACCTGAAATTGGAAGATCGGTGTCTTTTTGAAAATTGGAGGTTGGGATAAAAAAATGAGTAAAATACATCTAATACTACTTTATATACACAAATGGATACTTTAAAATATATATAATAAATAACACTCTAAAGACAGCTGTTTCCAAAACATACTATATTCCTTGGTAACCCTTTCAAATCACTCTCTTCTGTCGTTCAGGAACCATAACTGATGCTGCGTCATGGACTGATCCAGCTGCCAGTTTTTTGTTGTGCAGCCTGCACTTTCTTCTCCAACATTTGATTACGAAAATTTTCCTGCACACAGCAAAGCTGAAAGAATTTTACAGTGAACACCTGTGTACCCACCACCACCTAAATTCCACCATCAGTATTTTATTAAAATTGCTTCATTACTTATCATTATAGGTGCTTTATCACTTACAGTCAGTTAGGTATTGCTGCATAACAAATTACCCCAAACTTAAGGGCTTTTTTTTTTTTGGGGGGGGGTGCTGCTCCTTGTGGTTTGTGGGATCTTAGTTCCCCAGCCAGGGATTGAACCCAGGCCCATGGCAGTGGAAGCATGGCGTCTTCACCACTGGACCACCAGGGAATTCCTGGAGCTTATTTAAAACAATAAGCATTTATTATCTCATTTAGCTCTTGTGAGTCAGGAGTTGGGGAGTGGCTTCTCTGAGTGGTACCAGCTCGGGGTCCCCTGTGAGGCTGTAGTCCAGACACTGGCAAGGGGTTACAGTCATCTGCAACTTGACGGGCTGGACAATCCATTCCCAAGAGGGCTCAGTCACATGCCTGAGGGCTTGAACCTTCAAAGATGGAACAAGGCAGTTTCAAATGGGTGCTTCTGAGACTGGTGGTTGCCAAGGAGGAGGGGATTGGGGGAGGGATGGAGTGGGAGGTTGGGGTTAGTAGGTTTAAGCTTTTATACAGAGAATGGATAAACAACAAGGTCGTACTGTATAGCACAGGGAACTATATTCAATATCCTGAGATAAACCATAATGGAAAAGAATATAAAGAAGAATGTATATATATGAATAACTGAATTACTTTGCTGTCCAGCAGTAATTAACACGTTGTAAATCAACTCTACTTCAATGAAAAAATTACATTACAATTGCAAATATATAACCTAATATAAAAAGTTACGACCACAGGGAATTCCCTGGCGACCCAGTGGTTAGGACTCCGAGCTTTCACTGCCGAGGTTGCCGGGTCAATCCCTGGTTGGGGAACTAAGATGCCCGCAAGCTGAGAGGCACAGCCAAAGAAAAAAGAAGTTACAACCACAGATGCACACTCAAGCTTATCATTAAAAAAGTGAAAACATTCTGTATGGAAATTTTAGACAAGTTAAATATTTAATATTTTTCCTTATTAAAAAATGGGTGCTGGGCTTCCCTGGTGGTGCAGTGGTTGAGAGTCCGCCTGCCGATGCAGGGGACACGGGTTCATGCCCCGGTCCGGGAGGATCCCACATGCCGTGGAGCGGCTGGGCCCGTGAGCCATGGCCGCTGAGCCTGCGCGTCCGGAGCCTGTGCTCCGCAACGGGAGAGGCCACAACAGTGAGAGGCCCCCTCCCCACAACCTTACCCCTTAGCAGTCACTCCAGCCCCTCCCCCCAACCCTAGGCAACTACAAAGCTACTTTCTGTCTCTGTAGATTTGCCTTTTCTGCACATTTCATATAAATGGATTCATATAGAAGGTAAGTTCCATGAGGGCAGGGATCTGTCTGCTTTGTTCTGTGTTGTGACTCCGGCACCCAGTGCCTGGCACGTAGTAGGTGCTCAGTAGCTACCTGCTGGATGAGTGGATGGCTCCAATGGCAGGGGCTGAGAGCAGGGCGGCAGTAGCTGGCAGCTGGTAGCTCCAGCATTGCCCTGGATGGAGGGTAAGGGGGCAAGAGAATAACCTGCTAGCAATCTTGGTCTCCTGTTGATCCAGAAACTTCTGTCTCAGGGCTTACCATGAAGGTTGAGAGGCAGGCCCAGTGAAGGCCACGCACTTGATGTGGGGTGAGTCCTAAATAAAATGCCCCCTTTAGGGCTGAGGTGGAGTAGTAGGTTACAGGGTCACCACACCCTATAGATTCCTGTTCCTCCATAGACTCTTCCCAAACCCACAGTGACAGCTGCTGCCCCTTTAACACAGGTGCATCCACCACCCGGGACATGGGTGGGAGGGTGAAGGTGGGCAGGGGGCTTCTGCGTGGGTGCGTGGGTGTTGAGGTCCTCACCCAGTAGTGGGCGGAGGTGAGCTCAGCCTGCTCCGGGGGAGGCCAGCTGCCCTCTGGATGACTGTTATCCACCCTCTCTGCTCTCCTGGGAGGTGAGGCTCTTTCTTAGAAGTGCACCCAGGACCTGCTTCTCTCCTGACTGCTTCCTGGTAGTTGGGCTGCAGTGGCAGCAAAGGTAGGCCTGCCCAGGGGGCAGAATCCAGGGAAGGTTGACCTTCCTGAATGAGGTAGAGAACGTATTAGTGTCCTCTTGATTCGGAGGGGAAGATTATCCTTTATGGTCAAAGAATGAAGAGTAAACAATGAAAAATACCTTATCAGGCCAAGTCAGTGACCCATGAATCAAAAAATTCCAAGTGTTTAGTGCTGTAGAACCTTGGCAATCACCTTGTACAGCTCCTCTTTTAAAGATAAGAAAGAAACCTGGAAGCCAAAGGACCGGGCAGCTGGTTCAAGGCCTGGCCAAGCGGGGCCTGGGCCTCCTGGTATTCTGCTAATAAAGGCTGCCATTTATTTTGTACCTACTTTGTATGTGTTGGCTTCTGTGCTGATACTTCACACAATGCCCATCCATTAATTATATTACAAAAATAAATAAAAACATTGCCTTAAAATTTTTTTCCCCAAAATAATACAAGTTGTGTAGTACTTATGATATTAGCACTTGCCAGGAACTGTTCTAAATTCCTTACAGATAGAAATACTCACTTAATCTTCTAACAAACCTAGGAGGCACATACTATTACTATCCCCATTTTCTGGATGAGGAAACTGAGGCATGAAGAGATCCTATTGACTTCTCTGAGGTGAGGTGGTGATGTCTAGCTAGAGAGTGACTGCATGCTGGCTGCACAACCCATGCTCTTAACCACAGTACGCCCTAATACCGTGTACAAACATCAGTGCTACTGACTGAATCTTCAAACCTTCAAATCTTCAAACCTTTCTGTTTTCTAGGCATGTGATGGGCTTGTGCTTCCCACCTCCTTGTGTTTGTGGAGCCATGTGACTACTTCTGGCCACCAAGTTGTGAAAAGTGTGTTGTGTCACTTCTGGGCTAGATCATGTGATCACTATTGTGTGACCCTCCAGATCTGTCTTTACCTGTGCCCTGATGGCTTGTCAGCCTGGGCAAATCAGAGAGGAAACAGAGCCCCAGCCAACCCTAGGTGGACAGAGCTGGAGTGTGAAATAAACTCCCGTTGAGCCCTGAGATTTGGGGTTTGTTTGTTACTGAGCCTATCCTGACTGATGTATTGATGTGCCTAATATTTTAAGGAGTACATTAGTAATAAGCTGGACACAAAGGTCTCTCCAATTTTTTGAATTATTTTACTTATTCACGTTATTATTTACCCAGATTATTATTTGTCTTTCCAGTACCTCATTGGATAGCATTCACTTTCTTCCGTATATATATATAGAAGGCGGGCTAGTACTATAGAAATAGCATGGAGCTTGAGGTTGAAAGTTCTGGGTTTGGGTCCTTATTATATTTTTAATACAACAGTTCTATTGAGATATAATTCACATACAGACAGTTCACCTATTTAAGGTGTGCAATGAAGTGGTTTTTAATATAGTCAGAATTGTGCAGCCATCACCATAATCAATTTTAGAACATTATTATCACTCCGAAAAGAACCTCCCCACAACCCTTACCCCTTAGCAGTCACTCCAGCCCCTCCCCCCAACCCTAGGCAACTACAAAGCTACTTTCTGTCTCTGTAGATTTGCCTTTTCTGCACATTTCATATAAATGGATTCATATAGAAGGTAAGTTCCATGAGGGCAGGGATCTGTCTGCTTTGTTCTGTGTTGTGACTCCGGCACCCAGTGCCTGGCACGTAGTAGGTGCTCAGTAGCTACCTGCTGGATGAGTGGATGGCTCCAATGGCAGGGGCTGAGAGCAGGGCGGCAGTAGCTGGCAGCTGGTAGCTCCAGCATTGCCCTGGATGGAGGGTAAGGGGGCAAGAGAATAACCTGCTAGCAATCTTGGTCTCCTGTTGATCCAGAAACTTCTGTCTCAGGGCTTACCATGAAGGTTGAGAGGCAGGCCCAGTGAAGGCCACGCACTTGATGTGGGGTGAGTCCTAAATAAAATGCCCCCTTTAGGGCTGAGGTGGAGTAGTAGGTTACAGGGTCACCACACCCTATAGATTCCTGTTCCTCCATAGACTCTTCCCAAACCCACACTTTTCTCAGGACCTCACTGAATTCCCTCCTCTCCAGGGAAACCTGCTGTCCCTGTATACTTGGCTGGGGATGAGACCCACTTCTCAGAGGCACACACTGAGACCTTGGGAGGTTCTTACTGCTCTGAGTAGTACTGCAGGCACTGCTGGCTTGCCGGCCTGTGGAATTCCTACTCCCACCTGCAAACCCAAGCCTGGGCAGCCTGTCTGCCTTTCCCTGAGTACTCAGCCGACATCATTCAAAACACCAGGAGGGGGCTTCCCTGGTGGTGCAGTGGTTGAGAGTCCGCCTGCCGATGCAGGGGACACGGGTTCGTGCCCCGGTCTGGGAGGATCCCACATGCCGCGGAGCGGCTGGGCCCGTGAGCCACGGCTGCTGAGCCTGCGCGTCCGGAGCCTGTGCTCCGCAACGGGAGAGGCCACAACAGTGAGAGGCGTGTGTACTGCAAAAAACAAAAACAAAACACCAGGAGGCAGAATAGTACAGTGATTAAGTCTAGGCTTGAGGCCCATACCTACATTCTTTAGCTAAGAGGCTATAGGCAAGTTACTAAACCTTTTTTAGGCTTTATTTCCTATCTGTAAAATGGGGATAAGAATAGTATAATAACATGAATAGACTTGTGAGCTTGTTAGAATGATGCATGTATAGTTCTTAGTGTAGTACCTGGCTCAATAAAATGTTTTGCCATTGTTTTTGCTATTATCAATAATTTGGTCATGATATTGTTGATGTTACTATTTCCTAGAGAAGAAAAGAACTAAATTTAAATTAGTTTTGTTTTCTAAATTGCCCTAAGATTTGCTAGATGATTTTTATGGTGAGTCACTGAATACCTGTGTGTTATCTCCTGAAAGGGAAGTGGAGGGAAATGGAGAGAGAGGAGATGGATGGCCACAATGGCAGAGACACTGACCCGTGGTTTGGTCTTGAGAATGGTTCTGATCATAGGGTTACCCTGACTATTGTTTCAGTCCTGGGGAATCCAAGTTGAGAGCAGGTGCAGGGCCACGTTGTCAGCCTCTGTGAACCACTTAAACCTCAACATGCAAATGTTCTAGAATTTGACGATAATTGTTACCTCCAACGTAAACTTGCAGCAATATTTTTAAAAAACAGTAAATTCTATATTCGCTAAACTCCAAGCATAGCCCGGAGAGAGGCCAGAACTCGGGATCAAAAAAACAAAGGAACAATGTTAAATTTTTATCTTTCAGATATATCGCTCTTTGTACCCTACTCTCTCCCCTCCCTCAGGAACTGCCATGAGGCAAATCTGAGCCACCTGTTGGTTTTGTTTTTGAAAACAACCATTGAGTGTCTCTGCCTACACTTGGCGGGGGCGGGCGGAGGTGCAGTCCCGGGTTTGCAGAACCCCCGAACGTCCCCGGGAGCTGCTGTGCAGTGTGCAGCTGCAGGCCAGGGCTGCTCAGGGAGTAGCAGAAGCTCCTCTGTGGCTGTGCACTTGGATTTTGACCAGAAGGAGGTATTTTCAGTGCTTTTGCAAAATCAGTGAACTAATTACTTGGCAGTGTCAGAAATGCCACTAAGCTTAGAGAATGGCTGCTGCAGCACTTTATACATCAGTGTCAATTTTAACCAAAGATCCTGATTGGGCTGGGGGAGATTTCTCAGCTAATCTGGAAAGGAATCATCCTGTTGCTTTGCTTTTCTTAGACGAGTGAGTGGTTTCCTCTCAGAAAATTCAGATCCAGAGGTTTAGAGCTTTAACCTTTTTTTTTAAATTAATTTATTAATTTTTGGCTGCATTGGGTCTTTGTTGCTGTGCATGGGCTTTCTCTAGTTGCAGCGAGTGGGGGCTACTCTTTGTTACGGTGCACAGGCTTCTCATTGCGGTGGCTTGTCTTGTTGTGGAGCACGGGCTCTGGGCATGCGGGCTCAGTACTTGTGGCTCGCGGGCTGTAGAGCGCAGGCTCAGTAGTTGTGGCTCACGGGCTTAGTTGCTCTGTGGCATGTGGGATCTTCCCGGACAAGGGCTCAAACCCGTGTCCCCTGCATTGGCAGGCGGATTCCCAACCACTGCGCCACCAGGGAAGCCCTAACCATGTTTTTGGATTGAAATATAGTGTACCAGCTGAAAAGTGCACAAATCATGAACATACAGATGGATGAGTTTTCACAAAGCAAACATAACTATCACCCAGATTAGGAAATTGAATGCTGCCGGCAACCCAGAAGCCTTTCACATCCTCCCAGTTAATACCTGCCTTCCTCCTCAGATCACTCTCCTGACTTCTAACACGATAGGTTCCTTTCGCCTATTTCTGAGTTTTATATAAGGAGAATTGTACCGTGCGTCCTTTCTGTGTTGTGAGGTTTGTCCATGCGGTTATCACTTATTGATTTGCATTGCTGTATAGTCAGAATGCATCACAATTTATCCCTTCTGCTCTTGATGGACATTTTTGTTGCCCTATGGATTTAAAAAAATTATCTGTATTTAAAACTTTATTTTCAACTTTGTGTGCTACTAAAGCACTAAACAATTACTAAACAATAACTCCTTCAGAACATAACTCAAATACTTTGGTTAATTTTATTCTGGAATAGAAAGGCATTGATGCCAGTGTTAGGTGGCAGTGAGCTTCACAGAAGAGACAGAAAAGTTTATACTTCATTATAAAAGAATTAGTGTCTCCCTATTTATGGCATGGTAAAGGGATTCAGGATGTATTTGTTACTTCTATAGATAAATTTAGAAAATTATAACTTGGTGGAAAAATTAAAGTTTCAATTTGTGACAACAAGAATTATCAAATTCTGTCACATTTCAGTTACTTAAGTAGTCAAATCATAAATGGAATTACAGTGCACATAAGACATCCTCAGTAGCCTGTCATAGCATATTTGTTGGAGATAGAGACAATTTACATTATCCTTATGTTCAGATTGATTACCAATAACTTATTTTACAGTTTTTTTACAATTATGAGTGATGCTGCAGTGAACATTCCCCGTATGTCCTTTGGTGTATATGTGTTTGCCTTTCAGTGGATTACATACCTAGAGTTGGAATTGTCCGGGCATAGGATATGTCTGTATTTGGCACTACTGAACACTTGTCAGTGTACACCCCCAACCGGAGGTGTGGGAGAATTTCCATTGCTCCAGATCTGTGCCAACACTTGGTATTTTCAGTCTTTTAAAATCTTAATCATTCTTGTCAGAATGGTTATTTTCTTTTCCCTTGATGACTTTTGAAGTTGAGCACCTTTCCATATGTTTCTTTGCTATCCAGGTAGCCTCTTCTGTGAAATTACCTGTTCAAGAGTCTGGACCATTCTCCCACTGGATTGTCTATCTTTTTCTTTTATTTTTTTTTCCTCTTTTCTCTTTTGGCCGTGCTTCGAGGCATGCAGGATCTTAGTTCCCCGACCAGGGATTGAACCTGTGTCCCCTGCAGTGGAAGCACGGAGTCCTAACCACTGGACTGCCAGGGAATTCCCTGTCTTTTTTTTTTTTTTTTTTTTTTTGCGGTACGCAGGCCTCTCACTGTTGTGGCCTCTCTCATTGCGGAGCACAGGCTCCGGACGCGCAGGCTCAGCGGCCATGGCTCACGGGCCCAGCCGCTCCGCGGCATGTGGGATCCTCCCGGACCGGGGCACGAACCCGCGTCCCCTGCATCGGCAGGCGGACTCTCAACCACTGCGCCACCAGGGAAGCCCCCCCCTGTCTTTTTCTTAACGGTTTTGGAGCCACTCTTTATGTGTTCTGGACATCAGACGTTAACTGCATGTATGAACTGTACATTTCTTCTCTCACTCTTTGATTTCACCAGAATCGATTCCGTGAGGGCTAGTTTCTTCCTACTTTATCCTTATTCCTAGGGTGATGAGCCCTTTTCAGGGTTCCTCCACTGAAGTGTAGGGGATGTACTCAGGCCCTTCTAACTGGCTCTGTTCGCTGAAGTCTCCTGGCAGCTACTTGCAAATCGGCAAATGCCACAAAGGAAATGTGACTGCAGACGGTTGACTCACCCTCTTTACACTAACCTTTTCTTCATGTTCGTGGCTGTGTAGGTCCTTGCTGCCCTGGTAGCTCTCTGATGTCTTCAAACAGATTTTTTCGTGTTCTGGTGGGCTTCTCTGGTTATTATCGGTAGTAGGGGTGGTGTGGTTGGCAGACAAAATGGCCCTCTAAAGATATATTCACTTCCTAATCCCCAGAACCTGTGAATATTACTTTACATGATAAAGAGTGAATACTATTGATATTTTGTATGCTGCCCCAATGTGATTAAGTTAAAGATCTTGAGAGGAGGCTTTTATCCTAGATTATCTGAGTGGGCCCTAAATGGTGGGCCCTAAGTGGTAATTTGTTACAGCAGCCAAAAGAAACTAATACAGTTGATCTGATGTAAGTCAGCTTTTCCATAACTTCTTTGAACGAGTAGTAGTTTAATAACTTTGTTACAGTCAGCTTCTAGATTTTAATTGCTATTTCAGATTAAATTCGTGGAATGCAGTTCTTTCTTTGATTATAGTGATGACAGCTGTGTAATTTTTAATACATTGTGAAAGGAAGCATGATGAAATTCCATTGTTACTACAGAGCTGGTTTCTTTTATTGTATTAATAGAATCAAGCAACAAATCTGATGAAATTCAGGTAGGTTGAAAGTCTGACACCCATTATTTTTCTTCAATATAGTATTATATTTGTTAAAGAATTTGTGGAGAAACTGATTAAAAACGTCAAGTGGAAAAAAATCAACTTACAGTGGAACCATTACAGATGAAGAAATTGGGATTGATAGTCCAGATAGGTGAGTTATGTTCAATTAATTATGTGCAGTCAACATAATCATCTTTACAACTTGCTGTAAGGAAAAACTGATACTTGTTTATTCTGACCACTCCTAAACATTCAGTGGCAAAACTTAAAAAGAGAAATGACCTTGTCCTTTTGATAGTTAAAAATTGCCAAGTAGAGTAGAAACCCAGCTGTTTGTTTTCCTATGGTTGTTAGGATATGTAGTGGGATGTGGATAAACAATGGTAACACCAACTTGGATCCTGGGATCTTACTGGTCAATTGCTTGATTTTTAAATTTTTTTATTTATATATTTTTTTGATACATGCCTATCTGCAAGTGGTTGAGAGCAAAGCCAGTGTCTTCATACCTTCACTGATTCATTCATTAAATGGTCATTACTTTCCTACCTTGTACCAAGTGCTGTGCTAGGTACTAAAGATACTTTGAACAGCAAAAACTGACACGGTTCCTGCTTTCGTGGTGTTCACAGTTGAATTGGAGACAGACAAGCAAAGAATCGTTAAAATGAGTAGGTTATATAGACTGAGATAAATGACCTGAAAGAAAGGAGTGTGAGTCTGTGAGAACATGGGAGCACGAGCTCTCGGTGCACGGGCTTCAGTAGTTGTGGCACGCGGGCTCAGTAGCTGTGGCTCGCGGGCTTAGTTGCTCCGCAGCATGTGGGATCTTCCCGGCCAGGGCTTGAACCCGTGTCCCCTGCATTGGCAGGCGGATTCTTACCCACTGCACCACCGAGGAAGTCCTGTATACGTTGTTTTATAATCTGAACTGAAAAAAAACAAAAAACAAAACAAAAAAACCAACTAATTTATTTTATTTTTTTAGCCACAGTGCATGGCTTGTGGGATCTTAGCTCTCCGACCAGGGATTGAACCCTGGTCAATCCCTGGTCTGGGAACTAAGATCCCGCAAACTGCTGCACAGCCAAAAAAAAAAAAAAAAAAAAAAAAAAATAGAGATGGTTCTCATAGAATTTTTTTTCCCTTTTCTTCACAGCAAATTAGGAGGGAGAGTCTCATGGCCTTGAGCTCCACTCATTTCGACTTGCACCCAGCTGGTCTTAGGTATCTGGCCCCAGCACTACATGCGGAGGAAGGGATCAATTCTAGTGGCCTGAAGCCCGGTCCCAACCCTCCTGACATCCAGCCTTCAGCACGTCAGGGGAGTCAAAGGTGCAGGGACTAGGGATTGCTCCAGGTCACAAGCATTCCTAGGCGTCAAAGCAGGGATGACCTTCTGTGCCCTGGGTCTGCCTAGGTCAGAAGGAGATGGCAGGTTTCCCCCGAGAGCCCATTGTTTTATTCTCACGCAGTTAACTGGGTTAATGTGTACCGTAGTGCTGGAGGGTAGGCCTCAGGAGAGGGTGATGTTTAAGGAGCCGTGACACACCAGGCAGTCAGTTTTGCGGTGAATGAGATTTGCATCTTCCTTTTCTCTCTGAGAGGCAGTTTGCTTCTTTGTATCCGTGAGCAGCTGTCTTCACGGGAGAGGCCTGGGAGGGCTGGCTCTCAGTAAATATAAAAAGGGAACTTGCCTTCGAAGACTGTCATGTGAAGGATCTAAGGAGAAAATGTTTCAAGAAAGCGTTTTCCTTATTTTTTTATTGAAGTATAGTTGATTTACAATGTTGTGTTAATTTCTGCTGTACAGCAAAGTGACAATTTTACACATATAGACACTCTTTTTTATATTCTTTTCCATTATGGTTTGTCCCAGAATATTAAATATAGTTCCCTGTGCTATACAGTAGGACCTTGTTGTTTAAGGAAGGCTTTGTCTGTTACTGGGCCAGCTTATGGTTGGAGGACTTCAGGGTCTTTGGGGGGGTATGCATACTTAGGTATGTCACCAAAAGTGACAAAACCAAGCACTGAACCTTCCATAAGAAAAGCTCAGAGATACTGTTCTGTGGTCACAAGGGGACAGTTCTTTTTATATTTATCATCTTGGTAACCCATTCTTATCCTGCCCAGAGAAGAGCTTCCAGTCCTTTCTGGATCTAGAGTTCTCTGTTTTCACCATAAGTGATTCTGTGAAAGGTTTGCTGTCGCAGGATTTGCCGTGTGCCAAGGCTGCCAGCCCCACACCTCTGCTCCGTTTCTTCAGTGGCTGGAGAGTCTGTTTTCACTTATTCATTCAACAACCACTTAGGACACTACTGTGTTAGGTGCTGAGCATGTCGCAGCAAGTCTGTTGAAGTCACTACCCTTGAGGAGTTCACTGCTTGAATCAGTCTCTTGGGCGGCGTTGGTGTCTAATATCAGAGACTAGTCCTAATGCTACCTGCTCTTACCTCTAGAGTGTAATAATGGTGCAGTTTGTTGGCTACAGAGCATGTTTCTATAATGAAATGAGCTCGTATGCAATTGGATAAAAGGGAATAACGTCAGTTCATATACTTTTCACCCTCATGGAAGAGGAGCTGGAATAGCAGGGGTAGAATTATAACCTTCAGCAGGAAAGGGAAATGCCCTCAGCTCAACTTCGGCATCCACAGGACCTCTATCTGCTCTGTTTTAAGAAAATTAGACATGGTTGCCTATGCCCAGGGCTCCATTCCTAGAGACTCACACCCTAGCCTTGAGGGCAGCTGGGCAGGTTGTAGTCCTCCTGTCTGGTCTGTCGCTGGGAAGCCAGCATCTTCATCTTGTTGTTTTTGTGTGTACTTTAATTATTTCCTGCAGTAACCTCTTGCTGCCATGAGCTGCTTGCTGGTTTGCTTCTAAGGTACTGATTGTGTGTGTGTGTGTGTGTGTGTGGGTGGGTGCATGCGTGTGGTCTGGCTACCCTAGGCTTTGAGAGGTCCTTGAGTGATCTGTCCCGTCCTGTATTTATTTCCCAGATGCCCTGGCACTGACATATGGAGGGCCAAGACGGTTAAACAACCGTGAACCGAAGAAGTGGGGATTCTGAGCGTCCCATTCCCTCCGTTCAGCCTTGCCCCGGCATCCTTCATCTGTGAACCCTCAAGGAAGAGAGCCCCGGGAGGCCTGTGCCCGTGCAGGCTCTGCCGTGTGGCCACAGCTGGAGAGAGGACTGTCGGGGGGCCTGGCCAGCTCTCAGTGGTTGAGAGTCTGCAGGGGAATTTACGCCCCATTTACTATTTCCTGCATTGGGCACGGAGGGAGGCCTCCTAAACTATCTTAATATCATACAGGGTGGGAACTGAAGGCTGTTTGGAATCCCTTTTTTTGTGGCCTGATTCTGGGGTGACCTTAAGTGAGTCATAACACCCCTTCAGTGGCAGCAGGGAGTTAAGGAGCCTAGTTCCTTTTCAGAGAGACAGAGCATCAGCGGTCCTCACTTTGCGCAGTGCCCAGACAGCATCAGGCCGGCCACTCACAGCGCTCCAGCTCGGGGCCAGTCCAGGCCGCAGGAAGGGCCCAGGTTGGAGGAATAAATAAAGAATGCAGGACACTGTGCCAGGAGGACTTGCTTTGAAAATATTCCCAAGATAAACGTATAACCTGATTCTGAACGTCGTACCTCGCTGGGGGTGGAGAGGTTCCAGCAACAGTCCCACCGAGCTCTCCTGGCCCCCCCTTTCTTTGTACTGAGCGGTGGCAGACCATTTAAAAAGTACAGAGGTTGCTCTGAGGAGCAAATCTGTTTATTCAGCCACTGTATTTGAATGTCAAGGGTTAAAAAGATGCTTGAGATTGTTTGCACTACAGGGATCTAAAAATGCAGCCGTGGGAGTTCATGGGAGGCTTTATTATCCTCAGTCTGTTTCAGGAGTTGTAAGTGAAGGAGCTGATCCTTGTTGCTGTGCACCCCAGAGAGCTGTGTCTGTGTAAACAAGAGGTGGCTCAGTGTGCCTGTGACCATGCACCCCTCCCCAGTGGGTGGGAGGTGTGCTCCCATCCGGGAATTGAGCCAACGTTCCCATCTGTTCTTTCTCTTGGCTCCTGTTTTCACGGTTATGTCACTGTTAGGCTGACGAAAGGAGATAGAGGCATCAATAGAATGGAAGATATGGGCAAATAAATATGTTCCAATGGGAAGAACCAGTGGATCCATTGTACTTTCCTTGAAGGAGAATTACGGGATGCTTTATCTCCCTTTTCAAAGAGAAAAGACATTAATGGCCAACCACGTGGATGAAAGCTCCTCGCTCTTTCATGGATCCTTCTATTTCAGCATCTCTCCGTCCTAACCCCAGTCCAAGCCTCTACATCTGCTGACGCTGCAGCAGCGAGAGCCCCACCGGTAACCCGGGGCTCTACCGTTGCCCCGCCCTCCGCCCTTCATGCTGCACCACACGGACCATTTCAAAATCGCAGACCTGACCATAGGGCTTCCTCTCAAAGGCCCTCCCAGGGCTCCCCATTGCCCCATACACCTTCCTTGCCCTCTCATCCTGTGACTTAACCACTGGGATCACTGGAGCTTTTGAGTGGCTTCCACCCACAACACCACCTCGTCTCTCCTTACTCCCTGTATTAGTCAGGGTTCTCCAGAGAGACAGACCAATGGGCTATGTGTATATACATATATAGAAGGAGATTTATTATAAGGATTTGGCTGTTGTGATTATGGAAGTTGGCAAATCCAGAATCTGCAGGGTGGTCCAGTAGACTGGAGACTCAGGAGAGCCGATGTTTCAGTTCCAGTCTGAAAGCCGTCTGCTGGAGAACCAGAAAGAGCTGATGTTGCAGATGAGGTCCAAAGGCAGTCTGCCAGAGAATTCTCTCTTGCTTGGAGGACGCTGGTCTTCTCGTTCTAGTCAGGCTTTCAACTGATTAGATGAGGCCCACCCACATTATGGAGGGCAATCTGCTTTACTCAAAGTCCACTGATTAAAATGTTAATCTCATCTAAAAACAACCTTACAGAAACATCCAGAATGTTTACATATCTGTGCACCCCGTGGCCCAGCCAGATTGACACATAAAATTAACTATTGCACTTCTCTTTGCTTTCTGTCATCCGTCCACACTGGACTTCTTCCAGCTTGTCTAACGTGCTACACTATCTTCTGGCCTCTGGGCCTCTGCACAGGCTGCTTGCTCCACCTGGAGTGCTTTTGCGTCTGGTGCATTCGTATTCACCCATCATGTGTCAGCTGAAATTCTACTTCCTTAAAGGGGCCTTCCCTGATCTCCCAGGCTAGTTTCATTCCCTGAGCTATATATTGCCAGAGCACACTAAACTTCCCTTTAGTATCACACTTAGAGTTACTTGTTCAGTGCCAGCCTTCCCCGCTAGACCTTAAGCTCCATGGAGGCAGAAAGCCAGGAAGCATATCTGTTTTGCTGTTATATGCCTGGCTTTTACTACCTATTCAAAGATCATCCAACGAATGAATAAATGCATGTATTGAAAGTTTACACTATATTAAAAGCTTACAAGCTATGAGGCTCTTAACATACACAGATGCAACCCTGTGAAGTAAATATTATTATCTTCACTTTTACAGAGGCCCACAGAGGTTAGGGACTTGCCCAAGGTCATGCCACTTGTCATATAGAATCTGGGCTTCAAATAAAATAGTAATAAAGGTAACCGCTAGCACTTACAGCACTTAATAAGGGTCAGGTACTATTCTATGTATTTGACCATCGACAGCAACCCAGTGTGATAGCATCCAGTAGTTGGCCCGCCGTGTTCCCTCCTCCCAGATTCACTTTGGAGGATCCGCTTCATTGTGTCTCAGGAAACCGGAATCCAGAATTCCAGGGGAGGGAGGCTGGTCCCCTCTTCATCCTGGGGTCTTCTCTGGACCATCTTCAGTTCTCTTCTCCTCTGCCCCAGGAAATAGGGGCAAGTTAGCAGGTCTGCTGGCCAAGCAGATGTCCAGTTGGGGAACGGAATGCCGCTCTCCCCTTCTTGAAGGTACCTCTAGTCTGTACTGGAATCCCCTTGCGGGCGGAGGTGGGCCTGGCAGGTCCGCGCGGCCTCGGGACGGGAGCCCGGGTCCCCGCCCGCCCCAGCGCCCGCCGCCGTCTGAGCCCCGCGCCCCGCGCCTCCGTCCTGGGTCGCGGCGGCCGGAGGTGCGCCCGGGTCCGCGGGGAAGACGGGCGCCGAGGTCGTTTGTGTTGGGGGAGCGGTGCGCTGAGGTTACGGCGCCTCCCCTGAGCATCCTCCGCGGAGCATCGCGGCCCCGGGGCTGGGGGCGCCGCGCCTTGCTCTGCTCTCCGCACTGTCCCGGCTCTGAAGCCTCAAGAACACGGCTAGGCAGCAGTAGTTTAATGGGGAGTTGGCCTGGTGGGAACTAGGGGTCTGCTGGGGTCTCAGTTCTTGGCTGGCCCCGGAACACGAGGTTGCCAGGCGTGTGACGGCAGCAGGTAGGAGTGAGCCGCTGGTGCGGTGATGAGCAGGGAAGGAAGGACACTGGCTGTTGGCCTGTGAACCTAGGCAAGAACGAGCAGTCAACACAATCCAGACCAAGGTCCGTGGGCCCAGCTCGGTTCTGTGCGGCTGGTCAGTGGAACAGACCTGCAGGTGTGGCTCTTGTCACTCTAGGACTGGCTTCGGAACAGATCCTGCTGATGAGCCCGGGGCGCCGCCCGCAGTCCTCCCAGAGAGTGCGCCGGAGTGGAGCCAGGGGGGTGCGCCCGACTCAGCACCACGGCCACATGCATCCAGTCTGCCGGCAAGGGCAGTGGGGAGCCCGGGGAAGTCAGGGCCTTGGGAATGTCCTCTGATGAAAAAGAACCTGCAGGCTTATCAGATAACTTTTGTGTGGAACGTTGGTGTGTTGAAAAGCAGTTCTGTGTGCTTTCCCCCTTGGTGTGGATCAGCAGTGCTGAGGCAGCAGGCGTGACACAGAAGTGTGAGCAGAGACCGTCTGGAATCCCCAAACTCCAGGGAAACTAGAGGTGACAGCCACCCTAGTGAAGAGGACAGGAGTTAGGGGGCTGGTGGCAGCCCAACAGGTGCCCCTCGTCTCAGGGCCCTAATCCTGGCTCCAGCCGGCTGGTCAGGGGAGCTGCAAGGTCTTCTGGGCGAGCAGAGCCCACAGTCCTGAGCTGTTCTTCGCTGTGTTTGGTCATCTCCCCCCATCCCAGGGGAGAACTCTAGATGGGGTTTAAGAATTAGTGCTTTAAGAATGTGGATCTCATAGATGACACCTTGGAACACGTGTTTTTAGCACAAGGTGTTAAAGTGAACGGAAGGATTCAATGCCTTTTCAAGGAGGGTGTCTCCATGTGGGCAGAACTAGAGAATAAATGGGTCTTGAATAAACGAAAAAGGAGAAACGCTTCTCTTCATGATCATTCTACTCTCCAAAAAGCAGCCCTCTCCCCTGTCTGCCACTTCCGTAGACCTAGTTGGGGGCTATGGGGTAAGCCAGATTCTCTGAGTGACCTGGGGAAGGTGGGTCCAGGGGCGTCAGATAGTACCTGGTACCAATAAATAGTAGGGCTTGGTTTCCTGAAATCCAGTATATACATGTATTTTTTGAGGCTATGTGTCTTCTCAAGATGACTTGAAAATACATTTGCACTCCCAGAATATGGGGGGATTGTTAGCTAAACATCTATTTCATTGTGTGAAATTACAAACTGATGCCCTAGGAGAATTAATTCCCTAGAGGATGGGGCAGGTCTTTTTCTTTATATATCAAGTTGCAGTATTAATAATGCAGCCACATGTGGCTCTGCTATGGAAGAGTTTAATTTTCAAAGACAGACAATTTTATGGCTGACTTGAAGTATCTGTCTCCAACCACTGGGTTGATATCATGTTGCCTCCCTAACAGATTCTTGCTTAGTCAAAGGAGAGATGAGTTGGGGGGAGTACAAAGCTTTTCAATTAATTTATGATCCTGTTAGGTGTCAAGACTGTAATTACTCTGTGATTGTTGCCTTTGCCAAAAAAAAAAAGAAAAGAAAAGAAAAGAAAGAAAAAAGAAAAGTTGAAAACCTGTTTTATGGAAAGGTTCTTTTCTGAATTTGAAAGATAACATAGGTTAAAAAAAAAAAAAAAAAAAAAAAGCTTGTATCTCCCTCTCCAGAGCAGGGAGTGGGGAGAAATGAAGATTCCTGGCCTATTCTTTTTCCTAACCAGTGAATTTATAAAGTACTTTCTGGTGAACGGGACCTTTGTTTAAAAGAATCTTTAGATCTTACTTTTACATTCTTGACGACACATCTCACATCCAACTCATTTAGTCATCCATTCATTCAATATCTATAAGTACTGCTGTGCCCAGGGACTGTTGCAGGCTTGGGGATAAAGTTGTTAGCATGGAAGAGGCCCCTGCCCTCTTGGAGCTCCCATGGGATGGGGGTGACGAGGTAGACAATATGCAAGTAAATAAATTAATGAACAAGATGATTTCCAGTTATGTTGACTGTTGTCAGAAAATAGAATTCAGCCCTGTGATGAAGTGTGTGCACTTGGGGAGGAAGCAGCTAGTCCATTCTGACCTGCCCAAAGCATTGTAGACCTAGGGACATGGTGCCTGAGCAAGGTTCCCCGTTCCCGCTCCTGCTACCAGCACCACTGCAGGGTTGTACCACACACCCGGCAGGTAGAAATGGAAACCTTTGTGAGAACCTGGAAAACTGTTAGCAGTTTTGGACTGCTAACTGCTCTTTGGACTTCCAGTTCAGCTAAGTAGAGCACAGAGCTTCTTTAGGGAAAAGAGAAGAAGGTATTGCAAGTCTTAAACAAGAGTAAGGTTCCCCAATCACTGCCTTAATCAAGTTCATTAAAACTGAATGTATATTTAAAACTTTCCTTATGATTAATTCTATTATAATATAAGGAGTAATACTTGAATTTCTCCATGAGGTTGAAAGGCCTCTTGATTTAGGAGATAGGGAATCGTGTGCCCCCAGTGTAAACCTTTGGCTTTCATTAAGTGTAAGTAGTAAACCCCAAGTGCCTGCAGTATAAATAAGGTAAAATTTCTAAGAATTAGCCATTCTGGGAAATAAATATTTGGTTTGAAAAGCTCTACTGTTGTACTATCTACTGTTTGCATGTTTCCCCAGCCGCTGTATTTTGACAGCTGAGGCAATTAAAACAGACAAGAGTTTAAAACACACACACACACACACACACACACACACACACACGGAAAGATCAGCGCAAAGCAAAGATCTGAGTTTGTGCTTTTGGTTTCACTGATAAATATGGAACGTGATACACATATGGTTGTCTGGCCGCATTCCTGCCCTGTGCCACGCCATAAAGTACCCGGGACACTTCTCTGTTCAACAAGATGGCCTCCAGAGAACCCCTGGCAGCAGTGACCAGTATAATTCAGGGACTCGTTCTGTATGGAGAGCAAATTTAAGTCAAAAATGCATTTATTCTGAAAGAATGCCATAGAACTTGGCCTCTACTTGGCCTAATGTAGAAAGTTGATGTTTTCTTGAAGCTAGGGAGGCAGCACCCCATAGTTGAGAGCAGTTGCCCTGGAATTTGGCAATCTGGACCACATCCTGACCCGACCATTTTCTAGCTGTGCAATCCTGATTAAGTGGCCTGACCTCTCTCTGGTTTATTTCTTCATCTATGAAATGTGGGTAATCATAGGGCCCACCCCTATGCTGTCAGAAGGATTAAGTGAAGACCTTACCACGATGCGTTACCCAGGGTAAAAAGCTCCGTCACTGATCATTCCCACCATCATCGCTACTGGGTTCCACCTGCTGTCCAGGTGAGGCTGCTTTTGCCCTGTTGTGTTTACTCCGCTGCCCTTTCTCTGTAAGGCAGCTTACAAGCTACATCCCCAGAAGTGGAGGTGCTCCTGGGAGGAAGGTGTGTGCTGCTATGAACTTGACTCCAAGTGGCTCTGCTCCCAGTCTCAGAGCTGTGGAATGCGCTCTTGGTGAAATGCTGCCTGACTGTCCTCTCTGTCGCCCTGGTGTGCAGAAAAAGACATGTCTGGGAATTTTTAAAGGAATGTAGCTGATCCAGTAGGAGTTGTCTCCAAAGGCTAACTTGAATGTATGTGTGTGTATATATATATTCCACACACATATAATTGTATTATATTTATAAAGTTTAAAATATATATTTAATATATATATTTAAAGGCATCAGAACTGATTAAGTAAAATGAATGATCTTATGTAGGGAGAACCTTGGAAAG
Organism: Pseudorca crassidens; assembly: GCF_039906515.1. Classification (NCBI taxonomy): domain Eukaryota; kingdom Metazoa; phylum Chordata; class Mammalia; order Artiodactyla; family Delphinidae; genus Pseudorca; species Pseudorca crassidens. The sequence goes on along the minus strand of NC_090308.1, from coordinate 66,525,880 downwards.
CACGCCAGTAGACTGGTGAGTCTTCTGCTTCTGCTCTAGGCCATACTGCAAAGCTGGGCAAGATGGGTATCTTCTTTTACCTTCGTTTTCCCATCTCAAAATGAGTGTGATGGATGCAAAGAGACGTTTGTTCATTGCCATGTTATTCATGACAAAAATAAAGAATTGGAAACAACCTAAATGATTATCAATAAAGGAATGCCTAAATAAATTAGTATTCCACAGAATACTATACAGCAGTTATTGAAAAAAGCAAGTTACAAATAATTCATATAATATAATTATATTAAAATGCACATACACACAACTGTATACCATTGAGAGAGTGTGTGTACTGGTGCTTCTGGGTGTGTGTATGTGTGTGTGCCCATAGAAATGGTTTGGAAGGGATGACACCAAACTGGGAATGTAGTTTCCTACAGGAAGGGAATTGGGATGGAGAGGAGGTTGTAGTCAGGGGGAATTTTGCTTTAGCTATCATATTTGGGTTTCATTCTATAATGAGAAATTATGCGTGTATTACTTGTACAGTTAAATTAAAAATAATTTCTAAAATAGGCATGTGACCGACTATCTTATTCAGTTCAGACTGCTATAAGAAAAACCATAGACTGGGTGGCTTAAACAACAAACATTTATTTCTCACAGTTCTGGAGGCTGGAAGGTGTAAGATCAAGGTGCTGGGGTGATTCTGGTTTTGTCAAGGACTCTCTTCCTGGCTGGTGGACAGCCACCTCTTTGTTGTATCCTCACATGGCGGAGACAGAGGGGGCTCTGGTCTCTTCCTGTTCTTGTAAGGGTACTAATCTCATCATGGGGCCCCACCCTTATGACCTTATCTAAACCTAAGTACCTCCCAAAGGCCCTGCCTCCTAATGCCATTACACTGGGGATTAGGCTTCAATGTATGAATTTGGGGAGACATACATTTAATCTATAGCACCAACCTGCAAGGCTTTTGAAAAGCCCCATTGCAAGAGTATAAGGTCACGTACTTGTGAAGATAACACTTTAAATTCTCACTCCAGGACCCTGGTAGTTTTCAGATAGACTAGCCAGTAATTCTTTGTTAACTAAAATCCATGTTCCATTTAGATTCTAAGTGTTTAGATGACTAAGCAAAATGAACGGTGTACCTGCAGTTAGTTAGACTTTGGTCTGCAAAGGGGCTGACTAGACCTCAAAGAGTTGGATTCCTTCATCAAACAACTTAAACCTGGGTCAGTAAAAAGGGGTGTGACTAAGAAAGTACTGTAAAACACCCAGGTGGTTCAGATATGACGGCACTTGATCTGTGAGAGCTGAATTTATTAGGCTTCAAAACTAAAGTTGTGCTCTTAAGGGAATAAATGCTGGGCTTGAGAATTGAAGGAGGGAAACCAACTTCGTGGGCAGCAAAAGGAGGGAGGCATGGGGGAGAGGCCACGAGGAGGGAGGGAGGGAACGGGAGAAGCTGGCATTATTGATTTTTCGGTGCAACTTGTTAGGGGTGAACTGTACTCCGTCAGTCCGAGCTCAGAGGGGCTGTTTCTGAAGATGGTGTGAACTGTGGGCAGTTAGAATGAGTCTCCTGGAATGGTGGTTTTCAATAGGGAAGAGGGTGTATTTGAAGTGTGTGTGTGTGTGTGTGTGTGTGTGTGTGTGTGTAAGGGGGGACAAAATGTAGAGTTTTAAAAAGCGTATTGTAGATATCCGTATTTGTAATACAAAGGAATAAAAATAATCAACAAAATCTTCTAGATTGGTTGTAATATCCAGAAAATACCATAAAGAACCTGGGTTTTAAAAGATTGAGAACTACCCTAAAACAAGCTTGAAGACAAGGACCGTGGGTGTCTGGGAGGTGTGGCTCTTCTGTGAATCCACTACTGCACTAACCATTTTCCGTGGCCTGGATAATTTGTACATACGTGCTACTCCTTTTTTTTAATGTCTGTAGATCAATATTAAAATACCAATTGTTCATAGTAGTAGCTTTTGTCACTGAGTATTTTCCTGATCTTTTAAAAGCTTTTATTATAAAACATTTCAAACACATACAAAGGTAGAAACTATAGTACAATGGACCTTCTGTACCAATCACTCCAGCTTTAACACTTTTTCAGGACCAATCTTATGTCATCTGTACCTCTCTCCCCCAGTCCCAGATTATTTTGTGCAAATCCCAGACAACATGTCATTTCATCTGTGAATATTTTCGTTCATATCTTTAAAAGCACTCTCTGGAAAAAAAAATATCCACAATATATCACACATTCAAAAATTAACAATCACTCCTTAATATCCTAAAATATTCAGTAATTATTTACATTTTTCTGATTGTCACATAAAATTTTAATTGGCATTCAAAGAAGGTCATGCATAGTAATTGGCTCATATGTCTCTTAAGTCTTACTTAATCTCTAGGTTTTTCCTCCATTTCTTTTTATCTTTTGATTTTTTTTTCGGTTGTTTTGTTGTTGAAGAAATCAGGTCATTTGTCTTACAGAACATTGCTTCTGAAAGTGTGGTCCAATGCTGGTTTGTGACAGGTACAGAGTAGATGTTTAGAAACTATTATAGCAATTAGATATTTCTGTAACATCCAGGAACGTGGTTATTATCAGCAAATGTGGTTTGGACTTAAATTTTGTGTATGAGGATGTTCTAACGGTGCAGCTAGGATGATAGAACATTCTAGAGTAATTGTGAGGATAAAGAAGCTTGTGTCAGAATGTAAATAAATATATTGCTTCCTTCGTCAAGAATGTCTTGCTGTGGAAATGTGTCAGCAGATCCTGATCGGTAGTTCTGGCTGTAGCTAGCAAGGTAGAGACGAGAGGATTGTGAAGTAGTGCGCAAAAGGTGTCCGAAACAAGCGTTCTCCGCGGGACTTTATTTACAAGATGAGGTCAGAGAAATACTTCATTTAAACCCAGAACTTCCTGGGTGACAGATACATTCACAGGGTTCACAGGAGGCCAGGTGTCTTCAAGTGTCTCCAACCCCCAAAGGTGGATTTAGTCTTGAAGAAAGCAATATTGAATTAAAGTCAGTCATGGTTGTCTAACCACAAAGTTGCAATAATAATAGTGGTTACTGAAAGCTGGGATCTGTATACATTCTAGATACATTATCTTATTTCTCTAAGGTAATGTTCTTATATGTGATCTTATTGAATTTTCATAACCATTTTATCAAGTAGATAATATACCCAGTTTACAAAAGAAGCAGCTGATACTCAGAGAAATTAAGTAGTTTCTCGACAGTAAAATAACCAGTAAGGAGTGGATCTAAATTTATCTGACTCTAAAATGTTAACCAACTGATTTTTTTTTTAACATCTTTATTGCAGTATAACTGCTTTACAGTGGTGTGTTAACTTCTGCTTTACAACAAAGTGAATCAGTTATACATATACATATGTTCCCATATCTCTTCCCTCCTGCGTCTCCCTCCCTCCCACCCTCCCTATCCCACCCCTCCAGGTGGTCACAAGGCACCGAGCTGATCTCCCTGTGCTATGTGGCTGCTTCCCACCAGCCATCCATTTTACGTTTGGTAGTGTATATATGTCCATGCCACTCTCTCACTTTGTCACAGCTTACCCTTCCAAAGACACAGACCTAACCAACTGATTTTTTTTTTTTAACCAACTGATTTTTAATAGTTATGTTGACACCCTAACAAAGCCATGAAAATTTAGCGGAAGAAATTTATATAACAGAATTTTTCATACACATGTAGATAATTTCTGAAAACGGAACAGTACAGCAAGCCAATGATGTTCTAAAACATCATTAAGAAAAAAAGCTGAAAGCAATGTGATGCTTTTAAAAATTGCGTTAAACTACATTTAGGAAAAAAATAAATAAAAGAAAAAAAGACAATAGAGGGAAGCCCTTGTTACATAGGATCTTCTCACAGTGATTGGCATTGACATAAATTGCAGCAATATCTTTTTGGATCTGTCTCTTATAGTAATGGAAACAGAACCAAAAATAAACAAATGGGACCTAATGAAACTTAAAAGCTTTTGCACAGCAAAGGAAACCATAAACAAAACGAAAAGACAACCTACAGAATGGGAGAAAATATTTGCAATGATGCAGCCGACGAGGGCTTAATCTCCAGAATATATAAACAGCTCATGCATCTCAATACCACTAAAATGAACAACCCAATCAAAAATGGGCCGAAGATCTAAATAGACATTTCTCCAAAGAAGACATATGGATAGCCAAAAAGGACAATGTCATCAAAATAATGGAGCTCCAAGAGACAAGTCCCCTCGGAGAGCCTGCCGCTCCACACTAGAATAGTGTTCTAAACACTGCCTTAGAAACTACTGTATTTTATTTCATGTTTTGAGAAGAAGACTCAAGAGTTTTCAAGTAAAAGCCCAGTTAAGTCATACAGGTGCCGTACGAGCAGCTCCAAGATGGCCCCAGGACCATGAAGAAGGGCACCCGCTGCAGTCAGTCTTTCTTCAGCCCTTGGTAATTAGAGGATAAATTTGGAACCGCCATCCTGAAATATTACTTTTAAGGAAACTTCTGATTTATGGAGTACTGTTGGCCTTGCTAAGTGTGAAAACTAGAAAGATCCTACTACAACTCGTGTTTCGGGGGATTACATAGAATGTAGTTCAGCAACAAGTTACGGCAGACATGGCGGGCAGTGGTTGATCCGGCAAGAGCTGGCTCTTGGAGAGAGGGAACCGGCATTACCACACCTTTCTCCTGCCACCGCTGATAGGAGCAGCGTGCCCTGCAGTTTCAGAGGTGTGGTGATGGGACTTGCCTTTTCTTGGACCTGCAGCCCTGGTGTTAATATCCTTGCTCGTACTTGAGCACGAAGGGGGAAGATAGGAAGCCATCGAGCATGGTGTCTTGGGGGGATTGGAGCGGGGGCCACCTGTCCAGCTGATTCTCTGACAATAAGCACTCCCAACGGTATCTGCTTGACAGCCCATCCTCGGGGAGTCTGGAGACAGCTCTTCCCACCCCGTTTCTCTGCTTGTTGATATTTCTTCCTTTATGGCCGGATTTCCCCCTTTTGACTGAACAGCAAACCTCACCAGTTTAAGTCCTTACATAATATATAGAAAATTATATCCTTTACTGGCTATAGTGGTCTGATAGATGTCGTTGATGAGTATATCCCGGGAATGTCAAAAGGTATGTTTGCTAAGGGTATGTTTGCTAAGAGCTAGTTTCTACTATTTCTGTCACTTTAATGTCAACAGTAGTTTATTGGGCATTTTCTTTTTTTTTCTTTTATATTTTATTGAAGTATAGTTGATTTACAATGTTGTGTTGGTTTCATGTGTACAGCAAACTGATTCAGTTATACACATACATACATATATATATATTCTTTTTCAGATTCTTTTCCCATGTAGGTTATTGAGTATAGATCAAAATATTGAGTATAGTTCTCTGCACTATACAGTAGGTCCTTGTTGATTATCTATATTATATATAGTAGTGTGTATCTGCTAATCCCAAATTCCTAATTTATCCCTCCCCACCACCCTTTCCCCTTTGGTAACCATAAGTTTGTTTTTGAAGTCTGTGAGTCTGTTTCTGTTTTGTAAATAAGTCCATTTGTATCATTTTCTTAGATTCCACATATAAGCGATATCATATGACATTTGACTTTCTCTGTCTGACTTCAGTTAGTATGATAATCTCTATGTCCATCCATGTTGCTGCAAATGGCATTATTTCATCCTTTTTTATGACTGAGTAATATTCCATTGTGTATATTTATACCACATCTTCTTTGTCCCTTCATCTGTTGATGGACATTTAGGTTGCTTCCGTGTCTTGGCTATTGTAAATAGTGCCGTAATGAACATGGGGGTGCATGTATCTTTTCGAAGTATGGTTTTCTCCAAATACATGCCCAGGAGTGGGATTGCTGGATCATGTGGTAGCTCTATTTTTAGTTTTTTAAGGAACCTCCATACTGTTCTCTATAGTGGCTGTACCAATTTACATTCCCACCAACAGTGTAGGAGGGTTTCCCTTTCTCCACACTCTCTCCAGCATTTATTGTTTGTAGACTTTTTGGTGATGGCCATTCTGACTGGTGTGAGGTGATACCTCATTGTAGTTTTTTTTTTTTTAATTTTAGAATTTTATTTTTTTATACAGCAGGTTATTAGTCATCCATTTTATACATATTAGTGTATACATGTCAATCCCAATCTCCCAATTCATCACACCACCCCCACCCCCACCCCGCCACTTTCCACCCTTGGTGTCCATACGTTTGTTCTCTACATCTGTGTCTCTATTTCTGCCCTGCAAACTGGTTCATCTGTACCATTTTTCTAGGTTCCACATATATGCGTTAACATATGATTTTTGTTTTTCTCTTTCTGACTTACTCCACTCTGTATGACAGTCTCTAGATTCATCCGTGTCTCTACAAATGACCCAATTTTGTTCCTTTTAATGGCTGAGTAATATTCCATTGTATATATGTACCACAACTTCCTTATCCATTCGTCTGTTGATGGGCATTTAGGTTGCTTCCATGACCTGGCTATTGTAAATAGTGCTGCAATGAACATTGGGGTGCATGTGTCTTTTTGAATTATGGTTTTCTCTGGGTATATGCCCAGTAGTGGGATTGCTGGGTCATATGGTAGTTCTATTTTTAGTTTTTTAAGGAAACTTCATACTGTTCTCCATAGTGGCTGTATCCATTTACATTCCCACCAACAGTGCAAGAGGGTTGGTTCCCTTTTATCCACACCCTCTCCAGCATTTGTTGTTTGTAGATTTTCTGATGATGCCCATTCTAACTGGTGTGAGGTGATACCTCGTTATAGTTTTGATTGGCATTTCTCTAATAATTAGTAATTTTGAGCAGCTTTTCATGTGCCTCTTGGCCATCTGTAATGTCTTCTTCGGAGAAATGTCTATTTAGGTCTTCTGCCCATTTTTGATTGGTTGTTTGTTTTTTTTGATATTGAGCTGCATGAACTGTTTATATATTTTGGACATTAACCCCTTGTTGGTTGCATCATTTGCAAATATTTTCTGCCATTGTGTAGGTTGTCTTTTTGTTTTGTTTTCCTTTGCTGTGCAAAAGCTTTTAAGTTTCATTAGGTCCCATTTGTTTATTTTTGGTTTTGTTTCCATTACTGTAGGAGACAGATCCAAAAAGTTATTGCTGCAATTTATGTTGAAGAATGTCCTATTGGACATTTTCTGTGTGTCATCACCGTACCAAACTTATTACCTTGTTTTCTTAAGGTTATGCTATTTTTTTAATTGAAGTATAGTTGATGTACAATATTATATGTTATAGATGTATAATATACTGATTGACCATTCTTAAAGATTATACTCCGTTTAGGCTCTGTTCCCTGTGCTGTACAATATATCCTTTTTGCTTATCTATTTTATACACAGTAGTTTGTACCTCTTAATCCCCTACCCCTGTATTGTCCCTCCCTACTGGTAATCACCAGTTTGTTCTCTATATCTGTGAGTCTGCATCTTTTCTTGTTATATTCACTATCTTGTATTTTTTAGATTCCACTTGTAAGTTTGAGTCTCACAAGAACCATTTGAGATCATTCTTTTATTATCTCCATTTTACAGAGGAGGAGACTGAGGCTTAGAAGGCTTAGATGGTTTGCCCACAGAATCATGCATGCAGCAGACTGGAGTCAAATCCATGTCTGGTTTCAGTGCCCTGGCTCTTAACTTGATGCTCTTTAAAATTGGGATACATTTCACATGTCATAAAATTCACCCTTTTAAAGTACACAGTTTCGGGACTTCCCTGGTGGTCCAGTGGTAAAGAATCTACCTTCGGGCTTCCCTGGTGGCGCAGTGGTTGAGAGTCCGCCTGCCGACACAGGGGACACGGGTTCGTGCCCCGGTCCGGGAAGATCCCACATGCCGCGGAGCGGCTGGGCCCGTGCGCCATGGCCGCTGAGCCTGTGCGTCCGGAGCCTGTGCTCCACAACGGGAGAGGCCACAACAGTGAGAGGCCCGCATACCGCAAAAAAAGAAAAAAAAAAAGAATCTGCCTTCCAATGCAGGGGACGTGGGTTCGATCCCTGGTTGGGGAACTAAGATCCCACATGCTGCGGGGCAACTAAGCCTGCACGCCGTAACTACTGAGCCTGCGCGCCTCAACTAGAGAGCCCTCGTGCCTCAAACTACAGAGCCCACGCTCCCTGGAGGCCGTGCACCACAACTAGAGAGAGAAAACCCGCACGCCACAACTAGAGAGAAGCCCGTGCGCCGCGACGAAGAGCCCACGTGCCGCAACTAAGACCCAACGCAGCCAACAATAAATAAAGTATACAATTTAGTGGGTTTTACTATATTCAGAAAGGTGTGCAACCATCATCACTATCTAACTTCAGAGCATTTTCATCACCTCAAAAAGAAACCCCAAACCCACTAGCAGTCATTCCCCATTCTTCTGTCTCCCCACTCCTCCTGCTAGCCAGCAGTCTACTTTCTGTCTCTATGGATTTTCCTCTTCTGGATGTTTTGTATAAATGCAGGCATACAGCATGTGACCTTTTATGTCTGGCTTCTGTTTACTTAGCTTAATGTTTTCAAGGCCATCCATGTTATAGCAAGTATCAGCCGTTCATTCCTTTTTATGCCTGAATAATATTTCATTGTTCGGATATAGCACATTTGTTTGTCCATTCACCAGTTATGGACATTTGAATTGTTTCTACTTTTTGGTGATGAATAATGCTGCTCGGACAGCACCTGTATGACTTAACTGGGCTTTTACTTGTTGAAAACTCTTGTCTTTTTCTCAAAATATGAAATAAGATACGGTAGTTGCTGAGGAAATGTTTAGAAGGCTATCACAATATGGAGAGGCAGGCTCTCTGAGGGGACTTGTCCCTCGGAGATTCATTATTATTACTTTGATGACATTGTTCAGTGGCAAGCCGTGTTGTTGTAAAGGCATGAAACACTGAGTCTCAGCGTGTGGCTGGAGAGCCCGTGGTTTACATAGTAATAATCGTACGTTTCCATTTCTGTTGTCATCACTGCAATGCATTCAAGTGCTTTTTAAGTCTAATTTGATAAAAAAACAAGTCATGGACTAAAGGAGATGCTGTTCTCAGTGTCCTCTTTTTTCCGTCAGTTGGGTATTTACTGCGGATGGGTAGTTTACTTCTCTGTGGACGGGGCCAGGCTGCTGTTGACCTAGAGAGGAGGGCTGTGCTGTCTGGGGTCAGCCTCCTCCCTTGGTAATTTTTCAGTTAATGATATTCAGGCAGTGGTTGTTCTTTTGTTCTAACATATTTATAAAAAATAACAGAAACACATTAGAGTTAAAGGTTTATTCTCTTTACATGACTTGTTGAAGGCATGGACTGCTTCTCAGTGGTAAGTGATAGAAACCCAGCACCCAGCACTCTTGCCTCTGGGACCCTCACATAGACGCAGAGGATACATTTGAATCGTGAGCAATATACATAGAAACATTCGGTACAGTTGAACACACACATGCACACCTAGGACCCAACAATTCCACTCCAGGTAAATGAATGTATATGGAGAGTCCCCCAAAGACATACATATAAGAATGTTTACAGCAGCACTGTTTTCAAGACACAAGATACAGAACTACCCAAAAGCCCATCAATAGAAGAATGCACTGTGGAATATTCATTCACACAATGAAACACTATACTGCAGTGAGAATGAAGGGAGTATAATAACTCTAAGCAACAATGTGGAGGAAGCTCACAAATAAAATGTGGAGTGAAAGAAGCCAGGCGGAAAGGAATACATCCTCTTTGCTTCTGTGAACACAATATAAAGTTCAAAAATAGGCAAAACTAATCTGTGATGTTAAAAATCAGGCCAGTGTTTACTCTTGGGGTGGGAGCGTGGGCGCTGGTTAGTGATGAGAAAGGGGCGTGAGGGGGGCTTCTGGGATACTGCCAATTTATTTCCTTGACTAAGGTACTAGTCACACAAGTCTGTTCTGTTTTTGGAAGTTCAACATGCTGTACACGTATGATTTGTACACTTTTTTGTAAATCATACATTTTAAAATATAAAATGTAATATATACATATATAATTACACTTTAATATATACATATACATAATTATTTTCAGGTTTTCCCCACCTCTAGTTTTCATTCTAAAAGAACACATTGTCGGACTTCCTGGTGGTGCAGTGGTTAAGAATCCGCCTGCCAGTGCAGGGGACACGGGTTCGAGCCCTGGTCCTGGAGGATCCCACATGCCGCGGAGCAACTAAGCCCGTGAGCCACAACTACTGAGTCCACACGCCACAACTACTGAAGCCCGTGTGCTCTAGGGCCTGTGCTCCACAACAAGAGAAGCCACCGCAGTGAGAAGCCCGCGCGTCACAACGAAGAGCAGCTCCTGCTCGCCGCAACTAGAGTAAGCCCGGGCACAGCAACGAAGACCCAACGGAGCCAAAAACAAATAAATTTAAAAAAATAAAAAAATATTTTTTAAAAAGTTGTTAAACATGATACAGACTATCAGAAGGAATCCTTGCATTAATTCAACAAATTCTGATGAGCAGAGACTGGGCGGGCTGGATGGTGTCTAGCTTGGGCAGAACTGGGAGTTGAGAGGGCTGCAGCATCACCCCCTTCCCCATCAGTAACTGCATCCTCACAGGGGGCGCTCACTGTCTTTTCACATTGTCTCTCCTCCTTTGTTCCCCACTCCCACCTCCCCACCTTTCCCCTTCTTTTTTTCTCTATTGCCTTCCCCCCACCATGCTCCTTGTTTGGACATTGACTGGATGCAAATAATCATCGAAGAGGGGATCTGCCTGAAATTGGAGACCGCGCCGTACTGTCCTCACCTAGATTTTTGGGAGAACCCCCTGGAGAAGGGCTGTCAGGAAAGGAATGGTGACTCAGGAGAGGGTCTGTGGATTCTCCCCAGGGACTGGCTCCCAGGCCTCCGAGAGCAAGGAAGAGCTAAGCCTGAGAGCGAAAGCTCCACCACTGACCATGACGAGTCCAGACTCAGGCTTTGCTGAAGAGAGAGCACGACCCTGTGTTCTGAGAAACCATCAGAACGGGGAGGGCACAGGCTTCACCGGGGCCCTTCCGCAGAGGGGCTCACGCTGTGTAATTCCTCAGGTCACCCGTCTCCTGAAGACTGCTGAAGTTCAACTAATTAAATATAGTTTCATTGTGGAAATAATTTGACAATAATAATGAGAAAATCCTGCGACATAACTATTTTAAGATTGTTTGAAACTCTTGAGAATGAGCATGTCTGGGGCTAATTCTGGGCGTATAATAAGCAAGTCAAGGTCACTGTCATTCCCGCTGCCTTCACTGTAAGGACCTCTTCTTGTAAAGAGGCAGCAGAGTTTTAATTTCAAAAAATGCACCATAGCTGATGATGTTGACAGTGTTTATCATGTGATAGAATTATGGGAGGGAATTTTGTGGACCAAACTTGCTTATGGTTTATCTGTGACTAAAACTTAAAATATGAACAATCACCAATTTGAGAGAAAGTCTTAGCTGAGAAAAAACCAGAAATAACCGGGGCGAGGGAGAGGCTGGTGTGAAGGAAGATGAGTTCCGGCGGGGCCTTCCCGGGAAGCCTGTTTCTCCTCCTAGGTCCTCACCTCCCTGGGGGTTGGAGTCCACCAGGGGGACTGCATCTTCCTGAGCCGTGGACTGTGCACGCACATGTGTGACCGTTGGTATATATGGACACGAGGACAGGGACAGAACCGCAGAGCCTCCTGGCTGGCGGCTCTGCTTGAAGTCCTAATTCCCTTTCTCTGCAGGGAGGAACACTTACTCCCAGCAAAGCTCTGTGCTGGAGCCAAACGCTGCATCATGCTGTGTGCTGAGCAAAGCCAAGGGACCAGAGCCTCCTTGGGGCAGCCCCTCTTTAAAGAGAGGTGAAGGTGTAAGAGATGCAGGAAGGATTCAGAAATCTAATTAGAGAGTTTAGCCTCCCGTAGACTTGATACTATACATGCACACACGCACACCTACTGTTGCCTGCGTGCTTACTCTGTGCAAGCGCTGTGCTAAGCACTTGCTGTCCACTCCCACAGGGAGTCCTTGTAGCTGCCCTATGAAGTCAGTAGCTACCATTATTAGCCCCACTTTATAGTCGAGGACATTACGGCCCAAGGAAGTTGTGTAACCTGCCCAGGGTCATGGAGCACGCTCTGTGGTGGAGGGTTTTCATAGACACTCTTTTCCTCTTGATTCTCCCCAGTCCTGCCTCTGCCAGGAGGAACTGGAAGGGAATTGAGATGAGGGGTCCAGGCGTGGAGCTTCTGCAGGCAGTGGTGTATACGTAATACCGGCATTGCCGGACCACTGGTGTCTCCTCTTGTAGGTGATGGGCAGTGTTACCATCAAATCACATCTAACCTAGACGTGCTTGCTGAAAGCTGTAGCTTTTAGAAAGAGTTATCGTGCACCCCAGTGTTCGTCGCAACACTGTTTATAATAGCCAAGACATGGAAGCAACCTAAAAGCAACGTGGAAGCGACAGATGAATGGATGAAGAAGATGTGGTACATATACAAGGGAATGTTACCCAGCCACAAAAACGAATGAAATAATGCCGTTTGCAGCAACATGGATGGACCTGGAGATTATCATACTAAGTGAAGTAAGTCAGACAAAGACAAATACCATATGATATCACTTATATGTGGAATCTTAAAAAAAAAAATGACACAAGTGAACTTATTTACAAAACAGAAACAGATTTACAGACTTAGAGAACGAATTTATTGGGGGGAGGAATAGATTGGGAGTTTGGGATTGACATGTACACACTGCTATATTTAAAATAGGTACAAGCACCTACTGTATAGCACAGGGAACTCTGCTCAATATTCTGTAATAACCTAAATGGGAAAAGAATTTGAAAAAGAATAGATACATGTGTATGTATAAATGAATCACTTTGCTGTACACCTGAAACTAACACAACATTGTTAATCAACCGTACTCCAATATAAAATAAAAATAATAAAAGAGTTATTGGACACTAGTATATAAAGTAGATAACCAACAAGGACCTACTGTATAGCACAGGGAACTATACTCAATATTTTGTAAAAACCTATAAGGGAAAAGAATCTGAAAAAGAGTGTGTGTGTGTGTGTGTGTGTATGTGTGTATAACCGAATCACTGCTGTACACCTGAAACTAACACTACATTGTAAATCAACTATACTTCAGTAAAAAAAGTAAATAAAAATAAAAGTTATTGGAGAAAGCCATGTGGTTTAGGAGAGATGGGGGTGAGAGAAGGGTGGCATGCATCATAGCATCTGGAGTTTCTAGTATCACAGACATTATGGTAAGAAATACTTCATTGGCAGCGCTACTGAATAAAATGGGACCCCTGTGATGAAAACCTGCTCCAGCAGAGGTAAAAACGACCATTTCTGGAGGATCAGGTAGCAGACATTGATAGGCAGAATCAATCAGTATGTGGCTGGGGGAGTTTGAGTGGTTTCACAAGTCATGGACATGAGAGAAGGCCTCTGTCCTCTGAGGAATATGGTGGAGGCAATACGCTGAAAAACAAATTATCGTGGCAAGTCACAGATGGTGTTTACTTCTGAGTAGATGACACTCCTGTTAATCCCTGACTTCCCTTTGCCTTATTTGGATTGTGTTTGCAGGGTTACATTCGGACACACTTAATTCCTGGCCAGCAGAGCAACTTCATGTTTTGTCTTTTTTGTGTGCGGAATCGGAAACTGACAGCCCGACGTGGCTTCCTCTCAGTTCTGCGTGTTTCCTGTAGGGAGGCTGCCGAGTCTTCAGCCTGAGTCGGCTGCCAGCTGGAGAGACCCCAGTGAGGTGTTTGTCCATCGGAGGGGCCATTGCTCCTCCTGGCATCATACCATCTCCTTCCTGAAGGAATGGGTGAAGGATGTTTTATAGGAATAAGTTGTCAGTAAAACACTCTCAGCCCCTGGAAACTGTCCCTCAGACAGCGGTGAGGGACCCCTTGGTTACAACAGCATTTACAAGTGTTGAAGTGACATAATGGAGTCCTGGCTTTTGGCCAAGAAGGTGTTGGGATGTGTGAGTGACTTTAAAAAGGAAGCACAGGGCTTCCCTGGTGACGCAGTGGTTGAGAGTCCGCCTGCCGATGCAGGGGACACGGGTTCGTGCCCCGGTCCGGGAAGATCCCACATGCCGCGGAGCGGCTGGGCCCGTGCGCCATGGCCGCTGAGCCTGCGCGTCCGGAGCCTATGCTCTGCAACGGGAGAGGCCACAACAGTTAGAGGCCCGTGTAACGCAAAAAAAAAAAAAAAAAAAGGAAGCACAGCCTGTGATTGTAAGTGACCCAGACAGGTCACTGATAGAGTTATTGAGCATCCATTATGTATAAGGCGTTTGTACGCGTTTCCTGTGGCCACTGGAACAAATTACCACAAACTAAGTGGTTTAAAACAACAGAGATTTATTCTCCCATGTTCTGGAGGTCTGAAGTCTGAAATCAAGGTGTCAGCTGGGCTGTACTCCCTCTGGAGGCTGTAGAAAACAATCCTTTCTTGCCTCTTCCATCCTCTGGTGGCTCCAGGAGTTCCTTGGCGTGTGGCCACATCCCTCGCGTTTCTGACTCTGGGGTCACGTGGCCTCCTCTTCTTCTGTCTTAAAACTCTCTCTGCTTCTTTTATAAAGATGCATGTGGTAACGCAATTATACTCCAATAAAGATGTTAAAAAATAAAATAAAAGAGCATCCCTGAAAGAAAAAAATAAAATAAATAAATAAAAATAAAAGAGCATCCCTGAAAAAAAAAAAGAAAAAAGATGCATGTGATTGCATTTAGGACCCACCCAGATAATCCAGGATAAGGTTCTCCTCTCAGGATCCTTAACATAATCACATCTTTCGTCATATAAATTAATACTCACAGGTTCTGGGGATTCAGACGTGGACATATACTTTTGGGGGCCACCATTCAGCTCACTACAGCATTCATTGATGTATTTGGACGCATGGAAAAATAAGAGTAGCTGCTTGCTCTGTAGGAGTCTGTAATCCACTGGACAGGCATAAGTGTATTTATTTATTCAGCAAGCATTTATTGTCCATATGCCATATGCCAAGCTGTGTTGTTGCATCGGATTTACACAGCTGGAATGAGACACAACCCCTTACTGGGGGAGCTGAGTCTGAGAAGAAAGACATTGAAAATGAGGGTAACCCTGAAGAACCTCAGTCTCGTAGTCTAGTGTTTGGAGATAGTCAAAGCACAATCCAAAGACCAAAAGTAATTTTTAAAGGAATAGTAATCATTTACTTATCAAAACACTTAAAAGAAACCCAACTCATAAACTCCCAGAAACAATTTTCATATCCCCTTTTCTCTCTCTAATTCTCTCACATTCCATAGGGTTCAGAAGCCCATTGTTTACCATCAGCCCCTAGAAACACTTGTTCCATTTTCCATTCTGCACAGCACAGTTATATAGATTAGCTTAGCTTCCCTTGACAAGTCAGCCTTCCTTCCCATCTTTCTTGCCTGTCCTCTAATTCTGCATCCTAAAGTCCAGAAACTTCTCTGGCTAGGGCAGTCCCCTTACAAGAGGAGGTGAATGGAGAAGGCTTTTAATCAGAAGGTAGGAAGAGAGGACAAGAACACTGACATCGCACACGTGCAGTCTGGTTTGGTTACTACTAAGAAGGATTTGAAAGAATACAGTTTGTTATGGCCTCATTCAACCTTTGCAGCAACCCAATGGGTAGAAATGGTTGTGCTTCCTGTTTTATACACAAGGACAGGAGCTTAGATTCCTTAAGTACATTGCCCAAAATAAGTGGCTGAGCTGGGATTTCATTTCAGGGTACCTGGGAGGGTGGAACAGCATTGGAGAAGGACACCTTGAATCAGGTTGGAAGGTATAGAAGGAGTGTGGAAAAGATCTAAAGATCATTCTAAGCAAAAATGACGGGATGGGGCTTCCAAGGTATCCTGAGCACCCCTGGGGCCAAGCGAGGGTGCAGGATGGGTGGGCAGATGGGGTATCAGAAGAAGAGGTGGTGGGGATGAGCTGAGACCAGACCACGCATGGGTTTGTGTATTGCTGGACTTTGTGCTGGGGGAGTGTGAGTCATTGAGGGTTATAGGCAGAGGAAAAACACTACCACATTTGTGCTGTGCAAACAGCATTCTGATATCAGTGATCAACATACACTGAGGTAGGGGAGGGAATTGAGGCATGGAGACCAACATGGCAGAACGGCTTCTACATGCAAACTTCAGTCCTGTAAACAGAGCCTCCAAGCCCCCTGGATGGTCCATTCACATGAAACGCTCTTTGTTAAGAAGCACAGAGGAAGAGAGGTCCACAGACAAAGGCAAAATAATGGGCACCAAAGGCCCAGGTGCCACCCCCCAGCAAACCACCGCCTGGCAGATAGGCACGGTGTTGATGGCCCCTCCTGCACTGTAGCTCGGCTGTCTGTGCTCCAGCTCTGCCATCTTGAAACAAGCTGGAGGAGAAGGCTGTTTCTCATGACTCCCTTTCCTCTAACACTGGCATATCAGAAGCGGGGACTTACCTGTTATTGGCTCAGTGGTCTCTAAGAAGAGAGAGAATTTAACCACTGTTGGCTCAACGGCTGTCTTTCCTGAGAGTCAAGTTTAAGAAATCCCAGCAGCTCTCTGTCTGGCCAGGTTGTGGTGACCTCTACAAAGTTATCTTTTATTGAAGATACATTTCAGGCCAATGTACACTCACCATCTGAATCCTGAACATTAGTCTGGCCTTGGCTTCTACCGTTTCCTAGGCAAAAACTCATCTGCAGAGGCAGATTCTGTGATGCAAGCTGAAACCTATGTCACCTCTCTTATCCCAACTCTAAGTTTAGAACAATTTCAGGAAACATATTCAGTGTCCAGTTGGAGACCACTGCAACAGTTCAGGTAAGGAATGCTGACAGCCTGAACGAAGGCAGTGGCAGTGCAGCTAGAGGAGAGAGAACAGATCAAGGAACATTTAAGCAGTAACCATACAACCATGCTTAATGTTTACTGAGCACTTTCTACGTGCTAGGCTTGTATAGCCTGTGTATTATATCATTCAATCTTTGCAACAATCCAGTGAGGTAGGAGTTGTTATTCTCTCTGTTTTACACATGAGGAAGCAGGCTTAGAGTCATCAGGAAATTTGCGCATGTTAAGTGGCAGAGTTGGGATTTGAGCCTGGGCAATCTGACTTCAGAGCTTGCATTTTATTCTATTTAGTAATTTTTTAAAGATTTATTTATTATTTTTATTTATTTTATTTTTAGTTTTGGCTGCCTCGGGTCATAGTTGCGGCACACGGGGGATCTTCGTTGACGCATGTGGGCTCTCCGTTGTGGTGCGCGGGCTTCTCTAGTTGCGGCATGCGGGTTTTCTCCTTCTAGTTGTGGCGCACAGGATCCAGAGTGCGTGGGCTCTGTAGTTTGTGGCATGTGGGCTCTAGTGGGCTCTAGCATGTGAGCTCAGTAGTTGTGGCCGGCGGGCTTCCTTGCCCTGCGGCATGTGGGATCTTAGTTCTCTGACGAGGGATCGAACCCGCATTCCCTGCATTATAAGGCAGATTGTTTACCACTGGACCACCAGGGAAGTCCTCTCAGAGCTTGCATTTTTAAATCTCTATGTTTTACTGTCTGAAATCAGGAGGATTTGGTAAATTATTGAATGTGGAGGTGGGGGAAGGAGAATAAGAGGAAGGAGAGGAGTGTTCCAGATGAGGGAAATAGGCAGACAGATGAAAGATGGAGCCCCGCACCAAGATGAAAACACAGGGAAAGGAACGGGTTTAGAAAGAAGGATGGTGATTTGGCTGTGAACACGTTGATAGGGGACATCCGAGTAAGATGTCTGTTAAATGGTTGGGTGTTTAAAAAATGGAGTTTTAGAGAGAGTGATTGAGGCTAAAGAAGATTTGGAGCAATTCGTATCTAGGCAGCAGAGGAGTGTGTGGGCAGCAGGTATGGAGGATATGTATGTACTGAGATCTTCTAGGGAAGAAAATGAGCAGAGACAACAACCTGGGATAGAATCTCAGGGACCTGCAACATTTAAGGGACCAGTGAAAGAAGAGCCCTTGGATGAGAGAAAGAGATAGTTCAAGGGATGGTAGGAGCATGAGGACAGAGTGGGTCACAGAAACCAGAGGAGAAGGAAGTGTGATGAGGGAGGGATGGTAGCAGTGCCTCGTGCAACAGAGAAATCATGTATGGTAGGAACTGAAGGTTACCATTGTGTTTGGCAACTAGGTCAATGTAAAACCAGCTGGTTACAATGCAAAATGTTGTAGCCACTTTGGAAGGCAGTAAAGCAGTTTCTTACAAAGCTACACATTGTCCTACAATGCGATTCAGCAAATGTATTCCTTGGTATTTACCCAAATGAGAGAAAACTTATGTACACACAAAAACCTGCACATGGGTGTGTGTTTTTTTAAGGTAGTTTTTACTTTTTAAAATAAATTTATTTATTTTTGTTTATTTATTTTTGGCAGCATTGGGTCTTTGTTGCTGCGCCTGGGCTTTCTCTAGTTGCGGCGAGCGGCGGCTACTCTTTGTTGTGGTGCGCGGGCTTCTCATTGCGGTGGCTTCTCTTGTTGTGGAGCACGGGCTTTAGGCCTGCGGGCTTCAGTAGTTGTGGCTTGCGGGCTCTAGAGTGCACGCTCAGTAGTTGTGGCTCATGGGCTTAGTTGCTCCGCGGCATGTGGGATCTTCCTGGACCAGGACTCAAACCCGTGTCCCCTGCATTGTCAGGCAGATTCTTAACCACTGCACCACCAGGGAAGCCCTGCATGTGGGGTTTTTTTAATTGAAATCTACTTGACATACAGTATTGTGTTACTTTTGTGAACTGCACAGTGATTCAACATTTACATACATTATGAAATGATCACCATGATAAGTCTAGAAACCATCTGTCCCCATACAAAGTTATTACAATATTATTGATGATATTCCTTATGCTGTATATTACATCCCTGTGGCTTATTTGCACACGGATGTTTATAGCAGCTTTATTCATAATTGCCAAAACTTGCAAGCAACCAACATGTCCTTTATTTATTTAATTGAATTTTATTTTATTTATTTTTTTATACAGCAGGTTCTTATGAGTTATCCATTTTATACATATTAGTGTATATATGTCAATCCCAATCTCCCAATTCATCACACCACCAGGCCCCCCGCCACTTTCCCCCCTTGGTGCCATGCGTTTGTTCTCTACATCTGTGTCTCAGTTTCTGCCCTGCACACTGGTTCATCTGTACCATTTTTCTAGATTCCACATATATGCGTTAACATATGATATTTGTTTTTCTCTTTCTGACTTACTCCACTCTGTATGACAGTCTCTAGATTCATCCATGTGTCTACAAATGACCCAATTTCATTCCTTTTTATGGCTGAGTAATATATGTACCACATCTTCTTTATCCATTCGTCTGTCGATGGACATTTAGGTTGCTTCCATGACCTGGCTATTGTAAATAGTGCTGCAGTGAACAATGGGGTGCATGTGTCTTTTTGAATTATGGTTTTCTCTGGGTATATGCCCAGTAGTGGGATTCCTGGGTCATATGATAATTCTATTTTTAGTTTTTTAAGGAACCTCCATACTGTTCTCCATAGTGGCTGTATCAATTTACATTCCCACCAACAGTGCAAGAGGGTTCCCTTTTCTCCACACCCTCTCCAGCATTTGTTGTTTGTAGATTTTCTGATGATGCCCATTCTAACTGGTGTGAGGTGATACCTCATTGTAGTTTTGATTTGCATTTCCCTAATAATTAGTGATGTTGAGCAGCTTTTCATGTGCTTCTTGGCCATCTGTATGTCTTCTTTGGAGAAATGTCTATTTAGGTCTTCTGCCCATTTTTGGATTGGGTTCTTTGTTTTGTTTAATATTGAGCTTCATGAGTTGTTTATATATTTTGGAGATTAATCCTTTGTCCATTGATTCGTTTGCAAATATTTTCTCCCATTCTGAGGGTTGTCTTTTCGTCTTGTTTTTAGTTTCCTTTGCTTTGCAAAAGCTTTTAGGTTTCATTAGGTCCCATTTGTTTATTTTTGTTTTTATTTCCATTACTCTAGGAGGTGGATCAAAAAAGATCGTGCTGTGATTTACGTCAAAGAGTGTTCTTCCCTTGAGCTATTTGTAATGAGGTGGATAGACCTAGAGTCTGTCATACAGAGTGAAGTAAGTCAGAAAGAGAAAGACAAATACCGTATGCTAACACATATATATGGAATTTAAGAAAAAAAATGTCAAGAAGAACTTAGGGGTAAGCCATGAAAAGACATGGAGGCATCTTAAATTCATTTTACTAAGTGAAAAAAGCCAGTGTCAAAAAGCAGCATATTGTATGACTCCAACTGTATAACATTCTGGAAAAGGCAAAACTGTAGAGACAGTAAAACGATCAGTGGTTGTCGAGGGTTGGGGGGGAGGGAGGGATGAATGGGTGGAGCATTAGGCCAGTGAAGCTATTGCGTATGATACTATAGTGATAGATACATGCCATTATACATTTGTGCAGAGCCAAGGAACTGTACAACACAGAGTGAACCGTATGCAAACCATGGGCTCTAGTTAATGATAACGTATCTATATTGACTCATCAGTTATAGCAAATGTATCACACTAAAGCAAGATGTTAATAATAGGGGACACTATGTTTGTTGTGAGGGCGGGAGTATGGGTGAAGTGGTATAAGGAACCTCTTTATACTTTCTGCTCAGTTTTTCTGTAAACCTAAAACTGCTCTAAAAAATAAAGTCTAGGGCATCCCTGGTGGCACAGTGGTTAAGAATCCGCCTGCCAATGCAGGGGGCACAGGTTCAAGCCTGGGTCCAGGAAGATCCCACATGCCACGGAGAAACTAAGCCCGTGCGCCGCAACTACCGAGCCTGCGCTCTAGAGCCCGCAAGCCACAACTACTGGAGCCCGCACATGTAGAGCCCGTGCTCCGCAAGGAGAGAAGCCACCGCAATGAGAAGCCTGCACACTGCCACGAAGAGTAGCCCCTGCCTGCTGCAACTAGAGAAAGCCAGTGCACAGCAACGAAGACCCAACGCAGCCAAAAATAAATTTTTAAAAATTTTAAAGTAAATAAATTTATTAAAATAATAAAGTCTATTAATTAAAATAAAAAGAAAGAAGAATAGAAGAAAGGAAGGAATAAAAGAAGAAGTAAAGGAAGGAAGGAAGAGAAAGCTGTGTACATACAGTCTTGAAAGTGAAGCATGAACCCATAATTATGACTAATCCAATTCTGTATGTTTGAGTTCCAAGTAGTACACAAATCTGACTAGTCTCTCTTCTTACCAACATTTAGGATTCCCCATCACAAATGCAAGATACAGTCCCATGTCTTTGGCATGATGTGAAAATTTTTCCACAGACTGACTTTGCAAGATCATCTCTGGTCTTTGCCCACGTATTGTAAGCTCCAGCTGCAAAAGTCTCTTTGTTCCCCTTTCCTACCCTTCCAGACCACTCTGCCTTTGCTCTTGCTGTTTCCTCTGCCTGTGTCCTCCCCCACTTCTCTATCTAACAAAATCCTCCAGTCCTCCAAGACCCAGCTCAAATGTGACCTTCTCTGTAAGAACATTCCTGACCTGCTTTCCACCCCAGCACACCAAGCAAGAAAGCTGTCTCACCCAATTTCCATAGTTCTTTGTGCCCATCTGTTCAATCAATGCTTAATACACCACAGAATTAACAACCGCAGCATCAGCAACGGTTTAGTAGGAAAATTCGGGGCAGAAAGAAGCCAGATCAAAGTAGATTGAAGGAGTGGGTAGGAGGTGAGCTATGGATACATGGCAGGTGGGCTACTCTCTGGGGATTGCTTTTCTTGTCATTTGGTGTTGCTTGTTTAGGTTTATCTTTAGCATTTGTGGTTTTACCCAACAGAAGTTAAGGATGGTGAGACGAAAATTCCAGGGGTGACTGTGGTGCTGTCCAGTGCTTGGGTGCTGACGGACCTGTGTCACTTGAGATCAGTAATTCTGATCCCAGGAGCTGGGATCATCCTCAATTTTGGGGAGGAAGTAAAAGGGAAGAATGAAAACATCCCCCATTTGTTATCTCTTGAAGGTTCTGCAGCCATAGCCTGTTTGAACTTTGGGGAAAGAGAAAAGGCTAGCTGACTCGGTTCGTATACCCTCTATTTCTTATGGGATCTACAGACTCCTGAAGACCAATTAATGATTAGAAAAAGCAATTGATTATTAGATTTTCTAGCATCCACTGAACAGACATTAAATGCTAAGTATGTTCTGGGAACTGTGCCAGGCGCTGGAGATACAAGATAAACAAAATAGGGTTCCTGCCCTCAAGGAGTTGCGTCTAACCAGGAAGACCAACCTTGAGCTCATGCCAGCAAATTACACTGTGAGGGAAGCTCGGGCCTTAGTCACCAGGGCTGCCATAGCAAGATACCGTGGACTGGGTGGTTTCAATGACAGGCATTTATTTTCTCACAGTTCTGAAGGCTGGAAGCCCCAGATCAAGGTCCAGCAGAGTTTGGTTTCCGATAATGATTCTCTTCTTGGCTTGCAGATGGCCACTTTCTCGCTATGTCCTCACGTGGCCTTTCCTGTGAGCGTGGCTCGGAGGTGAGGGTGCAGGTGTGAAAAGAGGGGGTTGGGGAAGAGAGTGAGCCGGGGGGCTCTTTGGTGTCTCTCCTTATAAGGACATTAACCCTATCAGATCAGGGCCCCACCCTTAGAACCTCGTTTTACCTTAATTACCTCCTAAAGGCCCTGTTTCCAAGTACAGTCACGCTAAGGGTTAGGGCTTCAATACATGAATTTGGGGGCACACAATTCAGCCTCATCTTGTCTAGGGAGAGATGGGGCAGCGGAGGGCTCAGCAATGGATGACTGTCGGTCTGGATTTTGGGTCATTTGCTATGTGATGTGAGTGCCTGGCCCCCAACTTGGAGGCTCTGGTGATCTAGCAGTGCCAGGCAACTAAACAGTAATTATTGCCCCACGTAAAAAGGGAAGGTGTCTACATCGCAAGCCTCCTGTCAGTCATATCTGTATTCAGTGATGTGTCCTTAAACCTCCGATATATTATTTTTACATTTGTTAGCAGCTCTTCTTGATGGTAGGGTATGTCGTAGGTCTACTGAATAGTATCCAGATGTCACTCGGCTTTCACTGCAACAGCCTCTCCATGCCTCCTGCAGAGGTGATTGTTTCAAAGATCCTCTAAGTGTCAGACTCAGAAGAGAATAGTTACCGTACTTGACGTCCTCAAGAAATAAGCATACATGTTCCTTTGCCATGGTGGGCTTGCCAAGAGGTGCCTCTCCGCCCCTGTCTTTTGCAGATAGCACTTGTGAACCCCAGACTCTGCGAGCAGCCAGTGTTGTTCTAGCCTCATGGATAGCATTGTGTTGAGGGGCCCCATCTGGGGAGTCCGTTTTCTCAGAAGAAGGAAATGTCAGAAGCTCTGAGAAAATTAAGCACTCCTTGCTTTATACTTCTGTCGCATTTGGTGTGCAGTTCTCATCTGGCATCTGGCCTTTTGGGCCCCGATCAAGGCTGATCAGGGCCAGATGATGAGTTTTTTCAAGGTAGGGAGCGGGTCACGTTCATCTATATTCTAACCTCACTGGTCCTCCAGTGGTGGTTGCAGTATCCCGGCAGTGATCACTTCTGGATAAACTAGTATGAGGGTTGTGCATTAAAAATAGGATTATCATTCTACTGGCATTTTGTCTCCCCAGGGGAGTTCATTCTCTCTGCAGCACACCAGCCCCGGTCCCTGGCTATTCTCCTGCCCTTGGTGTAAGGCGAACACTGGCCAAAGCAGAATCCCAGCCCCTTGCCCATAGGAGCTGCTACCCTTAGGGTAATGGAAGCAAGGCTTCGGGCCGGGATGGTGCTTGGAGGGTTCATGTTGACAGTGTTCTTCTCCCCTCTCCAGGACCAACAGTTCTTGCTTTAGAAATGAGGGGGAAAATAGTAATATCGGTTCAAGTCAAAACCAAAACCCTCTTCCTTTCTATGATTACTCATAGAAATAGTTGGGAAGTTGGTTTTCTGTTGCTTCAACAAGTGGTCTGGAGGACACACCTGCAATGTGGAGGGCCATTGACAGCACTTGAAAAAGCTCCCTGTTTCCTCCCTTCCCCCTTTCCTGCAGAGACTCTGTTCAGAGGAGGATTTTTGCGACAAACTATGGGTTCACAAACACGGGGAATGGCTCCTCAACCAGGCCCTAGTCTCCTTGCTGCTGCAGTGACTGTGCTGGAACTCTCTGCGCAAGGGGGGCAGGGAGTGTCTGGGTCTCCGCTGTTTCCACAAAATGGGCATTTCCATAACTGTTGTCACAAAGGCAGTTCATTACGGATTTTGACCCTTCCTGCATCCTCCGTCCCTTACAACACGTGCATTCATCTCCCCGTATTACTGCTGAAAGAATACAAACTTCGTTTCTCTGTCGTCCGAGCATCATTCAGAAGCACCCCGCCCATCTGTGAATCATTCCCCGACTCTGATCAGAGCAGTGTTACAGGTCCTCTGCTGGCAGGAGGCAGCAGCCCAACAAAGTCTGAAGACCCAGGACTTCTGTGCCAGGCAGACTAGGAAGCCACCAAACATTGCGAGCTGAATGGATGTCTTACTAAGCTTTTAGATGTGATCTGGCCAGTACTGGCAGAGGAAGCTCAAGGGGAGAAGGCAGCAAGCACTGTAACGTAAATCACCGCAGACCCTTGGGCGTTACAGCCCTAGGAAGCTAATGATCTCTCCAGGAAAGAACTGACCGTGGTTTTCCAGCAACAGAACACGATGTAGAACGGGGAGGACAGACCCCCGGATGTGAGTACAATCTCTCAACACAGGGTTTGGACCAGTAGGAGCAAAGCGAGTTATCGTAACTGATGGTGCTTCCTAACCACTGGTTCCCGGGTGCCTGTGGACCGTCTCTGGGTGGGCTGTGCGTAATGCCTGGCTGGGACTTTTGTTTGCAGGTTTCTTCTAGAGTATTTTGCCTGTTAGAAGACTGAATGCAGTGGCTTTGGGATACCGGTACCGGGAGACTTTTTTGTAAATCTTCAAGGAAACCTCACAGACCTTTCACTATAAAAAGAAAACCTATCGCATCACAGACCAAGCAGCTGTTTGGCCCTCTGGCATTTGTGATGAGAGACAAAAACACTGGCGAACTGGAGAGCAGTGAAAATGGGGCAGTGGACTGGGAGGAAGGAGGGGAATCTTTCTTAGGAAGCTAAATCCCTTTCTGGATTCAGGATGCTCATTGCGTATTTATGATCATGCGTTTATTTCATTTCTGCTTAAAGAACTCGCAGCTTGTTTGCGTTTTAAGGTTTTTCTTCTGTGAAAAATGCTGTGCAAGTGACAAAGAGGGATGTGATTGGTAGACTTGGGGCAGAAATTCCTCACCTCCTGCAATGGGAAGTGTCTTGAATGACAGGTGATCTATTTGGAAGCGGAAGCTCAGATTGAATGAGGGAACGGAGCTGCTTGCAGCCTGGGTACCCAACAGGTTGGCAGTGAAGTTTAACTCCTTGATTTCAGACTGGTCCTCTCCCCTCCCCACTCACTGCTGGGGGTCCAACAGCCTCTTTATTCTTCTCCCCAGCCCACTTCCCTCCGCCTGGTTTGATTTGTCAGTTCAGAGGTATCAGATGAGAAGCCAAGTATCCCCTCACTGCAAAAGGATGGGGATCATTGTTCTAGGTGGGAGGTAAGGATACAAAGATTTAGGGCAGTGATCATGAGAGAGGTGGAGAGGAACGTGAGCTGGGCCCTGCACCCCAACCCGAGGTGGAAGTCAGAAAGGAGGCAGAGGGACTTCCCTGGAGGTCCAGTGGTTAAGACTCCGTGCTTCCATTGCAGGCGGCATGGGTTTGATCTCAGTTTGGGTCTGATCCTGGGTTGGGGAACTAAGATCCCATATGCTGCACGGCAGGGCCAAAAAAAAGAAAAAGAAAGAAAGAAAGGAGGCAGAAAAGAAGACTCAGCCACTTTGATCCCTCCCTCCGCCCCCCTCTGCCGTGTGTAAATGAAAATGAAGGCGAATACTGGAGGTCCTACTAGTGAGGCTACGGCGTTTAAACTGAGCATGAACTTGAGATACCCAAGCACACAGCGATGGTGCTAGCAGCAGACTAGGAACTGGAAACCTGGGATTCTGTTCCTGATTTTGCAGGCAGTTTTCTGGGCATCTCTGGCGGTGGTGAGGTATCCAGAACCTCCTGCAGGCCGCTCTCTGCCTCCGGCGGGCTGTGCACTGGCTGTGGTGGAGGGTGTGGGATGGCTTGGGGGTGGGGAGCATTTTATTCTTAAGTAGCTGCCATTGAAATTTTAAAAAAAGAAAAACCAAAACGCTGACATTTCTGCTTGGCCAACATTTTCTCACAAATGTAGTGTTTCTGTCTCTTTAAAAAAAAACACAAAAGGAATAGTAAAATGCGCTGGGCTTGTAAAGGGCTGCTTACCAAGGGTAATCATGGGCTGTCTCAGTAGCTGGCAACCATGGCAATCAGTGCACCTTGGCTTTTGTCTCAGTGTCCCCGAGGCTGAATTTATGGCATGGGACGGAAGGGAGGGAGGGGAGCAACTGTCAGTGTAGACAGGCCGGTTAACCCATGCTTCCATTGCTGGGGAGGCCGGACAGCTTGCTGATGGGCTGCCCTGGGGTTGCAGCAAGAAGATCTCTGTTCCCCAGGAGTTAAGCTGTGGAGTGAAATCGTGAAATTTTAGCCATGATGATAATGTTTGTATGAACCGGGCCATTGTACTTGAGACACTCAAATGCCCGTTGCAGGAAAGGTTTGGGAAATAAATAACAAATGAGTGAGTGCAGAAGACTGTGGCTGAGGGAGGGAGAGCATTTAGGAAGCCGGGGCTCATTGTCTGCGTTCTCCTGCCATTCGGGCCTGGAGTGCTTTCGCAGGATTGGGGCAGACAGATCAGAAGCTCAGGGTAATTGGTTTGGACGTGCCGCAGGTTACCTGAATAAAGACAGACGGTGTATCCTGTGTTTACGAAAACAAACCACTCCCCAACAGTAGAACATTCTGGGAAACATAAAGCCCAAGCTACAGTCTTTCAGTGCGACCCTGGGAATTTCCAAAGGCTTTTCCAGCTCCATTTCTCTCTGTTTTGAGTCTCAACTTTATTCTTTCATTGGCGCATTCATTCAGCAAAGATTTGGGGTGCATCCCAGCGATCTCTGACCGTGGCTGCGGGAGGGGTCCCCTGCTTGTACCTTCTCCAGGTTTGTTGCGCTTCTGATGAGTCTGGTGATCAGAGCAGGGTGGGTTTGTGAGGGTTCCTCGTGTCTCTTTCCTTGTTATCTCTTTTTTTTTTTTTTTGGCCGCGGTGCGTGGCTTGTGGGATCTTAGTTCCCCGACCAGGGATTGAACCTGTACCCTCGACAGTGCAAGTGCGGAGTCCTAACCACTGGACCGCCAGGGAAGTCCCTTTCCTTGCTCTTTTTTATCCACAATTTGGGCAACAGATGGACGACAGTGAGAAAATTTGATCATTTGCAAGCTGAGCAGGGAGAAGAATGACCTTTCAGAAGTTATACTACTCACATTTGGCCAATACTTTCACGTAATAAAATACCATCTTTAGTCCCTACCACAGTCCTGTTGTTCCGTCTGTTTTATACATGAACGTTTAACCCCAGCTGCCTGGAGCTGCTGGTGACACGAGCCACCTGGATGTCACGGTGATGCAGAGTCAGAGCAGGTACCGACCAGCCCTTTCTCAGTCACATCACAGCCAGTGAAAGGAGCATGGGGTTTGCCTGGAAACCGCTGTAAAGGACGTCTGTATCTTCTGGTCCTTCATAACTAAAATGGGTGGTAGGTCCTGGGATTCCTTGTGGTACAGCATTTTCTCTCCATCTGCAATATTGGTATTTTTAGCAAGTACATTTTAAAACAAAAAGAGGCCTACATTGCCTTGCCCTCCTAATAGGAATAGGTCATATTCTTAAGCTTTCCTTCTTTGGCCCCCAAAACCCTTCACCTTTGGCATAATCCCAGTGGCTTTGGTTTGCTCTAATGGTGGTCCAGCGCTACTGGGAAGAGTCAGTCTTTAAAATTCTATCCATTTGGCCATTTGGTGGAGAGAGGGCTTGAGTTTACTGCTAGTTACTGCCCCCAGACCACGGCTCCGAGACGGGGCTTAGCATCCTGTCGCCGGTTTGAATTGCCCACTTACTTCCCTCTTGTTAAGCCCCTCCCTAGAGTAACTGTTTGTAGCATCAGTTTTGTTCCCAAGATGGGTTGTTCCAGCAGTTATTGGCTAGGAGATGGTCCGGGCCTGCTCCCAGCTCTCCACCTGTTGCAGATTTCTGGAACCTGCACCATTTACAATGGGAAAAGGATGAAGGAAGAGAAAGGCTGGAAATGCTGGGAGAAAGCCCCATGGGTGTGGCCCCCTCCTCAGGGTCTCTGTGGGGTGTGGTCCACAGGCACCTAACCGGCCAGGGGAATAGGCATGTTAGCCGTGGCGGGCCCACAAAATGCGGTCCAGAGGGCCCTGTGTGTTCCCACACAGTGTAGTTTCCTGCCAAGGGTGGGCCTGGAAACCAGGCTACATTCAGGGGATTGTGTCAGGCCGCTGCTACCTGGGTGGGAGACGCAGAGCAGACCTCGCCGTGGTCTGGAGTCTGCGGGGGTGGGGATGGGAGCGGGGTGTTTCCGTATACTCTCCACCTTCCACGTGCAAGTTCAGGGTTTGCTCTGCAGAGGGTGCTTGCCGCCTGTCCTGTCTCCCCCAGCTCCCCTCCCCTGCACTGAGCGATCAGCAGATACCCTAAAACCAGGGAGGAGCGGTGTGGCCTGTCCTGGGTGCTGAGTGGTGCTGATGATAGCTTTGTTCTGTAACCCCTAGGTCCCAAAGATGGCATAGTGATGAAGGCCCCTTCCAATGACCGGAACGTCTTTACCCGAGGGTGCCTGCCTGGGCCCGTGGCATCGCGTTGAGCCAAAGGAACTTGTCTACCACGTCCCGGAAAACGTCTTTCTCTCCTAATTCATGAGCCAGCAGGATGCGGTCGCCGCGCTTTCAGAACGCCTGCTCATAGCTGCATACAAAGGCCAGGCGGAGAATGTGGTTCAGCTCATCAACAAGGGTGCCAAGGTAGCGGTTACCAAGGTAACAAGAGAATAAACACTTTAGCCATTCCCTGGGGAAAAGCCTGCCTCTTAAGCATTGTCCATAAAACTGTTGTGTTTCGTTCAGTTTTCAAAGAACTGGTTGGTTTTGTTTTTTGTTTCCAGTGCTGGAGGTTTGGGGAGAAAGAAGAAGGATTAGAAATGCTTTCGTTGCTATGTTTCAAATGGAGTCACTCGTAATTAGCATTTGACCCTCTTTAAAATCGCAGTGTGGATTTTTCTCACCTACTTCTTTAGCCAGATGGACAAGAGATCTCTCTGGAGAAATTGGGGCACAAGAACTTACTGGGTAGAGTGTGTGAGAATCACGTTAGGCTCCCTTGGGAGGCCTGTGGACGACGGGGCAGCCCAGACGCCATGCAGAACCTCACTGCTCCCATCTGGACAGTGATGGGCTTGGACCAGATGCCTCCCAATGACCTCTTTAGGCAGATTTCACGTGGGTCAGTGAGAATGTGTGGCAGGCTTTGGAGAGCATTGCTGACCCCTCACCAACAGATGACACCATGGTAGACGAGAGAATGCACAGGCCCAAGGGCAGTTTTATAGCAAAACTGAGGTAAGGCAGGCTCTACCCAGTTAGGTGACAAGTGCAAATACATAGACGAAGTAATGCTGACGGCAAACGGTATTACTCTAAGCACTTCATAGGCCTCTAGAAGAGGTTCTTTTTTCATCCTCACTTTAGAGATGAGGAAACTGAGGCACAGAAAGATTGAAGTAATTTACTCAAGGGGCCCCCAGCTGCTGAGTGGCAAAACTGCAACTTGGACCCAGTTATGACTCCAGAGCCCCCCACTCCAGGCCACCCCAGAGAGAGCCATGGAGAGAGGCGAAGTTTCATTTTCAAATAGTAACGTCTGTTGACCTCTGACCTCCTACGGCAAAGATTGGCCAGCTCACATTTTTGGTTAGTCACGTGCAGTCTGTGTATTTCCTGCTTCTGATGTGTGCTTTTTCCAGCACCACCAAGCAGTTAACTCAATTCTGGCAGTATCTGTCTGGAGATAGCATCAGCTCTCACAGGCTAAGGGCTCAGTCCCATAAGACTGCTTCAGACACCAGTCACAAGTCCAGGTTGTCACCTGTGCTTCTGACTGACTGGCTATAAATCAGAGGTTCCCACAACTCACTCCTTGGGTTGAATTAATTGGCTAAAGCAGTTCACAGAACTCAGGAAAACATTTTACTTACCAGATTACCAGTTTATTATAAAAGGATATAACTTAGGAACAGGCAGATGGAAGAGATGCAGAGGGCAAGGTATGGGGAAAGGAGGCTGAGCTTCCATGCCTCTGAGCGCACCACCCTCCCAGCACCTCTGTGTGTTCACCAACCCGGAAGTTCCCTGAACTCTGTCCTCTGGGTTTTTACGGAGGCTTCATTACATAGACATTATTTACTAAATCATTGGCCATTGGTGATTGATTCAACCTCCAGCCTCTCTCGCCTCCCTGGAGGTCAGGGAAGTGTGACTGAAAGTTCCAACCTGTAATCACTGTTGGTTCCCTTGGCAACCAGCCCTCCATCCTTAGGGCTTTCCATAAGTTATCTTATTAATATAACCTCAGGTATGGTTGAAAGGAGGTTATTAGGAATAACACACTCCTTTCACCTTTATGGCTCTGGAGCTATTTCAGGAACTGATAGCAGAAGACCAACTATTATAACAAAAGATGCTCCCGTTGCTCTTATCACTCAGGAAATTCCAAGGAGCTGTGAGGAGCTGTGAGCCAGGAACGGAGATTAAGAGCAAATCTGTATTTCTTTTTTCTTTTAATTAATTTATTTTTTATTTATTTTATTTTTGGCCACGTTGGGTCTTCATTGCAGCCCGTGGGCTTTCTCTAGTTGCGGCGAGCAGGGGCTACTCTTCATTGTGGTGCACGGGCTTCCCATTGCAGTGCCTTCTCCTGTTGCAGAGCACGGACTCTAGGCGCACGGGCTTCAGGAGTTGTGGCACGTGGGCTCTAGAGCACAGGCTCAGTAGTTGTGGCTCACAGGCTTAGTTGCTCCACGGCATGCGGGATCTTCCTGGACCAGGGCTCGAACCTGTGTCTCCTGTATTGGCAGGTGGATTCTTAACCACTGCGCTACCAGGGAAGCACTGTATTTCTTATTGTAAGTCACAGTATCACAATGCTGGTCTCTAGAGAGACTGAAAGTCTTTGGGTACTCAAAGTTCACTCATTAGCCTAACAGCACTCTGACCTAGGTGGTGACTAGGTTGTATGGAATCCAGGGTGAAGGGAACCTTGACTCAGGCCTCAGCATGATCTAACCACAGCTCTTCAGGACCCAGGCAGTCACACATGGGAGAAAGTACAGGAACTCTGTAGTTAGGGCACATGTGTACACATTTTCACTTTGCTGTGTTTGCTAATTGTGCAAGTTGCTTAACTTCTTTGAGCCTCAGTTGCCTTATCTGTAAAATGGGGATAATAATACCAACCTTTCAGAATTGTTATAATAATAACTTATTAAAGCACTTAGCTCATAGTCTGCAAGTTCTCTTTTTTAAACAGTATCATTTGCTTTTTAAAAAACAGCTTTATTGAGGTATAACTTACATGCCAAAAAGCTTACCCATTTTAAGTGTGAAATTTGATAATTTTTTTAAAAGTATTTATTTATTTGGCTCCGCCAGGTCTTAGTTGCAGCGTGCGGGATCTAGTTCCTCGACCAGGGATCGAACCCAGGCCCCCTTCATTGGGAGCGTGGAGTCTTAACCACTGAAACACCAGGGAAGTCCCTGAAATATGATAATTTTTAATGTATTTACAGAGTTGTGCAACCAACACCATGTTCTAGTTTTAGTACATTTCTAATTTTAGAATCCCAGTAAGAAACTCCATACTTCTTAGCTCTCATTCCCCATTCCCATCCCCAGCTCCTGGCAACCATTGATCTACTTTCTGTTTCTACAAATTTCCCTTTTATGGACATTTTATATAAACAGAATCATACATTATGTGGTCTTTTGTGTCTGGGTATTTTCATTTAGCCTACTGTTTTCAAGGTTCATCTGTGTTGTAGCATGCATTTTCTTTTATTGCAGAATATTATTCCACTATATACATATATCACATTTTGTTTATCCAGTCATCAACTGATGGACATTTTGGGTTGTTTCTGGTTTAGAACTATTACGAATAATGCTGCTGTGAACATATTTGTTCTCATTTCTCTTGGGTAGATACCTTGGAGTGGAATTGCTGGTTCACATGGTAAATCTATGTTTAACGTTTTAAGGAACTGCCAAGCTATATTACAGAGTATCTACCATTTTACATTCCCAACAGCAGTGTATGAAGCTTCCAGTCTCTGTGTCCTCACCAATGCTTGTTATTATTTTTTTTTACATCACTTGCTTTTTAATAATTATCAAAGTAAAGCATGCACATAGAAGCTTTAAAAGAATAAGTTCAAATACCGTTAAGAAGGCTTTTAACAAATACTCCAATCTGCTCCTCTGCAGAAAAAACTTTTAAATTTTTCAGATTTCTTTTTCCCCTGGCATTTATTTTAATATTTCTAATGAATATGCAAATACTACTAATTTGATTAATCAGTTCAATTTTTAATTTAAAAACAATTTAGGTATATTTTAATTTTTATGTTGCACATACCCATAAGTTAAAGCATCAGATATTTTTACTATGTTTGCCTTCCAGTTTTGATTCTCCGTAGGCAATTACTTTCAACTCTTTTGGTAGATTCTTTTTTTTGCGGTACGCGGGCCTCTCACTGTTGTGGCCTCTCCCGTTGCGGAGCACAGGCTCTGGACGCGCAGGCTCACGGGCCCAGCCGCTCCATGGCATGTGGGATCTTCCCAGACCGGGGCACGAACTGACGTCCCCTGCATTGGCAGGCGGACTCTCAACCACTGCGCCACCAGGGAAATCCAGTAGATTCTTTTAGTGCTTACATCCATAAAGATATCGTGATACTGCTAAATCTTGATTTTTTCCATTTTTGGCATTATCTGTTTAACGATGTGAAAAGCGATGATTTAAGATTTAGCTTTCTTTCCCTCTCCTGCCCTCTCACACATACTTTCATAACAATGACCTCAGCATTTCATTTTTACATATTTTAACCAGTTTATTCCAGTTATAGCTGAGCCCTGTGGTAGGTACTATCATAACATTAACTTTTTTGCAATAATTTGTTTACCCTGGTGTTTATAATTGTCTTATATTTATTTCTTTAGTTTTGTCTCTTACTGTCACTAATCGTCCCCATCTGTGTAATCTCTGGATGTGCAGAATGTTCGGTAGTCTCTCCACTGATTCTCCTGGAAGAGCTGTCCCCTGGAGCCCCTTCCCCTGCTTCAGTCTGCACTGGAGGCTCTCAGCCTCTGGCGGCTGTCTGAGGATCTGCCTTTACTCTTACCCTAGGGATTCCCCTTACCGCTTTTATATATGTTGACTTTGTATTTTCTGGGCCCCAGTGCCTTTCTCCTTCTTTGTTTTGTTGTGGTACACCCTCTAGTGCAGTGCTGTCTGAGAGAACTTTCTGTGATGGTGAAATGTTCAATATCTGTGCTGTCTAAACAGAGTAGCAACACATGGCTGTTGAGGACAGTTGAACAGAAGAGTTTGAACTGCGCGGGTCCACTTACACGTACATTTTTTTCAATAGTGAATACTATAGTACCATGTGGTCGGTGGTTTGTTGAATCTGCGGATTTGCAGCCGCAGATACTGAGGAACCATGGGTATGGAGGACCTGGGAATATGAATATCAGTTATACTCGGATTTTTGACAACGCGGAGGGTTGGCACCCTTAACCCTCATGTTGTTCAAGGGTTGGCTGTACTTGAAATGTGGCTAGGATGACTGAGGAACTGAATTTTAAATTTAATTAATTAAGTTTAAATGCCATGTGTGGCTGGACTACCACATTGTTTGGTTTTTTTTTAAGGCTCCACAAGTTGAAGTTACATTTAATTTGTTTAGTTATATTAAAACACATATATATTATGTGTTTATATTATTATATAAACACATATATATAAACACACACATATTATTATATATATGTATATATATTATGTGTATATATTATTATATAAACATAATACCAAGCTTAATTTTAGGTATTTAATATTCACTTGCATCATGTGGACTTTCAAATTTATTACATTTTTTAATTGGTTAATAATTTCGATTTACAAGCAGCTCATGCAGCTCAATATCAAAAAAACAAACAACCGAACCCCAAAATGAGCAGAAGACCTAAATAGACATTTCTCCAAAGAAGATATACAGACTGCCAACAAACACATGAAAGGATGCTCAACATCACTAATCATTAGAGAAATGCAAATCAGAACTACAATGAGGTATCACCTCACACCAGTCAGAATGGCCATCCTCAAAAAATCTACAAAGAATAAATGCTGGAGAGGGTGTGGAGAAAAGGGAACCCTCTTGCACTGTTGGTGGGAATGTAAATGGATACAGCCACTATGGAGAACAGTCTGGAGTTTCCTTAAAAAACTAAAAACAGAACTACCATACGACCCAGCAATCCCACTACTGGGCATATACCCTGAGAAAACCATAATTCAAAAAGAGTCATGTACCACAATGTTCATTGCAGCACTATTTACAATAGCCAGGTCATGGAAGCAACCTAAGTGTCCATCGACAGATGAATGGATAAAGAAGATGTGGCACATATATACAATGGAATATTAGCCATAAAAAGAAATGAAACAGTTATTTGTAGTGAGGTGGATGGACCTAGAGACTGTCATACAGAGTGAAGTAAGTCAGAAAGAGAAAAACAAATACCGTATGTTAACACATATATGTGGAATCTAAAAAAAAAAAAGTGGTTCTGAAGAACCTAGGGGCAGGACAGGAATAAAGACGCAGACGTAGAGAATGGACTTCAAGACACAGGGAGGGGGAAGGGTAAGATGGGACGAAGTGAGAGAATGGCATGGACATATATACACTACCAAATGTAATAATAGATAGCTTGTAGGAAGCAGCCACATAGCACAGGGAGATCAGCTCCATGCTTTGTGACCACCTAGAGGGGTGGGATAGGGAGGGTGGGAGGGAGATGCAAGAGGGAGGAGATATGGGGATATATGTATATGTATAGCTGATTCACTTTGTTATAAAGCAGAAACTAACACACCATTGTAAAGCAGTTATACTCCAGTAAAGATGTTAAAACATTTTTTTTCATAGATACCTTGGATTTTTTTTTTTTTTTTAGCGGTACGCGGGCCTCTCACCGCTGTGGGCTCTCCCGTTGCGGAGCACAGGCTCCGGACGCGCAGGCTCAGCGGCCATGGCTCACGGGTCCAGCCGCTCCACGGCATGTGGGATCTTCCCGGACCAGGGCACGAACCCGTGTCCCCTGCATCGGCAGGCAGACTCTCAACCACTGCGCCACCAGGGAAGCCCCCCTTGGATTTTTTATATAGTATACTGTCAAACCAAACATAATAAAATGTCTTCTTTATGAAAAAATCTTATAAAACTTATTTAGTTATCTTCATCAATAATCTACCATATGTCATTTATTGGCTACCATATTGAATAGCACAGCTCGAATGCCTTCCTGAGAATGAGCGCACAGGAGAGACTAATCAATTTTAGACACAATCTATTGCCCCTTTCTCTCCCACATTTCTCCCTATGTAGTTGTATCACAATTTTGGAGCAGATCCACAATTAGTGTGATTATATAAATACTCTTCACTGGTGAGCCAGTAATTGTACTATCATTACATTTCCATTGTTTGTATAACTTGCTGCTTTCCCTGAACTTGATCATTGCCTTGATTTTTAAATTTGTTTAGTTTTATTCAAACGTATAGTTAGATGTTTCCTCTACCTTTCAACTCTGTAAAACAGTTCTTAGGGGGAGTTCCCTGGTGGCCTAGTGGTTAGGAATCCAGGCTTTCACTGCCATGGTCCAGGTTCAATACCTGGTCAGGGAACTGAGATCCTGCAAGCCGTGTAGCGTCGCTGGGGAAAAACAAAACAAAACCCGTTCTTAGTGTAATTTCCATGGTTAAGCCTATCACATATTTACCAGTTTTATTCTTTTCCTGGAGATATCCCTTCTGGAGTCATCCATACTTCTGTTCCAGTTTGATCTGGGCTACTCTCTAGTTCTGATGCATGGAGTCATCCTGAGAATTCCTTTCACCTCTCCCCTGTGTTAGACCCCCTGTTTGCCAAAATCCATGTCACCCTCATTTTGGTGGTGCATATCCTCTGGCAGTTTCCTAAGAGAGGGCACATGGGAGACAAATGTTTTGAGAGTCTGCATATCTGAAAAGAGAATCTTTATTATACCCTCTCATTTAATTGACAATTTGGTATGAAACCTAGAACTTCGAAGGCAATTTTGTTTTATTGTTTTTGAGTGTTGCTGTTGGGAAGTCAGCTCATAGATTCTAACTTGCAGCTGCCTCCTGAAAGGGCTTTTGTATCCACTGTGCCCCCGAAGGCCTGCCCACTCAGAACCCAGCTCATGAGCCTCCACCACCAGGAAGTCCACCGAGAATGGTTCTGTGCAGGTGCCCTGCGTGGAACTCACTTCCTCTGCACTGGTGCAGCACTTGCTGTGCGTTGGCTCTGAGTCCCTCATAATTGCATACCACTCTGTGGGTGCTCAGAACTCCCCAGCAGACTATCACTCTGACCTGGGCCAGTTTCTCTTTTGTATTTCTCTGTGTTTGACACAGAAGGAAAGCTCTGGATTTGGAATCCAAAGACCTTGGTACAGGTGTCTGCTCTACTGCTTATTAACTGCTTGTTCATGTAGGCCAGAGTTTCTCAGCTTCTGCGCTATTGATGTTTTGGGCCAGATAATTCTTTGCTGTGGGAGGTTGTCCTATGCATTGTAGACTGCCTTGCAGCATCTCTGGCCTCTGTTCATTAGATGCATGGTACTCCCTTCTCCCTGGTTGTGACGATCAAAAATGTCTCCAGACTGTGCCAAATATCCCCTGGGAGGGGGGCAAAATTGCCCCTTGCTGAGAAGCACAGATGTAGGCAAATTTCTTCACTTTACGGGTCTCATTTTCCTCCCCAAACTGAGAGGATTTCCATAGGGCCTAAATGTGATAACACATGTGGCTGCAGTTACAAAATCTAAGTGGGCACAAAATACTGGGTCTGTTTTTTTAACCCCTCCAGTGCCTAGCACAGTGCTCACTCATTAGGCCCCATGTGTGTCCAGTGAGGCGAGTAACGTTGTTTAGTGTAAGTTGCTTACACTCAGTGCTTACTAGGTGTCAGCTACTCTTGTAAGAGTCTACAATGATTAAGTCCTCTAAACCTCACCACAACTCTGTTCTCATTATACAGATGAGGAAACTGAGGCAAGGAGAGGTGAGGTAACCTTCCCAAAGTTTCAGAAAGTTTCAGGACTGGGATTTGAACCCTGGCCATCTGGCTCCAGAGTTTTTGCTCTTAAACACCATGTTTTCCCTGTGTGTTTATGACTTTGGGTTGGGAACATCCTGTGGGCTGCTTGTTACTAGAGCATCTTCCTTGGCATCTTACACATAGGAGATATAATCTGCAAATGTTTTACTGACTAGTAACTCATGTGCCCAGGTACTTTAATAAAGCACTTTCCCAATAGTGTATTGTACATGTGTGTAACATTTTATACTTTGCAAGTTATTTTCGTATATGTGCTGCTCATCCCCAGAGCTCCATGAGCGTTTTCTTTTGGACTTGTGAGGAAATGGAGGCCCCAAAAGGGAAGTGACATACAAGCTAGGGCATGCCACAGGTGGCACCAGAACCGGGATCTCCTGGCTGCCATGCTGATGTCATCTCTGTTACACCAGGCGCCTCAGATAAGGGCAGCCTCTTCTGTCCTCATGGGGATTTTACCTGGTAGCTAATAGTGTGTGGGTATGATACCTTATCTACCAAGCACGAGTGGAGTTGCCATGCACAGGACAAGTCATCAGAGGCAGTGGGCTTGGGAACTGGGAGTTGGTGTAGAAACTACACTTAAACATTTTAAATTCTTTTTTTTTAAAATTTTATTGGAGTATAGTTGATTTACAATGTTGTAAATCAACTCCAGTATCTTTTTAAAGAACTTTTAGGAAGCTGGTCCTTGGGGTGTTTCACCACAGCTTTCGTTTTCTCTGAAAGTAACCAGACAGAGGTTATTTGATGCAGCTTTAGTTAAGAAAAATGCAGTTTCATTCATAAAATTAATGTTTATCAAACTTCTGTTTGATACCTACCACCACCCCTGAGTAATGACATAGGATTTAGATGATTAAGAAGTACAGACCGCAGGGCCTCAAGGCATAGAAAGTGAGCCCCCCAGAGTTCACTGCTGAGTGGATGGGCAGAAAACTCAGCAAGAGGCAACATGGGGGGGTAAAACATGGAGGAAGGGAAGGAAGGGAGGAAGGCAAGGAAAAAAAAGAACTAAAGACCGTATGCAAACTTACGCAATGTCATGTGTATCTAATTTATGTAATTTATGTAAAATGTTACATTTGCATACATGTTCATGCACAAAGAAATTGGAAAAAAGTTACATTTATATTGACCAGTTATATCCATTGATAAATGAAAACGGCAAATAGGAAAGTAGCAAGTGATGGGTACAGTCTGATGCATTTTGGTTAAAGCGCAAGTCCACTTCTGTCTGCCAGCCTGCCTCTATTTGTGTGAGCACAGAGAACCCTGGGGAACACAATAGACTGCTGACGCCGTTTGCCTGGCAGTGAAGATGATTAGCTTTGCTTTTATAGATTTTTCCATTGTATTTTTCCGCTTATTAAAACAAGCATATATTACTTGAGTAATCTGTGAAACATGAAATCAAGCTCAGAAATGTGTGCTGAGTGTCTGTGCCAGCACTGGCCAGTGCTGTATATTTACCATCTCACTGAAATTCTCGCCGCTCAAAAGGCCTGTGCTCCTGTCTGTGTGATACCAAAGGGGAAAGGGAGGCGCTGAGCAGGAAGCAGTTCGAGCAGTTGAGTAACTTCCCAGTTAAGTGGTCAGTAAGCCCGGGGGGAACCAGCCCTGTCTGGCTGCGAGGCCCACGCTAGGACGGCACCTGCGCAGTCCCTGTTCCTTCCAGCACCCCGCCAGCCACCCTTCCCCAGCTGCTTCTCCACATCAATGCACACAGAGAAAGAGGCCATCCTGTGGGAGGGGCTTAGGCCAAAGGCCTTCTCCGCCCCCCACCTCCAACACCACAGACACACCATTCCCAGAGTTTTCAAGCCACTTCAGGAATTCCCGACCAAGGAAGTGTAGTGCAGAGGGTATGACCTGGACCCAGGAGCCAGACTCGCCTGGGTTCAAACGCCAGCGTATTTACTAGCTCTGTGATCTTGGGGAAGTTACTTGTTCCCTTTGTCATTCATATCATCACCTCTGAGGTGAGGGTTAGGTAGTACTGGCTACCTCATGAGGTTGTTTCAGCACCAGCGGAATCAATTATGCGAGGTACTTAGAACAGCCCTTGGCACATGGTAAGCGCTGGATGGGGCAGCCGTTACCAGGCAGTCCTGATGATGCAACAACCAGCATATCTTATGGTCTGAGAGTCGTGGTCCGAGTACCAGGCGGGGAGTCCTGAGGGGAGGACACAGGCCAGTCAGTGCCCTCATCTGAAAAATGAGGCTAATCCCCCGCCTTGCGGGGTTGCTGTGAGGATTAAACGAGATGACAACTGTGTAGCGGTGTCCAGCACTGAATGAAGAGAGAATTCTGCTTCCAGCCGGCCTGCCTACCTGCAGCTAGGATTTGCCAAGCCTCCACAATCGGCAAGAGCCCATTCCTTAAAGTAAACCTCCTCTCATCCATGCTGCTGAATTGATGAACATACTGGGGAATGCTATTCAGCAGCAGAAAGGACTGAGCTACCAATAGAGGAAAGAACTTGAATGACTCTCAAAGCGTTATGCATTTGAAGCCAGACACAAAAGGCCACACACAGTGTGATTCCCTTTGTAGGACTTTTTAGAAGAGCCAAAACTATAGGAACAGAAAATAGATAAGTGATTGCCAGGGACCAGGGATGGTAGAAAGGGATGACCAGGGTGGTGGGAGGTGGGGGTGGGGAGAAAGAAAAGCAGATGGAAATTTGGGGGAGGAAATGAAAATCTCTGTTTTGCTTGCACTGGTGGTTTTCTCTGATTCTATACATTGATCCAAACGCATCAAACTGAATACTTAAAAACGGTGAATTTTACTGAATGTAAATCATACCTTGATTTTTTAAAAAGTAAGCTGTTCTAAATATAGTAATTGTTATATAAGGAAATAAACTTAAGGGGGTTTAATAACTTTGTTCTAGTCATTTGTTGGGGAGGGGGAAATTTCCCCTCACCCCCCCGCCCGAAGTCCTTTTGGTTGGTCTAATAATTAAGTTGACACAGGACCCATCAACAGGAGAAAAGAATTTAATTCATACACACAGAGGTCTCACAGAAATGGGATCCCCGCCCACCCCGTCCCAAAGTGACCAAAGCAGTTTGTTTATATATCATTCTTAGACAAAGGAACAATTATTTGTGAAGAGTTAACAAAACAAAGGGGCTTGTACTTGGGAAAGCAGACTCATGAAAAAGTTTGCTTATACAGCTTTCTTCGCCTTGAATTCTCTAGCTTTGGTAGGAAGGATGCTTTCTATCCCCCTGTTTTATAGGGAGGATATCTTCACATGGGAGATTTATTTCCTGCTGTCAGAGAGAAAGAGGTGGGGTGGTCAGAGTGTTTTTTTAAAGTATTTTTCCTCACCGGCTATTTCTCAAGTAACTTTGTTTTTTTTTTTTTTTGCGGTACGCGGGCCTCTCACTGCTGTGGCCTCTCCCGTTGCAGAGCACAGGCTCCGGATGCGCAGGCTCAGCGGCCATGGCTCACGGGCCCAGCCGCTCCGCGGCATGTGGGGTCTTCCCGGACTGGGGCACGAACCCGCGTCCCCTGCATCGGCAGGCGGACTCTCAACCTGCGCCACCAGGGAAGCCCTCAAGTAACTTTAATTCAAAATAATCACTGTGCTATTGAGGCCTATTTTGGGTGGCCTCACCTGGGCCCCGACACATTTGTAGGTTGTTTGTGGCTCCTGTGGAGCTTTCATATCAGGTATCCCATTACTAGTGAATGACTATGCTCCAATAAATACAAACTTTAAACTTTTAAAAAGAGAACCGCAAATGGTTTGACTGTAGTAACGTCACTTTCCCAAGCATGACTTTTGATCGTGTCTGCAGAAGTGAAGAGCGTGCAGGGCTGGTGGATACTTTGAGCAGCCACTCCCAAGGGAAGGCTGGAGGTGGATAAATGCTGTACATTCACGGCCTCAAGAAATGCAGCCAGAACAGTGGAAGCCAAGGATCTTTTTTGTTGATGTTCATTTGCTTTGGTTTTGATTCTGTGGGAGTGTGTCTAATATTAGGACTTACTGGAGTGGGGTGGGTCTGCACTTGTTCGCCAGCCTGTTGGTTTGTAGTCCTTTCCTGAAAGCTGCCAATCCCCAGTCCCCAAGAGGAGGACGGCGTGAGAAACAGACGCTTACAGGGCCGTTGATCAGATGAAGTGTCCACTTGAGAGAACGTGTTGTCTGTCGCATGCTTCTTCCAGAAGACTCCATACATTTGTTTAAAAAGATATAAAAGGGACTTCCCTGGCAGTCCAGTGGTTAAGAATCCATGCTTCCACTGCAGGGGGCACGAGTTTGATCCCTGGTTGGGGAACTAAGATCCCACATGCCGCGCGGCACAGCCAAAAATTAAAAAAAAAAAAAAAAAAGATATAACCAATTTAAATATTTTGAACAGGTAAGATTAACATTCACATGGTTCTAAAACAGAAGGCACAAAAAGTTGATAAGTCTTTCACACTCTCTCCCAGCGGCTCAGTGTCTCCTTTTCTGAAGGCAACCTCTGTTACCTGTTTCTTGCGTTTTTTTCCTGAGATAGTTTATGCGTATATGTGCAAATAGATGTATCTCTATGTATTGCCCCACAGATTGCTTCTGTAAAAACTGTAGGACACTATACACACCCTTCTTCCCTTTGCTTTTCTTCAGTGAACCGTAATTGGCTTCACCCATCCCCTATCGATGGGCATTTAGATGCTGTTTATCTTCTGCTCTTAGAAATTATGTGGCAGCCACTGACCTTGTCCTGAGGTCTTACTGCACAGCGTGGTTCTGTCTGTGGGACAGGTTTCTGCGAGTGGCACTGATGGGGCAGGGCATAATTACAGGGCAGGCCCTTGTAATTTTCAGAGCTGGAGCAGAATGGCTCTGCGTGGAGCTTGCACTGGTGTACACTCTCCCGGCAGAGAGAGGGGGGCCTGGGAACACTGCCCTTTAAGCGCGCTGTGACCAGTGCTGTACCAGCCCCTCCCTCCTCCCTCTTTTCCTGGCCCTTCTTCCGAATTTATCCTGCCTTTCTCCATTCCTCGCCAGGAGTTCTCGGCAGTGGCTCTATTTGGCCTTTGTTCCTGTCCCCTTCGTCATGGGTTCATAGAGTTTTCTCTTTTTCACCAGCTCTGGCCTGTGTCTAGTGCCAGCTTCCCGGGAGTCAGGGGGAAAAGCAAGGGGTGGCTGATGGGAGGTCAGTGGTGGGAGTCTCCACACATCTCCTCCCCTTCCTCACCCTCCCAAGGCGGCCTGGGACTTCGCATCTCACACGCAGTAGCCAGTGTGTTCTCACCTCCTGAGTGAGGGCTGGGCCTGCGCAGGGCTGATGCAGCCCCGGTCCTGCTCTTGGGTCCACACGCTCCATGGGGGCCCTGAGGGTGCGGAGTTACACGTCAGGTCACACAGAAAATCCTCTTTTTGTTCTCCAACAGCTGGAAGCATCACCCTGTGGGAAGAAAATCTCCACCGGGCAAACTCAGGCCTTTGTAGTTTATTGTCAGAAATCAGGGAAACTTGACATATGGTGGTAATTCTGAGCAACTCGTATAAACGAACACGTGTTCAGATTTTATTTAATCAATTAGTGAGGGAACCAGTAAGATGTTGCAACTGCTTCAAAAGAGAATGCAGAAAAGTACAAATATGCAGGTCTCGGGAAAGCGGAAATAAATTTGCTTATTAGGTATAAAACTGGCCAGTATACACTGAATCTGCTAGACACACTTTGTTGGCATCACCCTCAGGGTACTAAGACTTACAGACTTGTGAAATAGCTCAAAGACAAGGAAGATGACCCGGAGATGACCTGGAATTGCACTGCGCCTGAAATGGGGCACTTAGTCATCTCTCTCGCTTTCACCCACTTTATATTTTTATTTTTAAATTCTTTTCATTTTTAAAAATTATAGTAAAATATACATAACGCAAAACTTACTACTTTAACTGTGTTTAAGTGTTCAATGGAATTAAGTCCATTCACATTTTTGTGCAACCACCAGCCCCATCTATCTCCAGAATTCATCTTCCTGACGGAAACTCAGTACCCCTTAAACACTTCCACCCCACACCCCCCTTGCCCTGGCAACGACAGCTCCACTTCCTGTCTCTATGACTTTGTCACCCGTTTAAAAATCTCCCAATTTTTCCTTCCCAAGAGCAGAGGCAGAGAATCACTTCACCATCTCTGTGACCCTGGCCTCCTTGAACCTTGGTTTCCTGTCTGTAAAATCAGCCTAACCCCTACCTCGGGGATTTGCTGTCAGGGTCAAATGAGGTGATCCATGCAGAGTGCTTGTACAGTGTAGTAAGGATGTGGAACGAGCTCAGAGGAGGGTAGTTATTATCATAATCACTGTTTTCTCACTTGCATCCGTGGTCCTCAGAGGCACAGAAGTTCCCCTCGGTAGGTCGGCAGTTTTCAGTATTGACCACATGTATGATCACCTGGAGAGCCTTAAAAAGATACTGATGCCCAGGTTCTGATTTAACTGATGTGGGGTGTGGCCGGGCTTGTTTCACAGCCCCCATGACTCTAACGAGCAGCCGGCTGGGAACCAGCTCACTGCTCCGGGCCTTCCTCCCGGGAGCCCGGAGCCCCGTGTGTGGGACGGGGCAATGCTCTCTGCAGAGCGCTGCCAAGTCGGTGGTTAGATGCCTGGAATTCATGGCGCTTTTTG
Organism: Pseudorca crassidens; assembly: GCF_039906515.1. Lineage (NCBI taxonomy): Eukaryota > Metazoa > Chordata > Mammalia > Artiodactyla > Delphinidae > Pseudorca > Pseudorca crassidens. The sequence goes on along the minus strand of NC_090308.1, from coordinate 66,481,613 downwards.
TGGAACACCACGGAGTACTGATATTATCGATGCCGTAACGCAAGCTAGAAACAAGTTCACCTGCAGGAGATCCACGTCTTGAGCGTGGGAAGGCAAATGCATGCTGTGAATTGTCGTGTGGCCCACCTGTGAGACGTGCGTGGCACGTTGCTGGGTTAATACTAGGAAAGGCTCAGTGAGGGTTCACTTAGGATGATGAGGGTGTTAGGTAAGCTAGTGTTTCCCGCAAAGGTAGGGGGCGCCCCCCGGAGATGCTCCTTTGGGGGAGGGAGAGGGCAGTGTAAGAATTGGTGTCATGGGTCAGACTTAAGTCCCTGCCTGGGCCTGAGGGGGAGACGTGCTGTGACTGAGGAGAGCAAGCCTCGAAACGTCGGGGATGGACCCTTAACACTGACTCAAGCACCTCAGGAGAGGCAGCCGTCGCCGCTGTTGGAACGGGAGTCCGGGGTCAGCCCTGAGTCTCTCGGCTGCTTGCTCGTGGCCTCTGGGGAAGTCTTGGGAGGGGTGCCTTGCTCTGCGGGGCCTCTTCTGTTGCCCTCTTGCTGTGTCTGCAGTGGTGTTCAGCGGGGGTGAAGGCAGGCCCTCTTTCCCCAGCTCCGGGCAGGCCTGCTGGGTGCGGTGGCCCAGAGGCCCAGTCCGTACCGGGGTGTTCACACAGCAAGTCAGCTGCATGTCCCATCCCTGGGTCTGTCTGTGCAGTGTATGCTCCGTTGCCTTAGCAGTCTGTGCTGAAAACGGAAGCCTCAAGCTGCACAGCTGACTTTTATAGCCCAGATTAATGTACTGGTAACACTCCCTAAGTACCTGTGTCTTTCCCGAACGAAACGCATTGGAGGATCACTGGTTTCCAGGCCAGTAATCGTCCTGTTGTAAAACTTCCACGAAGTGTCATCACCTAATCCACGCTCTAGGGTTGCTATAAAATAAGGAAGCTAGAGAGGAAAGAAGCTTTAGAAGCTGCTGAGTTGCCCACTTGGGCCTCTGCTCAGATGCCAGTGCAGATGGTCTGTTGGTGGATTCTCTATTAGTTTTCTTCTTTCTCTTTTCTTACTCTTAAGCTGTAATGACTTCGGTTTCAGAAAATAAATGAAGCCAGGAACTTGTTTGGAGACTGAAAATTCTTTCTCAGCAGGCCTGTTGGTTTGTTTCCAGTGAGAGCTGGCTGTTGCATGTTTAAGTTGTTATAAACCAAGGATATAAACCAAGATGGGTGAGTAGGTGGTGACTATGCCTGGTCTTCTTTCAGCCTGTGTTTCCATCAAATAGAGCAACGTGTAAAGAATTCTACACCATGAGCAAGTGAAAACGCAAGGCTGATTCTACATCAATCAGTGTAATCCCCATATCAATAGCTGTCTTAGTCTGTTTAGGCTGCTGTAACATAATACCACAGACTAGGTGGGTAAACAGCAAACATTTATTTCTCACAGTTCTAGAAGCTGGGAAGTCCAAGATAAAGGTGCTGGCAGATTTGGTTCCTGTCTGTGGGACAGGTTTCTGTGAGTGGCACTGATGGGGCAGGGCATAATTACAGGGCAGGCCCTTGTAATTTTCAGAGCTGCAGAAGGCCCTCTTAGGGCCCTCTTCCTGGCTTACAGACAGCCACATTATTGCTGTGGAATATTAGTCAGCCTTAAAAAGGAATAGAATTCTGATACATGCTGTGACATGGATGAACCTTGAAAACATTATGCTAAGTGAAATAAGAGAGGCACAAAAGGACAAATATTGTATGATTCCACTTGTATAAGGCACCTAGAACAGGCAAATTAATAGAGATGAAAAGTAGCGTGGGGGGAATGCCCTGGCAGTCCAGTGGTTAGGACTATGTGCTTTCACTGCCGAGGGCCCAGGTTTGATCCCTGGTCGGGGAACTAAGATCCCACATGCTATGTGGTGAGGCCAAAGTAATAAAAAAGAAAGAAAAGAAAAGTAGGATAGAAGTTAGCAGGGGCTGGGGGAGAGGGGAATTATTGTTTAATGGCTACAGAGTTTCTGTTTGGGATAATTAAAAGTTCTGGAATTGAATAATGGTGATGATTGCACAACATTGGAAATATACTTGATGCCACTGAATTATAAAGTAAAAAATGGTTAAAATGGTAAATTTTATGTTATGTATATTTAACCATAACAAAAAAAAATTTTTTAGTTCACCCAAGAAGCAGAAAACTTAAATAGTCTAATTACCATAGAAAAGATTAGAAATGTGATTAAAGATGCAACCTTTAAAAAAGCGCTAGAGCCAGATGGTTTCACAGCCCTGTTCTGTATTTTAACAAAAAAACAATTCCAATGTTGTTTAAACTATTGTAAAGCATAGAGCAAAATGGAAAGCTGGATTTGTGTTATGAAACCAGTGCAACCTTAATACCAAAACCAGGTAAATATAAATGAGAGTGAGAGAAATAATACAAGAACTATAGAGCAATCCCAATTATGAATTAGAAACAAAAATTCTTAATAACCTTACTTAATAAAATACAGCACATATCAGAATAGTACAATGTGACCAGGTAGAGTTTGATCCAGGAATGCAAGGATGGTTCCGTAATTTATTACACCAACAGATTAAAAGGGAAAAAACCCCACATGATTATATTAACAATTGCTGAAAAGGCAATGATTCCAATAAAAATCAGGAAATAAGAGAGGACAGCTCTTACCTCTCAACCATAGTTCATCAGGCATTGGACCACTGTGCTTTGCTCTGTCAATGTTTCAACGTATTGAAAATGTAGTCTAAGTAGCTACCTGTAAGGAGCATGGAGGCCATTAACTGATACCTTCTAACTTAGGAATAGATGTACTATAGGAACCAATGGGATTCTTTTTTTAAAAATTAATTAATTAATTTATTCAGCTGTGCCAGGTCTTAGTTGCGGCACGCGGGATCTGTTAGTTGTGGCACGCGAGATCTTTTAGTTGTGGCATGTGGGGTCTTTAGTTGTGGCATGTGGGATCTAGTTCCCTGACCAGGCACCAGACCAAGGCCCCCTGCATTGGGAGCACGGAGTCTTAGCCACTGGACCGCCAGGGAAGTCCCTAACCAATGGGATTCTTTACAGCCAATTAAGTTGCTTGAAATATTTTGGTCCTTCTGGTTGGTGGACCTTTCTAGAAGCAAGCCCGACCCTAACAGTTTCTGTATCACCTGAAAAGGAATTTTCTTATTAATGAAGCCATTATGTTTGAATAATTGATTCCTAACCATACACATTTAAAATCATCTCTCCCAATTATTTATGATTATTAGGCCCTCCCCAAAGTAAGACTTAGAGAAACATTATGAAGCTTTTTGGCACTGACCGTTTTAAAAGGAAGGACTGTTATTTTACAGGACAATCCCAGTAGCCCTGCCCGAGTATGATTGGACTGTTGACCCCCGCCAGCGCAGGAATTCTACATCTGCCCCCATTACATTTTGTCTTGTTAAAATTAGCCTGTCCTTCCAATCTGAGATTGTATTGGATCCTGATTTTTGTCATCCAGGGACTTTATTCCCTCGCTGTTTCTTGTCACCTACGGTCTGATTGAGATGTGATGTGTCACTCATTCAAGTAGGCAGGTAGACAAATCACATTTCCAAAAAGGAAAGAAAGTTCTGAAGCCTCTTTACACTATACATTTTTTTAAAATGTAAAGTTTTATTTTCTCACTTTCCTTTTATCCGTGGCACTTTTTCTTTGTCCACTTTCTCCCCTGAATATCTTGATAACTGTGTTTTCATTGAATCATAAGCCTGAGAAGGACTTTGAAGTTTTGGACCCAAATCGACACCATTCCAGGCAGTCGAAGCTCTGGGAATACTGTTTATGATCGGGGACCCTGGGGACACCTAAGAAAGTTTGTGGGGAGCCCTGTAATACAATTTAAAACCGGAACAAGGGGCCAAGTGGCCAGGATTCCAGCTGTTATTTGTTCTGCCACAAATAAAACTTGAGCTCTCGAAAATCACTGACCCTCTGCTAGCCTTACTTATCCTCTCCAAATTAAATTCTCAGACCCTTTTCAATCCGAGTGTTATATTGTTTCTAAAATATGTGCCACTCCTACTTTACTGCTGTTACAGCTTTCTTGCTTCCTCTCTCTCTTTCCTATTTCCTTAATGCTGCAGGTAATACAGACTTTACTCGCCTCAAAAGACTGCATGATCCTGACCTATTGTATTTCTCATGATCTGAAGAAAGGAAGTGTTGTCATTTTGAAATTATTACATTAATTTAGGTTATACCTAAATTCTTCTTGTTGAACTGTTTCCCTTCATGTGGGTCACGTCTCTGCAACTGCCCTCCTTGTAACAACACCCAGTTAAGATGGCTCAATTGTTTTATTGCGTTGAGCTAAGGAGTCTCAATTCCTTTAGCCTCCTTTTGCCCCGTGTGTCTGTGTGAGCTTGAGCAAAAGCATATCATTTTGTTCCAGGAATGGCTAAGCACCCTTTCTTCTCACTTCTCAGGTCCACTCTGTTAGACCAGGCAGCTTCCTTGAGGAGTCAGGGCTCAGCACCCATGGGGCAGGTGTTCATGGGGCGAGTGTTGTCAGTGTGAAAGGCCTGCCCTTTAGCAAGGAGGATCTGAGATACCTAAGCAGGAGAAAGCAGCTGTGACCCAGCTTCCAGGTCCCGACTGGAGTAATGAGTGACCAGGGTCACAGGCCAGGACTCTCGGGTACCATGGAGTCTGTAGGAAGAGAGAGTCTTTCCAGGCTTGTTTCGGTGGCTTGTGGTTCTCAAATTACCCCTGGTTCGCCTCCCTGGGGCTCCGCCCCCCCCGAGGGAGGTGTCTCCAGTGTAAATACCTTGGTCCACCTGGAGTGTCTGGTGAGAGGGATTAAGTGCCACATCTGAACACAGGGAGGAACAAAACACCTCCACTTTCTTTCAAGGTGTATTTTAAGCTGGTTACCTTTGGCTGGTCTCCCTTGTTGGTGGGAGATCTTTATCTGAACAGGAATTCTTCTCTAGGAATATTCCCTGACCGAGCCCCACCCCCTCCAGCTGGGAGTTAGGTTCTTCCAAACGAGTAGCAGGGACTTTTCATTCTGAGCGCCCTTTATGATCACCTGAGAGTGTAATTTACGGGTCACCTGCTGGAACGGGAGTCACTCTTTTGTTACCATGCAGCAGTTCTGCTGGAAATCGGGACCCGCAGGGCTCAACATGCCAGAACAAAGCAGCACCCAGACCAGAGCCCAGAGCTGTTGACAGTGAGGCCACTTTTTTGTAGTTGTTGCCTGGCTACGTCTCAAGGCCCTTTGCCATTCAGTTCCCTGGAAGTGAGTGTGCTCCAAGCCTCTGCCCCTCCCTGGTTGGATCAGGGAAACGTGCTCTCTGCAGGGTCCTGCACCCTCTCTCCCCTCGCTGTTCTCAGAAGGCCCATCCTGACCCCAGGGCAGGTTGGAGGGACCAGCACATTTAAAGCATGCAACGAGGGGTTCATAACCTCCGGCTGCACGTTAGAATCACCTGGAACTTAAAAAACACCCACTCCAAGACCCCACCCTAGGCTGATGGAATCTGGGGTTGAAAGTTGAGATCTTAAAAATATTTTCAGGTGACTCTAATGTGGAACGGCATCGAAAACCGGTGCTTTATGTTAGTGGCTCTCAAAATGTGGTTCTATACTAGCAGCATCTGCTTCTCCTGGGAACTTGTTAGAAATGCAAATTCTCAGCCTCCACCCCAGACCTACAAAATCAGAAACCCTGGAAGGGGGCCCAGATAGCTGTCTTTAACAAGCCTCTGCTGCCCAATAAAGTTTGAGGACCACTATTAATGCACAAGCAAGCTAGTTTCATGTGACCTGTGAATGTAACTGCAAAAGCGCCAATAGAAAAGATGCAGTGGAAGAGATGGGGTAAAGACGATAATCCTTGTATGGGGTGGTGGACTCACAGATGATTTGCTTTCATTTTCCGAATTTTTAGTAGTGTCATTGTATCGTTTATATACTCTCTTACGATACAGAAAGTTCTGGGTTGAGGAGATGCAGTCTTTTAGTGTGTTGTACTGACAGCTGGGGACGAAAGCGTCATGAGGAATGTACCGAGAGGAATGACTCCTGCTGGAACGGTCCCCCCTGGGCAGGTTTTACCTGAGGGCCTGTGGCTGCTCTGGGGAGGATTATTCCGGCCCCTCCTCAGCCCAGGTCACTCATTGGAATCACCTGGGGAGGATGTATAACCCCTGCTGCCTGCGCCCCACAGAGCACTGAGTCAGCAACTCTGGAGGAAGGCCTCAGGCATCAGCACGGGAGGACAGACACACAGACCAACCTCCCCAGGCGATTCAGATGTACAGTGAGAATGGACAGCCTCTCTCCTCATCTGGAGATTCTGAGGAAATGAGGTAATTTGCAAGCACCCTCAGGGGCGATCAGCTGGGAGCCCAGGGAGCGTCCTGAGAGTGGAGCCCTCTGCCAGGGGAGTGTCTCCTCCCACAGGAAGCAGCTAGCAGGGAGTGTGGTGGGCCAGAGCATGCGGGCTGGGGTCAGCTGGCTTAGGGGTGAATCCAGACTCGAGTTACCTGCTGCGTGACATTGAACAAGTGACTGTCTCTCTAGGCTGCAGTTTTCTCATCTGTAAAATGGGCTTAATAATGCTGCCTACCTCCTAGGGTCGTTGGGAAGATTGAATGAGCTAATACATGTAAAACTCTTAAGATGTGCCTACCATGCCGTAAGCGTCCCATAAATGTTAGCTGCTGCTGGCCCTTGCTCTCATCCTTGTTGTGTTAGACCTGCGCGGTCTCCTAGGAGTTTCGACTCGCCCAGGAAACAACAAGAGTCGGAAGTCGATGCAAAACGCAAGAGGTTTATTGAAGGCCGGTGCACCGGGGTTCCTTGGTCCTCACGCAGGAGGTCGAAGAAGGAACCCTTTTGGGCGCGAATATGTCAGTTTTATAGGTTCCCACTTCCCCGTATGTAAATTATAGATTTGGTTGTGTTCTCCTGCTGATTGGTCCCGGCTTAGGCTCGGACCAGAGAGGGAACTTGTCCCCAGCTGCCTGATTGGTCTTTGACAGACACCTTTTTTACATTTTGTTATCTCCCTCCTTCTCCCCAGCTGTCTGATTGGTCTTTGACAGACACCTTTTTTACATTTTGTTATCTCCCCTCCTTCTCGGAAGGGGGCCGGACATCCTGGAAATTCACCCATTGTCTAAGAAGCCCCTATTGTCTGGAGAGTTCTTAATCATTAGCTGGAACAATGTCCCTCGAGTCCCACATTCCCCCCTTTTTCTTGTGACTATTGATTCCAATCATGGAATCTCAACCTTCTGTTCGTAAACTTTGGTACTGTTGTCTTAACATTAGAACTTGTACGGTACTGATACGTTCTCTAATAAATGCTATCAAGCGATTTAGAACACATGGTCCAAAAGTTAAAATCAACAATAAAACAATAAGAGGTCCCAACAGAGTAGAGATTAAGGTGGTAAACCAGGGGGACTTATCAAACCATGATTGAAACCATCCTTTTTCGTTCTCTCTCTCCCTTTGCCTTTTATCTAAGCGTTCCCTTAGTTTATCCATGGTTTTGGTAATGGTTCCTGAATGATCAATATAAAAGCAACATTCTTCTTTTAGAGCGGCGCATAATCCCCCTTCCTTAAGAAACAGCAAATCTAGGCTGCAACACCATTTCTGAAAGTGAGGTGAGTGATTCCTTTAGTTGAGTTATGGAACTTTCTAATGCTCGAAGGTCGATGTCTACAGCCTGTCTTAAACTTGCATAATACTGGGGTTGTTGTATGAGGGCTGTGGTTCCTGTTCCTATCCCGGCAGATATTCCTAGTCCTAGAAGGACAGCCAATGTGAGGGTTACAGGTTCTCTTTTGTTTTTCCTACATATTCATCTAAAAAGGATGAGTCTGAATGGTAGATAAGTCTAGGGACTAATTGCACTAACACACAAAAGTCAGCTGAAGTATTAAGAACCTCTAAAGAGACATAAGGGGTGAGCCCCGTGTTACATGTCCACCATCCATCTTGAGGAGGTACAAGATATCCTGAGCCTGAAGGGAGGCTAAAATCATGACAAAGGTGTCTATGGGACTGGGGAGGTGTTCCTATACAAGTACCATTTCCAAAAACCGAGGACAGGGTTAATTTACTGTTCCCTTCTTGCTTCCATCGACATTGGTCTGAGGAGGTAGAATTAGTATAGTTGGAGCTATATCCTATAGCATCATAATAAGGGGGAGGGGCAGCATAGCAAAGCCAACATGATTTTGTAGCCTCTGGGTTTGTAGCATTGAGAACCGTAAAGGCTGCCTGCACCAAAGAAAGCATCCTATCCTGAGGAGTCCCAGGCTTAACTGTGGGTTCTTTGGATCCAGAGGTTTCATTAGTCTCATTCTTTGTTGACGTAGTTGAAGGGGCCGGGGGAAGCAAAGGGGGGCCAAGTATGGGATTTGGGCCTATTGATATAGGAGCAGGAGTCTCAATCTTTAGCTTAAGGGTCATTAATATTCCTAAATCATATCCCCTCATGTAAAATCTAACGCCCCAAGAATGACCATTTATCCATTTTTTATCTCTTTTTCCGGGATTACTAAAGGAAATTTTAAGGGGATGACACCATCCTGAACATTTACTCCGGTGTCCGGTATCCTCATTATGAGAATAATTAGCCGTTACAGTAATAAAATCCCAAGTTGAGGTGGGTTTCCAATTAGTATCCCCGGTAGTTTCACATCCCCAGCTTTTGCAATAAAAGTTTTCAGTTCCACCACATTTATAATTCAGAGATCAAGGGCGGTGGAACCCGGGGCATACGTAGAAAGTGAGGATACCAAGCATCATTCTTTTGCCTGCATTTTTGCAACCCGGCCCAAACCAATCAGTTTCCGAAACTTTGGAAGGGGCAGTGTTCATATCATGAGAATCTTCTGTATCCCAATAAGGTGCTCCTATAGCCAATTTACAAACATCAGGAAAAAGATCTGGCCACCAGGTCCAGGGGGGTGCAGTATGACTAATGGACCAGGTTACATCTCCAGTCTGAGAAATTACCTGCCAATTTAAACGTTGGGGGAGGTGAGGGCTAAAATCACTTACAGTCAGTAAAGGCAGTAAAACCAAAATTATAAGTCTTAGCTTCCTAGAAGCTTGAGTTTGAGCGGGTTGTCGGTTCTTTGGGCCCGCCATCCTGATGATGCCGTCGCTGGTGCAGCCTTCACATGTGAAGCATGGATCCAGGCAGCGATGCCGTCCACTTTTATGGCCGTTGGGGTGGTGAGGAGGACGGTGTATGGTCCTTTCCATCGAGGTTCCAACGTCTGGGTTCGATGCCGACGGACGTATACGGAGTCTCCGACTTGGAAAGGATGAGTTTCTCCCGGTGTTCCCGGTTGGTAGGCCTTGGCGAGTTGGGACCATATTTCTTTCTGGACCAATTGGAGTCCCAGTAGCCTAGCATATAAGTCAGTGTTATTTTGACAATCAGGTTTTTATTTCTTTTCCTAAAGTGAGGAGGGGAGGCGGGGCACCATATAATATTTCAAAAGGAGTAAGATGGTATCGGGAAGGTGTATTTCTAACTCGGAATAGGGCCAAAGGAAGGAGCACCGTCCAATCGGTACCGCCAGTCTCCAAGGACAATTTAGTTAGGGTCTCTTTTAGAGTCCTATTCATTCTTTCTACCTGACCTAAACTTTGGGGTCTATAGGCACAATGTAATTTCCAATCAGTCCCCAAATATCTGGCCACATCCTGACTTACCTGGGCGACGAAGGCTGGACCATTATCAGACCCTATTACCTTTGATGCTCCAAATCGAGGAAAAATTTCTTCTAAAATCTTCTTGGCTACTACAGCAGCTGTTTCTTTCTTTGTTGGGAAAGCCTCTATCCATCCTGAAAAAGTGTCTACAAAAACTAAAAGGTATTTATTACCGTACCTTCCAGGACGCACTTCGGTAAAGTCCACTTCCCAGTAAGTTCCTGGGCGGTCCCCCCTGAGTCTCTTTCCAGTTTCAAGTTTCCCTTTGTGAGCATTTACCTGTTGACATGGGACGCATTCCTGCACAATTTGTTCAGCTAATTTTGTCATTCCAGGGGTTTCGTACCCGGCTTTTTGTAACAAGGCTACCATCTTTTTAGTCCCCAAATGTGTCCATCTGTGCATCTGTTGTAACATGGATTCTGCTTGCTGAGGGGACAAAGTTCCTTTTGTTGTGGCCGGGATGATTTCTTCATCGCGGCCTGGTTTTTCAGGAACTTTATCTGACAGTCCTAAAATGACTTCTCCCGATGCTATTTCTCGGGCCACTTGGTCAGCCATATTATTTCCCCTAATTATTGGGGTATTTCCTTTTTGATGTCCAGGGCAGTGGATGATACTGACTTTAGTAGGAAGCATGAGTGCAGTCAACAAAGCCACGATTTCGTCTTTGTTTTTAATTTCTTTGCCACCTGAAGTTAGTAGCCCTCTCTGTTGGTAAATGGCACCGTGGATATGAGCGGTAGCAAACGCATATCTACTGTCTGTGTAGATGTTTACTTTTTTATTCTCTGCCATCTCTAATGCCCTCGTCAGGGCAATTAATTCAGCTCGTTGGGCTGAGGTCCCTTGTGGTAGCGCCGCTGCCCATATGACTTGTTTTCCATCTACTATGGCTGCCCCAGTTCGACGCTTACCTTCCTCCAGGAAACTGCTCCCATCCGTGAACCAGGTGAAATCAGCATCAGGGAGGGGCAGGTCCATCAGATCTGGCCTACTGCCGTGTGCTGCGGCTAGTACTTCCTGACAATCATGTATGATGGTGGAGCCTTCCAAGTCAGGATCAGGTAGCAAGGTGGCTGGATTGAGTCCTGTGGCTGGAGCAAACTTGATGCGATCTGAGTTTAGCAACAGGGTTTGGTAATGGGTCATCCTGGCATTAGTTAGCCACCTATCCGGTGGTTGACGGACTACATTTTCCAGGGCATGAGGAGCTGTTATCGTTAGATTTTGTCCTAAAGTTAGTTTGTCAGCATCTTTGACTAGAACGGCCACTGCAGCGATTATCTTTAAACAGGTGGGCCATCCTGATGCCACAGGGTCCAATTTTTTTGACAAATAAGCAACTGGGCGATTCCAGGGACCCAATTTCTGAGTCAATACTCCTTTTGCAATGCCCTTATTTTCGGCCACATATAAATGAAAAGGTTTGGTTACATCTGGCAGTCCTAGGGCTGGAGCTGAAAGTAAAGCTCGTTTGATTTGGTCAAAAGCCCGTTGTTCCTTATCGCCCCAAACGAAAGGAGTGCTGTTTTTGGTTAGGGGGTACAATGGGGCTGCCAGCTCAGCAAACCCTGGAATCCATAGTCTACAGAATCCGGCCGTCCCCAAAAATTCTCTAACCTGCCTGGCGTTTTTGGGAGCCGGAATTTGGGCCACCGTATCCTTTCTGCTCTCCGTGAGCCATCTTTGCCCCCCTTTTAATAGATACCCCAGGTAACTGACCTGTTGTTGGCATATTTGTGCTTTCTTGGCTGAGGCTCTATATCCCAGGGTTCCAAGTTCCGTTAACAGTTTTTCAGTACCCTTGATACAATCTTCTTGGGTCTCAGCAGCTAATAAAATATCATCAACGTATTGGAGTAATGTTACCTGGGGATTTGATTCTCTATATAATGCCAAATCCTGATGGAGGGCTTCATCAAAGATGGTCGGGGAGTTCTTAAATCCCTGAGGTAGCCGTGTCCATGTCAGCTGACCAGACATTCCCGATGTTGGATCTTTCCATTCGAAGGCAAAGTAGGGTTGGCTCAGGGGAGAGAGTCTTAAACAGAAAAAAGCATCTTTAAGATCCAAAACAGTATACCACATATGTTGAGGTGGAAGAGTGCTCAGGAGGTTGTAAGGGTTTGGAACTGTGGGGTGGAAGTCTGCCACCCGTTTGTTTACCTCTCGTAGATCCTGCACCGGCCGATAATCATTTGTTCCTGGTTTCTTTACCGGCAGGAGAGGGGTGTTCCATGCTGATTGACATCTTATTAAGATGCCCAAGTCTAGTAGCCTCTGTATATGGGGACGGATACCGTCTTTGGCTTCTCTACTCATGGGGTATTGACGGACCGTTATTGGGGTGGCAGTTGCCTTGAGTTCCACTAGCACCGGGGGCCGATTTTTGGCCATCCCCATTCCGGCAGTTTCTGCCCAGGCTTGAGGGAACCGAGTTACCCAATCAGTAACATTAACTCGTGAGGATGAAGGCTGCTCGTATAATTTATATTCATCTTCTAATTTCATAGTCAATATTTGAAGTAACCTTCCCTTATTATCAGTTATGGTGGGACCTTCTGGCTGAAAGTGGATTTGAGCCCCTACTTTGGAGAGTAAATCTCTTCCCAGCAAAGGATAGGGGCATTCCGGAATAATCAAAAATGAATGGGTTACTCGTCCAATCCCAAGTTCTACTGTCCTTCGTGTGGTCCATGAATATTGTTTATTCCCAGTGGCTCCTTGTACCCATGACCTTTTAGCTGAGATAGGACCTTATGAGTGGAGAAGGACGGAGTGCTGGGCTCCGGTATCTACCAAAAATTGAACAGGTTCCCCCTCCACTTTAAGAGTTACCCGGGGCTCGGGGAGAGGGTTCGAGCCCTGACTTTCCTAGTCTTCTTTCAATGTTAAGATTTTGTTTTTGGTTGGCCTTCCTCCATTCTTTTTCTTAGGGCATTCTCTCGCCCAATGTCCTTTTTCTTTACAGTAGGCACATTGGTCCTTGTCTAATGGCCGCCTTCTGTCTGCCGTTCGCCCTTCCTGCCTATTTCTATCCCCTATATTTCTTCCTCCAACCACAGTGGCCAGTATCTTACTTAAATTCCTCTCCTGTCTCTTATCCCGTCTTATTTCATGGGCTTCCTGCTCTTTCTGCTTTCTTTCTTCCTTCTCTTCCTCTGTTTCTCTTTTGTTATATACTTTATCTGCCTCTTTTACTAACTCCTGAAGCGAAAATCCCTGCAAGCCATCTAGCCTCTGTAATTTCTTCTTAATATCAGGGGCCGCTTGATCTATGAAAGCCATTGCTATAGTAGCCCTGTCCCTCCGAAGTTGGATCATAAGGGGTAAAGCGTCTAAAGGCTTCCATTAAACGTTCCAGGAACACAGTTGGCGATTCCTGGGGCCCCTGAGTTACTTCCCTTACCTTAGCCAAATTAGTGGGCCGTCTGGCCGCTCCATGGAGACCCGCCACCAGAGCCTGGCGATACATTTTCAGGCGCTCCCTACCTTCCGGGGCATTGAAATCCCAGTTTGGCCTGACGAGTGGGAAACCAGCATCAATCTCGTTAGGCAGCTGGGCAGGTTGCCCATTGGCGCCTAATACATTTTTTCTGGCTTCTAAAAGAACCCGTTGCCTCTCCTCAGTCGTTAGGAGAGTCTGGAGCAGCTGCTGACAATCATCCCATGTGGGCTGGTGGGAGAAAACAAGAGATTCTATTAAAGCGGTAAGGGCCTGTGGATTTTCGGAAAAAGTTGGGTTATGCATTTTCCAATTATAAAGATCTGCAGAGGAAAAGGGCCAATATTGGAGAGGTCTATTCCCTTGGCCATCGGGGGGGCCATATTCTCTAAGAGGTAGGGCAGTGGAGTCCGGGGAGATAGCCCTCCGGCTCCTAGTGCCCACTGAGGGACCCCTTTCTTCTTCCATCATGGATGGTTCCCTTGGTGCCGAGGGCAGTGGAGCTGGGGGTCCTCTAGGTGGTAGGGGATTCGGGGCCGGAGGATAAGGGGGTGGGGAATCCAAAAGCAGCAAATCGGACTGCGGGTCAGGATAAATCGCCTTCGGTAGATCCGGGGCGTCGGGTAGCTTCTCCGTGTTGGGGTTTTTCTTTAAGGCTAATATCTCCGACGCTGCTGATGTATGCGCGGACGTACCTGTTGAGGAAACAAAGGGCCGGACCCACGGAGGTGGGGAGAGAATTAAATCTTCCCAGACCAAGACATATGGTACTTGGTCTGGATGTCCGTGGGGATCTATATTAAATATCTTAGACTTCAGCAGCTTAATCTTGTCTAATAAAAAGGATCCTTCGGGGGGCCATCCTATCTGAAATGTTGGCCATTCAGAGGCACACAAAGTCTGCCACTTTCCTTTCTTTACCTCTACCGAAAAATTATGGGCTCTGGCCCGAACTTCGGTCCAATAGCTTAGGGTAAGGGAAAGAGGAGTCGTCATAGTTTGTCCCATTGTCGTCCGTCAGAGAAGAAGAATAGACCACAATACAGAAACAGTTAAAACTCCACGAAACACATATATGTATGGGCCACCGCGAGCTCGCTTCAAAACCGAAACTTCTTCAGATGGCAGTTATCACCAAGGGAACTGCCGAAACCGAGTGAAGGGGAGACAGAGTTTGCCTCTCCTTCCAGATGAGCCACTAGGGCGTCCCCTAGGGCTCATGGACGCCGGCTATTAGCACGTCTGCCTAGCCAGAGGTCCGATACAGATTCCATAATAAGCCGATTCTTACGGCTTTCCTCCGATAATGGCCCACAAAGAACAAGGGACAAACAGACAATCAAGCTCGAGCTTACCTGGTACCTCCAACTCCCGATGTTCTTGTGGTCCGGGGCGAGTGGAATCCCGGACGAGCCCCCAAATGTTAGACCTGCGCGGTCTCCTAGGAGTTTCGACTCGCCCAGGAAACAACAAGAGTCGGAAGTCGATGCAAAACGCAAGAGGTTTATTGAAGGCCGGTGCACCGGGGTTCCTTGGTCCTCACGCAGGAGGTCGAAGAAGGAACCCTTTTGGGCGCGAATATGTCAGTTTTATAGGTTCCCACTTCCCCGTATGTAAATTATAGATTTGGTTGTGTTCTCCTGCTGATTGGTCCCGGCTTAGGCTCGGACCAGAGAGGGAACTTGTCCCCAGCTGCCTGATTGGTCTTTGACAGACACCTTTTTTACATTTTGTTATCTCCCTCCTTCTCCCCAGCTGTCTGATTGGTCTTTGACAGACACCTTTTTTACATTTTGTTATCTCCCCTCCTTCTCGGAAGGGGGCCGGACATCCTGGAAATTCACCCATTGTCTAAGAAGCCCCTATTGTCTGGAGAGTTCTTAATCATTAGCTGGAACAATGTCCCTCGAGTCCCACAGTTGCTATTGGTCTTGCTGGGCTCACCAGGGCCTGGGTTGAGTTGGGTTAAACTGGTCTTTGAATTAGGCAGGGCCTAGGACAAACCAGTGCTTCAGAAACTTCTTCCTCTTATCATTCATGGTCCACAGTCTTTTCTCCTGTTCCCATGTCTTCCACTGGCCATTCCTAGGGGCGTGGAGGTTGAGACCGGTTGTACCCTTAAGTTCAGGTCATTCAAAGACCCCTCTAAGGATCAGTTTTTATTTTCCCCCTCACACTTAGGGTGGTTTCAGCCTTCTGCGTTTGTCAGGCATGACCTTGGGGTATCCCTGTGTGCTGGGTGGGAGCAGCTACTCCCCTGAATGGCTCTACTTTTGTTGCTTTTCACTACAGAATGTTCTGGAAAACCAACCACATTTCTGGGTGGGTGGTGTGTGTGTGTGGGGGGGGTTGTGTTAGGAGAGCCCAGGGAACAGGAGTGGACAGCTTCAGGGTCAATGGGAAACCAGTTACTACCGCCTTTGCTACTCGCTATAGTTTTACCAGATGCCAGAAAAGGAGCCAGACATGCAAGGGGGACACTGACCCTCCTCAGAGGAGTCCCTGTGTCACTGTTGCAGCTGCTCAGATGCTCGTGAAGCCCCCAGGATGCCTACACCTCCTCTGAGGGGTTGAGACGTCCCCGAACCTGGAGGCTGCAGCCCTCCGGGCCCGCCTTGTCTCTGGTCAAGTGTGGAACTGTGGAATTTGCTCCAGTGACCCTGGGAGGCCCGGCCTGCCCTGTGGTTGAGGAGCGCCGGGATTGGTTTGAGGTGTAGTCCCGCACTCGGGGAGATCACGGCCTAGTGGGAAGGGCCCTCAGAACAGGACTGGTGGTTCCCTGAGGGGAGCCGAAGTGCTGTGGGTGTGGAGAAGGCAGCCGTGAACATTTCTTCTCGCAGAACGGGAGAAGGGTTTTCTCAGTAAAGAAGCCCCTTCCAGAGAGACGTGGAGACGTGGGACCTTGTATTTCAAAACCCTCCGGCAAGGGCCCACCTGGCTATCCAGGTGACCCAAGGTCCAAGTCTTCTCCCAGGTCTGTGCCCTCGAAAACATCTCACTTGTCTCCGAGGCAACGGTGCAGGGGTGTCAGGGAGGAGAGGCAGTGGTTGGGGTGTCTTCAGGGGCGAGGCTGGGGACAGTTGGAGGGAAGGAAACCCGTGATGGATGGTGGGCGTTCCCTCACTTATCCTGTTTGAAGCCTGCGGGGTGAGTAGTGGAGACCGTTCCTGTTTCACAGATGAGGAAAGGGGCTTAGGAGAGTGTCCTGCACAAAATCTCACAGGTGTTACTAGTCAGAGCCGGGATTTGAACGAGGCTTGTCGGGCTCCAGTGCCTCTGGCCTCTCTTTTCTCCACAGAGGGGACTCTGCTGACCTTGGAGGGGGAAGCTGCCTCCAGTCCAGGGCCGCCTCGTTAGTAATATGTAGTTTCTGAAGTGCCCTCCAGACGTGGCCTGGTTGGAACCACATCGGTGTTTCTTCTGATTCTTTGGTGTTCACTTGGGCATACCCTTTCGCCTCCTTGGGCCTCAGCTTCCACACTGTAATATCTGGTTGCTGACAGGGATGTTCCTTGGGGCTCCCCTGACCTGTGGCACCAGCTACTCCTCGGCCTGTGGCCTCCTTCCCAGCCTCTCTCGGGGCAGCTTCTGCCCGCACGGTCTGCACTTTCCAGATGCTCAGAAGCTCTTGTGTCCCGCCATCCTGTCAGCCCTCCTCACAGCACACACGTCTTTCTCCTCACAAATGCAGTGGGCTTCCCCTTGTTTCAGGATGCTCTAGAAGCCTTGTGAAGGTCACTGATCCGATGACCTGGACGAGGACGCAGGACAGGTGGAGCCCGGGGCCAGGCCCAGCGAGGGGGGAACCAGGCTCTCTGGCTCCATCTCATCAGCTGTGGACATTTCGTCAGAGGAGTCAAGGTTAAGCGGCCCGCGCTGAGCACAGTTGCCAGCCAAGGCAGGTCACGCTTTCATCTCATCTCAGACGTTGCCTTTTTATGAAGGCTTTTTATAGCCCACTTTCTTAGGACAAACTTTTTTCTTTTTTTTTTTTTTGTGGTACGCGGGCCTCTCACTGTTGTGGCCTCTCCCGTTGCGGAGCACAGGCTCCGGACGCGCAGGCTCAGCAGCCATGGCTCACGGGCCCAGCTGCTCCGCGGCATGTGGGATCTTCCCGGACCGGGGCACGAACGCACGAACCCATGTCCCCTGCATCGGCAGACGGACTCTCAACCACTGCGCCACCAGGGAAGCCCCAAACTTTTTTCTTAATTAAGAATTCTAATTTTAAAGTGAGCTCTGACCTCTTTCTTTCCAGAATCATTCTGATGCTTTGATTGCATTTCGCGGGTTGAAGTTAAGATCCTTTATTGTCTGCCATCTTGTTTTCCTGCAAGGCTAGTTACCCACGGCAAACTGGCACTTGATCGAGATCATAAATGGGTTTATCCTGCTAGAATATCAGTAAAGGCCTTTGGGAAGTTTTACCAAGATGCGAGAGAGGACTCAGGCCGTGTGAGACCCTCATTCCCCTGGGAGTGTTTCAGCACAGGTGGGGCCGTGCATGGTTAAATGCTGTTTGGAGCTGGGGTGGGAACGTTTCTTCACCGTGAACTTGAGGGAGAAAGCAAAGGCAACATAATGGCTCCTTCAAGAGTTGGAGAATTAGGCGTTTGGCAAGGTCAGTTCTCTAGATGGAAACTGATTTACACTGAAGAGGATTATTCTGAGTGCGACCCTCAGTGTCACAGCTCAGGAGCCCGCTTGCAGGGAACGGTCATCTCTGACTCACCAGCAGGGCTGAGAAGCCCGCTCAGGTGCACAGGAGACGTGCACTCACGTGTGTTCTGCCAGCCACTGGGAACAACCTGGAACCCATCAGTGGGAGAATGAGTGAATGATGTGACAATATTTTTAAAAAACTCAAAAATATAATGTTGGACCCCCCCCAAATTGCCAAATGACATTGTACAGTTTAATACCATTTATGTAAGGTTTGAAGACAAGCAAAACGATGTTCATCTATTATGCGTGGCTACAAACGTGTAGTAAAGTGTAATAAAAGGGACAGGAATGACGGATCCCAAATTGAGCGGTTACCTCGGGGTTGAGGGGAAATGAGATCTGGGAGGGGTTCACGAGGAATGGCTACAGTTTCTCTAATTTTTTCTCAAAGTGATTGGTGGCTGTGTACATTTTAAAATGTTCATATTTTTTGAATGGCTGAAATACTTTGTAATTTAAAAATTTGTTTCTAAAGAGGGGAGAATGTGTTCTAACGGTTTGTCCATCAGTTTCAGTTTTGAGGAATTACTAACTAGACTTCTCTGGGGCTGATTAGCTTGACTCTTTGCTGCTCTCCCATCTCTTACCCCATCAGATTCACTGTGGCCACTTCACCATCCCTGACTATCAAACCAGTGGGGAAATAAGAGAAAACTTGAAAGCCCTCACTTTCCTACTTGCTGGTTGGATGAGCGGGGAGTGGAAATTATGCACTAAGGGAAGTCTCCACATTTTGAGCATATTTTGTTCCTTGATCACAGTGCCAATAGCCAAGGTTAACCAAGACAAACTTGAATTCTGGATGAATCCATAAGAATCTCCTGCCAAACTGAACGGGGGGGGGGGGGTGTGGGGGTGGCAGGGAGCGCTACTGTGCAAACCTTGCTCTAGGCTCCCCGCCCCCAGGGGAAGAGCGCGTGACGTCTTGTTCTGAAATCAGTGTTTGCTCTGCATTGACAGCATGGCCGGACCCCCTTGCATCTTGCTGCCAATAAGGGCCATCTTTCTGTGGTCCAGATCTTGCTGAAGGCTGGCTGCGACCTCGATGTCCAGGACGATGTGAGTAGAAGCCATCATTCTATCAGGGCGTGGTTGTCAAGGGGGCTTGTCTGCCTCAGATCCCACAACATGTAACTAGCTATGAGGGGAGGGAGGGGGCGGTAGGAGATGCTCTCCAGCACTTTGTAGCTTCATCTTGGTGGGAAGAACTTCCTCTTGAAGGTCTGCTGTGGGCCCCATTCTCAGTAGCAAGGTCGAGTTTGGGAGTGTGAGCTGGTCTTTCCATCATGGTTCCTATCTAGTGGTAGTATTTCCTGTCTAGTATTATTCAAGTGCAGAGCCTCAAAGGGCATCTTGTCTGTGTCCTGTCTCAGTATGAAGGAGCACCCCCCCCCCCCCCCCACACACACACATACACACGAGTATAGGCAAGGCTTGCTGGAAATGTGTCATTGACCAAACTTATAACTGGAGAAAAGGTGAAGCTTAAAAACGTAATTTTTTAATTTTCTCGCCTTGATTTCTCTTATTCTGTATACGTTCAGTTAAAAAGGACCTATTTAAAGAAACAACAGCACACTGATCTCATGGAATCTGAGAAAAAGGAGGCCTCCAGAAAGAGTTCACTCTGGTGCTCTGCCATGATTGAAACTCAGTCTCTGAGTTTCTTTAGTCAAATTATCTAGAAAGAGATTCCAGTGGCTCTTTTGGAGTCAAGAATCCATTCCTGAGTAACTCAGCAGTGGCTGGCATGGGGTCACCGAGTGCATAGGGTGGCCCTGTTGGGTCTTTGAAGAGGGTGAACTCTCTAAGAAGGGGATGTAGAAAAGATTATGTAAATTGCCGTCCAGTGAGCTATTAGGAAAATATCCTAATGATAATCTGATTGGAAGCTATTTTCAGAAACTCTCAATTCTGTTTCTAACTCTAATTTGTATAGTAGGACTCAAAGGAGAAAGAACTTTTGTGAGGAACGCAGAATCTTGGAGAGTTAGTATTTATAAACCCCTTCCAGATTCACCTGTGATCTCTGTGGTTACAGAACGTTATCAGATTTCAGACACTCAGGTGGGCTAGGGTGTGGGTTACCATAGCGCTTCGAGGTTTCCTTGAGTCTCTGTGTAATGTCCTAAAACTTGGCAAACACATCAGTTGAGAAGGACAGCATTCACAAAGAAATAACCAAGTATGTCATATACACGGGCATAAGGCTGTCAGTGTCATTCATAAATTTCTGGTTATATCTGGAACCTATTGAGTCATCAAGGATATTATTTTCAAAAGATGCTGATCTAGCTTTAAGCTGTTGATTTCTACCCTGGGTCACAACACTTTGTTCTTTCCTTGCACTGTAGCCATCATAACATACCTGATTATATCTTATCCTTACATGACAGGAGCAAAAATACAGGGAGAGAGAAAAGATTCTGACCACAGGAAACGCAGGGCATTCAGTGCTTGGTGCAAATATGTCAGGCTGCATCTGGTTTTCTCTGTATAATTGAAGCCCTTGCTTGCCACGGTGGCAAGGCTGCAGTACCAGGCATGCTAACCCATCCTGACCCAACACTCCTGTCTCAGGTCCTGAGCTGCGAGTATCACTGTGTTCTCCTGAAGCAAAAGCCATGCTGACTTTCTAGAACTACTGCTGTTTATATCAGGCAAGATAGGAAGTAAAAACTCAGGAGCCAAGGCAGCCAAAGGGGGACATGGCCGCAGAAGGAAAGCCAGCTCTACTTTCAGAGAGGAACTCTTTCACTTATTGAAATCTTTTTTTTTTTTTTTGCATCTTTCCCTTGGTCTAGACGATGCGTACATTGCTTCTCCCAGGTAGCTTAAAACAAAACGAACAACAAAACAGTGTAGAAACAGCTGGGAATGGAGAACGTAGAATTGATCTTTACTAGTTCTGAAGTAATGCATTTGCCAGAATATGGTTCATGTGTGTCTTCTATACGTTTACTGTGCTTGTTGATCAGCCTTGAAACTCATGTAGGAAGTCAAGGAAGAAAACTCTTTATGAGTGCTCTTTAAAGAAGCTGGTGGGAGATTAAGTATTGGAAAAAAATCATTTCAGAAGTTACCTATCTTGGGTGATGGGTAGCGATAGAGAAGGTTAATGTTATGAAGAATTTACTCCTAACTTCATGTTCTACAGATACTGTGCTTTATGTCATGGTAAAGACTGAGAATTAGTTGAAGAATGACCTCCAGTGCCCTGGAGTGGGGTTATTATGAATTTGAACCTGTGGAAACCAGTTCTTTAGAATATGCAACTCCAGGGGCAAGTTCCCTCTTGCCTCCTGCCAACCCTGTCAACTCTCATTGGAGCTCTAAGGCCATCTCTGATTGGTCAATGAGCAGTCACACGGCCCCCACCTCAGAAATAGTCCAGGACCCTGTGGCCACAGTAAAAGGCATGAAGGAAGAGAAAAATAAGAAAAACCAGAGAAGCAAGGCTAGGAAGAACCCTGGAAGATCAGAGAGAGAAAAAGAGGTCAGCAATTATTTTGTGCACCTACCCTGTCTTGAGCTTCCTTGCAACATGTCTGCCTGTGGCACCTGGGAGGGATTCCTCCTGAAGAGGGGCATGGTCCACCCTTGCATGACTGGGGTTTCTCCCATGAGCTTGGCTTTGGAATCTGCCCACACTTGTGCTCACTCTTTTTCACCATGTAGGAGAGAACACTTAAAAGTGTTTAAGAACAAAGTTCTAGACCTCAGTGGTTGCAAATCGTTTGAAATCCCAAAGTAAGGAACACTGACGTCTTAGAAAAATGGAGAGCTGGCGGTTCATGCACTTTGCAGACAGGTGCAGTCCCTTTGGAACACGATTTGCCTGTTCCAAACCGAAGTGCCAAACTGCAAGATTGCTGGGTCTTCAAGTTTCCAGCTTCAGCGCTTTCCTTCTGCTTCTTTCTTTGTAGTCAGTCATTCAACAAATACTTCTCAGGTGCCTATACTTGCCAAGGCACTGGGCTCAGTCACTTAGCTTGATGATGCCATAAACACTTAGCTTGATGATGCCATAAAGAGGCAGCCCATCCCACAGAAGCACCTGATCGTTTTTAAGGCCTGTCTTAAGGTCAATTGACTTCACAGGTTGTGAACAGCTCAGGGTGAGCGCAAAAAGCCTTACCAATTTGAGTTCTGCCCCAACCATGCTACCCCAGATTAGCTGGTTATCCCCTGAACTGCACTGGGCCTTAGTTTTTTTTAATTAATAAAATGAGAGAATTAGGTGCCACGGTGCTTGGGGCATAGTAGAGGATTAATAAATATTTGCTGAAAAAATAATGAGTAAACTTTGTTGAGAGTGCCACACTTTTCCTAGCTTTTTCTTTTTTTTCCTCCAAAGTTTCAGAATTTCATGGTTGATATTTAGATCATATAGAAATAAAGATTATGTCAAAGTTGCTGCTTGGGTCTGTTATAAGTACGTAGTGAGGATACATCTTGTTCTTTTCTGTGTCATATTTCAAAGACGAAATATTTCAAAGGTAAGTTTTAGTTTTATAGGAGGAAGAGTTGATTCACAGGTAATTGACCCTGTTTCAATCAAGAGTCTCAGGTGTTTGCTTATGTTGTGTTCTGGGGGGGGAATAGCTCTGAGACAGCCCGAGGTGGTCCTTGGCTTATGTATTTCGTGTCTCTCAGCCTGTGATGCTCACCTTGGCAACTTCAGGGTGGCTGGTTTTCATGTACTAGAGAAAGTGTCTCACCCAGTCCTCCAAACCCACCCCACCTGGTGTGAGCAAAGCTAACGGTCCTGCTCAAGGACCACTCAGGGTGGGGAAAGGCTGGCTTTGGCCTTCACAGCCGTGTATATCCGACACCTGAGGCAAGGACCCTGGCTTTGAGCGGGTCTGTGACTGAGGGGTGTGAAGATGGAGGGGAGGCTGTGGCCTGGAGACAGGCAGGGCCAGGAAAGGGGACACGCAGGAGACACCTGTGCCAGGTGCCTGAGGACCCTTTGTTCCCACCATAGCCTCACCCAGGTCGTCAGGTCTCCTTGCGCGTTTTGCTCGTCCCTCTGGAAATTGACGTTTAAGGGCTGAACTAGAAGTGAGATTTAGCTTCTTACGTTGAGCTAGAGTTTCACAAAGGAATGTTACCCCCAGGGAAGCAAGTACACGAGATTCATACTAAAAGCAAGTAATAAATACTGGTGACATTCTGGCTCCAAAGCTGCCTCAACTCATGATTTAGTGGCAGCCCGTGAAACACAATAAAGCATTTGACTTGAAGCCAGGCTGACGTCAGACTGCACCTTGACTTAGCAGCAAGAGTGGCCCACACGGCCCACACTTTATGCAGAACATGCACAGAATGGTTACATTTGGTTACATAAAAGGGTTGTTCTGACTGGGCCAAGGAGTGCTAGTTACAATGCCGGCAGCTTGTGGGGACAGTAAAAGGCCTCTAATGATTAGAAATCTGACTGAGGCGGTGTTTACCCTGAAGGAGGGGCTGCAGCCTCACTTTTGTTGCTGAGAACAGGGCACCACATTTCTTATCAGGTCAGTAACAAATTGCACTTGGGGTCCATTTTGGGAAAACCCATCACCATGCTGGTAGAGAAACAGGCAGTCTGGGAGATTCTTATAGAAGTTTTAAAAAGTTAAGACTGGGCAATTTTTCATGATTACTAAGTACACCTCATCTGGAAACACTTCCTAAGTTGTTTGAAGACGAGGTGTGTTGGCTTCGCACACCTTGTGCAAACACTGACCCAGTGGCCATGTTCTGCTTTTGACTGCATGGCACACAGAAAGGGTCCTCTTTGAGTAAGGGGTCTTGGAAAGGTGGGTGAGAAGAAAACCAAGGCTAAAGCTCATTTGTAATGGGAATAATAGCTTAGGATACCAAGGGGAGGGTTTGGTGACAGAATGCAGTGGACAGTGGATGGAATCATGGTAATGGGAGGGTGGAGGTCTGGATCCATCACTGCAGAATGAACAGTGAGAAAAGCTTCTGAGACATGGACAGTCCCTTTCCTGGTATATTGGTACAGCTTAGACTTTTAATAAATAGCAGTTTTTCCTGACGCTAGAAATTATATGTGTAAAATGTTGGAAAGTATTAAAAAGTATAAGGAAGAAAATAAAAATCATTTCCCCTCATGTTTCTTTTTTTGTTTTTTGTTTTTGTTTTCGCTGTGTTGGGTCTTTGTTGTTGTGTGCTGGCTTTCTCTAGTTGCGGTGTGCGGGCTTCTCATTGCGGTGGCTTCTCTTGCGGAGCACGGGCTCTAGGTGCGTGGGCTTCAGTAGTTGTGGCACGTGGGCTCAGCAGTTGTGGCTCACGGGCTCTAGAGCACAGGCTCAGTAGTTGTGGCGCACGGGCTTAGTTGCTCCGCGGCATGTGGGATGTTCCCGGACCTAGGGCTCGAACCCATGTCCCCTGCATTGGCAGGTGGATTCTTAACACTGTGCCGCTAGGGAAGTCCCTCCCCTCATGGATTTTTAAAGGGAGATTTTTTAAAATTTTAAGAATGTGAATTTGGTTTTTAAATAGGATTAAGTACTTTTTTACTGTCATAAACTATACATAACATAAAATTGACCATCTTAACCATTTTTAAGTGTACAGTTCAGTGGCATTAAGTACATTCCCATTGTTACAAAACCATCACCACCATCCATCCCCAGAACTTTTTTTTGGATTAAGTGCTTTTAAAGTGCATTGTCATTTGTTACAGGTTCCAGGGATGTAAGTAGATTCAGCATTCGATTAAGGCAGTTTATAGGTAGCAGTGCATCCTTCTTTAAAAATCCTCCATGTTTTCTGTCTTCTAATTGTCTTTCCTCTCTCGGGCTAAGGACCAGGAGTGCCCCAGGGCATATCCTTTGCCCCTCCAGTGTTCCACCAGAAAACTGTTTATGTAAAACTCTTGCCAACCACATCATAGACCCCAAGAAGGGCAGGGAGGGACCTTGCCTCCTTTCACAGGTGAAGAACCTGAAGTCCAGCAAGGTGACAGGTGTCTCCCAAGGCCATGCGTGACGCACATCTCCTGACCCTCTTGCCCTGCACCCCTTCCGTCCCACCAGGAGTTTTCCACACCGTTCACGCATCTCCCCATTCAAGCCTGCGCCCCAGGCTGGACTTGATATCCTGAGTGCCTGTCAGAGATAAGATGTGCCCTCAGAGACTTCAGAACTCTCTCTTGCTACAGACTTGATGGTCTTACTTCTGGGATTTTAGTCCTTCTCTCAACTGCAATTAGGGGAAGAGTCAAGTTCCCTTTGGTGCCCTGACAGAGAAAAAGCAGGTCAGCAATCCCAGGAATCTGATCACAGAGGGGGTCAAATGCAGCATAAATCAGCGAGGATGTTGTCCTGAAACATCAGAAGAGGCTTCTGAGAGACGTGCAGTGACAGCCTGAGCCCCTGGCCTCCTCAGATGTCCTAGCGTAACCCCTGCATTGCTCTAGGCCAGGGCCAATCAACACGTACACCCGCTCTCCGGTCGTGAGTGCCGCTAGCTGACAGAGCAGGCCAGTGAGTCCTCTGACCCTGGGGAACGGGAGGCCTCCGCAGGGAGTAGAGATTCCAGGCATTGCTGGTTCCATTGCACAGCACACAGCCCAGCCCGCTGACCCAGTCTTCACAGATGTGACAGTCACACTGCCGTCCCCTGGCGTGGCCCTCATCCAGAGGTCGGCTCTGCGGCCCAGGGCTGTTCTGCAGTTGGCTTAGGGTTACCACTGAGTTTGTGAACAAAATGACTCTCCAGGCATGCACTGTCTACTAACCAGCCCACCAAGCCCGGCTGGCACGCGGTGATGGGGATGTCCCTGTGTCGGGTGGAGGGAGGGAGCGAGTGGTGAGGGGCCGGGGAGGGCTGACTGCTGTCCCTGTCTCCCCGCCACCCGCAGGGGGATCAGACCGCCTTGCACCGGGCCACGGTGGTGGGGAACACCGAGGTCATCGCGGCGCTCATCCAGGAGGGCTGTGCTCTGGACCGACAGGACAAGGTGAGGAGGGAAGTGGGACGGGTCAGCCTGAGGACCCTCTTTGGGACCTGCCGAGCTCGTGAGATGCTGTCATTCCTGAGTCAGCTCTCATGCCTTAACATGAGGAAATTGTCCCAGGGTTCCTCTGAAAGAGTATCTGATATTGAATTTTTAAAAAACTCATCCCTCTGTTCTGTGGCAGCAGTGGGCAACCACATAAATATAAATGGTGAAGAAAAAAAGTCTAGAATTAGTGACCTTTGGAGGCCTGGGTGGGGGAAGGGATGTGCCCCAGCCTGTTTCCTTTTTTTTTTTTTTTAAGATAACGGAGTGAGTTAATTTATTTAAACTACACTGGAAGAGAAAATAAGCAAAATCAAGTCTTTAAAAAATCCCAATGACATAGTGTTTTTAAATTGTCCCAGTGTTTTTAAATTGTCAAACCATCTTAAAACATAGGACTTTGCAATTAAGTGCAATCTGGCCTCTGTCCACTTTTTTTAAACAACCTTTTATTACAGTGTAACATACATATACAGAAAGGTGCACAACTAATACGTGTGCAGCTCAGTGAGTTTGCACTGCCTGAGCTCATCTGTGTGAGCCCCCACATCAAGAAGGAGGTCATTACCAGCACCCAGAAGTGTTCCCACCCGGGACCCCCTTCACTCTTCCTTCTGCTTCCTGCTTCCGGGCCACATATCCGCCACCACCATTCCCATCACCTGGCCTTTGGTACAGCCCTCGAGACCCTAGACTTCCCCTGTGGGTGTCAGCAATGTCAGGCCCGTGGCTTACTGTGTTGAATGAATGTCTAAGCCAGAGCCTGGGCGCAGTTGGACACTGTCCCTGCACTGCCCCCAGCTGACGGCCCTGTGCCTGGCCTGGAACAGCCAGGAGGGCGTTTCCATCTCTCCTCTCTGTGCCCCCGTCCCTTCACCCCTAATCCCAGGTCCCACCCCATGCAGTTCATTGCACTTAATATGTCTTTTTTTAATAGTAAGTTAAGCAAATACAAGCTATGTTTAATGGGTTGATTTCTATTGAAAAACCACCCGTTGAGGACACTCGTTTACCTTATTTACAGATAGATCACTGTTCTCAGTGCCTGCTCATTTGTTTGGGGCCCTGAGGCTTTTGGATTAAACTGGGAGAGATTAGATTTGGGGGAAGAAAAAGGAGCAGTGGAATCTACCTGTCTGCCCTTGGGGCCCTGGAACTTGTGAAGCTGGACTCTTCATTTGCCTGACCTTTGCAGGGTTCTCTCTGGGGCCAGAGCAGAGCAGAGGAGGCCCTCAGGGGCCATAGAGGTGGGGAGAAAGGGGCATTGTATCTCCTGATGCTACTTTCTGTTACATATGAGCTGTGCATGGGCCCTGGAGCCTTTCTCACCCTGGGTTCCCGGAGAGACTCAAGCCCCAATGCCTGAAGTCATCCACTGTAATACATCCTAAATCTAGAACGCACCTGGAACGGTACTTGTTAGGTACCGTTTCTGGAAGAGTGGAGAAACTGACCACTCAAATCACTGCCTGGGTTCTGTGGTTCAGGTGAGAAGCCCCGGCGGAGAAAGGCCCCTGCTTGTGCCCTGAAGTACCGTGTGCTCTGTTGACGGCAGTGAGACGGATCGGGCCCAGCTCATGTGCTTTCTTCTGTGTCTGCTCCCCAGGACGGGAACACGGCCCTGCATGAAGCGTCCTGGCACGGTTTCAGCCAGTCTGCCAAGCTGCTCGTTAAAGCGGGAGCCAACGTGCTTGCCAAGAACAAGGTGAGGCCCGGCAGGTGCTAGATCCCCTCGGCCACAGGTGAGGACGCCCGCCTGCCTTCCCGGCGGGAGCCTCCTCTCCCTGAGCAGGGCGAGGGCTCAGGGCCGCGGAACCTGGTGGGAATTGAAAGCTTGCAGCTCCTCGGTGGGAGCGATGCACGGGGTCCACGTGGGGGGGAGGAGGACCTACCTGGGGCCCCGGCCTCCCGTGAGCGCTGCGGCTTCCCTGCTGTCCCGTCGGTCTATGAGTGTGCGGTCCTGTGGGGACAGGAAAGGACAGCAGCCTCTCCTCTCTCTCGTTGTCCTCTGTCACCCCTCTCTCCTCCGTCCCTCTCCTTCCGTGCTCGTTATTAGTGTGTCCCTGGACTAGTTTAGAAGCTTCACAGCAGACTGGCCCATCTGCCTGGGGCCTCCCCAGAGTGGCCTCGGCCTCTGTTGCTGTTGTCTCTCTGGGAGAGCTTGGCCTGTACCTCCTGCACAGCAGTGTGGGCTCACCATCCCCTCCCGCTGCCCCCTCCCTCGGGGTACCCTGTTCCTTGCTGCCCACTGACCTCCAGCCCAGTCCCCACAGGCCCATCGGGCGGTTTTTTAGCCGGCTCTCTTGGACTGCACACAGCTCTGTGCTGTGTTGACTGGTGAGATGTTTCTCATGGTTCCCTCAGGGGCCGAAAGCTTGAGGAAAGCAGCAAGCCATGCATCGTAACACCTCCAGTAATGCCTGGCTCACTGCCTGGCACGCTGGTGGCTCTCCATTTCTTCCAGGTGGTACATGGTCTGGAACATTATACCAACTCGAAGTAGGTGGTTTCCAGTTAATGGATAGGGAGGCCTAAGCTGGGAGCTAGTAGTCTTTTGTAAGATAACGTGATTCGTTTGTGACACAATTAGGGCCGTAAACCAGCCCTGGTGGGTCTCCACCACGCTCCCTCCTGTCCCCTGCAGGGCCCCAAAAGTATTGTGTGGGAAGCCATGTGTCCTCTCTCTAGATAAAGCAGCAGGGGCTGTTGGAAGCACAGGTGAGGTGCCGTCCCAGAAGAGGGACTTCCATTCTGCACCAGCCACAGCCTCTGCGGAAGCCTCTAGAAGGTCCTTCTCTTTTTTTTTCCCCCAGCTTTATTGAGGTATAATCGACAAATAAAATTGTAAGATATTCAAAGTGTACAACGTGATGATTTGATAATTCCCAGGGGTTAATGAACACATTGATCACCTCACATATTTACCTTTTGTGTGTGTGTGAGAACATTTAAGTTCTCCAATTAACAAGCTTCAATTATAGAAGACAGTGTTATCAGCTGTGGTCACCACGTTATGCATTAGATCCTCAGGCCTTGTTCATCTTACAGCTGAAAGTTTATACCTTTTCCCCAACCTCTGTATTTCTCCACACCCCAGCTTCTGGCAGCCACTTTTCTACTCTGTTTCTACCAGTCCATCTTTTTTTTTTAGATTCCACGTAGACGTGAAATCATACGGTATTTGTCTTTCCCTAACTTATTTCACTTGGTGTATTGCCCTAGGTTCACCCATGTTGTCGCAAATGACAGGATTTCTTTCTTTTTTAAAGGCTGAATAATATTCCGTTGTATAAGAAAGGTCCTTACTCGGCAAAGTATAGCAGCCCTTGTCAGGGAGATCAGTACTCATTACTCAGGGTGGGGAAGATGCCTGCTATGTATAGCTACCTAGGTCACAGGTGTTTTTAATTTCAGGTTTTGACATTGCAGCCTTTTGCATCTGACGTCTTTCACTTTGTACAGTGGTTTTGAGAGTCTTACATTGTTTCGTGTGTGATTAGTTCATTCCTTTTTATTGCTGAGTAACGTTCCATTGTATGGATGTACCACAATCTGTATTCTAACCCATGTCTTTTCATTTTCTTCATCCAAATGCTTTTCAGCATAATTGATTTTTTTTATTGGCAAAGTAAATTTTGGTATATTTCTACAGCCATCAGATTTCTTTTATTTCAGTCATTTATTCAACACATTTAATGACTCCCACGAAGCCAGCAGCTTTGAGACAACCTTCTCTATGTGCACTGAGAATCATACCAAGCTGAGCCCTGAGCCTTGCCACAGGGAGCGGAGTGTTTAAAACATTGGCAGACCCTTCATTTTGGAGGACTAAGCTAGCAGTGGTTCTCTACCCGGCTGCGCTTTAAAATCTCCCGGGAAACTTTAAAAACACGGGGGGAGGGGAGAAAACCAAACCCACCTGATGACCAGGCCTGGGGTGACCAGCTGTACCGTTTTTTGCCCTGAGCTGGGGGCGGAGTTTCCCAGCATGCCGGCCTTTCAGTGCCTACACCCAATTGGCCTGGCCCAACCCCCTGGGGCGGGGCCATCAGAGTTGCGTCTGCGCACTGGTCTATTTAAAGGCCCCCCACCAGGTGACTCCAGACTGCAGCCGCGGGTTGATGACTGACGGACGAGCTCCCGCAACTCTCGGGCTTAGAACTCACCACGTTCCTGGAGGTAACAGCAAGGAAGGAAGACTGACCAGGCTGGTTAGAGCTAAGGTGGTGAGAGGGGAGTGAGTGACCCAGCAGCACACAGTTTCCCTTTATTTTTAAAAACTCATTCGTCTTTTTAAAGGGAAGGAATATAAACCATCCTTGAGTATGGGCAGACAGTGCTGTGTGATCCAGACAGGAGTAAAGCAGGCCAGGGAAAAGCCCTAAACAGGTAGGCTGATAGCTCTGAGCCCGCAGCTGCAGGCCTGACGCAGCTTTTAAGCTCAGCAGAACAAACATTGAGCTTATGTATTTAATCTCCTGAGTCCTTGCAGGCAGACACCAAATCACGTTGCCTGTTTCTCTTGTTGCTTTTCTAGGGGTTAGCAGCAGCCTTGCAGGCCTTATTCCCATAGTTTCAAAGAGTTCTCTTGTCAAAAATTCTTTCTGCAACGTTACTGTGGACATGATTCTGACCGTTGGTTGCCATTTTGACCTTGAAGGTAGAGTCCAAAAGCAAGAGGGTCTCCATCTGTGTGGGAAGTGACAGATGCAGTTGTATTATGGCCTGTTGGGTGGAGGCCTTGTCCGTAGTTCAAATTTTGATGTTTCAAGAAAAACCCAAGATTTAAAAAGGCTTGCAAATTCTGTTAACCTTTAGCCTGCAGTGTCGGATGTGGCCTGTTTGCCTTCCTGACCCTGTTGGTAGGGTAGCCAACCAACAGCCACCCTAACACGGCTCTCCTCTGTGTTCCTCTTGTCGCTAAGAGGAACAACCTCGTGCACGTGCACAGCACTCTGCCATTAAGAGGATGCTCCCCTAGGCTCTCCGAATCAATCCTCACAGCCTCAGCATGTAGGAGTCACGCTCCATTTTACAGGTAAGGAATTCAATTAAGAGCCTTGCCCAGTAGCTTGCAACGAGTTAAGTGGCAGAGCCAGGATCTTGGAACCAAGGTTTCTATGAGTGATGTGACTCTTCTGCCCGTTTGGATTCCCAATTAAATGTTCTTGCCACTGAAGCCCTGGGACCACCGATCGGGAAGCAGAGAACGTGAGCCTTGACTCTTCTGTGAGTAAGCCTCGGGCCCCGGCAAGGGCCGGCGGAGGAGGGGTTGCTAACGTGTGCTTCCTTCTATCTGCTTCCCTCCCAGGCGGGGAACACGGCTCTGCACCTGGCCTGCCAGAATAGCCACGCCCAGAGCACACGCGTCCTCCTGCTGGGCGGCTCCCGCGCCGACCTCAAAAATAACGTGGGTGGACAAAACCGACCTCCCCCGCGCTGTCTCATGTCGCCTCGGAAAGTAACCCTGCAAGCATGCTAGAGTTCACATGTAGACAGTAAAAAGGGTTCGGGGGCTGCCGAGAAAGTATTCATTTTTTGCTAATTCCTAAGGGGTCCTTTAGGGGGATGGGAAGAGGACTCAACACTCGGAAACACTGCTTTTCTCCCATCCTTGCTCCCTTGCCTCTCAGCCTTGCAGTCTGTTTTATTGCGCACAGCAGGTGTCTCGCATATGAGTTTAGGAACGAAGCTAATTGTTTTCAGGAAGCCTCTGCCCGCAGAGGCTTCCTGAAAACTCTTAGCAAATACTGGTTGATGCTATACCCTGGAGGCCTTCTGATGCTCCATGCCCGGCGTCTACAAATCCATTACTGAGGCATCCTTGGGACGAGCTGATGGGCCAGTAGTTCTTAGAGGTGCCTGACCTACAAGGTGCCGTGGGTATCCCTCCTCCCTCCACAGAGCTGCATTTCCTTCATGAAGCCCGAGTCTCAGCCATGTGACAAGAGAATCTGAGGCTTCTCTCAAAAATGGCTTTAGCCGGGGCCCCTCTGATTGGGGGCAGGCTCATCTAAAGTGGTTCTGAGAATGCTCTGAACTTCAGCTTTGAGCTTGGTTTCTTCTTAATCCGGGGGGAGAAGGTTGTGCTGACGGCCAGCATCTCTAGACAGAACTAGAGCTTGACTGGAAACGCCAGGGGAGCACTGCAGAAGGTCACCACATTGTCTCCAGTTCTGTTTTCTCTCTGGGAGCAGGACTAAGGAAAGTCCTGATCCCGAGTTTTTCTGAATGCCCTGTTTTATGCTCAACGATTGCTTCCTCATCAGCTCCCTAGACTACATTGCTCCCCATGGGATACTGGGGTCCAACTAAAATGGGATGCACTTGAATTTTTTAGAGTACATGCTCTTAAAGTCCAACGGCTCACCCTGCTCTCCTGGCCCTCTCAGCCATGATGGATCTGTGATGGGAAAGTCTCATTTCCAAAGCAGTGCTGTTGGTCTTAATCAGGTTACTCCAGAGCCTTCGGGTCTTAGGAGAGGCTGGGGTCAGCTGAGTCTTAGTAAATGCCAGCTAAGCAGAGCCTCCCTTAGCTCTTGCGAAGGTCTCATGGGGAGCAGGCATCCAGTGTACGAAACCTGAAACAGTCTGCATGGTGGGGAAAAAGCAGGGCTGCGGACAGAAAAGGGCTGTGAGTTGTGGAGTGAGCGTCTGTGATAAAGGAGATGCTTACAATTCAGGCTGTTACCTTCTAAAGAATATATGCTAGCCTGCCAGCTTTTAAAGGATATTTTCTTTTTATCTTCTGTTTTGTAACTGCTCAGACTGTGCTTAGAGTTTGATTTCTGTCCGCAGGCAGGCGACACCTGTTTGCACGTTGCTGCGCGCTATAATCACCTGTCCATCATTAAGCTCCTCCTCAGTGCTTTCTGTTCTGTCCATGAAAAGAACCAGGTCAGTGCATGTGTCCTCCCCATGGTTAACCTGCAGGTGTGTTGGCACAGACGGGAGCAGAGGCTGCTGGGGGGCGGTGTCCTTTCCTAGCCTGGGACTTGGCCAGTGCTGGCCTTTGCAGGACCCATGGAGTTCCTGTGGCCCTGGTTTATCCGGCCTCCTGGAGAAAGCATGCCCTTAGCATTCCAGTTCATATCACCACATTTGCATAGTGAACATTTTCTGGAGATCCTGCTGTGGGTTTTGTTTTTAGTGTGATTTTTAAAAAGGAAACCCACAAGAAAGAGTGGCTTAGTAAATAAGGAAGGGCGTTAGGTGTCTCATGACTCTTGAGTTCTCTTACCTGAACTGCCACCTTTATGTGAGCTGGGGGAGTCTCTCTTTTCTGTAAAGTTCGGCACCTGATCAGTATCTATGCCATATACTGGGGTTTTGAAATCTGTGATTATTAGTGTTCTGTGGAAATGTGATTTTTGTAGTTACGTGGATTTTTAAAAAGTTGTCTTGTTATTTATTGATACCTATACCTAAGTAATGCATTGTTTGACTTTTCTGAGTTTGGGTACGTAAATCTGAAATTAAAAAAAAAAAGATTGTGATTCAGATTAAAAATACCCTATAATGGTGGTTACTGACCCTGGCCGCATATTAGAATCAACAGGATTTAAAAATACCATTCCTGAGTCCCACCCCAATATAAATGATCAGAACATCTTGGGGTGAGGTCCAGGCAATGGTATTTTTTTGTTGTTGTTGTTGGTTTGTTGCGGTATGCGGGCCTCTCACCATTGTGGCCTCTCCCGTTGTGGAGCACAGGCTCCAGACAAGCAGGCTCAGCGGCCATGGCTCACGGGCCCAGCCGCTCCGCGGCATGTGGGATCTTCCCGGACCGGGGCACGAACCTGTGTCCCCTGCATCGGCACGCGGACTCAACCACTGCGCCACCAGGGAAGCCCAGGCAATGGTATTTTTAAAAAGCTGCTGGCCTGAGTGTGCAGACAGGATTGAGAACCACTGACCTAATAAAATAGCTAAATTCTGTCATTCTCCAGCGTCGCCATGGACTCTAGGTTCATCAGGTTACCCCAAACAGCCCTCGCCAACCAGTGCTGCTTCTCAACCTGGGTGGTATATTACAGTCACCTGCCAGCTTTGGGAAATCATCAGACCCAAGCCACACTCCAGGCCAATTAAATCAGTGTCTGTGTGGGACCCAGGCATCAGTAGTTTTTAAGGCTTCCCAGCTGATTCCAATGAGCAGGCGAGACTGGAAACCACTGCTCCAGGGCTTCCCTCAAAACACACAACTAGGTGACTCAGGAATGAAATGAACGCTTTCTTCGGCTACTTACCAGAGAAGGAGGGCCTTGGGATGGCGGGATTTTCATGCTTTACTTGTTCACCGGCCAGGAACGAATGAATGATTTCACTTCTATATTGGTCTGACTTATTTATGTCATTCTGTTTGGGAATTAAAAACAGTTTGCATGTGGAACTGGCCCACCAAGCTGCATTTGACATAGCCTTCTTTCACAGTTGATTGAAATATTTTTTTGTTAAAAACAACAACAGAAAACTTACAGGCTATTTGGTAAGAGTTTGAAAACATCTGGTGTTAAGCGAATACTGATTCTCAGTGACTCCACCCAAACAAAACACCCTGGCCTGCAGGATGATTCCAGGTGGCCCTTTCACATCCCTGAGGATGGCTGCAGGGCTGGGATATTACTCCAGGGCCTGTGCAAGTAGCCATCTTTGAAGCTTCTGCTCATTCTAATTCAGAAACCAAGGGGTTCTCTGCCCACCCCCTGCCTGGGCAGAGGGACAGGGTCCAGAGCTCCTGGCTACCTGCCTGTGATCCTGCCTTTCAGGTCAGGTCCCACCATTCCCAGCAACCCAGGCCCAGCATGACTTTGCCCCCTGCATTTAATCCTGTCCTGTGATTTCTGGCATCTCCACTCAGAAAGGAATGTGGTATTCGTGCATAAGTTCATTCAGTTGCAGAGTCTCTTTCAAAAGAGCCACATTTAAACAACAAGGTCCTACTGTATAGCACAGGGAACTATATTCAATATCCTGTGATAAACCATAATGGAAAGGAACATGAAAGAATATATATATTTATAAAATGGAATCACTTTGCCATACGGTAGAAATTATCACAGCATTGTACATCAGCTATCCTTCAATAAAATTTTTAAAAATAAAAAATGAAGTATGAGTTAAAAATAATAAAAGAACCACATAACACTTTAGCCAAGGTCAGTCAGTCTAAGACAGATTTTAGTTTGACTTTGAAAAGCCACCGCCAGGCCATGGAATTAAAACGCCAGAGGCCTGTGGGCCACGATCCGATGGGGTTTAGCCGGCTTTCTTCTGATTAATTTCAGGCTGGAGACACAGCACTTCATATTGCTGCTGCCCTAAATCACAAGAAGGTGGTTAAAATCCTACTGGAAGCCGGAGCAGATGGGACCATTGTCAATAACGTAAGTGGAGTTGCAACAGTGGTTTCTAAAGGTGCTCCCACCCCTTTCTGGATCAGGGCCTGTGGTTGCTGCCCCACCCCCTGCGGACTCCAGAGCACAGCCTCACCCAGGCTCGCTCGGGAAGACCATGCGGCGGCACTGACCCCACGATCCTGGGGCCCCCGGGGGTGGACTTGAGGGAACCCTTGCTCTCAGCAGCCCCACGAGTTACAAACCCTGAGGGCTCATCTTCAGACAACTCAGTGAGCATGTCCTGGCATGAAAAAGGGTCAGGGGTGTGTAAGTAAACTGGCAAGTGGATGTTACCGAAAGTGAGTTCCAGGCCTTTTAAACAGATGTAGTCCTCAGAAAAATGGCCACCAGGCTAATCTTCCTCAAAACTCTGCTTTCTCTCTAAAATCACCTTCTCTCACGCCCTCTCTCTCAATGTCTCCCTCCTCCCCTCCCCTCCCCCTCTCATCCTATAGCAGGCACCAGCTCAGGCACCCTCTCTTCCTCGAGGTTGGCCTGTAATCTCTGTGCTCCTGAAATTGCACAGACTCGTGGGGCACTGGGGGTGGAACAGTTGTCTGGGGAGTTGGGGGTGTCGAGGCTGGTAGTCCCCCCTCCCAGCTCTAGTACCTGGATTGGTGGTACCTCTCCCATGATGCCATGAGCACCTTTCCCTTCCTTAGAATCCCACTGTTTTCAACTCCTGGTCTGGGCTTTAATCTCTCTAGAGTCTCTGTTATGGCCATTGCTTCCTAAATGTTTTTCACAGTCCAGTTCCTGAGACTCTGTGGCTGGGCCCTGATCCGCCCTTCCAGGTGTTTTCTCCATTGTACTCCCGGAAGATGTATCGCTTGGCTGGGTTTTTATGATGCTTTGTGTTTTCTCAAGTGACAGGTTCCACCTTGACCCCATCTGTTTTGTTTTGTCTACCTCCCTCAATCCCTTTTCCAGGAAGCCTTCCTGGGTGAGCAGTGCCCCTGACCATTGCCTCTTAGAACACCTGCTGCTCACCTGGTCAGCACTTACCCCCTGTGCCTGTGTCCTCAGGTGTGACTGGGCTTCCCGTTGGATGGATGAGACTCAAGAGCAGGACCATGTCACATGCACGGTTGTGTTTTGCTGAGCACATGTGTAGGTGCTGGTGTGACCGGGTTGCTAGTTCCTGGGAGAGCTGTCCCCGCTGGGCTGTGCATGCGTGGGGCTGCTGTTCCGTACTCACTGGTCCTCCCTTTGCCTTTCCTTAGGCAGGCCGGACTCCACTGGAGACTGCCCGCTACCATAATAATCCGGAAGTTGCTCTCCTCCTCACTAAAGCGCCCCAGGTAGGATTTTTTGCATTTTCCATTGTATTGATTATGCGGGGTCAGCAGGGTCGTTGGGATTCCCCGGTTGCCATCTACTGAAGCCAGTTCAGACCAACTTAAGAAGGGGACAGATGGGCTTACTGTCCAGGCAGCAGGAAGTGTAGGAATCCACATGAGCCTCCAGGATACGTGGAACCAGAGATCTCAGGCCCAGCAGGCTGTTCTCACACATGGGCATCATTTCCTCTCTGTGGCTGGATCATTGTCACAACCAGTTTCCTGAATCATAATTTCCCAGCCAGGGAAAAGTTCCAGTTTATAAATGTCATAGGAGGGGGCTTCCCTGGTGGCGCAGTGGTTGAGAGTCCGCCTGCCGATGCAGGGGACACGGGTTCATGCCCCGGTCCGGGAAGATCCCACATGCTGCGAAGCGCCTGGGCCCGTGAGCCATGGCCGCTGAGCCTGCGTGTCCGGAGCCTGTGCTCCGCAACGGGAGAGGCCACAACAGTGAGAGGCCCGCATACCGCAAAAAAAAAAAAAAAGTCATAGGAGGGACTTCCCTGGTGGTCCAGTGGTTTAAAACTCAGTGCTTCCAATACAGGGGGCGCGGGTTCAATCCCTGGTCAGGGAACTAAGATCCCACATGGAGTGCGGCACGGCCAAAAAATAAATAAAAACGGTAAAACATCGTAGGAGAAGATCACGATTGGCGAGCTTGGGGCAAATGCCCGGAACAGGTGGGGCAGAGGTGCTTTAGGAAGATGGTGGCATCCGTTTGACCACATGGTTAGAAGAGAAGTATTTCCCAGACAGAGGTGGGACGAGGCATCCGTCTGGGCAGACAAAGCCGTAAATGTCCACTAGAGGCAGTTGAGTACCGTATAGTTTTCTCATTTTTTATTAAATAATGGTATATTGGCCATCATTCAATTTAAGAAGATGACTGATATCTTAGTTGAGGTTGAAACGATCTAAGTCACAAAGAAATTTAATAGTGATGATTTATAAGCTGTTTATAATTTTAGTACCCTGAAATAACTGTTTATAGTACCTTCCACAGACACATAATTTTTATATAGTTGTGTCCACAATGTGTATACTCTTTAGTATTATGCCCTTTATCCTAAGTGTAATAGGAAACTGTTCTGTAGTCTTTACAGTTATTTATCACAGTGGAAGCATAATATTCTTTCTTTGGTTGCTGTTCAGTATCTTGTTAAACCATTTCCTTAATGTTAGACATTTAGGTTATTTCCCAGTTAGAGCTAGTCTCTTACCTTACAGCAAACACTGATTGGTTTTCCACCTTATTCTGGCTAATGCTGCAGGAAGACAAAGTCTTAGGGAGCCAGAGGGAGAGTCCGGACCCCAGCCTGCTGCACCATGGCCCAATCCCAGCCAGCCTGGGGTTCTGCACGGCCTTGATTCCATTTAAGTTTTAAAAACATGCCTGATATAACTAGCAGTTTCTGGAAATGGTTAAGATTTTTGTCTCTTGCAAAATCAATCACTCTCTTGCCTGTGGAGAAGGTCCTTCTCAGTGGGCTCTGAAAATCCAGAGCTCCTGACAGGTGCGAGTCGGGTGCTCCTTTGGAAGAAGGCTCCACCTCTGCCTAGCTGTTTGCAAACAAATCCTCAGCAGAATCACCTTTGGGAATCCTGATTAAAAAAAAAAAAAAGCTAGTCTCTTGCAGATCAAAAGGGACACGGTCGGGGGGCTTCCCTGGTGGCGCAGTGGTTGAGAGTCTGCCTGGCGAAGCAGGGGACACGGGTTCGTGCCCCGGTCCGGGAAGATCCCACATGCTGCGGAGCGGCTGGGCCCGTGAGCCGTGGCCGCTGAGCCTGCGCGTCCAGAGCCTGTGCTCCGTAACGGGAGAGGCCACAACAGTGAGAGGCCCGTGTACCGCAAAAAAAAAAAAAAAAAGAGGACAGGGTGCTATATAAGTGTCAGAATCCGTTAGTTACCTGGCATTTCAGTGCCTGGCAGTTTGATGGACAGCTAGCTCCGTGCTCAGCCACGTGAAGGATCATCAAGTCTTGTGGGATGGAGGGTCCCCCGGCACACGAGGATTGATGTGCCTTTAACCTGCCTGTCATTTATCTTCCAGAGCCCAGGAATCTCGATTCCCAGGGATAAAGCTGTCTTGTGGACTATTTTCCTGTGTGGTTCTCCTTTAGCATTTCCATTAAAAAAAAAATGACTTAAGCTAGTTTTTCCACACCCATATTGAATAGCAAATAAATAGGATATTTTAAAAGTTTTTGTTTTTTTACATAATTGTACATACTAACCCTTATTTTCAGTGCAAAGAAAAAGCTTTGGAATATGCATAAAATTGCATGCATACTGTCCTGTTGATCTGCGGTTATAGAAATGGTCTCGTCTGAAACGAGAAATCCCCTTGCCTTGGCACCTAGTTGACCATGGATTTCGATGGTTCACAGCAGTACTAAGAGGATACTTCTTTCCGAGGCCTTAAGATCAATATTTCCTGATTTCTGTGAAGTGGGAAAGATTGATGATGGTACATTTGGTGGATGGCCTGAGAAAGGCTGTGAGCCATGCAGAGTCGTTTTCATTGGCTAATAGCATGGAATTTTTCTGATTATTTTGTGTTTGGGTGAAGTGAGTGTTACTTCTTATTTTTGATTGATGTGGTTCACAAATGCTTTGGAAAGTGAATTTCAGGCTGATTCTGGAGCTGTGTCCTGTTCTAAGTGTCTATAAAGCAGATGAGCAACGGGCCTTACTTCCCTTCATCAGACTCGACTTCTTACTGAGTCTAAAATTTAGCTGAGGACATTGGTTCTCAGACCTTTTTGGTCTGAGGACCCTTTTACTTCCTTAAATATTACGGAGGCCCATAAAGAGCTCTGTTTATGGGAGTTTAT
The DNA here is from genome assembly GCF_039906515.1 of Pseudorca crassidens. Taxonomy (NCBI): domain Eukaryota; kingdom Metazoa; phylum Chordata; class Mammalia; order Artiodactyla; family Delphinidae; genus Pseudorca; species Pseudorca crassidens. The sequence goes on along the minus strand of NC_090308.1, from coordinate 66,442,125 downwards.
ATCTATCAATAATTACCGTATTTGAAAATAAAATTTAGAAATATTAAAGATATTCATTTAAAAATAAGTCCATTTGTAGCAACATAAATAGCATCATTTTGTGAAAAAGAACTTTTTCAAAACAAAAATGAGAAGAGTAGCATTGTTTGACATTGTTTGCTCATGTCCTTACTGTCTTAGAATTCTGACATCTTTTATTGCTGCCTGCAGTCTATTGTAATGTCACTGACGTAGCTTCTGGCAAACACCACAGTACACTCATGAGAGAATGAGCATGAGAAATGCCAATGTTGTTGTAATATTATGAAAATAATCTTAACCTCACGGACTCGGGTCCCTGGACACTTCCAGAACTGCTGGCTTTAGGGGATGAGTATATAATTTAAAAATCCGGTTCAGCTGCAGGCAGGTATTGTCAGGAATTCTCCATTTAGGAGGTACCCACTGCCCGTGGAGGATTTTTTTGTCCTCTGATGTGTCACTTGAATTTAAGGAACACAAGAAGGAAGTCTGACATTGAGATGCAAAACACTAGGCTGAACTTCAGAGAGCCCTTATCTAGCTGTATAAGAAGACAGTGGAATATTGTTTTATTGCAGAAAGATAGTGTGGCCTTGAAAGTGCTTTCACCGTCTGGGCCCCCTTGGGTTTTTAAGGGGGGTGAACCCTGGAACTAGGAGTTAGGGAGTCTGGAGGAGAAGGCTGTGGACCTGAGCCAGGGGTTGCAGGTTTCCACCAGCGCACAGGTCTGCACTCCGTGATTAACCATCTCTTCCAGCTGAGCACTCGCCCCCAGGCAGGTGGAGACACCCCCAGGGACCACTGGTCCAAGGCGCGCCGGCCACCTACGTTGTCTCGGTTAATTCCGGCAGCTCCCCATTCTCACGTTGAGAAGACAGAGCACAGAGAGGTCAAATCACTTGCCTGAAGATCCCCAGCTAGCTGCTGCTGGGCCCCTCTGGACCTGTGGGGTCCCACGTGTACTTGCCTGTGTCCATTCCACCTCTCTGCCCTCGAAGGGGCAGACCACAGCCTTCTTTTGGGGGAAGAGACTCCTGCCCCGTGGTTGGTACCATGGCTCACAGGTGCATCTCAGTTAGGCTCGAATTAATGTTATGTTTGAATATGACTTGGATACAGTTTGGCCAAGAGAAAATCTGATGGGCTACATCAGGTCCAGTGTCCCAAGATAGACCGTGCCTGGCACAGGGCTGCTGTGTCGCACCACTCCAGGGGACCCCGTTCACATCCTAGTCTATGTGAGCCATGCTCCCTGGAGCTGAGCTGTGCACGGCGTGCTCACACCTACGTGGACGCCCTGGCCCATCGCTAAGTGCCTGTTAGTGTTGCTGTCCTAGACTGTGAGCTCAAGGTCAGGAATGATGTCCTGCCGTCTCTGGGACCCTAAGCGCCCAGCACAGGATGTAGGAGGCATAGTGGGTGGTCTAGAGGCGCTTGTTTGATGTGAACGCCTGGTTCCCCCCCCCCCCCCCGCCCCCCGCCACGGCTCGGCTGGAGGCTCCATTAGGTCCCCGCACACCAAGTGGTTTGTAACGATGCCTCTTGCCTCCTTCAGGTCTTGCGCTTCAGTCGTGGGCGAAGCCTGAGGAAAAAGAGAGAGAGGCTCAAGGAAGAGAGGAGAGCTCAGTCTGTGCCGAGAGATGATGTGGCACAAAGCAAGGTGGGGGGGTAGCCCTCCCGCCCACTTCCAGGGTGGGAAACTGTCTCCCTGCCTCCTCCGGGCCCGTCTGGTGGCTGCCGGGCCCTCCTCTGTCTCTCCTTTCCTCGGGGTCCTTCAAATCTTGTCCGTCTTTCCTTCTGGCCTCTTGTCTTCTCCTCTCCACGATTTCAGGCCGTGTACTCCCATGCCGCCCGTCTTTTCCAGCACCCTGTGTGGCTGTATTTGCGAGCCCTGTGCCTCCGTGGCCTTGTCGCTTCCATGTGGACAGCACAGCCTCTCTGGCACCGCACCCTTCATCATGTAGAGCAGAGGTTTTCAAAATGTGGATCCACTTGTCACCTGGCGCCTTGGTAGAAATGCAAATTTGGGGGCCTCACCCCAAACCCACTGGATCAGAAACTCTGGGGTAGGGCCCAGCAATCTGTGTTTGAACAAGCCCTCCAGGTGATTCCAGTGTGGACTACAGTTGGAGGACCAGTGGCGTAGCTTGTTGCCTCTCCTTCCGCTTAGGGAGTGAACAGAGGCTGTGCTAGCCCATACGGCTCCTCTGTGCAAATTAGCAAAAGATGCCTTCTGGGCAGACCAGCCTAGCACAGGGCACGTATGGTGAATAGAGCCTAAGGTGGACTTCAGCTCCCTCAGCCCCACTCATGCCCTCGGCTAGGTGCCTTTGTGCAGTGAACAGCTTGCACAGCTGTGCACAGCAGCCCTGGAGTGAACCATGCCTTTCAACTCTCCCAGGAAGAAGACTAGGATATAGAGACAACTTCTGGCACATAAAATTTTATACCAACTATTTGTTTTTCTCTCTGTTTGAAAATCTTACCAGTTTCCAGGGTTACGGCATTGTAACTCGCATTGGTTCCTGTGTGTGAATTGTACATATTAACTTGTAAAAGTTCTCACAAGGACCAGAAATGTGATTTTTTTTTCATTTCAGAAGGTTCTCACTCTCCTCTGTGAATTGTGAGGGTCCAAGATCAAAGAATGAGTGGCGTTGTCTTTTTGTTGAAATGTAAAAGACCAAAAAATCTCTAATGCTGAGGTGTTTTGTGTGTACTACGTTCCTAAAGTTGCAGAACATAGAGTTAGACCCAAGGCAACATCTAGTTTGGCACCTAATAAATGAAAAACCAAACATTCAACTCACCAGGAAAAGCACAGGTGTTCAGTTAAATCCACCAAGCAGTGCTTCCTATGTCTGAAATTTGTCATTGGAAAAGATTCCCAGGGATCCTTTAGTGGATGGAGGCTGGGAAATTTTATGCCGTTATTGAAAAAGGCTGGGGGATCAAGTAGAAGAGGTTTCTGGGCTTTTTTTCCTCTGTAGGGAAGTGTCTCAGCAGGAGACACCCATAGCAGTGAACAGGCTGTACCCAGAAAAGAAGAGTCCAGAGAAGATTTCCTGTCTGCCTCCCCGGAGCCCAGAGCAAAGGACAACAGGCAGAAAAAGTCAAGGCCCAAGGTCAGGAGGCACGTGAGAGCTGCCAAGAGGGCTGGGAGGAGGGCTGGCGGAGGGCCCTGGGGTAGCGTCATGCCCAGCAGCTAAAAAGCCACTGCACGTGGCTTGCTTGCTGGTTTGCAGCCAGAGCACAGAACTCAGCCCTGGCCGGCTGTGGACACAAGGTAAGCATGCTGATACAACTCTTCTGACACGTACCTGGCATAGAACGCTGAGAGACTAGCAAGGCGGGCCGGACGGGAGCCACTGGCTGGGCATCAGGCTCGCAGATGTCACGGCGCTCACGGTGGCTGTCGCCTTCTCTCCCACAGGCGTCAGCGTTTTCTGACCCCACCCCACCAGCAGACCAGCAGCCTGGACAGCAGAAGAGCTCGCACACTCACAGTCACCCTAAAAAGAGGCCCAGGCATCGCTGTTCACCCCCAGGTGCCCCCCACGAGTTCAGAGCGTACCAGCTCTACACGCTGTACCGGGGCAAGGACGGCAAAGTGATGCAGGTACCTGCCGGGCCCTGTCAGGGCAGGACTGTAGGCTGTAAGCGAGGTGTCTGTGTAACCCTGTTGCTGGGGGCTAATGTCCACTTTCGGTGGTGACTACAGAAGGCATGAGCTTTGAAGATAAGCCAGCTGGCCCTCTCCACCTAAACTGTGCAGTATCCTCCTGCCACGTAGGCCTGGAGAGCACAGGGATGTTACAAAGCTCTCTGCACCATCCTTAGGTACTGCATAGATAATCTTGAGGCCGGATAGTAGATAAAAGCAGCTTGAGGACTGGGACCGTATGTTACACTCTCTGAATCTTCTTTAACGTCTACGGAGCCAAGGCTTGGCCTGTCAGTCCAAAGTTACCACAGGGATGAGTCTCCTCCATCACGTGTGGTCCCCTGGTGTACTGACAGACACATATTCTCAGAAGGAACGAACGACTTGGATTGATTCCTTTTTGGCTTCCCTCTTAGGCCCCAATAAATGGCTGTCGATGTGAACCCCTGATCAACAAGCTGGAGAATCAGTTGGAGGCAACTGTGGAGGAGATCAAAGCAGAGCTGGTGTCGGTTCAGGATAAGATGAACACGAAGCTGGGGCACATGGAGAATAAGACCCAGCACCAAGTAAGCGGTTGCCATCCTTCCAATGGCGTGGTGTCCTGGCAGAAAATGAAATCAGACCTCAGCACACCTTTCTGTTCTGCAGACTCTGCCCTGAGCATGTCGGGCAGGCTGTCAGGGAAAGAGACCTATGATTTCTTTTTTTTCCTAATTTTATTTCTTTATACAGCTGGTTCTTATTAGTTACCTATTTTATACATACTAGTGTATACACGTCAATCCCAATCTCCCAATTCATCCCACCACGACCCCACCCTCCTGCCGCTTTCCCCGCTTTGTGTCCATACCTTTTTTCTCTACATCTGTGTCTCTATTTCTGCCCTGCAAACTGGTTCATCTGTACCATTTTTCTACGTTCCACATACATGCGTTAATATACGATATTTGTTTTTCTTTCTGATCTACTTCACTCTGTATGATAGTCTCTAGATCCATCCACGTCGCTACAAATGACCCAATTTCATTCCTTTTTATGGCTGAGTAATATTCCATTGTATATATGCACATCTTCTTTATCCATTCGTCTGTCGATGGTCATCTAGGTTGCATCCATGTCCTGGCTGTTATAAACAGTGCTGCAATGAACATTGGGGTTCATGTGTCTTTTTGCATTATGGTTTTCTCTGGGTATATGTCCAGTAGTGGGATTGCTGGGTCATATGGTAATTCTATTTTCAGTTTTTTAAGGAACCTCCATACTGTTCTCCATAGTGGCTGTACCGATTCACATTCCCAGCAGTAGTGCAAGAGGGTTCCCTTTTCTCCACACCCTCTCCAGAATTTATTGTTTGTAGATTTTTTGATGATGGCCATTCTGACCGGTGTGAGGTGATACCTCATTGTAGTTTGGATTTGCATTTCTCTAATGATTAGTGATGTTGAGCATCCTTTCATGTGTTTGTTGGCCATCTGTATGTCCTTTGGAGAAATGTCTATTTAGGTCTTCTGCCCATTTTTGGATTGGGTTGTTTGTTTTTTTGATATTGAGCTGTATGAGCTGCTTGTATATTTTGGAGATTAATCCATTGTTAGTTGTTTTGTTTGCAAATATTTTCTCCCACTCTGAGGGTTGTCTTTTCATCTTGTTTGTAGTTTCCTTTGCTGTGCAAAAGCTTTTAAGTTTCATTAGGTCCCATTTGTTTATTTTTATTATTTCCATTATTCTAGGAGGTGGATCAAAAAGAATCTTGCAGTGATTTATGTCATAGAGTGTTCTGCCTATGTTTTCCTCTAAGAATTTTATAGTATCTGACCTTACATTTAGGTCTTTAATCCATTTTGAGTTTATTTTTGTGTATGGTGTTAGTGAGTGTTCTAATTCCATTCTTTTACATGTAGCTGTCCAGTTTTCCCAGCACCACTTATTGAAGAGACTGTCTTTTTTCCATTGTATATCCTTGCCTCCCTCATCATAGATTAGTTGACCATAGGTGCATGGGTTTATCTTAGGGCTTTCTATCCTGTTCCATTGATCTATATTTCTGTTTTTGTGCCAGTACCACATTGTCTTGATTACTGTATCTTTGTAGTATAGTCTGAAATCAGGGAGTCTGATTCCTCCAGCTCCGTTTCTTTCCCTCGAGAACGCTTTGGCTATTCAGGGTGTTTTGTGTCTCCATACAAATTTGAAGTTTTTTTGTTCTAGTTCTGTAAAAAATGCTATTGGTAATTTGATAGGGATTGCATTGAGTCTGTAGATTGCTTTGGGTAATTTAGTCATTTTCATAATATTGATTCTTCCAATCCAAGAACATGGTATATGTCTCCATCTGTTTGTATCATCTTTAATTCCTTTCATCAGTGTCTTATAGTTTTCTGCATACAGGTCTTTTTTCTCCCTAGATAGGTTTATTCCTAGGTATTCTATTCTTTTTGTTGCAGTGGTAAATGGGAGTGTTTCCTTAATTTCTTTTTCAGATTTTTCATCAGTAGTGTATAGGAATGCAAGAGATTTCTGTGCATTAATTTTGTATCCTGCTACTTTACCAAATTCATTGATCAGCTCTAGTAGTTTTCTAGTGGCATCTTTAGGATTCTCTATGTATAGTATCATGTCATCTGCAAACAGTGACAACTTTACTTCTTTTCCAATTTGGATTCCTTTTATTTCTTTTTTCTCTCTGATTGCTGTGGCTAGGACTTCCAAAACTATGTTCAGTAATAGTGGTGAGAGTGGACATCCTTGTCTTGTTCCTGATCTGGGAGGAAATGCTTTCAGTTTTTCACCATTGAGAATGATGTTTGCTGTGGGTTTGTCGTATATGGCCTTTGTTATGTTGAGGTAGGTTCCCTCTATGCCCACTTTCTGTAGAGTTTTTATCATAAATGGGTGTTGAATTTTGTCAAAAGCTTTTTCTGCATCTATTGAGATGATCTTATGGTTTTTCTTCTTCAGTTTGTTAATGTGGTGTATCACATTGATTGATTTGCATATATTGGAGAATCCTTGCATCCCTGGGATAAATTCCACTTGATCATGGTGTATGATCCTTTTAATGGGTTGTTGGATTCTGTTTGCTAGTGTTTTGTTGAGGATTGTTGCATCTATATTCATCAGTGATATTGGTCTGTAATTTTTTTTTTGTAGTATTTTTGTCTGGTTTTGGTATCAGGGTGATGGTGGCTTCGTAGAATGAGTTTGAGAGTGTTTCTTCCTCTGCAAATATTTGGAAGAGTTTGAGAAGGATGGGTGCTTTTAGCTCTCCTTTAAATTTGTGATAGAATTCACCTGTGAAGGCATCTGGACCTGGACTTTTGTTTGTTGAAAGATTTTTACTCACAGTTTAAATTTCATGTAATTGGTCTGTTCATATTTTCTATTTCTTCCTGGTTTAGTCTTGGAAGGTTTGTCTTTCTAAGAATTTGTCCTTTTCTTCCAGGTTGTCCATTTTATTGGCATAGAGTTGCTTGTAGTAGTCTCTTAGGATGCTTTGTATTTGTGTGGTGTCTGTTGTAACTGCTCCTTTTTCATTTCTAATTTTATTGATTTGAGTCCTCTCCTTTTTCTTGATGAGTCTGGCTAATGGATTATCAATTATGTTCATCTTCGCAAAGAACCAGCTTTTAGTTTTATTGATCTTTGCTATTGTTTTCTTTGTTTCTGTTTCATTTATTTCTGATCTGATCTTTATGATTTCTTTCCTTCTGCTAACTTTGGGTTTTGTTTGTTCTTCTTTCTCTAGTTCCTTTAGGTGTAAGGTTAGATTGTTTATTTGAGATTTTTCTTGTTTTTTGAGGTAGGCTTGTATTGCTATAAACTTCCCTCTTAAAACTGCTTTTGCTGCATCTCATAGGTTTTGGATCATCGTGTTCTCATTGTCATTTGTCTCTAGGTATTTTTTTATTTCCTCTTTGATTTCTTCAGTGATCCGTTGGTTATTTAGTAACATATTGTTTAGCATCCATGTGTTTGTGTTTTTTATGTTTTTGTCCCTGTAATTGATACTAATCTCAGAACGTTGTGATCAGAAAAGATGCTTGATATGATTTCAGTTTTCTTAAATTTACTGAGGCTTGATTTGTGACCCTAGATGAGATCTATCCTGGAGAATATTCCATATGCACTTGAGAAGAAAGTGTAATCTGCTGTCTTTGGATGGAATGTCCTATAAATATCAATTAAATCTATCTGGTCTCTTGTGTCATTTAAAGCTTGTGTTTCCTTATTAAGTTTCTGTTTGGATGATCTGTCCATTGGTGTAAGTGAAGTGTTAAAGTCCCCCACTATTATTGTGTTACTGTTGATTTCCTCTTTTATAGCTCTTAGCAGTTGCCTTCTGTATCGAGGTGCTCCTATGTTTGGTGCATATATATTTGTAACTGTTATATCTTCTTCTTGGATTGATCCCTTGCTCATTATGTAGTGTCCTTCCTTGTCTCTTGTAACATTCTTTATTTTAAAGTTTATTTTATCTGTCATAAGTATTGCTACTCCAGCTTTCTTTTGATTTCCATATCCATGGAATATCTTTTTCCATCCCCTCGCTTTCAGTCTGTATGTGTCCCTAGGTCTGAGGGGGTCTTTTGTAGACAGCACATATATGGGTCTTGTTTTCATATCCATTCAGCGAGCCTGTGTCTTTTGGTTGGAGCATTTAATCCATTCACGTTTAAGGTAATTATTGCTATGTATGTTCCTATGACCATTTTCTTAATTGTTTTGGGTTTGTTTTTGTAGGTCCTTTTCTTCTCTTGTGTTTCCCACTTAGAGAAATTCCTTTAGCATTTGTTGTAGAGCTGGTTTGGTGGTGCTGAATTCTTTTAGCTTTTGCTTGTGTGTAACACTTTTGATTTTTCCGTTGAATCTGAATGAGATGCTTTCTGGATAGAGTAATCTTGGTTGTAGTTTTTTCCCTTTGATCACTTTAAATATGTCATGCCACTCCATTCAGGCTTGTAGAGTTTCTGCTGAGAAATCAGCTGTTAACCTTATGGGAGTTCCCTTGTATGTTATTTGTCATTTTTCCTTTGCTGCTTTCAGTAATTTTTCTTTGTCTTTAATTTTTGCCATTTTCATTACTATGTGTCTCGGCGTGTTTCTCCTTGGGTTTATCCTGTATGGGACTCTCTGTGCTTCCCGGACTTGGGTGGCTATTTCCTTTCCCACGTTAGGGAAGTTTTTGACTATAATCTCTTCAGATGTTTTCTCGGGTCCTTTCTCTCTGTCTCTTCTCCTTCTGGGACCTCTATAATGTGAATGTTGTTGTGTTTAATGTGGTCCCAGAGGTCCCTTAGGCTGTCTTCATTTCTTTTCATTCTTTTTTCTTTATTCTGTTCAGCAGTGAATTCCAGCATTCTGTCTTCCAGGTCACTTATCTGTTCTTCTGCCTCAGTTCTTCTGCTATTGATTCCTTCTCGTTTATTTTTCATTTCAGTTATTGTATTGTTCATCTCTGTTAAACATTTCTTGTATCTTCTCGATCTTTGCCTCCATTCTTTTTCCGAGGTCCTGGATCATCTTCCTTATAATTATTCTGATTTCTTTTTCTGGAAGGTTGCCTATCTCCACTTCATTTACGTGTTTTTCTGGGGTTTTATCTTGTTCCTTCATCTGATACATAGCCCTAACTCTTCATCTTGTCTGTCTTTCTATGAATGTGGTTTTTGTTTCACAGGCTGCAGAATTGTAGTTCTTCTTGCTTCTGTCTGCCCTCTGGTGGATGAGGCTATCTAAGAGGCTTGTGCAAGTTTCCTGATGGGAGGGACTGGTGGTGGGTAGAGCTGGGTGTTACTCTGATGGGCAGAGCTCAGTAAAACTTTAATCCACTTGTCTGCTGATGAGTAGGTTTGGGTTCCCTTCCTGTTGGTTGTTTGGCCTGAGGCAACCCAACACTGGAGCCTACCCGGGCTCTTTGGTGGGGCTAATGGCGGACTCTGGAAGGGCTCACGCCAAGGAGTACTTCCCAGAACTTCTGCTGCCAGTGTCCTTGTCCCTGTAGTGAGCCACAGCTACCCCCCACCTCTGCAGGACACCTTCCAACACTAGCAGGTTAGGTCTGGTTTAGTCTCCTATGTGGTCACTGCTCCTTACCCTGGGTCCTGATGCACACACTACTTTGTGTGTGCCCTGCAAGAGTGGAGTCTCTGTTTCCCCCCAGTCTTTTCAGAGTCCTGCAGTTAAACCCCACTAGCTTTCAAAGTGTGATTCTCTAGGAATTCCTCCTCCCATTGCCAGACCCCCAGGTTGGGAAGCCTGACGTGGGGCTCAGAAACTTCACTCCAGTGAGGGGACTTCTGTGGTCTAAGTGTTCTCCAGTTAGTGAGTCACCCACCCAGCAGTTATAGGATTTGATTTTATTGTGATTGTGCCCCTCCTACTGTCTCATTGTTGCTTCTCCTTTGTCTTTGGATGTGGGGTATCTTTTTGGTAAGTGCCAGTGTCTTCCTGTTGATGATTGTTCAGCAGTTAGTTGTGATTCTGGTGCTCTTGCAAGGGGGAGTGCGAGCAAGTCCTTCTACTCCACCATCTTCCAGATGATGTGTGATTCCTTTAAAGGCATTGACTTAACATTTTTTAGGAGCATGTTTAAATTGCTTCTGATTATAAAAATAACATATACCCATTATGGAGCATTTTTTAAAAATATGAAAACTAGGAAGGAAAATAAAATCACCTATGAGCCCATTATGATGAGAAAGCACTATTAATATTTGGGTTTATTTTTTTCCAGTCTTTTTATGTCTGTGTGCTTTACACCCGTTTCCCACTGCTCACTAAAGTAATATAATGATGTCTGTCTTGTTTTATTTTTCCACCTTTATTTTGAAAGTTAGCATACATACAGAAAAGTTGAAATGATAGCTTGCTTGTTCACTCTTCACCTAGGTTCAACCAGTCGTTACTATTTTGCCACGTTTGCTTTGTCTCTCACACACTTTTTGTTCTCTTGCTGAACTGTTTGAGATTTAGCCATAGACGGTCCTGACCCCTCACTCTAAGTACTCCACAGCACATTGACTAAGAATGAGGGTTTTGTCCTTCCTAACACAGTACCATTTTCATATCTGAGAAAATTAACACTAATTGCATAATATCCATCCATATTCAGATTTTCTCATTTCTCCGAAAATGTTTTTCTTCTTTTTTTTTTTTTTACTATTTTTTATTTTTGGCTGTGTCTTCATTGCTGCACGCAAGCTTTCTCTAGTTGTGGCGAGCAGGGGTTATTCTTTGTTGCGGAGCATGGGCTCTAGAGCACAGGCTTAGTAGTTGTGGCGCACAGGCTTAGTAGCTCCGCGGCATGTGGGATCTTCCGGACCAGGGCTCGAACCCGTGTGCCCTGAATTGGCAGGCAGATTCTTTCTTTTTCTTTTTAAACAACTTTATTGGAGTATTATTGCCTTACAATTGTGTGTTAGTTTCTGCTTTATAACAAAGTGAATCAGTTATACATATACATATATTACTACATCTCTTTTCTCTTGCATCTCCCTCCCTGCCACCCTCACTATGCCACCCCTATAGGTGGTCACAAACCACCGAGCTGATCATGTGCTATGTGGCTGCTTCCCACTAACAATCTATTTTACGTTAGGTAGTGTATATATGTCCATGTCACTCTCTAACCTTGTCACAGCTTACCTTTCCCCCTCCCCATATCCTCAAGTCCATTCTTTAGTACGTCTGTGTCTTCATTCCATCTTACCCCTAGGTACTTCATGACCTTTTTTTTTTTTCTCTTAGATTCCATATATACGTGTTACCATACAGTATTTGTTTTTCTCTTTCTGACTTCACGCTGTATGACAGACTCTAGGTCCATCCACCTCACTACAAATAACTCAATTTCGTTTCTTTTTATGGCTGAGTAATATTCCATTCTATATATGTGCCACATCTTCTTTATCCATTCATCGGATGATGGACACTTAGGTTGTTTCCATCTCTGGGCTGTTGTAAATAGAGCTGCAAAGAACATTTTAGTACAACACTCTTTTTGAATTATGGTTTTCTCAGGGTATATCCCCAGTAGAGGGATTGCTGGGTCATATGGTAATTCTATTTTTTTTTTTCTGCGGTACGCGGGCCTTTCACTGTTGTAGCCTCTCCCATTGGGGAGCACATGCTCCGTACACGCAGGTGCAGCAGCCATGGCTTACACGCCCAGCCGCTACGTGGCATGTGGGATCCTCCCGGACCGGGGCACGAACCTGTGTCCCCGTCATTGGCAGGCGGACTCTCAACCATTGCGCCACCATGGAAGCCCTATATTTTGTTTTTTGGGAAACCTCCATACTGTTCTCCATAGTGGCTGTATCAATTTACATTCCCACCAACAGTACAAGAGGGTTCCCTTTTCTCCACACCCTCTCCAGCATTTATTGTTTCTAGATTTTTGGATGATGGCCATTCTGACTGGTGTGAGATGATACCTCATTGTAGTTTTGAGTTGCATTTCTCTACTGATTAATGATGTTGAGCATTCTTTCATGTGTTTGTTGGCAGTCTGTATATCTTCTTTGGAGAAATGTCTATTTAGGTCTTCTGCCCATTTTTGGATTGGGTCGTTTGTTTTTTTGTTATTGAGCTGCATGAGCTGCTTGTAAATTTTGGAGATGAATCCTTTGTCCGTTGCTTCATGTGAAAATACTTTCTCCCATTCTGAGGGTTGTCTTTTGGTCTTGTTTATGGTTTCCTTTGCTGTGCAAAAGCTTTGAAGTTTCATTAGGCCCCATTTGTTTATTTTTGTTTTTATTTCCATTTCTCTAGTAGGTGGGTCAGAAGGGATCTTGCTGTGATTGATGTCATAGAGTGTTCTGCCTATGGTTTCCTCTAGGAGTTTGATAGTTTCTGGCCTTACATGTAGGTCTTTAATCCATTTTGAGCTTATTTTTGTGTATGGTGTTAGGGAGCGATCTAATCTCATACTTTTACATGTACCTGTCCAGTTTTCCCAGCACCATTTATTGAAGAGGCTGTCCTTTCTCCACTGTACATTCCTGCCTCCTTTATCAAAGGTAAGGTGACCATATGTGCGTGGGTTTATCTCTGGGCTTTCTATGCTGTTCCTTTGATCTGTGTTTCTGGTTTTGTGCCAGTACCATACTGTAGCTTTGTAGTATAGTCTGAAGTCAGGGAGCCTGACTCCTCCAGCTCCGTTTTTCGTTCTCAAGGTTGCTTTGGCTATTCGGGGTCTTTTGTGTTTCCATACAAATTGTGAGATTTTTTGTTCTAGTTCTGTGAAAAATGCCGGTGGTAGTTTGCTAGGGATTGCACTGGATCTGTAGATTGCTTTGGGTAGTAGAGTCATTTTCACAATGTTGATTCTTCCAATCCAGGAACATGGTGTATCTCTCCATCTATTTGTATCATCTTTAATTTCTTTCACCAGTGTCTTATAATTTTCTGCATACAGGTCTTTTGTCTCCTTAGGTAGGTTTATTCCTAGATACTTTATTCTTTTTGTTGCAATGGTAAATGGGAGTGTTTTCTTGATTTCACTTTCAGGTTTTTCATCATCAGTGTATAGGAATGCCAGAGATTTCTGTGCATTAATTTTGTATCCTGCTACTTTACCAAATTCATTGATTAGCTCTAGTAGTCTTCTGGGAGCATCTTTAGGATTCTCTATGTATAGTATCATGTCATGTGCAAACAGTGACAGCTTTACTTCTTCTTTTCCGATTTGTATTCCTTTTAATTCTCCTCTGATTGCTGTGGCTAGAACTTCCAAAACTATGTTGAATAAGAGTGGCGAGAGTGGGCAACCTTTACTTGCTCCTCATCTTAGTGGAAATGGTTTCAGTTTTTCACCACTGAGGACGATGTTGGCTGTGGTTTTGTCATATATGGCCTTTATTATGTTTAGGAAAGTGGGATCTAATGATCCGTTCTATAGTATTTTTAATTTCATTTATTGTGTTGTTCATCATTGCTTGTTTCATCTTTGGTTCTTCTAGGTTCTTGTTAAATGTTTCTTGCATTTTTTCTATTCTATTTGCAAGATTTTGGATCCTCTTTCCTATCATTATTCTGAATTCTTTTTCAGGTAGACTGCTTATTTCCTCTTCATTTATTAAGTCTGGTGGGGTTTTATCTTGCTCCTTCATCTGCTGTGTGTTTCTCTGTCTTCTCATTTTGCTTATCTTACTGTGTTTGGGGTCTCCTTTTTGCTGGCTGCAGGTTCGTAGTTCCTGTTATTTTTGGTGTCTGTCCCCAGTGGCTAAGGTTGGTTCAGTGGGTTGTGTAGGCTTCCTGGTGGAGGCGACTAGTGCCTGTGTTCTGGTGGATAAGGTTGGATCTTGTCTTTCTGGTGGGCAGGTCCACGTCTGTTGGTGTGTTTTGGGGTGTCTTTGGCCTTATTATGATTTTCGGCAGCCTGTCTGTAATGGGTGGGGTTGTGTTCCTGTCTTGCTAGTTGTTTGGCATAGGATGTCCAGCAGTGTAGCTTGCTGGTCATTGAGTGAAGCTGGGTGCTGGTGTTAAGATGGAGATCTCTGGAACATTTTCGCCATTTGATATTACGTGGAGCTGGGAGGTCTCTTGTGTACCAGTGTCCTGAAGTTGGCTCTCCCACCTCAGAGGCACAGCACTGACTCCTGGCTGGAGCACCAAGAGCCTTTCATCCACACGGCTCAGAATAAAAGGGAAATAAAATAGAAAGAAAGAGGATAAAATAAAATAAAATAGAGTAAAATAAAATAAAGTTATTAAAATAAAAAATAATTATTAAGAAAAAAGTTTTTAAAAGTTAAAAAAAAAAACGGGCAGACAGATCCCTGGGACAAATGGTGAAAGTAAAGCTATACAGACAAAATCTCACACAGAAACATACACATACACACTCACAAAGATAGAAAAAGGGGAAAAATAATATATCTTGCCCCCAGAGTCCACCTCCTCAATTTGGGATGATTGGTTGTCTATTCAGGTATTCCACAGATGCAGGTTATATCAAGTTGATTGTGGAGCTTTAATCCGCTGCTTCTGAGGCTGTTGGGAGAGATTTCCCTTTCTCTTCTTTGTTCGCACAGCTTCAGGGGTTCAGCTTTGGATTTGGCCCCGCCTCTGCCTGTAGGTCGCCTGAGGGCGTCTGTTCTTCGCTCAGACAGGACGGGGTTAAAGGAGCAGCTGACTCGGGGACTCTGGCTCACTCAGGCCGGGGGTGGGAGGGGTACAGAGTGTGGGGCGGGCCTGCGGCGGCAGAGACCAGCGTGACGTTGCACCAGCCTGAGGCGCGCCGTGCGTTCTCCTGGGGATGTTGTCCCTGGGTCCCGGGACCCTGGCAGTGGCGGGCTGCACAGGCTCCTGGGAGGGGAGGTGTGGATAGTGACCTGTGCTCGCACACAGGCTTCTTGGTGGCGGCAGCAGCAGCAGCCTTAACGTCTCATGCCCGTCTCTGGGGTCCGCGCTTTTAGCTGCGGCTCGCGCCCGTCTCTGGAGCTCTTTTAAGCGGCGCCCTTAATCTCCTCTCCTCGCGCACCAGAAAACAAAGAGCGAAGAAAAAGTCTCTTGCCTCTTCGGCAGCTCCAGACTCCTTCCTGGACTCCCTCCCGGCCAGCCATGCTGCACTAACCCCTTCAGGCTGTGTTTACGCTGCCAACCCCAGTCCTCTCTCTGCGCTCCTACCGAAGCCCGAGCCTCAGCTCCCAGCCCCCGCCCGACCCGGCGGGTGAGCAGACAAGTCTCTCGGGTTGGTGTGTGCAGGTCGGCACCGATCCTCTGTGCGGGAATCTCTACGCTTTGCCCTCCGCACCCCTGTGGCTGTGCTCTCCTCCGTGGCTCCAAATCTTCCCCGCTCCGCCGCTCTCAGTCTCCGCCCGTGAAGGGACTTCCTAGTGTGTGGAAACCTTTCCTCCTTCACAGCTCCCTCCCACTGGTGCAGGTCCCGTCCCTATTCTTTTGTGTGTTTTTTCTGTTTTATTTCGCCCTACCCAGGTATGTGGGGAGTTTCTTGCCTTTTGGGAGGTCTGAGGTCTTCTGCCAGCGTTCAGTAGGTGTTCTGTAGGAGCAGGTCCACGTGTAGATGTATTCCTGATGTATCTGTGAGGATGAGGGTGATCTCCGCGTCTTACTCTTCCGCCATCTTCAACGGACTCGGCAGTCAGTTTCTTGTTTTTTTTTTTTTTTTGCGGTACGCGGGCCTCTCACTGTTGTGGCCTCTCCCGTTGCGGAGCACAGGCTCCGGACGTGCAGGCTCAGCGGCCATGGCTCACGGGCCCAGCCGCTCCGCGGCATGTGGGATTTTCCCGGACCGGGGTACGAACCCGTGTCCCCTGTATCAGCAGGCGGACTCTCAACCGCTGCGCCACCAGGGAAGCCGGCATGCAGATTCTTAACCACTGTACCACCAGGGACGTCTCAAAATGTTTTTTTTTAATAGCTGGTTTTTGTTTTTAATTCCAGCCCAGCATCCAATGAATATTCTGTGCTTTTATGTTATGTGTTAGGTCCCTGTGGTCTCTTTTCATCTAGAGCAGTCCCTGTTTGCTTCTTGCAGTTTCTGTTTTCTTCCATAATATTAACTTCGTAGAGTCCAGGCTATTTGTTTTATAGGATGTTTTGTATTCTGAATTTGATAGTTTCTTCATGGTGTTATTTAACTTCTTTCTCTATCCCTGTATTTCTGAAAGTTAGGTCTAGAGCAGTAATCCTCAAAGTGTCATCCCCAAAGCAGCAGCAGCAGCATCATTTGGGGACTTGTGGGGAAAAAATGCAAGTTTTTGGGCCGCATTACAAATCTACTGAATTTAACTGTGAATAAAACTCGGGGGGGGGGCAGGGTCTAGCCACCTGTGTTTTAATAGGACCTCCAGGTGATGCTGGTAAAAACCTAAAGTTTGAGACCAATGGTTAAATATTTTTGGCAAGAATACATCATATTTAACTGTGTAAAGTTCAAATTACATCACATCAGAAGAGATAAATGTCAGGCTGTCTCATTTGGCTAACCTGGTAACCACCATCTCTTTCCATTGTAAAGGTATACTTTCTCTTTGTAATTAATAAGAAATGTGTGACAGATACAGGTTTTTAAATGGGAAAGACTTTTAAGAGCTTATAAAATAACACATGTTCATTGGGAAAAACATTCCACATTCCACCTACAGAACTATTTTCATAGTAACACTCCCCAGAGATCCCTTCCATTACTGTGAATTTTCCCACAGGTTTTTTCTTTTATAGATATAACCTTACTAATTTTTCCTTTTAAACAAAAATGGAACTATACTATGCTTTTTCTTGCAGCTTACCTTTTAATTTAGTAGTACATCTTAGACTTGTAGAGCTACGGTGTGCTTTTTAATGGCAGTGTACTGTTTCTATGCAAGGAGATATACACATACTTTTTTTTTTAACATCTTTAGTGGAGTATAATTGCTTTACAATGGTGTGTTAGTTTCTGCTTTATAACAAAGTGAATCAGCTACACATATACATGTATCCCCATATCTCCTCCCTGTTGCGTCTCCCTCCCACCCTCCCTATCCCACCCCTCTAGGGGATCACAAAGCACCGAGCTGACCTCCCTGTGCTATGCGGCTGCTTCCAACTAGCTGTCTATTTTACGTTTGGTATATATGTCCATGCCACTCTCTTACTTCGTCCTAGCTTACCTTCCCCCTCCCCGTGTCCTCAAGGCCCTTCTCTACATCTCCATCTTTATTCCTGTCCTTCCCCTAGGTTCTTCAGAACCATTTTTTTTCTTTAGATTCCATATATATGTGTTAGCATACAGTATTTGTTTTTCTCTTTCTAACTTACTTCACTCTGTATGACAGACTCTAGGTCCATCCACCTCACTACAAATAACTCAATTTCGTTTCCTTTTATGGCTGAGTACTATTCCATTGTATATATGTGCCACATCTTTTTTATCCATTCATCTGTTGATGGACAGTTAGGTTGTTTCCATGTCCTGACTATTGTAAATAGTGCTGCAATGAACATTTTGGTACATGTCTCATTTTGAATTATGGTTTTCTCAGGGTATATGCCCAGTAGTGGGATTGCTGGGTCATATGGTAGTTCTATTTTTAGTTTTTTAAGGAACCTCCATACTGTTCTCCATAGTGGCTGTACCGATTCACATTCCCAGCAACAGTGCAAGAGGAATCCCTTTTCTCCACACCCTCTCCAGCATTTATTATTTGTAGATTTTTTAATGATGGCCATTCTGACTGGTGTGAGGTGGACAGTGAGGTAAAATACCTCATTGTAGTTTTGATTTGTATTTCTCTAATGATTAGTATACACATACTTTTGCTTCCTGCTTTTTTTTACTGAATTTTATATCATGAGCACTTTCCCATGTCCTTGGCTTCATAGTATTCCAGCATATTAATACAACATAATGTATTTAAACATTCCTCTTGTTAGACACTGAAGTTGCTTATAGTTTTTCATTCAAATAAATGCTGTGAACATTTATGTGCATAAACCTTTGATTGCATCTGAGTTTATTTGCTCAGAATTAGGATAATTGGGTCCAAAGTTTAGAGTATGTTTAAGGCTCTTGATAAATTTTGGCAAGCTACTTAATTGAAATGTTGTACCAATTTATATCCTACCAGCCGTGTCTGAGCCTCCAACTTCTGCCATCATTAATTTTAGCATTTTTTAAAGTTTTTCCCAATTGATTAAGGACATTTGACTGTTTAATTTTTACTTCCTTGTTTACTGGAGAAATTTTTAAGGTTTGTTATTTGCATTTCATAGAAAACCCATTTTAAAAATCTTTGAGCCATGATAGATTAGTTACGACCGTTTTGTAAGTAAAACGTCACTTCAGCTAGCTCAGGTCCAGAGAGGAATGCATTAGGTGAGTGCTGGGATGTCTCAAGGATCTCTCTTTGGTTCAAAGAAGGTGACAGATTGGGATGTAGAATCTTAGTCCTAATTCCAGATCTCAGGGGAAGGACTCTGGTCCAGCATGAGTCAGGCGCGCATGCCCGGACCTGTCCGCCATGCCTCAGGAACACATTCACGCATCCACTTGGGTGCTCTCGGCCGAGCCATTCGTCCGTGCAGGGGGGGCAGAAGGTGGCGGAAAAGGCCAGTCGTAGAAAACAGGCAAAGAGCAGTTCACAGAAAAACGTGAGGAACCAAGCAGGAGGTGCTTGCCGCATCTGCAGACCTGCTGCTGCCTTTTTATTATGGACATCTGAGTGTGGAGCATCAGCTGTGTTCCCGACAGGAGACGAAGCTGCCGCTGAGCCCTCCATGGCTGGCTCCCGCTCACAATGGTTCCCTTCTCTGCTTTGGCCCTTGTCAGGCAGTGGGAGTGTGGCCCCATTGGGTGTTAGAGCCCTACAGGAAGTAGGGAGCACAGGGGCACG
Organism: Pseudorca crassidens; assembly: GCF_039906515.1. Classification (NCBI taxonomy): domain Eukaryota; kingdom Metazoa; phylum Chordata; class Mammalia; order Artiodactyla; family Delphinidae; genus Pseudorca; species Pseudorca crassidens. Next base: position 66,423,096 of record NC_090308.1, on the reverse strand, counting down.
TGATTGGAAGGTGACAGTCGTTTACTCCCTGAAACAGTCCCTTTTTTTGTTTTTTTGCTTGTTTTGGTCATGCGGCTCGTGGTGCCCGACCAGGGATTGAATCCGCACCCTTGGCAGTGAAAGTGAGGAGTCCTAACCATTGAACCGCCAAGTCCCTTGAAGCAATCCCTTTGAACTCTGTCCACAACCTTCTTCACATGTGCTTTGACTACTTTCAGTGAAGGGCCAAGAGGATTTGTTCACTGGGAAAGCTGGATGAAAGCCCTGAGTATTCAGCTTCTTTCATTTCCTCTTGGGCAGCCACTGACATTTAAAAAGGGGAAGGGGGATTAAAAAGACAATTTTTTAATAAGGGGAGCTGGGGTAGCTCCATACTCCTTGACGTAGTTTTTCCTTGCAGTAATAGTCTTGGCAGTAATGTTCTAAGACCCATACAGATTCTTTTTTACCTACCAGGACTGTGTTGGCTCAAGTTGTCTATTTACTGTGTATGTATAGTCTCTTCAACCCCTCTGGACTTTTAAATGAGAAAAAGAAGCTTTGGCCTCCACAAAAGCATGCTCAGGAATTCTGAAAAATCAGAGTTCCATGAATGCCACGGGAAAAGACTCCGCTGAGGAGTCTTGCTTTGGTACTCCTGAGCCCGCCTCAGGCGTCAAGATGCCAGGTCCCATCCTTAGACCATCTCAGTCACTCGCCCTTCGCCCATTGAATCCTAGATGCGGGTTCTGGACAAGCTGATGGTTGAGCGACTCTCAGCAGAGAGGACGGAGTGCCTGAACCGCCTGCAGCAGCACTCGGACTCAGAGAAGCACGAGGGAGAGAAACGGCAGGTGAAAACCAGGATCTGTCCGTGCTGACCTTGCCACTTGCCACTCTTTTCCCCCCGAGTCAAGGGACTCGGACCCATCACTGAAAACTCCCAGGCCGAGATCCCCTAAAAGCGTTGGCGTCAAAGCGCGTGCCATTTTTATAACCTGAAATGAAGTCAGTAGGAAGGAGCCTGGAGTGTGGTTCCTGTTGGCGCTGAATGTACTGGCCGGAGGTGGAGGTGGGGCAGTTTGTAGAACGTGCTGGAAAGCCAAGCTCCGCCCTGGATCACTGCTATGTATCGCGCCCCTGCTGGGCCTGCACAAGATTGGGTTCCTGCCCTCGGGCAGTTTGCAGTCCACCCCGGACAGCAGACGTGAAATGAGTACTTGCGAGCATGTGAGTGAGTTCGTGCGCCTAGCAGCCAGACGTGCTTGGCGTGGAAGCCGTGGGAAGCTGTGGCTGTTGGCGTCTAAGGAGTCTCTAAGTCGCTTAATGAAGATCATAGTTAGCTATCGGCTTGGGCACTGGGTGAATCCTGGGCTTCAGAGGGCCAACAGAGAAGGCCGTGTGGCCTGTGGGAGGCGGGTAATCCAAAACTTTGGGGCTTGTCCAGAAAAGAGCCTATCACAGTCGAAAAGTCCACATTCTTGAGGTTTTAATTCATAAGCCATGTATCAAAGTCTCCTGATGATTTGTGTACTAACTTGTGGGGTTTTTTTAGATGTCCTTGGTGGATGAATTAAAAACTTGGTGCATGTTAAAGATTCAGAATCTGGAGCTGAAGCTTTCTGGAGATTCTAGGGCCTCCAGGACTAAATCCACACCATCCACTTGCGAGTCCTCCACAGGTAACCGACACCAACATGCAGAGAGAGCCCTTTCATCCAAAGGTGATGAAACCCCCCGGTCGCGTTCTCTTCTGCATCTGAAGGCAGTCTGTGTGACAGGGCTGCGGGCAACACTGGATTGTAATGTGAACTCTGTAGGGGCAAGGACCATGCTTTGCCCACTACTGTATACACAGTTCCTATACAGCAATAAAGCACTCCTATTCAAGTGTTCAGGAATATTTGAATGAAGGAATAAAAGAATTGTTGATCCGTGATAGCAGTGCAATCTTGATGGTGTCAGAGTTGGACCCCAACGATGAGCGTGAGGAAAGGATGTGTCGTTTCAGAAGGGCACTCGCCCCTGCCCTTGTGACTCTTTCCCTTTCTCGTCCTTGATCAGCCTTTTCTACCTTTGGCCAACTCCGTACAGCCTCATTAAAAAACAGTTCATGTATCAAAGCTGCCCCAGGGGCTGGATAAGAGATGCTTTGAGCCAGAGCATCTTTACATTAGCTACAGTGGCTACACTCAATGATGATCAGTTGAGGAGATTCATAGCCTTAGTAATTAGACCTCCATGGGGAGGTTTTGATATGTCACGTGTTTCATGTTACCATAGGCCATCTCTGTATTTGTGGTTTTATCTTCTTTGTGCCCATAACAGTGGGGAAAATCCTGGGCAAACTTTTCATGCTAGGACTAATTATGGAACTTGTCATGGAGCTCTGGGTATGGGTAATAGGACCATGTGGGAGCTTGGATCAAGGAACTAGTAACCAGGGCTATGGTCTGTAAAGGGCCCGGAAGTTAGAGAATGGGGGTATTGATTCTGATCAGTAAATGCCCAATTCTGTTTTAGGACAAGTAGTGAGATGTGTCATCCTTAGCAATCAGGAAATGGTACCCAGAGCCCTTTACTGTAGGTTGAGACAGGCTAAAGGAAAGGCCAGTAACGTTTTTGGCTTAGATGCCACCAGTGTGTCTAACGCAACATCCCTGAAAGCCCTGACAAGCCAAGATGATAATCAGGGGAGAAGTGGAGGGGAAGGACAGAAATTGCACACGGTGGGTGATGGTTGAGAAGGCTGGTTTACAGCATTCCCGGGACTCTCAAATGCCAGCCCATGTGACTGTATGAACACGGATTCGCTCTCACTTTTGTTTTCCTTCCGAAACCAGGTGTGGATCAGTCAGTGGTGACCGCAGGTCCAGTAGCAGCCTCTGACAGCCCCCCTCAGGTGGTCAGGCCCAAGGAAAAGGCCCTCAGCTCCACAGCCGCCCACAGACTCCAGCAGGAGCTGTCTTCCTTGGACTGTGCAGGCTCCCGACTGAGGAGTGTCAAGGTCCAGACAGCCTCGTTACCCTTGAAAGAGGCAGCCAAGTGCGAGCCGCAGGCTGGGCCCTGTGTTGACAGAGGCACCCAAACCAAGAAGTCTGGGAAAAGTGGGCAGACGAGGCACCGCGGCCAGCAGCCAGCACCCAGCACCACCTGCGGGCAGCCGCCACCAGCAGCAGGTGGCGAGCAGACTGCCCCTCATACTCGGGACACCTCCCAAGCGCTGGAGCTCACCCAGTATTTCTTTGAGGCTGTTTCCACCCAGATGGAAAAGTGGTATGAAAGGAAGATTGAAGAAGCACGAAGCCAAGCCAGTCAGAAAGCCCAGCAAGACAAGGCCACGCTGGAGGAACACATTAAAAGTTTAGAGGAGGAACTTGCTAAACTAAGGACTAAGGTACACAAGGAAAACTAGGGCCTGGGAAGTGGGACGAGAAAGGATTCCTGGGACTTCCCTGGTGGTCCAGTGGTTGACTGTGCTTCCAGTGCAGGGGGCGGGGGTTCGATCCCTGGTCTGGGAACTAGGATCCTGCATGCCGTGGGGAGGGCGGGGGGCAAGGATTCCTGAAGATTTCCGGTCCTGCAGCTGCAGAAGAGCTATGTCGGAGGTGTCAGTTATTGTACACATAGCAGACCTTGCCTTTTAAAAAAATCACTAATTTCTAAAACGTGCCAGACACATGCTTCCTATGCCCTGAAGTTGTGAAGACTTCAACAATTAGACTGAAACTAGGGGACACTTGGTTTCAGGTTTCATTACAGATTTGAAACCTCAGCTCAAGTTCATCTGAAGTTCAAAAGCTCAGATTAAGCGAGCTGTGCTAAGAAACTGAAGGATGTGTAAGCCTAAACCCCAATATTCAGGATATGAAATAATGTAAATGAAAAGCAAGAAAAAATATTAATCCCTGTGCATTCAAGTCAAGCAGTCATTCATATCAACATGCCTGCTGTGCCTGGACAGTGTCTTTCTGTAAGAGCTGTAACAGACACGCTGAACTCCCTCAAGTTCATAGTTCCCCAAATGCTGACATCTTAACCAGGGAAAACTCACCAAAGAAACTTTGAGGAGAAGGATTTTCATGATGTCACAAGATCCAGTATATCGTAAAATGTTTTGAAAAGTCAGAGTGTATTTAAATAATGGGTTAATTGGCTAATAATAGCGCTGGGAATGTCCATGAACTCAAACGAGAAAGATTCAGATCATTGGATCATGGTTTCTGTATCTTTCAGCCAAAAGAAAGAAACAGTACAATTAATCATAGTGGCTTTAAAGTGGATTAATGGAAAAAACATTCACGTAGCAATTACCTGAAATTTCTATAACCTAGTTCACAGCCAGTTATCTTAGAGTACTTTTCTGAATGTGAGCTTATTGGTCTACATTTTATAAAGAAATAAGGCTGTTTCTTGAAAGTATTTCATTTTGAACTGAGTTGTCATTGAAGAACCTCAAAAGCTTTCCACTGCTTTGTAGCAACTATGTCAAGGTAAATAAGCAATAAATTGACTTGGATTCCCCAGCTTCAGGGAGCCCTGTGGATGTTACTGTATGGAGTATACAAAGTTGCAAAAGTAACAGTATGTTGAAACTTTGGATTTAATTATCTTCCAAGCTTCTTGTCCCTTGTGGCATTATATTCATCTCCTCAAAATTCCATATATGCATAGAAACCTCGATTCTATTTCTATAAACAGAGGAACCAAGTAACTGTTGTCTGTAATTTTTGAATGAACCTTTGCTCATTGAGCCAAAGAGAAAATATGACTTCTTGACATGGGAACACTCAGAAAAACAAAAGTATGCATTTAGTCCCTGTGTGTTCTGCCCATCAAGCTCAGTTGTTTTTGGTTTGTTCTTTTGAATACTGACAATCTATGGATCTAGGCGTTCCTAATAAATGTAGATGTATGTCATCATTACAAAACCTGGACAGGGAATTTATTTGATGTTCTCTCAAGTTTATTTTCAGGTTTGTAAGCTCGTCTTGTCGAATTTAAAACTTCAGTGGCACACTTTAAAGGGGAAAAAAAATGACACAGGGGCAGTCGATATGTTAAGTAATAGCCTTAGCCACTTCTCATGCTAGAAAGCTTTTGTATTTAAAACAATTCTAATAATTTAGATAATATAATAGATATTATAATAAAGGGGTTTAAAGATGCATTTATTGTAGTTAATATACATTAGTTGAACATTCAGACATCTTAAACTTTAGGAACAAAACTTCGGCATTCAAACAACAGTATAGTTAGTTTACAGGGAACACCCAGACAGTAAATTTGCCTAATCCAAAATACTGATGAAGATGATGAAAAAAATGTGTTTCACCAGTGTTCTATTCTGGCCAACATCTTAATGACCATGGTTCCACATGTGAGAAGAAATTGCTAAATAGATCTTCTCTTGGGCTTAAACAACGGACTTGGCCTATAATTCAGGAGATACGCAAAGATGTAAGTGAACAAATAAAATTAAACTGTTCTTTAGAGAGGAAGGGAAAAGCTTGTCCACGAGAATAGTCTTAGTCTCTGGAAGATGAAAATTCAAATTTTCATGTTTTATTCACTTAAACAAAATCAAAACAAAACCCCACATTAGGTTTTCTTGGAGAGTCTGTGGTATTTGATTCTTGCAAATACAAACCACAAATGCTCTTACATCTTCCACATACAGTGCTTCTAGGAAGAACAGCAAAGTCACTGCTTGTCACGCTTCATAAAAGGATGGTTTTTAGCTTCAAGATTTTAGATTTACTAGATAGCCTGTACTTGAGTATTTGCCAATCATGCTACACAAAAGAGTAAGTCTTTCTAAGGTTCTCTGTTCAGAAACTGTTCACACATGCTTTTCCCTCTGTTCATCAGATGGCTTGATTAACGTACATCTATATAAAAACCTGAAAATTGGCTTATGTAAGCATTTTAGATTAGCCCATCCCCCGGTGGCAGAGTATTCAGAATTATTTTTGTCTTGTGGGTTCTGGAGCTGTGGAAGGGCAAGGGTGGCTCGGAATGCAGGTTAGTGACACACCACTGGTTTACACCTCTCCAATGGCACACGGTCCAACACTAGACACTGTTTATCCTGCAAAAGTTTTTCTACATCTTTCAGATGTAGATTCTTGGATTAACTCTGATTCTTGGATTAACTTTTTAGATTTGTTCTGTAGGTGAACTGCCAATCCCAGCCTCTTCCACGAGCTTTCACTTTCACTAAATTAACTGTTAAACACATTTGGTCTCTTTCAAAAGTGTCCTGAAGTCAACTTCTGTCTCCAATGTATTCTTCAAACTCTGTTTTTTCCTGTCACTGGAGGAGAACCTAATGCACTGAGGAGCTTCCTTAATTAATGATTTATTTTACTTTCCATGTGGATATTAAGGTAACCACATTCGTTTTGACCAGGAGTTGCCGCCTCTTCTTCTTGGTAGGTGCTTCAGTGCATTTGTTAAACTTCTCTTTCTTCTTTTTCCCTCAAAGTTCTAGATTCCCAGTGGTGATCTTTTTGGAAAGTCCTCTTGAGTATCAGATGCAACACATCTGAAGAACATACCTCAACAACCCTGAGGGTTAATGCAGAAGGACTTTCCAAGGAAGCTCCATGGTGTCTCCTGAGGTCAGTACACCTCCAGCCCTATACCTCACACTGTTTTAAAACAGCTTAATTGACTTACACAATATTATATATCAATTATATTTCAAAAAAATTGGGGAAAAATGGCTTTATTCAGATATAATTCACATACCTGTAAAATGTACAGTTCAGCAGATTTTAGTATATTCAGAGTTGTGCATTCATATAAATAGAATCATACCATACATGATCTTTTGTGACTGGCCACTTAATGTTTTCAAGGTTCATCCAGGTGTAGCATGTATCAGTACTCCATCCCTTTCTGTTTGCTAAATAATACTTTATTGTATGGGTATTCCACGTTTTACTTATCCATTAATCAGCTGATGGGCATTTGGATGGTCTACTTTTTGGCTATTATGAATAATGCTGTTTAACCTTTTGGGCAACTGACAGTCTTTTTTCCAAAGTGGCTGCACAATTTTATAGTCCCACCAGCAGTGTTTAAGGGTTCCAGTTTCTCCGCATCGTCATCCTCGCCAACATTTGCAATTATCTTCCTTTTTAATTATAGCCATTCTAGTGGATGTAAATAGTATCTCTTGGTGGTTTTGATTTGCATTTTCCTAATGATTAATGGTGTTGAACATCTTTTTATGTGCTATCGTACTGGTTTTTGCTTCTTCCAAAAACTGCTGACATATCCAAGAACATTTTCAAAATAAAAGGTATGTTTTCAGTGCTAAGACAATTGCTCTTATGCCCTTTTCTTGGCTCTCTCTGATATGCCATGCTCCATGTTCTGATATTTTGCTCAAGGGCTCTATGTACAGATAGTTTCACTTGGCTTTGGGCTACCCACTGTTGAGCCTAAGCTCAACTAAACACATGGAGACTTTGAAAACCTTTCAGAGTAATGCTGTAGTTAAGATCTGGCTAAAGCAAGTGTTTTTTCTAACTCTTTGAGCTGCATATTGCCTTGAGTAATCATCATCCGGATTGTATCCTGTAGAAGAAAGTGAAATCTGGTCACTGTTTTCACTGGTTAAACAAGGTACAGCTCTACCATTTTATTTGTTAAAATTAGGAACTAATACTGAGAATTGGCACTGATGCCCTTTAGGAAAGCCAAAAGTTAACAATTAGGGGTACACAATGTCTGGCATGCTTTCATACACCCCACACATACTTCCCAAACCATCATGCTGTAATATTTATTATCTTTTCGTGTGTGTGTGGTTTAACAGACAAGTTGGGTGGTGCTACTGTAGAGTGTAGATATAGCAAACATTGTTAAATTTAAAATATCAGTTAAGTGAAAAATCAGTAACATCAAGAGCAATGATCAAGATATACCATCTCAGTGACATATCCCAAGATATCTATCAAATTTTTTTTAAAAACTCACTAATCAGTACAAAAGGGTCAGGGCCTACCATCACCATGATCTTGGTCTCACCTCTTCGGTGGCACTTTTGTTTCTTTTGAATTCTTCCCTTGCCCAGTCCTTCAGGTATTTGCGATCAGAATCATTTGGAACTTGCCGAATTGCCTGCAAAATCCTTCTGTAGAGGAGGAGAACTTGTTGCCTTCTCACGAACTGTACAGGGGAGGAGAAATGGCAATTACAGCTGCACAATCGTCAGCCCGGTAGGCTCTTTTCTCTTTGGTTCTCAATTTTGAAAAGGGGAAAGAAAACCACCTTTTTACTTTTAAGAAAACGGCAAGAAGTTTGTTTGCGTTGTCTCCTTACTCCCTTGTCAAACTTAAAATCAAGAGTACAAGCAGTAGACCAGTCCTTCCCGCAGTCACCTAGGCAGTGGGGATCCGGGCTCAAGATCAAGAGCCCGGCCCGCCTCTTGCACCAGGACTGGAAAGTAGCCCCAACCCCCTTGCACTTCCCGTCGGCCCCCACCCCCCCGGGCGGCGCGAAGCCCCGCCCCCCCGCCCGAACCAATCAGAGTGGGGCGCGCGCAGGGTCGTCCGCCCCAGTAGTCCCCGAGACCCCTCTATAGAATGGGTGCAGGGGGCGGTAGAGAATCGAGCTCAGACCCAGTAAAGCTGCCCTAAGAGGCCGGTGAGGATAGTTGGTACCTGCTTTAGCGTTAGCGTCGCCGGGGGTAAGCGGGAAGCTGCCATCACGTCCAGACAGCGCGGTCCGCCAGAGCCCCAGTGCGCAGGGGCGGAAGTGGGGCGGTGACGGGGCGGGGCGAGCTCGGTTTCCCGGGAGGCGCCGGCGACAGTTGCGCTGGCTCCGGGAGCCCGGCAGTCGGAACTGAAGCTCAAGGCAGTTTCGCTTTGTCTTAGCCTACGTTTGCTCATCCGTGAAAACAGGATAACAGTTCCTGCTTCACAGGTTGTTGTAAGAATGAGATGGTGGTGAGGCATTTAGCCCAGTTCCTGACACGTGGTTAAGTTTCATTAAATGAAAGGATTTGGGGGGTGAGGGAAGAAAACTATTTTAGTATATTCTTTTTGAGATTTAGTGCGTATAGTGAAAAATTCTAAAAATTTAAAAGTTAATTTCTTAGTTTGTGTTGTGCTTGTCCCCTTTTCTCGTTCTTGTCCCTGTTCTTTTCTACTGCGAGCATTTTTCCTGGCGTTGTAGTCTTCATGATCGTCCTTAGTTACAAGGCTTTAAATGGTTGTCCCATTGCAGTTTTGAGAATTTTGTGTAACTAGTAATGAGGAACCAAACATCCCTACGCCTTGCTTTTTTCCCCCATAATCGTTTTATCCTCCCCTCAACACACTCCTTACGCTTAGGTTATATTAACTGTAAGGGGTTAGTGAATCCCTTCTTTAAAAAAACAGGATTGTTCTGAATTAAAATACAGCCCAAAGTGTTCAATTACCTGTTCGTTCACTGTGCATTTACTTGATTGCCTTGCTTGGAATCCTTGGAGCTCCCTTTTCCCAGTTGTGTACTTCTGGCTACTTTTGTGGGTGTGTTTCCTCGTCTGTAAAGTGAAATAACAGCATCTACCCCAGAGCTGTTGTACTGTATTGTATGTAGTGCACTGAGAACAGAACCTGGCGCATATAAGCACTCTGAAGATTTTGAACATTACCAGGCATTGTGTGAATGATGCTAATACCATAACCACGTATTTCAAAATTTGTCTACTAATTAGCAGTTCATTGATTTTTTTTCTCTTTTAAATAGTAGTGAAGTTAAATATCCCTTGCCACTTTTAGTTACACTTATTTTGTGAATTGTTATGAGTTTGGTCCCTTTATGATGATCCAGACTTTTATTCTAATTTTATATGGGCTGTTTGCCATATTTTTTTAAACTTTGATCCTTTTCCTTTTATAGCTTTAAGTCTCTATATAGTCACGTGTATTTTCCATTCTTTTGAGCCTTTTCAATTTCATCTTCTCCCCTTCAGAGCTTTAAAAAATTTTCATTGTTAATGTTTATCTAGGATTTTGGTTTATAGCATAATGGGGATATAAGTTCTTTTCCAGTTGTAAACTATAATTTCAGCACCATTTATTAACTAATTCATTCATATTCCTGGGATTTGTGATACTCCTGGTAAATTCTTTTAGGGTGTGAGTAACCCTCAGGATAATTTCATCCAGGTCGTTTTTACTTCTTTGTTGTTGTGTGTTTTATTATTAGGCAGGAATACTCCCCTGTAGTATCTGGTAAGAGTCTTCTATTAATGGTCTGTATGACCTTTAGAAATGTTTTGTATTATTTTCCTCTAAATCATCTTAGAATCGTTACTGAAATTTTGAATGTGTTGAATCTATAAAGTGAGAACTGACATTTTTATACTATTTTTTCTTCCCATCCAGAAAGATTCACTCATGCTAGACATTGGTAATGCTGTCATGAGTCATATATGCCCCCTGTCCTTAGAATCCCTCTTTGGGTAGGAAGACGTAAGTCCAACGTAGTATTTATAGATGTTGTCAAGGCTCATACTGTGGGAGCTCATTCTTCCTGGAGGGCTTATCTGAGCTAGGCAAAGTCAGAAAGGCCAAGTGGGTAAGAGAATTCTAGACAAAGAATGCATGGAACACTGGCAGATTCCAAGGCCCGTGTGGTTTGCTGTGATCAAATCAAATAGTGTGGTGGGGATGCTGGGAGAGAAGGGACAGGGGAGGCAGGTAGTGCTAAGAAGCAACAAATGGTACCTTCTTCATAGGAATTCAGAAAGATCTCCTTGGATGTTGTGAGTATGACTAAGTGAAGCTAGCAAAGTGATTAGTAGTTCAAGCTACATTTTATTTACTTTAATATTTATTAAAAAATTTTTTGGCTGCATCAGGTCTTAGTTGAGGCACGCGGGATCTTTTGTTGCGGTACGTGGGCTCGTAGTTTGCGGCACACAGGCTCTCTAGTTGAGGTGTGCAGGCTTCGCTACCCCGTGGCGTGTGGGATCTTAGTTCCCTGACCAGGGATCGAACCTGTGTCCCCTGCATTGGAAGGTGGATTCTTTACCCCCAGGGAAGTCCCCCTCAAGCTACATTATAAGAGCTCCAGCTGCACTGCAGTCAGCGGAAAGCAAAAGGGAAGACAGAATAAGGTAAATATCCAGAAGTTAGACTGGATAAGATTGGGGTTTGGATGGAGGTGGAGAGGAAGGTAAGGCAAATGTAAAGGTTGAGCTCCAAGTGAGAGTGTGTGAGAGAGCAAGCCTACCCGCAGTAGCTTCTTCTAAGTGACTCAGGTATGTCACTCTTCCTAACCAACGCCCTCAGTTCCTGATGGGTCTCCCGTGTCTGCTCCTGTGCTTCCCAACCCTTTTCCTGTCACAGCACAAACTGAAGCTAGCACTCTTGGGTAACTTGCTTACTGAAATTCATCTGTTCCAGACCCTATTAGCTATCCCAGGGCCAAGAGAATCACTATGCTGGTACATCAGTTGGGATGCTTCAGCTTAGCTTGTCCTGTCAATTAAAGGTAGATATGATGGACCGCATCACAGTCATAATGTTGGTGTCTTCCCTCCCTGCTGGAAGATTAAACTTCCTGCTTTGGCCAGTGATACATCTCTTACACTCAGATTTCATCTTGGAGCAGCACAAGTTACATCAACAGTGGTATATTTTTTAATAATTTTCAGAATATAAGCTGCATAGCTTTTTAGAATAAAAAATGATATAACCTCAGGTACATGCTTTAGGACACCTGGTTAAACAACAAGCAAACTGTCTTTGAGGACCACCTCAAAAGGGTGGCACACTTCACAGTGTAACTTGATAACAGACACGGAGATAGATGATTACGTCATGGCATGTTGTCTACGAAAGAACATCTGACAGAGCTTAACGAGAACACAGCACACAGTTAAGTATTCAAGCACTGCTTTTTGGCCAAGTAAAAACTGCCTAAAAACTATTGTTGATGGATTTTTGACTGGAAAAAAAGATGTGGCTGCTTAGTTCTTCTGATACAGCACTTCTTTTCCAGCCTAAGACAGGCTCAGTTCAACTTGAAATCAGTGTGAGGAATGATTCTTCCTCTTAACTGTTAAGAAAAAATGAACTAAAGAAATAAATTACTACAACAGCAGAACTATGGCACAGAGAGAATGAAATAAAGGAAAAATCATCCTTCCATCATTGCATAGTCTCCCGAAGCAGCAAAGGTGAAGGGGAGGACACTGAAAAGCCCTTTCATTCATACATGGCCCAAGGGTCATTTTCTGATGATTTGGGCTCCCATGATGTCTGTTTTATAAAAAAACACACATACCACAAGCCTCCTCCCCTCGTAGAGAAGTTAGTTCCTTTCATAAGAAGCACAGTAAAAAAAAAAACACAGACTCTCTAAAAAAAACCCGCAGCTGCCTTAGCCACTTGACAGCTTTCGGGTACACACTGTGGGCTTCGCAAGGCCAAGCCTTATTAGCGCAGGGTCAAAAGGGAAGTTCCCTTTAGTCCTTTGCCCAGAGGCCTGGCACAGTCCCATGCTTCCAGCAGCATCTCCTCATGGAGGTGTCCAGGGTCCCTGGGAGGGAAGGCAGGCAGCTGGGCACCAAGGGTGGGGTGCAGCCTCCTCTTGGGCCAGGACTTCTGAGACGAGCCCAAAGGGCAGCGCCACCCCCCACCCCAGGTACGAGCCCAGACACCTGCTGCTGCTGTTCCTTCACCCCAAGTTTATTACAAGCACTGGCGCCCAGGCACAGCAGGGAGCATGAGTTTTCTCTAGGCTCTGAAATCGTGTTGTAAAATGTTGCAATAAAATTTTTTGTAGCTGTTGGGTGAACGTTTATAAATCAAATCTAAGATTAAATACCATTTTTGAGCTGGGAGTTCAGAAACAGTTGTCCAAAGGGGAGCACCCGGCAAGCAGTGTGACATTCTGACCGCAAAGTCTCACTTAGGACTGTGTTCCTTCTGTTCTACGGGTGGTCAGAGGCTGTCACCAGCTCAAACCACTGCCTGAGAGCATCGCTGAGCGTCTCGGGAAGTGCGTTCACATCGCGTAGGATTATATAGAAAGGGAATGGGAACTCTTCCATGTAGGATCGGATTTCAGGCATCTCTCCAGGCCCTTTAAATATTGGTACCTTGATGTCCAAGATAGAATCCTGGCAAAAAAAAAAAAAAAACATTTAGAAATAAAACTAAATCAGTGTCTTTGGCTAGCTCTTTTATGATCTCCTTTGCAGACAATTTTTAGGTCTCATATGTCTAATTCCTGCTTATAAAAATAGCTCTTATCACTAAGTAAAACAGAACTCTTAATAAGGAGGCAGCAGATCTCTTTCTGAGCACCCCTTCCAGGAGAATGGCCACTAAAAGGGAAGGAAAGGGGTAGATAAGCAAACCTGATTTCCCTACAATGGTATTTCCTATTCTCTACTTGGAATAATTCACATTAAATTTTCAGCTTGCTATCCAGGCCTCAATGTGACCTGCAGAGACAGTACTTCCCCGGGAACAGACCACCCCGTGGACATCTTTCATGTAGTGACTGATGCCTCCTCCTTTGAGGAGGGCACTGCTGAGATCCAAGTACTTGGAAAGGTTGGTCTATGTTTCCAATGGACAGGGCCCATCATCGAGGCTGCGATACCTGCAGCGACGCTGTGCAGAGGGAGATGACCCACCAGAGTACTAGTTAGCACAAAGTGGTTAAGAGGACAGACTGAGTCAGTCTGAATACTGGCTTCCTTGTCATTACCTACAACCTCTGTGCTTCTGTCCTTCACTGTAGAGTGGGAATAACCATCCCTACATCACTGAGTTACTGCTCGGTTATATGAGAAAATAATTATAAAATGCCTAGAACGGTGCCCTTCAGGATGCCATGAATGTTATAGGAGTTCTCGGTATGACTGTGAGACCCAGGCCATTCTTCAGATAGAACAACTTGAAGGGAATCCCCAGAAAAGTGGCTTTTAGTAATCACTCACCCGTGAACTGGGATTGTCCAACACAACAAAAATGACAAAGATGTTAGCATTCCGGGCGGCCTGAACTGCTGCTAGGACTCTGTCTTTGCCCTCAAAGAAAAGGCCGCGTCCATCAGAGACCACCAGGAGGAGCTGTGCAGTTTCTGTAGTAGAACATAACAGCAGAGGACCAACTCAACTCAAACGACAACTCAAACTACATACAGGGACTTCCCTGGTGGCGCAGGGGTTAAGAATCCGCCTGCCAATGCAGGGGACACAGGTTCGAGCCCTGGTCCAGGAAGATCTGCCGCAGAGCAACTAAGCCCGTGTGCCACAACTACTGAGCCTGCGCTCTAGAGCCTGCACGCCTAGAGCCCATGCTCTGCAACAAGAGAAGCCACTGCAATGAGAAACCTGCGCACCACAAGGAAGAGTAGCCCCTGCTCGCCGCAACTACAGAAAGCCTGCGCGCAGCAATGAAGACCAACGCAGCCAAAAATAAGTAAACTGCGGACCTTAAGACAAATTAGTGCAGGCTTTCTCTGTGCTATCAAAACCAAGCAGTTCTCTGAAACTGGTGAATTCTGGGCACAAATAAAGGCGGCCTCCAATTAGATCTATTACTTTGAACGTGTGAGTCACAGACAAGGCTGCACAAAGACATACAAAACTTCTGTCAATAAAACAATTTCCCAGTAGTGCCTTGGGGAATGTCACATTTAGATCAACTTCATTGTACAGGAACATGTGAGAATTAAAACATGTTTATGGATATGAAGTATAAAAAGAGCAGTCCTGAGTAGACCATTAGAAGAAAGTGCCCAGATCAGAAACCTAGAACTGTACCTTCCAACTTTCAGTCATTGTCTATTAGCTTCAGATTTCTGTCAATTTCTTGTACCTAAATTGTTTTTTTCTTGAAAAAAAACTTAAATAGAAATTTAAACAAAAACTTAAATAGAAGGGACCACTAACATGACCAGTGAATAAAAATGTATTAAAATTTTTAGCATATTATATTTTTAGCATATTTTCCAGTGAAAGACTGTTGTGCTTAAAGGCAGGCTGTCTTCTGTCAGGGAAGGTTAGCAAGTGTTGAGAGGCGTGAATGACCTGCTTCAAAGGGAAGTTTTCCCATGGTACAATCAGAATTGAGGATTCAGGGGAAGGCTAAAGAACTGGTGTGCTGCAAAAGCTCCAAATCAATCATGGATGGATTAGCTGGATTCTGAATTATGTCCTTCTCCATTTTCCTTTGTTATTAAAATATTGAAGAATACTCTTTACATTTAATTCCACACACCCTTACTCCTTTCATTCACAATTGAACTCAAATCTATCAAATATATACTAGTTAATTACAAACTAGTTGGTGTCTACCTTCTCCTTTGATTATAAGCCTCTTGAGTATGGGTTCAATAAAAATTTCTGAATGAATGAACAGGTGAGTAAAAAATTCCATGAATGTTTAATACCTCTGCATCATCCCCTGTTTATGTGTTTTCCTATAGAGCTTACACTTTAAAAGATGGTGATAGGTACACTGAGATGAAAAGCAACTTGCAAACAGTACGAGAAAAGAAAAGTGTGTTATTAGCAAAGACCAAAGAACGCAGCTCACCTGGACTGATGTTTTGTGAGAGCTGCTGAGCGGCTGCAAACATGTTGGCTGCAGACTCTAGAAACTAAACCAGAAATAGACAATTAGAAAACTATTTAAGCTCTCTTCCCACTATCACAGAGACTGAAATTACTGCTGGCACTTAAGTGATTATCAGATAACCATCTCAAATCTATAGCAAGCAAACTGTCCCTTCCATCCATCCGTAAAGGACTGACAATCCTTGCACTTGGCATTTACGTTGGGTGCTGGCATTCTCAAGCACAGACAAGACCTGTGTCCCTGGCATATACCCCACTAGTGTTCTACGAGAAACCCCAAAGGAAAAGAAACACTTCCTCTGGGGAACAAGAAGTCAGTAACCCCCAAATGAACCAAAGAGCTGTCTTCTTTCAAGAAAGGAAAACAGCTGAGCAAAAAAAAGAAGGCAAGAAAACATAAAATATCCAGTGTAACGTGAAGGAGGCTAAATTATGGCAGGAACCAGGAGGACAGAATTGTTACCCCATATGCTGTGTTTAGAACGTACGCCATCCCGAGCAAGCACTGGCTTTATTTCACATCATCTTCTCTAGGCTAAATGGTAGAGAGAAATTGGCCTTGACCCACTTGATAAGGGTACTGGGAGGTGGTTCATTTTTCCAAAATGTTCCAAACCTCTCAAAATAGGGAGCCAGAAAATCAATGATGCAAAGTCAAATGATCTTTGAAAAACTGAGAAAGAGAGATCACATGCTATTTAATAATGGATGCCAAGGGAGATTCTCCTCCAGTGGTACACCGGCTGAGGCTCAGGACTATTCTCTTTTGTAAATTTTACCATACTGGGGAGGAGGGAGTTCTAAAAATTATGTCTCTCCTATACCATAAAATAACTGCAGAAGACATCTGAAGTCATCAGCATACCTGAGCAATCTTGGTTTTCTTTTGTTGGAATTTGCAGAGCCGCAGAATCTGGGACCCTGAGTAATCACTGAACTGTTCGTGGAATGGGTGTAACAGCTTTACGGACTCTCCAAAACTTGGGGGAGAAAACCCAAATACAATGGGAGTTATTTTTTGTCATGCAGAAAAAGGCTGGTTTTCCCAATGGGATTAAAAGGCACTCTTACCTGCACACCGCAATCTGACCCACTTCCAGAAAGGTTAGAGCATTTCCAATCACAGCCAGAGATTCAAAGGCAAGCTGTGAAACAGAAAGTGAAGGGTTGAAGAAATCGGAATATCCTCTACACCAATGCCTTTCAACCTTTTTTATACCAAGATTCCCACAGAAAACACTCCTTTTTTGTTATGGCACACAGGGGAACAACATCAATATGGCTATTCACAACCAACTCAGAGGCTTTGGTGGCTTAGGCCCTGGCTAACAGCACAAGCGCCGAAACCCAATATCCTTTATACTAGTAGGAAAGGTCTGCTCTAGACATCATTCAGTAAAAGCGATCTTGAGAAATTTGGTCCATAAATTTTTAAGGTTTCTTCCCCCTTTTTTCACTATAAAGTAATCTCTCACGGGTAAAAGATTTTTAAAACCAATTTATTCTAAACTATGCATAAATGACAGTATAGTTTCAGAATTTAAATTCAGTTAAAAAGATGACGACACTTGTAGCAACTAACATCTGT
This sequence comes from Pseudorca crassidens, assembly GCF_039906515.1. NCBI lineage: Eukaryota > Metazoa > Chordata > Mammalia > Artiodactyla > Delphinidae > Pseudorca > Pseudorca crassidens. The sequence continues at coordinate 66,405,925 of NC_090308.1, read as the reverse complement.
TGAACATGCATCAAGTGCCAGGCACTAAACTGAGTGCTCTGCATACATGACTTCACTTAGTCTCATAACAGCTCTGAGCTTGAGTAAGTATTGTTATAATCATTTTTTCAGAAGGTAAAACTCACAAAATGAACTGCCCAAAGTCATGCGGTGCTAAGTGGGGAGTTGAGACCTGAACACAGGTGCAGAGGTTACACTTTTTCCAGCAGAGCTTGTGCACAGCCTTCAGGCTGCTCGCTGACTTGTGCTGGGCAACAGCATCACTGCGAAGACCCCCCCCCACTCTCCACATCCCTGACAGCGGGGGGAGTGGGGGGGTCATAACTCCACCCAGGCTCCTAAGCCTTGTTACTACTGATAGAACACTAACTCTACACAGACGTAAAGAAACGTGTACTGAAGACATCTTAAAAAATCAGGGATATTCAGGGCTTCCCTGGTGGCGCAGTGGTTGAGAGTCCACCTGCCGATGCAGGGAACACGGGTTCCTGCCCCGGTCCGGGAAGATCCCACATGCCGCGGAGCAGCTGGGCCCGTGAGCCACGGCCGCTGAGCCTGTGCTCCGCAACAGGAGAGGCCACAACAGTGAGAGGCCCGCGTACCGCCACAAAAAAAAAAAAAAAAAAAAAAAAATCAGGGATATTCAGATATTACGTTGTGCATGGTCTTAAAAGAATATAGTACATTCATTCAGTGGAAAGTAAACACTGACAAATTTACTTACTCTGCAACTAGACAATAGCATGGCCATGCTAAGAAACACAACAATCTAAACGACTTACAGCAGTAAGACACCAAAATTTTTTGAGACATCCTGAAATTGCCCCTTTGAACTTTTTAAATCTTATATCTCCTCAAATATGGTCTCATATTCTCAGAACAAACTAACTGGTATTTCAAAGTGTTTTTTAGCCAGAACATATTTAAAACATTCAGGTGGCCCATCAAACTGCCACTACGCTTCTCCTCCTCACCTGTTTGGTATGGTTGTCTACCATGCTAGAGGAGTCATCGACAGCCAGGCAAATCTGATACTGCCGTTTACTGGGCTTGGTCCTTCGAAGCCAAATCTTGTCTTTCCGAAACTGACTGGCAATGTATGGAATGACCTTCCGCATGTTCAGTCGCTTCCCAGTTCGATAATCTCCTCTGTTAAATTTAACCAAACAGGAGCAAGATTAAGGATAAAATCACAGTAACAATAACTTATAACCAGTGATACCAAATAACCAGTAACCTGGCACAATGAAGTGTTACTGTCCATTGAGATTATTAAGGGCTGGGATCTTCTTGATCAGCAGCAGACACACTGGATATGTATGTGGCAAGAATAATTAGGTCCTTTTAGAAAATTTAAAATACTTTTTAAAAAAAAAAATGTTTGCATTGAATATTAAGTCTTGGATTCTCTTTTGTGTTCTGAAACCACGCTTCTGGACACATCTTTGGAAAGATCTAGGTGAGTGACGCATGCAGCAATTGAGTGATCCAACATGTAGAGGGTGAGCAGCACACACACCCAAAGGCTCAGCCAATTCTCCCATCAGGTATTAACTAACTAGTCACAGAAAGTGCATTCATACTGAACTTCACAGAAACTTCTGTGGTAGAGATGATAAAATGGCAACAAGGTAAGGAACGCCATACTAGAGCCTGTGCAGCACAAGTGGCAACCTAGACGCCAACACCATAGCTGTTACGTGCTAATAAGCTCAGCAGAAAAGGTGGCACTGCCATCTTTCCAGGGTACCATGAGTGCATCCAATGGAGAAGACTTACTTCAGCTTGGCAGCCTGGGTAGGCTCTAATATGAGACGAAGCTGTTCACACAGCTGTTGTGAAAGAGGTGCAGTTAAGACCAGGTAACTCTGCCACATCTCCACTGCTGCCTTCTCCTGTGACAACAGCAACAACATGTAAGTTTACCCTTAGTAGGCTGGAGCCAACCAAAGTCATTACAGCAAGATGAAGGCCTGAAACAAAGCAGTAGAAAACAACCTGCTTCTCTTGTCAAACTGCTATCTGATTCACCTGGTTTAAAATGTCTCCTCCTGGGCTTCCCTGGTGGCACAGTGGTTAAGAGTCCGCCTGCCAGTGCTGGGGACACGGGTTCGAGCCCTGGTCCGGGAAGATCCCACATGCCACGGAGCAACTAAGCCCGTGCACCACAGCTACTGAGCCTGCACTCTAGAGCCCGAGAGCCACAACTACTGAAGCCCGCACACCTACAGCCTGTGCTCTGCAACAAGAGAAGCCACCACAATGAGAAGCCAGTGCACTGCAACAACGAGTAGCCCCTGCTTGCTGCAACTAGAGAAAGCCCATACCCAGCAACGAAGACCCAATGCAGCCAAAAATAAATAAAATTTAAAAAGAAAATAATTAAAAATAATAAATAAATAAATAAAATGTCTCCTCTTCCACCAAAGCCACAACTCGTAGTTCCAATGAGAAAATAAGGTAATAAAATACTGGAATTCTTGACCAAATCAATGCCTTATTCACATCACCTATGAGGAGTATATAATGTGTACCCTTCACGTGGAGAGGGGGCCATGATGGGTAATTTTGGTGCCAGGAGATCCAGCCACTTAATCATGGTCTCTCAGGCGCATGTTTCAAAAACAAAAGTGACGAGTGCAAACCTCTCAAGTAACACTCAGCAGTGTGCTTATTTCCTGAATACAAAGCTCCATGGTTAGTTTTTTTTTTTGCCAATTATGGCAGAGCAGTCAATACATGTGGTGAGAATAATGATAAGAGATACAAAACTAAAATGTGTATTTAGTAAATATTAGTAAATTTAGGATGCAAGGTCATTGAAAAGGAAACATCTGGTTTATCTACACTGCCATATTATATCAGCTGGCAATGTTCCAGGTGGCCTATTCAGAGAGTGACACAGTATAGACTTTTGCCCCATGTTTCAACCACTGTCACATCTATTACATCCATTACAGATTGAGCAGTGGAAGTTAAAGAATTAAACACACCAGTTTCTCTCTGTTTTAATTAAGCTACAGATCTAGTGGCAAACCAGGCAGAAAACAATGGATAGATGTAGGTTTCAGAATTATAATTATATTCTCCATATACTCGGTCGCTTTGACCAAGGTAATTGGAGTTAAGAATCTATTAAGTTTCCTGTACCTTAAAAAACAAAAGTCAGGATATTTTATAAAAACACCAGTGACTTACTTCTTCTGGGTTTCCAGATTCGTGTGGCTGCCATGTTTCCAGCTGTCTCTCCAGCTCCTGTCTTAGTTCATTGACATCTTTTAAGAAGGGCTAAAAGGGAAAAGCCACGGATAGAGGAGACCCAGGTTGGAATCACCAACTCACTATACCTGGTTGCCTTATTCCCTGCAGTACGAACTCCCCCTGAGATGCAAAACTTGAGCAAATTTAATGGCACAATTAAGACACCAGACAACCATTCTTCTCCTTCTCATTATGTAGAGGCAAAATGAATAAAGGAAATATTAACATTTAATAAATCCATCCCAGTAAAACAAAATACCCAGGAAGATATCAATAATGAAAATATTCTTTAATTAATCTAGACTATAATTAAGTCAAAGAATTAGGGACAACAACTCAGTTAATTTAGGCTCTTCTTAAATGCAGGCATTAAGTCAACGATTCTTACGATTCTTACTACTTAACCAACATAAACTTAACTGTCCTGCAGGCTCCTCACACAAGGCTGGTGGATATGAGAGGAGTAGATGTGAGAGCCAGAGGTCCAAGGACAAGACCCACCATCGTGGCCAGGTCAGGACACCGACCACCCACGGTGACCCTGGGATTAACTGTTAGAAGTGTTATCTGCTCAGAGAACACGTCGTACCAACAGTACTCCTTAAAAGACTGATAAGGATATGATACCCCAAAACAACCAGATGCTACATAAAGTTCTTAAGACAAACATGTCTTAAGTTGTTTAAAAGCAACTTATAATTATGTTTTGTCAACTTATTGAAGTAGTAATTTGTGAAAGTTTTAGTACCTGGAAAATCGTGTCCACAAGGAACTGATGGGCTGTATGAATGGTCGAATCTCGGCTTCTCTCTGGTTTCTCATTCTCTGTCTCCCTGTGGGATGTGTCTGTCCTGGGGTCTTGGTCTTCCTCTGTGTTAACAGTTTGGGTCTCCATCTCCATCTCTTCAAAGCCTGTTCTCACACCATAATGTCAACATGAAGACTCAACCTTCACAGTCACGTGTCAATCCTAACAATTACTCAGACTTCACTCATTCACTCCCCAGCACATTAACACCTCGGCTCCACGTGTCCTTTCTCTCTGACACAGTCTGCCAATTCTCACTCCCTTAACTTCCCCCTCTTCCCACCCTGATATGGAAGGCGGCTGTTCTGGGAGGCAGAAGTGGGGGGAGACTGTTTTACCCTGACAAGCCTCACAGAACCGTGTGATCCATTAAACTATGTTCATGCAAATAAATAAATAAACTATGTGCATGCAGAACTTTGACAGAACCAAAAACTAAAATAACATCATAGCTCCATTTTATAGATGAGGAAGCTGAGACAAAGAAGACAAATTTGCCTCAACCTATAAAGTAAGAGAAAGTCTGGATTTGAATCTAGAAAGGTCTAAACACAGACCTATGCCTTTCCCACTGTCCTGTAACAGCCAGGCAGTCAGCAGTTCTAACGCCCCTGAGAAGACGGAAGCAGAAGGAAAAGTTTTTGAATTTAGCAAGTTCTTTTGAATTTGCACTTATACCACTGCTGATAAAGCTATTTTTTCATGTGTTGAATTTAAAAAACAAAACAGCCTTGTAATAGCACTTGGTCAGCTATGAAATGGAACTGTATGTAAGAAGTTTTGTTACCTTCTCACATGCATTTCCTCTATTCTATTTCTTTAAACATTTCTTTAAATAAAATGTTTAAATATAGTATATTTTCATATAATTAAAAATACTGTTTCTCTAATAATCAAGAATATATCTTCTGGGGGACTTCCTTGGTGGCACAGTGGATAAGACTCTGCGTTCCTAATGCAGGGGGCCCAGGTTCGATCCCTGGTCAAGGAACTCGATCCCAGATGTGTGCCACAACTAAGGAGGCAGTGAGCCGCAACTAAGACCCAGTGCAACCAAATAAGAAAGAAAAAAAAAGAATATATCTTCTGGTCATACTGGAGCATGTGTACTATTCTGTTTTCTTCTACATATTTAAAAAAGACTTCTGGGTTGGGCTTTGCTGGTGGGGCAGTGGTTAAGAATCGGCCTGCCAATGCAGGGGACACGGGTTCAAGCCCTGGTCTGGGAAGACCCCACATGCCGCGGAGCAACTAAGCCCATGCGCCACAACTACTGAGCCTGCGCTCTAGAGCCCATGCTCCGCAACAAGAGAAGCCACTGCAGTGAGAAGCCCGCACACCACAACGGAAGAGTAGCCCCTGCTCGCTGCAACTAGAGGAAGCCCGTGCACAGCAACGAAGACCCAACACAGCCAAAAATAAATAATAGATTTTAAAAATAAATAAAATAAAAAAATAATAAAGACTGCTGGGATTTTGTCTGAAGCTCAAGTTTCAAGGGTGTCTGTGAAGGACAGTGTCCTGTAACACCTTCCACCTTCCTACTCCCAAATGAAACATGTACAGGGAAATTATGGGCAAATGAATCTCTAAGCCATGGGTTAGGATGGGGAAAGAAGTGACCAAGCGCGACTGCAGCACCAGAGAAATGGCTTCTGTGAGTCGGAGAGCTTAGGCAGGAGGGTGTGCTCACTGCAGGACTCACCCGGCCCAGCTGTGCGCCCCGACCTGGCTTCCTGGGACTCCAGCTGCTCTGTGTCTATTGCGCAGAGCTCCTCCTGCTCCCCCGTGCCCGCGGAGGCGTCCTCTGTCTCCTCCTCTTCCCAAGCCTTGCTGGGGTCCTTTGCAGACTGCTGCTGCTCCGTGCTAGCCACATCTGCCAACAAAGTGCACACACGTGAAAAGGTCAGCTCTCTGCAGACAAAGCCATCACGAGTGGGTGTGCTTTTGGTCATTCGTACTTCCCAAGATTCTGCCCCTGACTGGTTATGTGGCTTGGACACAGTACTTGGCTTGTTTGTGACCTACTGATGTAAGTGCTTAACACTCCCCCCCTCGCCCCCCAGCCAGAAGCTTCAAGGATACAGTGTAACTATACATGTGACCATAGATTGGATGTTTAGCTGGGTTTTTATTGCTATGACCAGAGACTGAACCAGAATAAACATGCCAGGCACGTGACTCAGAGCAGCTAATGGAATCATCCTCATTGCCAAGTTATGGGTGGAAAACCTGTAGTGATAAAGTATAACACAGGGCACAGAAAGATCAGCATGGGAATCCCAGCATCGTGATCTTGGACAAGTTCTTAAATATCTTTGGCCTCAGTGTGCTGATCTATAAAATGGAGACATCCTAGCTGGTAAAGACTGTCAGAGGAACTCCATGATCATGCTGCAAAGGCTCAGAATGGTGCTGGGCACAAGGTAAACGATCCATGCGTGGCAGCCATCACTGTATTGCTTCACTTTTCTTAAAAGTGGGGACAGGGGGAGAAAAGAGTAATCCACAGCAGAGCAGTCTTTTTGTACCATCCTCACAGTACACATTATCAACACCAGCTTACATATTAGGAACGAAACAGTGAAAAGTTACCAAGAGAACTTGAAGCGGAGACTGAGTGACGACTGACTACTCCCTTTCTATGCTGAGATCTTTTTTCTCCTTGTTTGTTTGTTCATTTATGGCTGCGTTGGGTCTTCATCGCTGCGTGCGGGCTTTCTCTAGCTGTGGTGAGCGGGGACTAGTCTTTGTAACGGTGCATGTGCTTCTCATTGCGGTGGCTTCTCTTGTTGCAGAGCACAGGCTCTAGGCACGCAGGCTTCAGTAGTTGTGGCTCGCGGGCTCTAGAGTGCAGGCTCAGTAGTTGTGGCACACGGGCTTAGTTGCTCCGTGGCATGTGGGATCTTCTCGGACCAGGCCTTGAACCCGTGCCCCTGCATTGGCAGGCAGATTCTCAACCACTGTGCCAACCAGGGAAGTCCTCTCTCCTTTCTTGAAACACAGATTTCAAGTTCACAGCTCCTATCATTGCCGGGTGATTATGAAGGAATGTCCACTACTCAGAATCCCTGAGATCAGTGCTGCGTCTGGATGCGGCCAGCCATTACCAAAGGTATTTAAAAGGCTTACACTAGACCCAGAACCCTGAACACTGAAACCCTACACTTGGCTACAGATATCTTTATATCAAAAACAAACTGTATTTCTGCACAGTTCTTATTAGAAGAAAACTAGTTTAAAAAGCCATTTCCCCTCCCTCCTAAGATGACTTTTAAGAACACCTGGTGGGCACACAGCATAAGCACTCACAGAGCTCAGTAAGCAAAGGAGAAGCCTTCCCTGAATCATACCATAGGTCTGTACGTCATAGGGCTCGCTACCCTGTTTAATGTGCTCAAATGCTTCCGCGTCCTCTGCCTGGGTCTGGGCCGGGCCCTGCTCGGTGTGGCTGTCCGTGTCCACAGTCCTCAGCCTCTTGTGCACACGCTCATTGTGGTCACCCATGGAGCGTTCGTTGTCGGCCTGCCCAGGTTTCCTCTTAAAACTCTGCGGGAAATATGAGGAAATTCATCAGAACCTTGTCTGTAATGGCAAAAAGAGTAAAAATAATCATAATATTTATCCTCAGGGGGCTGATTAAGTTAATCAGGTGTACCAGACAAGAGTGGATTTCAGTGAAGCTGTTAATAGGAAGATCTCTAAATACATATACAGAGCAATCTCTATGATATACTTTTATACCTGGAACAAAGGCAAAGAGGCAAAGAAACACTCTCACACAGGGAGGTGCACACACACAAACAACCGTACATATACTACATATGCAGAAAGTCTCTTAGAGAGAAGACAAGACTGGCAGCACCAATATGCTCTGAGGATAGTCCCTTGGGTGGCTTGAAGACAGGAATAAAATGGAAGCTTTTTAGGGGATTGGTTTCTATACACTAATTTTGTATCACATGCATGAATAATACCCCATTTTAAAAAGCCTTATTTTTAAAACACAAAAGAGGGAATTCCCTGCCAGTCCAGTGGTTAGGACTTGTCACTTTCACTGCTGGGGCCTGGGTTCAATCACTGGTTGGGGAAATAAGATCCCGCAAGCCATGCAGTGCAGCCAAAATAAATAAATCAAATTAAATTTTAAAAAATTTAAAAATAAAACACAAAAGAGAATGGACAGTGAACAGAGTTAAGACTGGTTAGTCCTTGGCAACAACACACAACACCTGGTTTTTAGGCTCCATAATAAGAACTTAACATGATAAGGGTGTGTGTGTGCGTGCATGCGTGCATGTGTGCATCTGTGTCTGTGTGTGTGTGTCTGTGTGTGTGCATGTGTCTGTGTCTCTGTGTCTTGTGTGCGTGTCTGTGTGTGTGTGTCTGTCCCCACACAGGGAAGAAGCCCCAGCTGGGAAAGCCCCACAGTCCTGGTCTGCTCACCAAGGCTGACATCATGGTGAGACAGCAAAGTCTGGGAATTTGGTGTTTTTTTTTTTAAAAACCATTACATTTAGAACATCATTTTACATGCAGCCTTCACCTAAGTTTAGGTGAAGAGTGATAGAGACCTGTGTGTTTTTCCTGGTGTTTTTCTGAGAGGCCAACCGGGCAATGAAGTTGGATTCATGGCCTTCTGCCTGGTTTGCATCCGCAGCTCCACTGCCGTGTTCCTGTGAAATCCAAGCCACAAAGAATGAGGTGGAGGAAGCTGTGCAAGCATCTGGTTATCGACTGCACTGTGTACAACTCCTCTCACCATTCTCATCTCACAGTCACATGCAGTTGGCACTCTATATCCGGGGACACGGAGGGCCCACTGCACTGTGCCAGTTTACATAAGGGACTTGAGCAGCCTCGGATTTGGGTATCCAGGGGGGTCTTGGAATCAATCCTTCTTGGACCCCAAGGGACAACTGTGACCATACCTGCCTGCCTGCTCTGGAACTCACCCATGACTAAGGCTTGGCCTGTGGGCAGAAATGAGAGCATCTAGACCTGAGTCTGTTACCCTCTTGCGGGCCTTCGTTAGTTCCTTGTCTACAGGAGGTAATGGCTTACTCTGAAGGTGGGACAGACCTCAATTTGAAACCAGGCTTCATCACCAACCAGCTGGGTACTCTGGAGACTGTCATTTAACTTTACTGGAGCTTATTTAACTCAGATATAAAATGGAGAACATAGGGACTTCTCTGGTGGCGCAGTGGTTAAGAATCCGCCTGCCAATGCAGGGGACACGGGTTCCGTCCCTGGTCCAGGAAGATCCCACATGCCGCGGAGCAACTAAGCCTGTGCGCCACAACTAGTGAGCCTGCGCTCTAGAGCCCAAGAGCCACAACTACTGAGCCCATGTGCCACAACTCCACAAGAGAAGCCACTGCAATGAGAAGCACGTGCACAATGAAGAGTAGACCCCACTCGCTGCAACTAGAGAAAGCCCGTGCACAGCAACGAAGACCCAACGCAGCCAAAACTAAATAAAAGAAAAAGAAAAGTGTTCTTAAAAAATAAAAAAATAGGGCTTCCCTGGTGGCACAGTGGTTGAGAGTCCGCCTGCCGACGCAGGGGACGTGGGTTCATGCCCCGGTCTGGGAAGATCCCACATGCCGCGGAGCGGCTAGTCCCGTGAGCCATGGCCGCTGAGCCTGCGCGTCCGAAGCCTGTGCTCCGCAACGGGGGAGGCCACAACAGTAAGAGGCCCGCGTACCGAAAAAAATTTAAAAAAAAATAAATAAAAAATAAAATGGAGAACATACAAAGAACAATAATATCTATCTTATAGGGCCACGATGAAGACTTGCTAAAGTAATGAAATGCTCAGCACCTAATGGGTGCTCAGTAAATGGTTTGGAAGGGGGATGAGAAATATAAACCATTGTAATTATTGCTGAGAAAGCAGGGGTGCAGAGAGGCCAAGGGAGTTGTCCAGAGAAACCTCTGAGTAGCAGGCCCTCCAACTTCCAGAGCTCCTTCCAGGCTGCCAGTGCCCCAACTGGGCCACAAAAGACACATCACCCTACGTCAAGGAATGAAGAGGTACTTTCCATTTGAAATTAAAATGTTTAGAAGCCTGGTGAACAGCGAGGAAAAGGGAAGCACTACTAGATACTAGAGCCATACCACTGCATGCAGTCTCAAATTCAGCCCTTCTTTCCTTAGGAGCTTTCTAAAATATAATTTGAACTTGATTCTCCCACAGAGAGCTACACTCTAATAACTTTTTCTCATTAAGCACATCACTTAAATAAAGTGTGTAAAAGTATTCTGGGATTTGTTCCAGGAGGCATATAAAAATAGGCGTACGACCACTTTCTTAATGAATGGGAGATGATATTTTAGATGTCAACCACAAAAAAACATCACACACGACCCAATTACTGCTAAATAGAACTTGGTTTTGGACAGGGAGAAAAGGCCCTCCCAAGGGGCAGCTGGCGAGGCAAAGAGGGCCCTTCACCTCCTTCCCCTGCTCCTTCTCGGGCGCGGCCCCTGCCAGCTCCACGGCACACTCGCTCTGCACGCTCTCCAAGCCCGTCTGCCCGCAGGAGTCGTGCTCTTTCCTCTCCGTAGCCTCTGGCACCTGCTGCTCCGTGTCAGAGTTCTCCCCTTCTTCTTCTTCTTGCATCTGCAGGGAAATCAAACACAGCATTAACTGCTCTGGAGGAAGAAGATGAGGTAGGGGGCCCCCCTCACCAAGGGGAGTCTGCAGGGAGGGGACCGGCCGAAGCAGGTCTTAAACAGAAACAAAGAGCTGCTTGGCAAAGTAGCCTAAGAGAGATTCCAGTGGGAAGAAGGTAATTTTTTCTCATCATCATTATTTTTAATCGAAGACAAGCCAGACCCGCCATGATACCTGAGGCTGGAGACCCTGGTCAGCAGGGACGTCCTTCTCTGCACCTTCCTCACTGGCGTCCTTGTCCTCCAAAGACTGCTGCTGCTCCTCTGCATTCTCTTCAGGATGCTGGGCAACATCCTTGTCTTGGTCGTCAGCTCCTGTGTCCATCTCTTCCTCCCCCTCCTCCTGGTCATCTTCACTGGAGCCTCCCTCAGGCTCTTGCTGACCCTGACCTTCATTCTGGTCAACCTCAGTCTCTTCGTTTATGTCTTCAGCTTCATGACCTGCTTCTACAGTATCCATTGGTTTCTCTTTAATTTCCAAAGGATTCTCTTCTGGACAGATGAAACCAAAAAAAGGAACACAGAATTTAAAAATCAAACAATGTGATTTCTTAAGATGGGATGTAGTTACACAAGTGTCGTCTTATTATTCTCGAACCAGGAGTTGGCAAACTATGGTCCTTGGGCCAAATCTGGCCATCCACATATTTCTGCAAATTTCTCCACAAGTTTTACAGGAACACAGCTGCACCAACCGTTTACCTATGTGTTTCCCCCATCCATTCTGTATTACCTACAGCTGCTTTCACACTATAAGAGCAGAACTGAGTATTTGCGACTCTGTTGCAGCTTATGACCTGCAAAGACTGTATGTTTATTATCTGACCGACCCTTCACAGAAAAATTTTGCCTACGTCTGCTCTTAACCGTACTTACATATTGCACACAACTGTTTAGATGGTGCATTTCATAAAAGAATAAGTAACCCACTAAAAAATCCTAAAAGCCACCATAACAATAGGAATATTTTAGAACAGATAGGAAATGCCAGTCTAATTTTCAATTATCACTGGGAATAATTGGTAGACATCATTCTTTAACATACACAGAAAATACAACATATATTCAAATGGGAACAATCTAATTTAAACATTTTGTTTATTTAAAAGAGCTTTTCTATACTTTGGGCACTTCAGAAATCAGTTATTTTGTTAGCAAATAATTCTTTAAAATAATTGCTTCTTCAGATTTACAGAGAGAACTAGTGGTTACCAGTGTGTGTGTGTGTGTGTCTGTGTGTGCGTGTGGGGGGGTATGTGCTTGTGTGTTGAGGGTAGGAGAGTGGGAGGTACAAACTGTCAGGTGTAAGGCTCAAGGATGTATTATACACCATGGGGAATAGAGCCAATATTTCGTAGTAACTATAAATGGAAAGAACTGTATAAAACTTAAAAAAACATTTTTTAATAGTAATTGCTTCTTAGTTTATGTACACAGTAGCTTAAAACGAGCCTGGATATTTTTCTAGGGCAAATGGCTTATTAGATTCTCAGTGGATTTTAATTTTATGCTTGGTTGTTGAATTTAAGGTTGAAGTAAGATTCCAAAATTATAAGTTAATGGAACTGCCTTAGAAGCAGCAGCTTATACTACATTTAAAAAGAAAACTAGAGGGCTTCCCGGTGGTGCAGTGGTTAAGAATCCGCCTGCTAATGCAGGGGACACGGGTTCGAGCCCTGGTCCGGGAAGATCCCACATGCCGCAGAGCAACTAAGCCCGTGCGCCACAACTACTGAGCCTGCGCTCTAGAGCCCGCGAGCCACAACTCCTGAAGCCCACGTGCCTAGAGCCCATGCTCCACAACAAGAGAAGCCACTGCAATGAGAAGCCTGTGCACTGCAACGAAGAGCAGCCCCCGCTCACTGCAACCAGAGAAAACCCATGCACAGCAACAAAGACCCAACGTAGCCAAACAATAAAAATAAAATAAATTTATTTAAAAAAAAAGTAAACTAGAGATTCACAGAGCGAAGACTGTTCTAAGCACGAATTACCAAATACCTTAAACGTGAGAAATGCATTTAAATTTATGAGCCATATACTCACCTCCTAGATTTAACAGATGTTAACGTGTTACCACAAGTGTATCAAACTTGTCACTTATTTTTAAGAAATAAATGGTTCTGGACACAGCTGTCTGGATTCTGGATGCCTTCGCCCTTCCTACTTCCTCAGAGCTCATAACCTGAAGTTACTGTATATTATTCCTTTCTATGTGTTTGTACATTTGATGTATCCATAAATAATATATAGTACTGGTTCTTGTATTACATTTCCACCTAAATGGTACCTCTCATTAATTCTTTTGTAACTTGCTCTTTTCCAGTATAGTGTTTGTAATAGCTTTCTACATATATAGCTGATTCACTAAGAAGCAGAGCCTGGCTGGCGCCACCTTTCATCTGGTTACCCACCACGACGGGGGCTCTCTATTTCAGCGGCACCACGTACACAAGCTTCTGATACTAGACAGCACCCCCAAGGAGTCACACTCGGGTTGAACACTGGGTGACAGAGGCGCTAGAGTACTGCCATGCCAAGTGATTTCTTTTGGGATTATTCCATTTCACTCCCCATGATGATTTCATATTTCAGACTAAGCACACAACATACGCACAACAATCAACAACTTTTCCAGGAAAGCTGTGACTGGGCTCCATGAGAGGCCTGGCTCTACCTGGACTGCACGGTGTTTACATCAACCCATGAGATGGGGCAATGGTGACACTGTGGGGCAATGGAGCTGTGTGTGACAGCACCGCCTGGGACAGCAGCACTGAAACACAGGATAGGAGATGACAGGAGTGACAGAGACCTGCTGGTTTACAAGCTTTAGGTCTACCTAGAGGAGAAACACAACAAAGAAAAAGCGAGGAATTTTATCAAACTGGAATTGTGCTGACCAGACACAATAATGACCTGGCCATGACACTGGCCTGAAGAGAAATCTGTTACTGCTCAGTTTCAGTGACTTCCAACGGGCTCTTTAGGTTTCGAAAGACACACCTTCTCCGTCTTCGCGGTCTGTGTCCCCATCACCATCCTTGTCTTCACTGTCTAGGTCCAAGTCATCTGGAAGGTCCAAGGCCTCAGGTTCGGGCAGCTTTTCCTGATTGCCATGGTAAGGGTCCACCTCATTCTCATCATATTCCCTCTTTGGACAACGGACAGAACAGGAAAAAAAAATAAAAATGAACTTTTAAAAAGTGTAGCATTCAGGGGCTTCCCTGGTGGCGCAGTGGTGGAGAGTCCGCCTGCCGATGCAGGGGACACGGGTTCGTGCCCCGGTCCGGGAAGATCCCACATGCCGCGGAGCGGCTGGGCCCGTGAGCCATGGCCGCTGAGCCTGCGCATCCAGAGCCTGTGCTCCGCAGCGGGAGAGGCCACAGCGGTGAGAGGCCCGCATACCGCAAAAAAAAAAAAGTGTAGCATTCACATATAATCAGCTCAAAGCACAGTTGACTCTTGAGCAACACAGGTCTGAACTGTGTGAGTCTACTTACGTGGACCACTTATGCACGTTTTTTTCAATAAATACGTGCTCCAGTGCCACACAGATCCGCGGCTGGTGGGACCCGCGGATGTAGAGGGCCAGCTGTAAAGTTACACACAGATTTCCAACCCTGCAGATGGTCAGTGCCCCCAGCGCCTACATTGCTCAAGGGTCAACTGTAGTTATGCTGAGAGAATACAGTGTCTCTTCCCTAAAATTACCAGCACACATTAGAATTTTACCAATATGTTTTGAATTTTCATGTTGGAATTTCAAGTTTCACTTTCAGTGCACATTCTCCACCGATAAGAGGTGCTGCGTTACTTAATCTCAAAGAGGACACGGAAGTTTATGGGAAGAAATATAGAAAAGGACCACAGGTTTTAGCTTCCAAACTACAGCATGAGTCCAAACAGCATGAAGACCACCTCATCGGTAACCAATAGTTAGATATTTTATGTCCGGTTAAGAGGCTCTGTTACACACTCCCTTATGAGGCAATGGGAAAACAAATGATAAGCAGGGAAAAAAATGTCTTGAGACACCCCAGGAGCTGTGCGTTGCAGTGGCCCTGGCCTTGAGTCAGGAGAGCAGGTTGGTTTTGAATCCTCATTACCTCATCTATTTGTTCATTAATTTTATCTTGGCCTTGCTCATCATCAGCTTCTGCTTCTTCCTTTCCTTCCTTCTTATCTTGCTGGGTTTTATCTCTGTTTGACTTCCCAGCATCCAAGTTGTCATCTTTAGCAACAAGTTCAGGATCTTCCTAAATATTAGAGGAAGAAAAAACACAAAAATCCTCACTCTCAATATGAAAAACTGCTTTCACATAGGGTGACCCTACCTAACGCAGCTCTTAGACACACATTGGGCCAACCCCATGGAAACATCCAGCCGACAAGGGCATATGTAATCCTGGAGGGAACGTGCTGGTCTGCCCGGATGGCAGCAGTGAGGGCAGGTGTGTGAACAGCGGGGGTGGGGGGTTGTCGTGAACATGCAGGTCAGGTTACTCTTTTAGCTGTGAAGACAATCGATAACCTAGATAGCAGAGGAAAAAGAAGAAACAGAGATGGAAGAAACAGAAGAAGAAAAACCAAGACAGAAAAGGATGAGCAGTGAACAGCAGGGAGTGGTATTTGGGAGGAAGACTGCCTCCTCTCAACCTAGGGACTATGTGATGGAGGGAATCTTTTAATTACCTCATCCATTCCTGGTCCTGTTTCTTCAGTTTTACTGTCTTCTTCCTCCTCATCTTCCTCACCGTCGTCATCACCCCAAAGCCTCTCATCTAGTTTGTCAGCTTCCTCACCATTCAGATCGCCCATCTGTTTATCCAGGTCTCCACCCTCACTGTCTGATTTCTCATCATCCTCTTCTGAAAGGGAAGAAGGCGATGAGCTTAGTTCAGCAGATCCCCAAATTGATCTGTTCCTGTGTATGTAGGAGAGGCAAGGGCCAGGCAAGGGTCCTACCCGGGATTTACTGCCTGTTTCTACAGAACACCCTAGAGGAGATGCTTTAGATCTCAAGTAGTCCTACTGTGTTTTGCAGACTGTTTGGAGGAGGAAGGAGGTCTGTGATGTGTTATGTCGACAGACTGTAAGGAGGGTGGTGGAACAGCTGTCAGGATGCCTAGTTCTGGTGCTGGGAGAATGTTCATTATGGGACTTCAGCAACCTCACTGGGTTTTGGTTTCTTACCTGGGGAATGATGAGGCGGGACTACGAAATTTCCAAGGTTCCTCCCCATCTCCAACATACTCTATGTCAATGATTTTACCCAACATCTCAAATCATGTGTCTAGCTCAATTAACCAGAATTTTCTTGCCTTTGTCTTCGTTCAAGGTCTACTTTGACAAAGGTTATACCCTTAAACACTACTTAGGCATGCATACATTCTTCTACTCTGAGGTCAGGTATCATTTCTGCAAGGCATTCACTTAAAGTAAGACACTGTATTTCAGATTAAACTTTGGACAGAAATTGAGGGCAATCGTTGAATTGTGGTTCCAACACGATAGATGATAATGTGCTGTAAGAAATCTTATTATCAAATAATTTTCAATGACATGTAATGTTCATAAGTTAAATGAAAAAAGCAGACTATAGAACCACTTATGGTCTCTGGGTCTATATATATACATGCAAGAAATGGAAATAACCCAAAACTGATTAAGTGATTTATTTGGGTGGTAGGCCTAAAGGGTATCGATTTGGTTTCTGCATTTTTGTTCCAAATCATCTACAACAAATGTCTACTAATTTTGTAATTAGAAAAAAATATATATTTAAAAAACCCTCCCCAGAACAATTTAACTTGAGCTGAGAGCCAAGCTCTGCCAGGGATCACCTCCCTGCTCTTCTGGATTTCCCTGAAGGACTCTGCGGAGTCACTGATCTGGCGCAGGAGGCAGCCAGAACATCAGAGGCAGCGTCTCCGCTTACTCAAGAGCAGAATCTCCAAAATGGACTAGAGACTTCTGACCAGAGGTGGGGATGGCACAGGCACGTACTGATGTTTCCACCTGCAGTTATGCAGAGTAACCAA
Source organism: Pseudorca crassidens (assembly GCF_039906515.1). Classification (NCBI taxonomy): domain Eukaryota; kingdom Metazoa; phylum Chordata; class Mammalia; order Artiodactyla; family Delphinidae; genus Pseudorca; species Pseudorca crassidens. The sequence continues at coordinate 66,389,131 of NC_090308.1, read as the reverse complement.
CTTGTTCCAAAAGAGTATAATAGGCTCCTTATTGGAAATATGTAATTTCCTGTATAAAATATTTTTCAAGAATAAGAATGAAGTGACAGATAATCTCAAACCTTGTTCTTCAAGCTCCCCATCATGCATTTTCCCATCAAAGTCTTCTGACATCTCAATGGCATTATCCTCCCCCTTAATGTCTGATTTTGAGTCAGGATCCTCTTTATCCTTTTCTTGACCCTTCTGAAATGTATCTTCTGCCTATATCAAAAAGCATTACAGAAACATAAATGCACACTGTAACACTACTAATGTTTATTCAGCTCTAAATAGAATATATAAATGCCAAGATTAACGGTATAAAATTATCTCTGGGGAGAGAAAATACACATTATTTGTGACTTGCTTTAACATTTCTGTAATTAATTTCCAGTTTTATTACATTTTTTGTTAGAGAATATAGAATTTTGTTGAGGTTTTCTCCATGAGAATTGTCTGTTTGCCAAGCCATGCAGCTTGTGGGATCTTAGTCTCCCGACCAGGGATTGAACCTGGGCTACCTGCGGTGGAAGCACAGAGTCCTAACCACTGGACCGACAGGGAATTTCCCTGAATTTTTTTTTTTTTAATCCATACATATTAAAAAAGACTATGCATCCTCTGTAGGGTAAAAGAAAATTCATCAGTCTTATTATATTGCCCATAAATTTAATATCTGTTTTGTCACTTTGATCTCTCATAGACATTACCCAACTGTGAATGTAATTTTTCCCCCTACTACTTTCCTTTTTATTTTATTTTTTTATTGAAGTATAGTTGATGTACAATGTTGTGTTAGTTTCGGATGTACAGCAAAGTGTACACATACACACTTTTTCAGATTCTTTTCCATTGTAGGTTATTACACGATATTTAATATAGTTCCCTGTGGTATACAGTCGGTCCTTGTTGTTTACCTGTTTTATATACAGTAGTGTGTGTCTGTTAATCCCAAACTCCTAATTTATCCCTCGCCAGTGAATGTAATTTTCTTCACTTTTCCTTAAACTATATATTCCTACATAATCTACACTGTATTGGGGGCAAAAGATTCACATTGTTATGTTTCATTATAGCTGAATTTTTAAAGTTCTTTTTTTAAGATACAAAAGTAATACAATCTCACTTAAAAATTTCTAAGCAAAACAGAAAGAATAAAGTTCCTCCAGCACCACCATCCTCCAAAACTCCCAAAGAAATTACCACTGGTGATGTTCTGGCACATACTTTAATCTGTAAGTACACCAACAGATACTTAGAAATATAGATGGGGTATACCAATACCGGCCTCCCGCATCTTCTTCAACAAAAAGGGATTATGCCTGACAAACTGTTTTGCCATCTGCTTTTTATTTAAGTTAAAAAATGTCTCCTAGATATACTTCCATGTTGTCACTTATAAACCTATCTCATTGTGTTTAATTATAGTATTGCTCTGCATGAGTAGTATCATAATTTAAATAATTCACAATTTTCACCAGTATAAATAATGCTATAGTGAGCATCCTTGTATAAACACACTCCATTATACACATATTTATTATCCTGGACCCTTATTAGCATTTGTACAAGAAAACATGGAATTCCTAGGTCAAAGAACACACACAATTTAAAATTTATTAGATACTGCCAAATTGTTTTGATAGCTTTCTATCCCACTTAATGTTTTTTACATTGGATTTGTACTTTTCTGTTAGGTTTACTTTTTCCTTTATTTTTCCATTAACAAATTACTGTGTGCTAATTAAGTTAAATTTGAGAAATACAGAAAAAGGCCAAAATAACAATAATGTGTATGTTATCTGTGTATATATATCCACACACATAATGTACATGAGAGCTATGCCACATAAACGCTAGCATTACTCTTTTGTTTTTTTTATTTCTTTCCAATTTTCCCTTCAAAGGAAGAGAGGAAGCTTGGATTGGTTTGTTCCTTTATTTTCAATAAGTATAACCATACTTTAAATAGAAACTTATGCAGTGCTCTAAATTTAGAATATAAGTGATAAAAAGTAATTCCACTACCTCTTCTTTCTTCAAGTCACAGTTGATTAATCCAAATAAAAGTAGTGTGTTTAAAAAAACACTCCCAAATGAGATTGGAATTTAAAAAAGCAACACAACAATCTTAGTCCAAAGCATCTAAATATTTCAAAAGCATTCTTGATTCCAAATAAAAAAGGATATAGATTTTAAAAATTTCACCATGTCTTAAAGACATACAACAATAAAACCTATTAACAGCAAACACTGGCGTTGTTGTTTAATGCAATTATCACTTAAAATAGCCAAGCTTTTTATCCCTAAATGAACCACTACCAAAAATGCTCCCTTACAAGTCATCAGCAAAAGTTTTCCCATTTAAAATAAAAAATTTTTAAATCATTTCCCTCCCAAATTATAGCTACAACCAATGACTGCGCTGCCAAAGTTCCTTTCTGTGGTCTTTAAGCTTTTAATTTACATCCACTCCCTAAGCTCCAGTATTCTTAGGTGCCTGGATCACAGTTTGAAAACCATTAACCTAGTAGAAAAACCATTTATATATGTAATTTAAATAGTGAAAAAGGAGTGAGCTTCTGTAAACTATATACATATTTTATGCCTGTGAAAACGTACCTGTTCTTCATTTTCTATCTGGTCACTCACATCCTTCACGCCCTCGCCTTCTCCAATCCCACCTCCCTCGTAGTCATGGAACTCAGTCGCTCCCTCTCCCGCTGAATCTTCCATAAATTCTTTGGGCAAGCAAAATCCCTCAAAAATAAAAAGAGTGAAAGTTAGGTTAAAAAAAAAAGCAATAAAGAAGGGATTTCCAGTCCTGCTGCAGGAGGAAATACTGTAAATAAATGATTAATTCTTTTCTAGCTCAGTATTTTAAATCTGATTGAAGTACAGTAGACTTTTGTTGGTGACAACAGTTATTATGCAGTTTCAAAGCTTGACATCAGATTTAATATACAAGTTTTGAGACTCTGTGGAGGCCTCTGGTGTGTAGTAATTTGTCATCTGCCAAGACAAAAATCTGAATGAGGTATACATTAGGACGGTATTTAAGGAGCAAGTTATGGGGCGGGGTGCGGCACAGAAACTCTCAGTGTCTAAATCCCAAAGGGGTCTTGTCCTTTACTTCTCAAATTAGTAAGCCTGAAAGGAAGGAGAGAAGACATGTAACCCCGGAGATACAGCAACTTGAAAGCAGATGCTACAAGTGAGAGATTTCATTTCCTTTCACTGAAGAAAATTTTGTGTGATGCTCCTCAAATAAAGTCACGTTTATTACAATACAAAAAAACATGCCTTCCCCTTCAGCTCTTGAAGTGAATCTGTCACTCTCAGGGAACATGCTGTATCTAGCCTGGGCTGTTTGCTGCCAAGGCACCTGGCACCCTGGCACCCAGCATGGCAATGGGGTCTAGAGTTAAGAACAAGGTCAGACACAGCAAGACTTGTGAAGAGTTAATAAAACTGTATTTCATGTCAGAAAATAGCCCAGGGCTTCCCTGGTGGCACAGTGGTTGAGAGTCCACCTGCCGATGCAGGGGACACGGGTTCGTGCCCCTGTCCGGGAAGATCCCACATGCCGCAGAGCGGCTGGGCCTGTGAGCCATGGCCGCTGAGCCTGCGCGTCCAGAGCCTGTGCTCCGCAACGGGAGAGGCCACAACAGTGAGAGGCCTGCGTACCGCAAAACAAACAAACAAACAAAAAAACCAAATATCAATTACTAGTGTGTGGGACAAAAGTGAACAGAAAAAGAAGAAAATAATGGCTCTCAATCAGAAATTTTATCAGAGAAAGTACAAGCTATCAAGATCAAGCTATCAAGCCAATCTAAGGATGAGAATGTACTACAAATAAGCTGTCAACTAACAAGACCAAGTTCCAAGACCAGCAAACACTGATTGTGACTTAGTTACACAGAACTAGTTTCCTATGGATTAAGTGCTTTAATCACAACCAAGATCTATTATCTTTTTTTTTTTTTGGCCTCGCCATGTAGCACGCGGGATCTTAGTTCCCTGACCAGGGATTGAACCTGTGTCCCCACTGCAGTGGAAGCTCAGAGTCCTGGACCACCAGGGAATTCCCCTAAATCTATTATCTTAGCACTGTGTCTAACCTACTTTCAAGTTCCCTCAGCACTCCTCAGAGAGGATAGGAACACAATTCGGACATTTAAATGAATGGAAAGGCAAACTCACCTTCAGGACATGTATTCTTAGAAAGTCGACTGAAAATACATTTTGGCTAAGACAGTGAGATACACTATTTTAAAGAAATATGTTTAGATGCAGGCAGAATAACCATAAAGGAAGGAGATTCAGGATGTCCTTCTGCAGGTCACGTTACTACAGTGGCTGCAGCTGGGACAGCCACTGAGCTCCCAACACTCTGCTTTCATCAAAACCACTTCTACCCCACACCGCTACCCCCAAACACACACAGGTCTGACAGCCCACAGTCATTCTAGAACTTGTCAGACAAGAGAAATGGTGCAAGTGGACAAACGTAGCTAACCCAAATCTCAGGGCACCCTCAACATACACTGTCCTTCCACTGTCTTCTACATGCAAGTGTTTCCTCCAAGAAGTGATGGGATGTAAGACTGGCTCAGTGCCCATCAGATAGAGGGGGCAAATCTGAGAGGCATTCATTTATCCATTACACAAGAAATGTACGTATTTATCCTCTAGATACAAGGCACAGGCTTGCTCCCATTTTTTTTTTAACCACTTCCAGTATTCCAGATACTCAGAACTAAGAACTCTTGACTGTTTACAAGAAGCCTAGACCTCACCTTCAGTTTGTAAATTTCTATCTTCCTCAAGTGCATCTCACCTATTATACTATACTTAGATTCAGAAAAGATCTTAAAATACTAGGGACAAAACAAAAACAAAAAACTATATACTTAGTTGAAGGTGATTCTCACAAAAATGCAAATCCCATTTGTAAAATGAGGAAACTGAGGCTAAGTGACTCACTCACTCTGAGTCCCAGAACCGGACACCCTTATGACTGGACTTACCACGCCTGGCTGGGCCTGTTAGTTCTGACTCTGCTCCTGAATTCCAAGGGTAGGGTCTACAATCTCTATAACTTCAGTGATTTTCACAGCACTGGGTACATGGCTGAATGATGAATGACTTCCCTATTAAAGACGCCCCTCCTAACATTAAGAGCCCCATTACCATTTCAGCATGCGTTAGTATAAACGACCGAAAACTTAACAGCCTTAAGGATTCATCTGTCCTACAAGTCTAGCTCAGAGTTATCAGAAGAAGATTTCAAATTGGAGACCAGGAAAGAAGGGTGTGAACAGAAAGCAGCAGCCTTTAGACAGACTCTGGAATCTAGGGAGCTCCCCAGTGAGGGACCTTCAGGTTCCAAACCTTTAGTGGAAAAAGGATTAGTAAAAGGAGGCCAGACAAAGCAGTAAAAAATCCACAGGGAGAGTGGGAATTCCCTGGTGGTCCAGTAGTTAGGACTCCGCGCTTCACTGCCGAGGGCCTGGGTTCAATCCCTGGTCAGGGAACTATGATCCCACAAGCTGCGCAGCCAAGGGAAAAAAAATTGTATTTTGTAATTGTCTTAATACCTTTGAGAGAATGCTTTCCACCTACAAAAACATATAAATAAATGAACATATAAAAAAATATATATATATATATATAAATATATATATATAAATCCACAAAGAGAGCAAATCACCTCCTGCTATTTGTGAAGGCCCAAAATAAAATCCCATCAAACCAAACACTAATGGGTATGGAATACATGGGTACCTGCTTCCCCATGGTGCTCCACGTAAATAGTCCTTACCTTCTGGGCAAGCTCCGTAAAGATCTGGGCAAGCACAGAGAGCAGCTTTGCAGTGCTGCGGTGAGTTGCCAAAGACACAGTCAGGAAGAAGAGGACGAGGTCAGAGTACCTGGAGAGCATGGGCACCAGGCGCACCAACAAGCGGCAGGACTGGGCGAAGAACTGGGGGCAAAACAGATCAGAAGGCCTGCTCACACCAGGTCTCCTCTGGGGTGACTAGGTAGTGACGGTGGTTGTACCACCTATGTCAATGTAGTAAAGGTCAGTAATGGTACATTTTATTTACACACACGTACATAACACCTGCTCACTGAGATCGCTTCCTCGTTTACACAAACCCTCACAACACTACACTTTAAATTCTTAGTCACTTAAGTCTCAGTTAGTTAACAAAGTTGTTTGGTGTTTAAAAAATATGTTTATATACAAATTCTACTGGGAATCAGAGTTGGCACTAGAGGCAATACTACAGAATAACACACAAGTCCTCAAAAATAAGTTGCTTCTGTGGACTTATGGAGACGATAACGTCATCCTCTTCTGGCTTACTGTGAAGGGACAGGTGTTTGCACAGTACGGCCATTAGGCCTTAGTTATGGCGGCAACACCCACCATTAACATGGAACACCCAGGAGTATGTGATGAGGACGGGAAAGAACCCCAAGATAATGGATATTCTGGATGGGCAGCATTTTTGCACCTACGCGTCTTACAACTGTAATCCTTAGCCAGCAAGCCCTAAGCTTTCCAAAGTTTGTCAGTGAGGTTTACATGTATAAAGACATCAAGAGATTCTCAGTGATTTTGCCGAGGAGGCCTGCTTTGGGACCACCACATGGAGCAAGGTGAAACCCCCTCTGCCTCTGCTCAGCCCACTTGGACAGCAAGTAGCCTGTAAGGAACCACTGGTTACCGTGTGCTTCGCTGCTGTGCCATCCTCGCCAGACGATTTCAGCCGCTCCAAGAGCTCAGAGACAGCGGAAATTATTTTCTGCACATGCAAAGTGCTCACATCGGCCCAGAAGTCATCCTCTAAGAGTTTTGTTAGATGTCCTGACTGCAGTCTCTCAAAGCCTGCTGCCTCTTTCATTCACGGAAAAGAATGACATGGTAAATAACAGAAAACAAATTCTTTTCATCTCCATTCATCCAATAATCATTTCCCACATCTGGCCTTAAATATTTAGCCACAAAAATAGATCATCAAAATAAAAATTAAATCAAGTAAGAAACTAGTATTTTCCTGATCTCAGACATACCATCTTCTTGCGGTCTTGTTTGGTGAGTGTTCTCCTCTGTTTTTTTACTATTTCTTTCTGCTAAGTTCTGGATGGCACAAAGGATGGCCCGGATGGCAGTTTCCATCTGCTCTGAAAAATCCTCCACAAACCCGTCATCCAGCATTTGGTTTCCTAGTAAAGTAACATGGTGCAGAACAAATTTTTAAAAACTCAGTCATTTGTTTCAGTGCTTCTGGAAATCATTAACAATCCTCATTTGTCATTTTAACAAACAGCCACCTTGTAAACACCTGCTATGGTTGAGCCAGTGTCAACCTGTGCTGGGTACAACGAAGAAAGAGACACATTCCCAGCCTAGGTAAACCTATAAGGTTATTGTCTTGTATTAAAACAATTTTGCTAAAAGAATGCCAAAAATATGAAAATAGTTAAGATGGAATACATGAACACCAACTTAGTCCAAACATTAGCCAGCAGCTTTCCAGTCTAAGGAAGAACTTTCTGAAACAGCCAGTGAGTCTGTGCTACTTACTCATGTGCTATAAAGTATGCAACGTGATGGCAATCCAGAGGCAAGGTTCTCAAACAAAAGAGGCAACAAAAGTTAAGAGCTATGTGTTCCAACTATACTTCCCTGCCTTGGAACCCTGGACAGATCCGTCTAGAACAAAACACAATGTGTCTTTAGGACAGCCTGGACTTAAATCTATAAGATGTCGTTCCTACACTGGGCTTTTACTCCCTTACTGAACAATAGTCCTCACCTCCTTGGCTGCCTGGGGTAAGCAGATGTGTCTTCCAAGTAGTGAAGTCATCTGTGGCTTTATTGATCTCTCTTCTTACATATTCCAGGCTCTTGACTAATGCCATTTGTGGGTCTGTTTGCTCACCCTCTACCCCTGGAAGAATGAACAAGGACTCTAGGCCTTGCAAATGAGCTGACACCTGGGACAGGCAACTCAGCCCAGAAGAGCAAACTTCAAAATCTTTCCTGCAACAACAGAAATGCCATAATGTTGAAAGGAAGGTGCTAACACACACACACACACACACACACACACACACACACACACACACACACACACACTCCCTCCCTCCCTCCCTCCTTCCCTCCAACCACTAAAACTCATTGCATCTAAAGATTTACAGCTAGACGTATGCCACAAAGTGCTATGAGGGTCCACTGGAAAACCGAGGACTGAAGCATGACCCCTTCCATCATTTCATCCCATTACTAAACCCTGACCAAGCGCCGCACACACAGAGGCAGAGCAAAGACGTAGGCACACTCACCAAGAATGAAAGAGAGTCTCACAAGATTGCTGCCTAATTTTGTCAACATCAGCTTTCACTGTCTTAATGGCTTTCAGCATCTCTGTTAATCTCACAGTTGACTGTTGCCAAAGCTGGTCTGGTTTTCGCATCCGGCAACCAGAGGGCAGCTGCCTTCCAGGAACTGGGGATGGGTAGATCAGATCTGATGGGATCAGGTCCAGCACTGCTCCAGAAAGCTGCCCCTTGGTGAGCTCTGGTCCTTCCAGGGAGGGGGCAGAAGGCTGACCCTGTGCCTGGGCATCACCTTGGCCTGCAGCTGGCCCTGCACTGGGGCAGCACTGGAGGAGCCAGGAGAGCTGCTCAAGCAGGATCTGGCTCTGCATGGCCAGGTGCTGCAGCCTCTCTGTCCACTGCTGCACCCCGTCCTGAGGGGGGAAGGCCACGGGGTAGACGGGCGGCCCCGTCAGCCTGCTGTCAATCTCCTGCACACAGCTGAGGAGGTTCCTGTGCAGAGAAACAAACCCATGGGGATAACACATGGCACCTTAAACTGTGTCATCGCGCTGTTTGTAACGGTAAATTCACTGATTTCTGAACGAAGTTTGGGCTTTTCCACATAATCAAGAAGAGAGGATTCTCCAGATAAGTAAAAAGTCTGTTCAAACGCCTTCCAAAGTACTTAAACACATCCTTCAGTGTAGCAGAAGCATCGGTGCGCACTGCTTATCTCCTGCCCCTTACAGGCCTCTCACATCCAACACAGTCACAGCACCACAGTGATTTCAACCACTGTTTTCTAAAAACAAATCTAGTAAATATAGTAGACTTTGCTAGATAAAACTCTTATGAGTGGAGAAGAAAATAGCTGAAGTAATTGCAGTCTAGAAATACTACCTGTCAGCCAAGGATCCACTCAGCAGATGGTGACAGGCTTCCTGTCCTCATCTTTTAAGTATCCATTTCTATCGAGGAGCACCAGTGTATGGTTCAGCAAATTGCAACTCTGTGATCCAGAAAGCCGACTCACATCTGATCTGTGCCCAGAGTCTGAGACACCGGATGCCATGAAAGCAACCCTGCCCTCGGCCCACATGGACTGCCAATCACAGACGCCCTCATTCCAGACCCAGGTGTGGTTCAGCCGTGAACATCTTTACCGTCTGACTCGGCCTCGAACCATCCCCCCGAGGTGCTGCTAAAACCAGGGGGCAGAGGCATCACCACCAAAAGCAAGGGGCCAAGCCAAGGCAAACCCCACCTGCCCCTTCGGACCTCAGACTTCACTGCATAGTTGGGAGCAGCGTGTGCAGCAACTCTGAGCTGCGCATAATACTCTCGATTCGTGCTGCAAACGCAGCCAGTCAGCGATACCTGAGGAGGATCCACTGCTCGGTCAGCGTGGTCAGGGAGCGCCGCTGTCGGATGAGCACCTTTGTCAAATGCGCCGAGAACCCTTTACACCGCTCCACGTGGCCCACACCCATCTCCTGGCAGGGGGAGAAGAGAGCATGCTGGGGGCCGCTGGGAAGTGCTGGGTCCCATGCTCCTGGAGGGGAGCCTCTGCTGGGGCGGGGGTGGGGGTGCGGAGCCTGGGTGCGCTGCCCTCTAGAGGCAACACGTCCACCTCTGGGAGCAGCGCATCTCAAATTATGCTTCCACTGAAGTTCCATGAACAGGAACTAATTTAACATCAAAATTGGGTATCAGTGATCTTCTCTCAATTCACAGGGGGAAAAGACCTGAGGGTAGCATTCTCCATTTGAAGTTTTTCTTCCGTAATTTTTCTTAAGTAGCCAATGTTGAATAACAGAACTTATTATAAAATGCTCTCTGATTAAGCACAAAATTACATTGACTTATATTGTAAGTTTAATGACTGCAAAAAGTTCAGTCACTTCCAGTAATGGGCTGTGATCACTGGACCAGGTCTGAGGATGCTGCCCTGGATGAACAGAACTGGAGTCCCTGAGCCCCTGCAATCCCAAGGCTCTATCATCCTACCTTGGCGGGAGCTGCCAGGACTGCACTAAGCCTGGCGTGCCGTGCAAGAGAGCGATAAAAATACTTCTGGCACCCCTCCCACGAAGACGAGATTTCTGTAAGCAGCCTGGGAAAGAAACCAACATGATTTACTTAATTAAAACCACTATCTCCACCCTAGATCCTGAGGAGTCAGAGACTGGTCCATTTAGCCGCAACCAGAAGCCAAGAGTCTGAACAGATTTATTTCTGTGAGGACCCATTCAGTCAGCCACTCATCAGTCCTTTATACAAAGGATGTGTTACATACTTAGCACTGAAAGTAGAGTGGGAAAATAAACTATGACAATATGGCTTCCTTAATAAAAACGTTATGCCTATCTTGACAGTGGAGTCTAGGGATCATAAATTCTGATGCCTACAGGGCCCATGCAGATAACATACATGGTTAAGGACAGCCAAGCACAAAATGATCCTTGGCGATGACAGCTGAGAAGCAAGAGGGACCGTTACTGACCACAGTGAACCTGAGAGCATGTGTCCTATCAAAAGGAGGGCACTCTAGTCAACTTTCGACCACACGGGAAGGCAAGCACACTTGGCCAAATTTTCCCGAAAAACTGAAAATCCAGAATGTTTATGTAAAATTTCTACTTTTTACAGTGTTGTGTTGAACTCAAATTTAAAGCACCTGAGAGGGCCACTGAGCAAAGAAAACACACATGTATGCTGTACTCAGCTCATTTCCAACCAGTTACTAACACAGAGGGAGCTCCATCTGTCTCCAAAGTCTATAGGCTCTAAAATTCAAGAACATATGGGAACTTAGGTTTATGTACATGGAACAGCTAAAAGTGTGGCCATTCTCTCACAGATTTTCACCTGTACATTCAAATCAATTGAGGAGACCTCAGGAAAAATCAAAGGACCAAAAAAAATAATGGGAGACATGAATACAAGGAGGAAAGAGGAATGGAAAGAAGAAAATCAACAATTACTAACTAACTACTGACACTTTTAAACACTCAAAGTGGCCCCTTGTCTTCCTTACCCCACCAGATCCCCAACAGAGCCCAAACCACCCAATATTCGAATTCGTCCCTTACCTTTATCCTAATGAAAGAAAAGAAGGTTAAAAAAAAAGAAAAGAAAATTAACACTGGGTGCTCACCACCTGCCAGTCCTGAGCCAGGCACTTTTCTAAATGCTAATTTTATGGCAACACTAGGACAGAAGTATTCCTCTCCCCACTTTGGCAAATGAGGCCATGGAGGCTTAGCTGACTTGCTCCATTTATAATTACAAACACAAACCTAGAATCAGCTGCCTGAGTGCTGCTGACTATAGACAATGCGCTCTGGAGATCCAATGGGTGAAGATGAAGCATCTCTTGAAGGTTTTTTGAACGGGCCCAGGAAAGACCTTTGCGATATGACAAACCTAGGAAATAAACAGCAGGTGGTTAAATAAACTCAGGAGAGAATAGATGTGCCAGGAACCCCCCAATGCCATTGCTACTCAAAGTCAAGTCCTAGGAACAGCACTGCCCAGGAGCTTGTTAGAAAGCTTACTCTCAGGCCCTGCCCCACACCTACTGAAACAGAATCCGCTTCTGCACTTTAGCAAGATTTCCCAGGTGATTCACACACAAGTTAGTCTGAAAAGTGTTGCTCCCTATGCACGTTGGAAGGGCGGGTGCTGTACAACATATGGTGATGAAAATAAAAAACATGGTTTCTGAGAAACCTCATTACAAAACTGTGAAACTACTTGGGAGTCACAAATGGTTCATCATAGGATTTTCGTGTGTGTTGACTGGGACTCACACGTTTCAAACCTTGCCTTCCACCTTGTTTCCCACCATCTCAACTGTCTCTACAAACTTCCCCCAAATCACCCATGTTATTTGTCTTCCTAAAATCAGGTGAGTACACTTCACTGGGTTTCCATGGAGGAACTTACCAGTTTTTGCAAGGTGTTTAAAGAGGTCTGCTAAAGCTCTCTGCTTCTGCATGAGAATGTGCTTGGCTTCTGAGTGCTGCTTCTCCTTCTCTGCGGAGGGCTCCACCTTTAACCTCTGCAGCTCACTCATAGAGGAAATTACTTCACCTGCAGGGAAGACAAGGGGGAAAACATGGAAATCCCCAGGAATTCTTAATGTGCTCAAATTACCCAAGACCAAGGACCTGTTAAAACGAAGACCAGGTGTCATTCATCTTTATAGCTAGCATTTGGTAAATTCTCAATGATTAAACTGATCAAGACGCATGATAACGGAAAAATCAAAACACATGGCGCTTCATATCTCTCAACAACAAACAACCCAAATAAAGTAGATATTCTGTTTTTTTTTTTATTCAGGGGTTTCATAACCAATCAAGCAAAAAGCACTTATTGAACATGGATTATGTGCAGTGATTTACACTAAGAATTTTAAAAACTTGAGGTAAATTTCCAACACACACAACATGTACTGAACTCCTACGCTATACCTGGTAGTTGGTAAATGTTCTTTTAATCTGCACAGCTACAGAAGAACTTATTTGTAGCCACTCAAAGAGGCTCAGAGAAGTCTAGCCATCTTCTAAAGGCCATTCAGGTAAAGAGCAGACTTGAAGCCAGGATTTGAATCCTGGCTGAACCGACTCCAAAGACCAAATTCGTTCTCCAGCATTGCACTGTCTTCCTGAGCACCCACCGGCACCTAGAACACCAGGGTGCTGCCAGCCTGCCACAGGCAGTGTTATAAGCTGACTGCGTGGCCTCCCAAGCTCACGTTGAAGTCCTAACCCCCAATACCTCAGAATGTGACTGTATTTAGACATGGGGCCTTTAAAGAGCCAATTAAGATAAAAATGAGGCCGGGACTTCCCTGGTGGTCCAGTGGCTAAGACTCCACACTCCCAATGCAGGGGGCACGGGTTCGATCCCTGGTCGGGGAACTAGATCCCACATGCATGCCACAACTAAGAAGTCCGCATGCTGCAACTAAGGAGCTGGCGAGCTGCAACTAAGACCTGGTGCAACCAAATAAAGATAAATAAATATATTTTTTTGAAAAGTTAAAAAAAAAAGATAAAATGAGGCTTTATGGGCAAGTCCTAATCCAATCTGACTGGCATCCTTAACAGAAGAGGAGATGAGGACACAGAAAAGGCATCTACAAGCCAAGCAGAGAGCCTCAGAAAAAACCAACCCTGCTGACACTTTAATCTCGGACATTTAGCCCCAGAATTGTGAGAAAATAAATTTCTATTGTTTAAGCCACCAAAGATGTGGTACAGCTGACCCCTGAACAATGCAGGCAGGGCATCCTGAGCAATGGATAATAGGCTATTATTCTAACAAGTTTTTTTTTTTTTAAAAGATCTCCCTGAGATCAGACTGCAGCCTCACTGAAGAAGGACCGGCTTCACCCTGACCGCACGCTCACTGCGGCTGGGGGGTGGGTTGAGGTGGCGGAAGTGCTGAAAGGCTGCCAAGGGCCCAAATGATCTTTTAAGGTCGGGAGTCCCTTTCCCAGCCACTGCTGATATGCTGTACAGCACGAACAGGGAAACGAGACTGCTACACCTCTCTGAAAGAAGTGGACTGTGGACAAACCTCCTTCTTCCTTTAACCCAAGAGAGACAACATTTTGAGAGGTGGGGACAGCCTCAAGACTCTAGGAAACCCTTTACTCGTGTCCCCAACCAGCAAGAGCTGACATGGACAGGGCTGCTGTAGAAAACGGCCTAACACTGCACCGGTGTGCACGGGAGGAGGACAAGGTGACCACCTGTGGGGTCTGAGCTGGCTCCTGTGTCTGGGCTCCGATGGTTTTTAACCCACTTGCTTAATTACCTGCTCAACGCTATTTAAGATGTCACAGAAGGACACAGGTATCTCATTCCAACCCTCCCAGGCCACTGAGGATACCGGAGAGAGCAAAGCCCCCTCATCCTGGGTGTGCACCCACCAGTGAACTGGTCGAGGCCCTCCACGAGGCAGGGTAGGGGGCTTCCCTTCATGAGCACCAGGCACATCTTCCTCATGCGTTTCACAAGCTTCGGCAAGCGACGCAGAAGTGCCCCCTCCCAGGCGGGAGGGGCACCCTGACACTGTTCTGGAACCACGGCCTGTGAGACAGAGCACAGGTTATTCTCACTGCCAAGAACAACAGTCCTAGCACGAACCTGCACGGGTGCTAAGTTTAAATGCTGCGCTGCTCCACACACACCTGGCTCAGCAACAGGAAACTCTCCTCTCCACGTCTCTGACGTCTCACGAGAACAAAGGCATCATCGCCAAAATTAAAACAGGCACGTGCCGCGGCTATTCAGCATTGTGTGTTGCTGCTGTGGGAGGTCCCTGTAGCAGAAGCCCTGCTCCCCACCCCCCGCAGCGCCTTCTGTGCTCGTCACCAGGGGCCTGCGCTTCTGCTCCATGAAGGTGGAGATCTGACAGCACAACTGCTGCCTTTAAGGTGCTGCACTGCACTGTGCTTCTCAGACACATAGGCAAAGCTAACCTGATTCGCCAAAGCTGACTTCTACCACCATCTCTCCCCTGCCTCCAATTCCTGACTAACAGTTCAAATACCAGGATCCAGATACTAGGCAACCATCGGAGGCCTATTTTCACTAGTTTTTTCCCTTGAAAATCCCTGAAATTCTGGGACTTCCTTGGCAGTCCAGTGGTTAAGACTCCATGCTTCCACTGCAGCGGGTATGGGCTCCATCCCTGGTAGGGGAGCTGAGATCCCACATGCCATGCAGCACGGCCTCCCACCAAAAAAGAGACCTGAAATTCCTGTGCTGTCATCAATAGTTAAGTTTAAAAATTTGATCAGCAGGACAAGTGGTGAACTGATGAATACAATCAAAAGAAAATTTGGCAGCCATATCACGTGTGCGGCCCTATCATGGCTGTATGCTCAATTTCTATTATGCTTTCTGAACTATTAAAATATTAAAAATCGCTTGAGGAACCCCACTGCTAACTCTATAGACCCAGGGTGGAAAGCACAGTAGGAAGACAAAAGTCATTACTCCCTTAAGAGTGCTCCCGGGCTTCCCTGGTGGCACAGTGGTTAAGAATCCACCTGCCAATGCAGGGGACACAGGTTCGAGCGCTGGTCTGGGAAGATCCCACATACCGTGGAGCAACTAAGCCCATGCGCCATAATTACTGAGCCTATGCTCTAGAGCCCGTGAGCCACAACAAGAGAAGCTACCATAATGAGAAGCCCGTGCATTGCAACAAAGAGTAGCCCCTGCTCACCACAACTAGAGAAAGCCCGTGCGCAGCAACAAAGACCCAACGCAGCCAAAAATAAATAAATAAAGTTACTGGTGGTGGGGGGGGGGGAAGAGTGCTCCCTACACACAGTGATTATGAAGCAGGGACATCCTCCTGTAACAGGCCTGCTCACCCAAGGTCTCGATAACTGTTTAAATTTTCAGGAATTTTGCAAGCCAGCTCTTAACTCTTGGCGCTTGAAACTGGCCATGATGGGAGTACGTATGTTTCTACACCACGGTCACCAGCAACCACTTCAAACCAGCAGATCACTGCACACAGTCACTCCCTGTGCAGCAGCTTCATCACGTGGGAGCTCAAAGGCAGCTTCAATATCCTAAACTGACACTTTAAATCTTCCCTCACAGGTAGATGAACTGTTCACAGGTAAGCACAACAGTCGTTTCCACAGGCTAACATGGAACTTCCAGCACCAGGATTAATGCTTTCTGCCTTACTCTGCAGCAGGTCATGCAATGCTATACCACTCGTCCAAAGAGGAAGATTTCAAAGGCATTCCCTTACCTAGTGCTAAGGACACTCCTGCCACAGAAAGCAAAGACCCCACGCAACTAGCTCAGGAATAAGCAAACACTATCCCACGAGCTAATACCTGTGCAGCTGCTGGCCGGGCTAACAGGGTCTCTCTCAGTGCCCGATTCAGACTCTGAATGGGCGACTCCTCACTTGCGGCTGCATCTGTTGGCCTTGGCAAAAAGTCTGGCTGTTCCTCCTTGTCACTCTCCACCAGGGATGACCGGCAGGGTTCACTCAGGACAGCTTCAAATTTCTTCATGAATTTAAAGAGGGTTCTGGCCCCAGGTAATGACAGAGATGGGCAGAAAAAAATAGGATGGAAAGTGAGGAAATATGTAAATGACATATAACACATACATAGATAACTTAATAACTTGTACTTCTGGTACGTAATGAGCTCCTCAGAAACTGATAATCTTTTTTTAAAGGAAAAAGTATGGCAGGTGTTCTCGTCTCTCTTTTCTAGCAGGAAAAAAAAGCCAGGAACGGTGGGATCACTTTGCTCAAGGTGAGCAGGTGGCAGAGGACTCGACCTTCCACGGCACACAGCCTGCTCTGCCTCCAGGCACATCCGTTCCTCCTGCAGGGAGACTCTGCTTTGGGTGAAAGGGCGTGGTGTTGGGAAGCCAGCAAAACAGTCTAGTGTTTTTTAGTTAAGTTCAAGGCAGCACAAGTCAGGGCTCTGTAACAATGTAGTCATGCTGTCTACCATTCAAAAATTCGGAGTTTTGGTCACTCCCAGCTTTAAAAGATCAATTACCTGTGTGTCTTTTCCACAGACTGTTTAATAGACCAGAAGCTGACATCATTCCACTTGGATATCTTAACAAATTCCTGTAAGATAAATGAAGCTCAAGGAATGGCTTTATAAAGCTGGTGTCATTCTGTTCTTTCTAGATCATCTGTTTGCCAAAGACCAGAGCCCACTCCATCTCAAACACAGGACTGTGTGTCAGTGAACAAGTAAAACAAGTCTAATAAAGGAACCATGTGTTTGTCTCAAAGCAATGGAAAAAAAAAAGTGCTGCTACAATCAGTAGGTCACTATGTACTCTAGCTTAAACCAGGGATGGTTCCACGACCACTGAAAGTGTCAAAAAGAGAGGATCCTCCTTACACCCCCAGCACCTCAACAGCCCATAGCCCAACACCAGATGGTACGCATCTGAGGTGGAAGATCAGCCTGGGCAAGACCAGGGGAGCGGGCACTAACATCCCTCTTAGGAGCCTCTGAAAAGGGGCCACGCCCCGGAACCCTCACACACGCGGCCAGGTCAGCAATGGAGCCAATGCCACAAAATGAAAAACCCACCATCCTAGTTGGCAGTTGCAATGCTTCTCCATTCCCCAGATCCCCCTGCCTCACAGTCAAATGGATTAAAGAACAGAACTGCGGGAGAATTTGCTGATTTTGTCCTCCTAAGAGTGATTATGACAGCCGTTGATCTTACTTTAAGCTCTTTTTCTAGGGGGGAACGAAGTTCCACAATTTTGGCCTGGACCCGGTCAAAGAACTGCTTGTAATAATGGTACAAATTCCATAGAACACTGCAAAGTGAATCTGGAAGAAATAAAAAGGAAACAAAAACACCACACTTGCTGCATGTGCTGCTGGCTCCCCCTCTGAGGTTCACATTTCAGTGATGATCCTTCCTCCGTACTCTTTAGGCCACGAGATTACAGTGCAATGTAGCACATGCAGACTATGTAACAGCTCATCAGGAAGCCGGGGTTACCAGTTCCCAGAGATGTAGGCTCTAAATCCTACCCTATATTTTCGTTTCAGTTTGTACTGGATTTTTTGGTTGCACTTTTGTTCTTAAAGATGGTGTACTCAGACATTCTGCCAAACTCACAATTTCCAACCTTTCTCGGAATCTTATTGTAAAGTCAGCAGAAACTAAGTCTGTTTTAAAAGATGGCATATTAAGAGGCTCACCTTGACGGCTCATTCACGTAAATCTATATTCATTTTACAGCGGCACTTTTGTCTAAACTGCTGTGGTCAGCGATAGGAATCGACAGTAGAAGTTTTATGTGCAGTTCCTTGACACGTGGCAGCGCTCTCCTGAGATCAAAGAACCTACTAATAATGGCCTGGATCAAGCAGAAGCTTAGCAGGACATATGCACTGTCTAGACAGAAAGATGTGCTGCCTCAACATGCCAGCTCCCGAGCTCTGCATCTGGTGATTTACCTCTGCCACGGTTCGCTAGCCAGGGCTTCATTTATAACCAGTCTGTACTCAACTATAATGTTTTTCTCTATACCTAACCTGAATCACATTATAGGAAAAGACAACTGAAACTGTCTTGTTTAAAACCTGGTATGCCACAAGACACTTGTCTCATGTGGAGAATTCAAAGGCTAAAATTAAAGAAAAAATATTATACATACATATGTATATCCTTACCTTTTCCTTCAACTTGTGGCATCAGCAAGACATGACAATGGAAAACCAGTAACATCTGAAGTCGTACGTGGAACTCTCCCAGTGAAGATCCTTCAATAAATGCTTGTAACGTGCTGACCAGCAACATCAGGGTCATCTGTCTGTCATCTTTATAGAGGTTCAAAGAAGAAAACATACACGTGCCTGCCACCATCACTTGCTGTCACAAAGCGCACACAGTCTACTATGGGATTCCCGAGGGATGGCCGTCAAGTAGAGACACCAGTTAAGGTGAAGCTTTGAAGCAAGGACCATAGCTAAATTCCAAGCTGATTTAAAAACTACAGCCCCACTCAGGGTATGTGTGAAATGCACTCACAGCAAATTAGGAAACTGAATTATGAGGTACTTGTTCTAAGTAGGAGATGAAACCCTTTTAACTCAAGCATTTTAACTACTACCTACCAAGACAGAAACTTTCTCTTTGACTTGTCTCATGGATATAGAGAAGAAAACTTTACTTATGACTAGCTCTTTAGACTCTGGACAAGGCACTTAAACCTCTCTGACTTCCATTATTATTCTTAGTAAGAATAAAACTACACAGCTTTCTTGGCTGACCTCTCAGGAATACCTCGCAGTCAGATGATACATCCTATGTGAAAGTAGTGGGGCGAGGACACATGGGAGCAGGTAAACCCCACACTCTGCTGCACTTCAAGCTTAGCTTGGACCCTCTAAATAAGCAGGGGATTTAGAGACGGGTGTTACCTCCCTGCTCTTCTGTTTGTTCTTGCATGTGCTTCTCCAGCATCTGATAGATGGAGAACCAATGCTTGGTGGATTTCTCAGTATGGCGTTTCATGGTATTATCCAAACTCATGGACCAGCAGCTGAAACATGGAAGTAGAGGCCAAGGAGGCATTTAAGGAAACCTATTCAAACATCTGAAACCACAGAAGCAGAAGCTAAATATTCACTATTCTCTCCTCCCAAATGGAGATGGAGAAGCTCCCCGTCTGCTGCCTCCGAACGCATGCTGTTGTCTGGTCTCCAGCTGACATACTACATAAACTCTGAGGAAACAAACTATCCAAAGACTATATCCCTACAACCTAAGTTCAGGAGGGGAAGTGACAAATATATCACTTACTTCAGTTCCAGTTTACGCCAACGGATGACCATCTGAGTGACCACATCAAGATGCTTCCGCAGAGACAGGGCCCGACTTGCATTCTCCTCCCAATCCTGAAGAAACACAGATAAAACTTACTATGGCCATTATTCAGTCCCCTGACCACCTCCTCACTCAGGAACACCCTGGACTTTTCTTGAGCAAAGACCCCTGGGACCTTCAACAACTTTTATACTGATTTACCAATAACTAACCAGAATGAGTTTACATCCAGCTTATCCAGCTTTGAGTTCTTTCTGGTCACTTGACAGACCTCCAGCAGAGCAAATAGCACAGGGTTTGGAGACCTGAGTCTGAATCTCTGTTGTTAGTCACGTGACCCCTCCAAAGTCCAGAGCCCTAATCTGAAAATCAGGGGAGCACCAGCCCCTTCAGAGGCTGTGAGAGGACTGAGGGGCTGAAGAGTGGAGGCACCCTGCCGGTCTGAAGGCCAACCCAGAAGTCCTGGCAGACTGAGCCCTTAGGACTGGTGGACGCTGCGTCCCACCCTTGAGAACAGGTGAGGCAGGTTCCCTGTGTCCCATGGAGGCAGTGGCTTCACCTGCAATAATCTGACCTTATGTCAGAAAAACCAAGGAGTTTCATCCTTTTCCAACCCAAACTATCACATCCTGTCCCTCTAACAATAAGAGAATCTCTTCAGTTGACTATAACTAAAATGAGGACTGGAGAGAATCCTCTTACCTGTGCCTTTGCCAGAAGGATCTCTAAGCCATTCAGGAACTTCGAGATGGGGCTGGAAAGTGGGAAACTACGAATCCTGTCCATTACAACCAGCAGCTGCGGGGGAGGGGGGGAAGGGGAGGGAAGAAGATTTGGGCATCCTTGTGGGACTGTCAATCACCCAAAGTCACAGGGTACTGAAGAGGGGCCTGACTGGAAGTTTCATGCAAAGGCCCTGCCTCGTGAGCACTTAGGAGAGCTGCGGGTGAAACTTCCAGGGCTGCAGATCCTGCCCAAGATAAACACTTTATCTGCTGCACTACTCTGGAAATAAGATTGAGTTTGATAAAGTAATTACTCTTATTACTCTCTGTTATAAGTTATTACAGAATTAGGTGAATGATCACAGAGCGAGGTCTGAGTTAAAACTTGAAAAAGCCAGGCCCTTGTTAGTATAAGGATGTGTCTGAATAAAGACAGCAACATAGCAGCACTTCAATACATGGACGGAAAACCCTGAGCAGCAGATAAAATAAGTGGAATCTCAAACACCATTTACACAACAGCATTACAACCTGGTATATTCATCCTCCAGGGAATAACACTGCACTGAACCGCAGTTCTGTAAACCTCTGTTTGCGTATCCAGTGTGCAAGTCACTGCCCCCAGGACAGTTGAGAGGCCGCCTCCCCACCGCTGCCCTACCTGCTCAAGCGCCGGATGTTCCGGCCAATCCTGCAGCAGCTGGCGGACGGCCTCTGAGAAGCCTTCAAGCACAGGCTGGCAGTGCCGAGCTTCCGGGACGTTGGGGTGATGGTAAAAGTCATAGGGACCGTCAGGCTTCACCATCAGGTCCAAGGTCCCCTCCCCAAAGAGAGTGTTACGGGACAGGGTGTAGGCCAAAAGTTGGCTGCCCAAGAGCTGGTCATTCAGCTCAACTCCTGTGAAGTTAACAAGATCACTGTAAAGTTGGTATCAAGTTACAATGAGGTCAGCAACATGCTCAGAAATAATGAATGACTGCGACTAAATGAAGTAGATATTGCAATGCCATTCACCCACAAAGCAGCAAAGGTCTAAAAGGCTGTGACCCCAATACTACAGTGGTCACCAAAATCTGCCCCAAGTTTCGGTATATACAGAGGAACTCAGATGCTGCCTGCATGTAATCAAGAGGGTGCAGAGTTTGGTTTGAGGATTCCAATTCCCAGTTTTTGTAGCTCTTCTTGGTAGGCAGAAATGAAATTTAAAGCCTCCTTCCTACTTGCAAGGAATAACTCATGAGGTCACATAGGAAACTGCATCAAACCATATCCTGTGAGATTAATTTCTGAGTTGCCACGTTGCTCCCAGGAATACATGATTTCATTAGAAAAGCACTGATGCTGTGAAAGGGAAATTGGAAATAATGCGGAGAAACGAGACCATTTAAACTAATTCTATATCCTTACTCTTAATCCCTTTAGCCCCATGTATTCAAAGGGTGAAAACCCATCTTTATTGCAGAATTTTAAATCAATTTTTTGAAATTAGCTTAAGTCCTTTAAGATAAGGAAACAATAAGGAATTTAGCAAAAAACAGGGATATAATAGTTTCAACTGTCCCAGAAGTAGCAAGCACATCTATTCGTTTTGATTTCCCAAGAGCTTAACAAAACTAAACTACCATACCCATCAGGGGGTAGAAGTTTGTCACAAGCGATGCCCCAGTCTGGTAGCAGGACAGAAACAGGCTGAGGTAGTGCTCTGCCACGTGTGGCGGCGGAGTCTGCTGGTACCAGAGGGACCGAGCAAAGCCGAGGCACAGCTGCTGGTGTATCAGCATCACAGCCTGCATTGAGCTCTGTGACAGGAGGGCGGGCTCTGTGGCAGTCTCCTCTTCTTGTCCATCTGAAGGTCCCTTCTTTGCCTCTAGTGTTGGTTCTACCAAAATATCTGCGAAGTCCTGTAAATAATATTAGAGCAATTGAACTTTTAAAGTCAAAATCCAGTTCTAGTAAGACTAAAAGGAAGGGGGAAGGATGGAGTGTGAATGATCAAGAAAATGAAAAAGGGAATTACGTGCACTGAGAAATGTTTTAAAAATTACAAAACCATTCAAAGGGATGTAACAGGAACTAACATAGTGCTTGCTGTAGGTGAGTTACAGAGTAAATCCTAAGAGTTCTCATCACAAGGAAAAAAATTTTTTTCCTTTTATTTTATCTCTATATGAGATGATGGATGTTCACTAAACTTATTGTGATAATCATTTCATGATGTATGTTAAGCCACATCACTATGCTGTACACCTTAAACTCATACAGTGCTGTATGTCAATTATATCTCAATAAAATTGGAATTAAAAAAAAAGAATTCAAAGGGCAGGTGTGTGGTACCAAGGGGACTCGTTCCAACCTCTCCATGCGGTGGGAAGTGTGTCCTGAACTCCCACTCTTCCTCCTCCTCCTCGCTCAGGGCTGTCCTAGAGTTCCTGCCCCGGTATCTGTACAGGCTGCTTTCCTGCTCGGCCTTCTCTTGGGCTCTGCGTTCCTGTTCATCCCACTCATTGATGATTTCCTAAAAAAATCACACATTCCGAAGGAAGCTTATTTGCCTTTGCTGAGGCATTTACAATGAACAAGAGGCAAGACTTGCTATCTCTTCCTCATGAAAACAAAATACCATGGTTCAAGAACAAATAAATGCCGACATCCAAGACACTAAATTCCATGTAACAGAGAGCAAATGGGATTTGTTTTCAAACTGTGTATCTGCAGCAACCTGAGTTTCCCAAACACCCCCCTGCTGTATTGTTACAATTTCGCAGGTGTGAAAACTTGCTGTAGTGGCACGACTGGGGACTCCCCATCAGGCGTAAATGGTGCTCTGCATTAAGGACAGGGTGAGGGTCAGCAACGTGGGTGTGTGATGCAGACTGCACTTGGCCAGCACCTCAGGGAGATATCCTGGGGGTCTGGAAAAGGGAAAATGGGCTGGGGACTGGGTGGTCGAGGGGAACTAATCAGGCAAAACCGGGCTATACGATACCAGACATTTCTTAAATTCCCTACTACCTCTAAAGCCCTAAAATTGGCAAAAACTATAAAGAAACCACCCAGTATTGAGAAGAACTGAGAAGATAAGCAACCCCAGGATGACAATTTGTATTAAAAGCCCAAGCAAGCAGTTAACCTTTGTCTCAGCAATTCTGTTTTCTAGAAGCTTTACCCAAAGATCTGGCTTTAAGACTTTTAGGATGGCACTGGTTTGGTTTTTTTTTCCCCCCAAAAACAGAAAAAAAAACCTTTACATATAAATGTAAATATTCAGTGAAAGGAACTGTTAAATGACTTACCCATACAACAGAAAACCCGCAGTCACTAAATATGATGCAGGTGGAGAATACCATAATCATGACGGAAATAAGCACTAAATTTTAGCTGTTAGATTTTTGAAGGCAAGTTGTAAAACAGAATGGACTTTCTTAGTGGTTTGTAGGGCTCGAGCCATGTGAGGACATTATCTCGGGGACCACAGAGGGTATAGCATTGTCCTCAACCAGAGCAGCCCTTTTATCTGTTAAATACTGGATCACTCTGCTAATATTTGTATTTTTTAAAAGGGTCTACTCCCCGCCACCCTAAAAAATTGTAAACCACTGGGAAAAAACAGCTGTAAAAAATTTAGTGTCACAGATGTACACTTACAGATACATGCACAAATGAGCAAGCCTACAATAGAACACACCAATGTGTTAACAGTTATATAGTTTTGAGTGGCAGGATCGAATAATTTCGCTTATACTTATTCTTTTAATTGTCTACAATGAAAACAAGTTGCTTTTGTTGATAAGGGAAAAAACAATTTATTTTTAAATTTTATTTATTTATTTTTTGCGGTACGCAGACCTCTCTCTGTTGTGGCCTCTCCCATTGCACAGGCTCCGGACACGCAGGCTCAGTGGCCATGGCTCACGGGCCCAGCCGCTCCACGGCATGTGGGATCTTCCCGGACCGGGGCACGAACCCGCGTCCCTTGCATCGGCAGGCGGACTCTCAACTACTGCGCCACCAGGGAAGCCCCAGAATTTATTTTATTTTCTTGGCTGCACTGCTTGGCTTGCAGGATCTTAGTTCCCCAACTAGGGATTGAACCTAGGCCCCTATTTTCTTAATATTAATAAAAGTTCATTCAATTACATGGCAAAACCCACCACAAAATCAAAGAACCAACAAAAAAGGAGAGAATATTTGAAGTGTGTATCAGGCATAAAGGGCTAACAACACTTAATATTTTTTTTAATCTCTTAAAAATTGACAAAGGCCCCTAAACCTGACAGTTAAATGGGAAAAAGCCAAGTAGCAGACACTAGATCCCCAGTACCTTCCCACACTGTCTCACCTACACCGGGCACCGCTAGTGTCCTGTAGGCGACCTGCTCGTGCCCCCAGCTCCCGTCAGGAGGAGGGCTTACCTGACACACATGTCTGAAGAGCTGCAGGGCCCGCTGGTCCAGCTCTCCCTTGCACAGCACGTGGGAGCGCAGGTACAGGAGGGCGTTCAGCAGCAGCTGTTCTTGGGTGGGGCAGGGCCTCTGGCTCTTGCCCTCCAGCTCCTTTCCTCCCAGGCGCTTAAGGAGCAGCTTCCCAAGGCCTCGCAGGACCTCCTCCGATTTCACCGAGCACAAAGCATCTGCGTGAGCATAGTAGGTGGGGAAGGTGGGGCCCACTGATGGGAAAGCCAACAGGGATGTGGCCAGGGCACCCAGCCTGTGCGCGCAGACCACACCACCATGGAGTGAGGCATGGACCTCGCACGCCACCAGCCGCATGCCATGCTGCAGCTGCAGGACGGATGCGTGCAGCGGGGCCGCTGCGTCTGGGTAAAGGGCGAACTCCTCTGCCAGCCGCCTCCGGAACTGGTGGTGTGACTGCTGCCAAGAGGCCTCCTCCTTCAGAAGGTTCTGGGCCATCTGGGCAGCCCGAGGTCCGTCCGTGTGGAGGGCCTGCAGGAGCCGAGTGAGCAGGTCCTGAACGGCAGAGGCCTTGGCGATGCTGGTGACATAGTGGTGGACCTCCTGTACCAGGGACTCATACGCAGGCAGCGGGGGCCTGAAGGCCTGCTTCTTGGACAGGCTGCAGATTAAGTTCTCCAGCTGATCAATTCTCTGGCGAAGCAACCTAAAGGCAAATTAACACAGTATGCAAATTCTGTCAGAAGCGAAGCAGCAAATCTAGACTGAGCCTCAGGAAAACGGCAGGAAGACATTTCAGATACTGAGGCATAAAATGATATATGGACAATTATAATGAAAATGGATAATATATACACAGGCATTTACCACGTGCAACACGTGTCGTTGAGCACTTCGGAGGCACGTCTCACTGAAGTGGGCACTATTACCTTCCTTTTACAAATATGGCACTGAGGTTTAAGGTATTGAGTGGTCTACCCAAGGTTTAAAACCAAAGGTCAGGGACAGGACTGGAACTCAGAACCCACTACTAAACAGTATTTCCTAAGGTAACAGATCTCCACAGTGCACGTCATCACACCCCACTCCTTCCACATTGAGAATAAGCTCTGCTTTCAACCCTCCTG
Source organism: Pseudorca crassidens (assembly GCF_039906515.1). Lineage (NCBI taxonomy): Eukaryota > Metazoa > Chordata > Mammalia > Artiodactyla > Delphinidae > Pseudorca > Pseudorca crassidens. The sequence continues at coordinate 66,363,137 of NC_090308.1, read as the reverse complement.
GCCCCATGTGAGTCCTCCCCCGCCTTTCACAGAGTATGTATTTTTCCTGATTATAACCATGGCTTTGGGATCTACCTGCTAATGTAGTTCAGAGATGTAGACCATAACCTCAGCTTAACACTGTTACTACAAAATGTCTTTTTAAAAAGAATATTCAAGCCAATAACCCCCAACTGGAATAATCACCACGGTGTTACCTGACGTGAGGATGAGAGTGATCGAGGACTACTTCATCCTCCAGGTCTCTTCCGGTCTGCAGCTGGGATGAGAGGCTCCGGGTCTTCCACTCACACTGCAGCTGTTGTAACTAGCGGAAGGGGAGAGACTGGTCTGCTGTGCCCAGCTAGGGCCAGGCCCCAGAGACAAAGCCCTGGGGGAGGGTCGTTCCCTGGATGGAAGGAACCTGAATGACCCAAGGGCAGGGGTTTCTGTTCCACTAACCTGGACCACTCAACTCAGAGCTGTCAGGTGAAAAGACACTCTCACTTATGCCAATGAACTTCTAAGTCTCTGCTACAGCAGTCTGATCATCACCCCAACTAACATAATTTTCCTTCTTCAAAATATAGAACTAGTGTATCACTATCTTAATGTATTCAGTTCCTGAGTTTGGTTGGAAGTTCAAATAGCAAGAGATACACCACATTATCCGAATCTACCTACTTCCTGAGTTTTGAATAACAAACACCCAAAGTTCAAAACCTAAGGAATGCTATACGCTGTCTAAAGAAGTTACCCAAATCCAAATATCCACAACCTACTTTAGGCAGAGGGATCTGGATAGGGAAGGATACCACTAGAGTTCTCCTGCTGTGCGCTCTGCCCAGGGCAGCCTATCAGCAGAAACATCAGAATGGCCCCTCCCGGTGCCTGAACCTACTCAGAGGAACCCGCAAAGAGGAAAACACAGTCTTTAGAACACACTTCTGGGATGTCACAGGGCAGCTTATGTAAAATCATCCCTCTGTGCTCTGAGCATCCAAAGGGAGACAAAGGAGTAATATACTAAGCAAAGCCAGGCAGTCAGGGATGCAGCCCACGCTCCAGACCCTCCCTCCATACCTCTTCCTTGGCGTACTTGAGCTTGTACTCCCTCTTCACGGCGGGGTCGAAGCGTGCCTGGGGAAGCCAGGTCTGGATCTGGAGCAGGCCCAGGTTCACCCACAGGCTCCCACGGTGGGCTGGCTCAGGCAGGTCCCGCTTACCCTCCCCCTCCCCGAACAAGTGGCGCAGGGAGGTGAGCAAAAGGCACAGCAGCTCCTTGGGCAGCGTCTCCTGCCCGGCCATGTCCCCGAGAGTCTGGGCCACGTGCTGGCATGCCTGGCTGTCCCCAGGCAGCAGCTGCTCACAGTTCTGCACGTACTCCTGCCGCCGGGGCTCGGGGAGCAGCTCTGCCAGGCCAGCCAAGTGCCGGCACAGCACCAGCCGCTGGAGCTGGGAATCCGTGCGTCTGTGGGGACAGGGAAGCACTTAAGGGTCTGCGCCACAGCGACCACCATTCCCTTCTCATGCTACTGTTCTTCCAGAAAATGACAAGACAGACTGCACTGCCTACACCTAGAGGTGAATTTCTGTTCTCACTTAATCTGATACGGTTTTCTAAGTACCACCTTCTTGATCACAATATACTTACAGCTGACAGAGTGGCTGGCCAGCTCACAGCAGGCTCTGTCGTGGACTGAAAACCTGCTCATCCAGCCAGAAAACACCCTTCCTCCACCCACTGGAACTAGCCACTATTGAAGAAAGCTCTGACCGAGGTCCCCACTACATGCTCTGGAGGAAAGACGGGAGCTGTACCGTCTACCTGGGGGAGGGAATACCTGAACTCTGCTACAGAAGGGACAGCCATGTTGGTCCAAAGCACCGAGCTGATGTCCTGGAGCTGCTGTGATCTCTCAACCCACTCCCCCAGGGTGACATGTGAGGAGGACAGGATGGGGAGGCCGCTCACATCCCAGGGACTTGCTCTGTAGCTGCTGGTCAAGACTTCAAAGCAGCACTTGGAGAACACGGCTCTACTGAGACTTCCAGGACCCTGATAAGGGGAGAGGAGTCATGTTAACTTTTAGAAATCAAAAAAAAGGGTTTCAACAAGCAGCACTGGGGCACCTTAGAGGAAAGAAAGAAATTTTAAAAGGAGATTCAGGTTGCTAGGAACAGGTAAACATCAGCCTGAGACAGGACCAGAAGGGCAGAACGGGGGCGGGTGCAGTGGGCCTTTGAAGGACTCCATTCTCTATGAAGGAGGAGCAGTGGGTGCTTTAGTAATGCAGAAGAAAACCCCTCAAACCTGGGCATCAGGAAGACCAGTCGTGCAGCAGAGCTGGGGGCAGGAAGGTGAGACCTGAAGGCAGGGGAAGGAGTTGGAAGACAAATAGAAGAGCCAGGGACAAGCCTGTCTCCCTGGACTGTTAACCTGGGACACAGGAACAGCTGTCCATGAACAAAGGGTTAGCGGGTCAAATACACGAGAGCAAACCTGACTCTATGCAACTCTTGGGGACCCATAAGGTTTAACACTAAAAGCTTTGAGAGATGTTTTACACTAAAGAAATCAATCTTGATAGAGCAATGGAACAGAACTGAGTCCAAAAATAAATCCATGAACATTGTGGGAATAAGGTGTTATGACAGAGGTGGCCATTTCAAAAGAGATGGAAAGGATGAACTAGTCAAAACTGGCGTTGCTAATACTGCTTTAGGATATGCTTGTTTGTATAAAATAAAAAATTTGCATCCCCACCTCACAAAACAAGATATTCAGATGAGACTGATGTAAACATAAAACAAAAACAAAAACAGAAAATATGAGGGCTTCCCTGGTGGCACAGTGGTTAAGAATCCACCTGCCAATGCAGGGGACATGGGCTTGAGCCCAGGTCCGGGAAGATCCCACATGCCGCAGAGCAACTAAGCCCGTGTGCCACAACTACTGAGCCTGCGCTCTAGAGCCCGTGAGCCACAACTACTGAAGCCTGTGCGCCTAGAGCCCATGCTCCACAACCAGAGAAGCCACCGCAATGAGAAGCCCGTGCACCGCAATGAAGAGTAGCCCCTGCTCGCGCAACTAGAGAAAGTCCACGCGCAGCAATGAAGACCCAATGCAGCTGGGGGGAAAAAAAAAAAAGAAAATACGAGAAAATGGTTTTTTTAACTCTGTGGGTAATGAAGGAAGACTTATTTAAAAAGCATGATACCAAAGCCAGAAAGTAGAAAGGGACCGGCATATTTGAAAAGAAAACACTATAAAACTTCTGTGATATAAGAAAACATCTTCAAACTTGAGAGACAACAGAACACTACAAATGTATTTCCAAATATATGTTGGGTAAAGTTTTAATATCTATAATACATAAAGAGACCTTCAATAATAAAATGATGATTAATGACTTTTTTTTCTTTTTTTTTAACAAAATGAGCAATAAACATGACTGGAAAATTCAGAGAAAGAAATAAAGCAATCAATATACATATGTAAAGACATTCAACCTGAATAATAATCAAAGGAATACATATCAAAATGAGATTTTTTTTTTAACTGTATGACTGGCAATAATTTAAAGTGTTAATAACACCTAGTGAGGCAAAGATACGGAAACACAGAATATATGATAAGTGAAACGTGCTCTAGTCCCAAGTCCGCCATGGTCATCCTGACTTCATGTTCTCCCTCTTCACTGTCTCTTTGCGGGTTTAAAAAGTGAAAAAATGAAAACCTACTTCCCTAGACGTTCTAATAATATTTACAAATCTCTTTAAATGTGAAGACACTTTGGCCAAGGGTTAAATTCCAATTCTCGTCACACATCCACAGAAATACTCAGACAAGTGGACAAAGGCTTATACAAGGGTAGTTGATGCAGGTATGTTTGCTACAGGAAGAGGGAGGAGAAGGCAAGAAACCTCAATGCTTATCAAGAAGAAAGTGATTAAATGCATTCCAGCACATTAGTACAATAGAATACCTTAAAAAGAATAAGCTGGAATGACAGGTGCAAATTTCCATGACATATCATGTGAACCAAGAAGGTGGTCTTGTTTTTATTTACGTATGTATTTAATATAAAAATGCATGTTAACAGAAGGATACAGAACAAAGAGTGGTTATTCCCAGTGAATTCTACATTATATACGTATATAAATACACATGTATACATATTGTGTATGTATATATGTATGCATATATATACACACACACGTATGCACACATATCTACATGTTTCTGTACTGTTTAAAATCTTATAATTAGAAAAAATATTTCAATTAGAAGAGAAATTAAAGACTTTTTAAAGGAAATTGTGTTTACATTAATTCAGGATTTTCCAAATCATTTAAGATGGAATATCTTTTTTGAAGCTACACTTATTAATATCTTACAGAAAATAAAGTATTGCAATCATTTACTTTTAGTCACTGCTCTATCCTAGGAATAAATGTTCATTGCTAGATCCATTGAGAAGTTTCTTCTACTATCATCAAACATTTTTATAATTTTATGGCAACAAACCTTTAACGTGGGGTCCAGAAGGGACTTGGGTGTCTCCCTCTGCTGCACACCAGGCAGAGGGCTCCATGTTAGCCAGTACTCTGGATTTGTGGTCACAGTACTGCTCCAGAAAGATGTAAACATGGAATTAAATAACTCGGACCACAAAGAGATCCTTTCTTCAGTAGACATCTAGAGATAAAGGAATAATTAGATAAGAGAGTATTTGAGAAAGGTTCCATAAATCATTATAAGGTCTCTCTGTCTTGTAAGACTCATCTAAAACTAACATGGGTTTAAAAATTATTAATCCTAATGTTCCTGATTTTCTGCCACCCCAGTTGTCTTGGTCAAGTCACTTAACCTATTTATAATTTTATAAAACATAAGATCTGACTTTATAAAAGTGCATGAGAAAACTTAATTAAAATAATCACACAATTATGTGGTCAAAATAAATAAATGAATAAAACATTATTATCAAAAAAATTTAACGTTGTACTAATGAAGTTACATTAACTACAGTTTACCACTATTCACATTTAACAGTTACTCTTGTGGAAGGGTAAAAAACACTCTGACAATACATTTTTGAGCAAATAAAATAAAAATAAGCAAATATTTTAGCCTCATTTAACTGGAAACCAAATGAAATGATCTGTGATAAGAGTAGAGAAATACCAAGGAAATTACTGCCAAAGAACATTCAAAGTTCTCCCCTTTGAAACTTAATTCAGATAAGACTGGAGTTTTACAACATGCAGTTTTTGAGAATAAATAGATGTTCTGCAATCAGTCTGCCACAGAAAATCTAATCAGCTCATAGTGCAAAGGACGTTTTTTGATTTTGATTTTGGTTTTTACCTTTTGATGGTGCACTAAGGACCAAAGGTCTCGAAGCTCTTGAGGAGCAACTGGTGTGTGCTTAAGACAAAACGTGATGTGATGACTTATCTCCTCCTCTATATGGGGTTGCTGGTTTTTGCTGGACCTGCTCCAAAAATAAAGAGGGAGAGAGAGTGGGCTGTAGGCTTTCAATGAGCTGCTAGAAAACTGCTATGTAAGGGAAGATGGAACACACAGGACTTGGAGTACATTTATTTAAAAATGAGCAAATAATTCTACTGGAAGAACACCTAGTAACATTCATTCATTCATTCATTTATATAAATTTATTTAATTAATTTATGTATTTTTGGCTGTGTTGGGTCTTCATTGCTGCGCACGGGCTTTCTCTAGTTGCGGCAAGTGGGGGCTACTCTTCATTGCAGCGTGCGGACTTACTGCAGTGGCTTCTCTTGTTGCGGAGCACAGGCTCTAGAGGTGCGGTTTTCAGTAGTTGTGGTGCGTGGGCTCAGTAGTTGTGGCGCACGGCCTTAGTTGCTCCGCGGTATGTGGGATCTTCCTGGACCAGGGCTCAAACCTGTGTCCCCTGCATTGGCAGGCGGATTCTTAACCACTGCACCACCAGGGAAGTCCCACACCTAGTAACTTTTAGAAGTGCAGTCAAAACAGGCAAAGCATCTTCAAGAAGTTTTGGCTTTCCAAAGTGGCAAGTGACCTCCCTCTGCTTCAGCAACTATGCCCCCTCAAGACAACGCTGTGTAGAATACACGGAATAACCTTGCAAGAAAATAAGTGCCCCCAAAGGAAAAAAACTGAAGGATGGCTCACCTTCTCAGGCAAGCCTGCGTCATAAAATCCGCTGTGACTCTGTACTGCCAAAGCATAGCCAGGTACTCCATTGCAGGCCAGAGCTGAACACTCCTGGTGAGCTGGATTAAGGAGGTAAAGCCTGGCTGTGACAGGGAGGAAGCTTCGCTGTGCTTTTTCTCCAGAAAACCAAGTGAAATTCCTCTGGCTTTTAGCTCTGAACACTGAGCATTCACAAGACTCTTCAATTCATCTGGACAAAAAGACACACAGTGGTCAGTGGTCAGGCTCAGATTCCCAACAGCCAGTCACATGACCATTAGCTTAACCTGAGTTCAACTTCACCTGAGCTTGAGTGTCTCATGTGTTAATACAGGGGTCCCCAACCCCCGGTCCGGTCCGCAGCCTGTTAGGACCTGGGCCGCACAGCAGAAGGTGAGCAGCGAGGCGAGTGAGCGAAGCTTCATCTGCCGCTCCCCACCGCCCCCCACCGCCTCCCATCGCTCCCCATTGCCCCCCATCACCGCCTGAGCCATCCCCCACCCCAGCCATGGAAAAACTCTCTTCCACGAAACCAGTCCCTGGTGCCAAAAAGGTTGGGGACCGCTGTGTTAAATAATGCTATTAATACCTGCACAATTCCAATGATAGAATTAAATAATATATGTGAAGTTTAAGGAATTCCCTGGCAGTCCAGGGGTTAAAACTTGGGCTTTCACTGCCGTGGATCTAAGTTTGATCCCTGGTTGGGGAACTAGGATCCCACAAGCTGCGTGGTGTGGCCAAAAAAAATTAAAGAAAAAAAAAAAAAAGTTTAGCCCTATGCCTGATACTTATTTAGTGGTCGGTATAAGTATACAGGGAATAAATAAATAAATAAAAGGAGAATATCTAAGGGAAAACTTTAAAAAACTTATTGGCTGCAAATAAATAAATAAATAAATAAATAAAACGTATTGGCTGCAGAGCAGAGGATATGCTTAGAACATCTGTCAGCTAGCCAAACTCCAGAGCACATTACCTGGGTTGACATCTTCCAGAGTATTAGCTCTGAGGACCAACCCCCAGGCCTGTAGGAGACTTTTCTTTAATGTCCATTCAGAAGCAACCATTTGGAGCCGACTAATGTCTTCCCACCATCCACTCTCCCCAAGGGCAGGCATCCGCTCTCTGATGGCAAGGGCTTTGTTAAAGACCTTCAATTGTGAAAAACACTCCACCACCAGCTTGTCCTGAAACAATAAAACCCAGGAGAGCCTATTACAAAGGAGAAGAGTAGTTCTTTTTAGCAGCCTATTCATGGCTGAAAAAAATGTTTTAAGTATTTCCTTAATGATTCTATAAAACATAAAGTTGGTTTACTCCTGTAGATCTCAGGATATTCACAGTAATACAGTTAAAAGTCTACTCAGCCTTAAAAGTCTCAAGAATAAGTAAAATGATAACATTTAACAAGTCAGTTAATAGTACTCATTGAACATCTAAGAATTAAGCTGTGCAAGCAAGGCTGAGTATAGTTGAATGGCAGTCCCTACGTTCCAGGAGAGCTGCCAAAGAGGTCAAATCTTTGTGTTTCCTGCATGCTTCCAAGTCGTACCTTAAAAGGAAACGGTCGTCCCAGAAACTTCTGTAACTTCTTTATACCCGTGAATCCACCAGTTGGGCTCCCCAAGCAATTCTGAATATGTTCTGAGACGGTCTGAACCTCTTTGTAATATCTTTAACAAAGGAGATAAAGGGCAGAAGGGAAGTAAGGAAAGGGGGAAATGCTGGATGGTAAGAACATCACTCACATTTTGTATTTGATTTACATTCACCAACAGGCCAAGGGAACAAACCAAAGTAAAGCCAAGAAGAAGCACATTTCAATTCCTAACCCTCCTCCCTTTAATGTCAATACTGTAGCTACTGACGTTGTTACTCTAAATATGACTCTTACTTGTTTTCGTGGTTCATCAGGAGTTGCGGGATCTGACGAATCAAATGTTTTAAAACCCAGTGCCAGTGAAGGGCAAGCAAGGCCAGGCCTGGTGCATCCACTTTTACTGTATCGGCCACGGTCCAGAACCGGTCCCGCCACCGCACAGAACCCAAGATCTAAAAACAAAGTAAACCAAAACTGCTCACAAACATCTCCCAGTAAAGGACACGGAACACTGACTTCAATCATTAATCAATACTCAACATACACACGTTAAAGATCTAGCATCCGACTGGAGTATTTTTAGGGATTATTAAGGCAGTCAGAGGAAGCAAAGCTCTTTCCTCCTATTATTTGAAGTTCAGTTATCAGAGAAAGTGGAATTACTGGGTCATGTGGTAAGTGTACACGCAATGTTGTAAGAAACCACCAACCTGCTTGACAAAGCAGCTGCACTATTTTGTATCCCATCCAGCAGTGTAGGTGGGTTTCAGTTTGTTCCACTTCCTTGCCAATACTTGCTGCTGCTGACCGTTTTAATTTTAGCCATTCTGGTGGGTGGCACCGCACTGTGGTTTTAATTTACATTTCCTTGATAACTAATGATGTTGCAATTTTTCCAAGTTCTCATTGGGCATTCATTTATCTTCCGAGAAGCATCTATTCAAATTCTCTTGTTCATTTTAAAAAATTGGGCTGTCTTATTATTTGTCTATAAAATTTACATGTGATTTATCAACAGTGTCTCCCAGTGTTTTCCTTTTCTTAAAGCTATCTATTAAGTTCTTTATTTTGACAAAATTGAATTCATCAATTTTTTTCTTTTATGAGGAATGCCCTGAAATCTTTGCCTAGCCTCAAGCTGTGAAGATTTTCTCCTATGTTTTCTTTTAGAGGTTCATAATTTTAGCTTTTATACATAGGTCTATGATCCATTTTGAGGTAACTTTTCTATATGATGTAAGGTAGCAGGTAAAGGCTCATTTTTATTTTATTATATGGATATCTAGTTTTTCCATTACCATTTGCTGAATGAACTGCTTTCTCCATTAAATTACCTTTGCATATTTGCCCCCCCGCCCCAAAACTTCACTGACCATATAAGAGGGTCTATTTCCGAAGTCTCTCTTTTGTTTCATTGGTCTATATGTCTATCCTTATGACAATAACTACTGTTTTCATTAATGTAGCTTCTTAATGCAAATCAGGTATTGTGAGTCTCCAACTTAGCTGTCCTTCTAATTATGTACTTTTACAGTAGTCTCAAGATTAGTGATTCCTTTTAGGTTTTATGATGTCAGAGCTGTTTTCATAATAATGTCACGTTATTTGCCTTTTTCACTATGTTGACATTTGCACTGATGGTACCAAAAACAGGGCCGGGGGTGGAGGGGACAAACTGTGATTGGGTGTCTGGCAAACACTGTGTGGAAAATGAATGAAGTCAACCTGTCAGTTCAAGAAAAACAGGAGAGTATTTGTTGCTGATGATAGAATTCGAACCTTCAAGTAAAACCTAGAACTTTGAAAAACTAAGAGCTTGACAACTTCCCAATACTTACAGATTTTTTCATGAGGTAACTTTTTGTGGTAATTTTTCATGAGTGTGACTTTTTAAATTTATCTATATTGAAAAATGTAACGTGTCAACACTTGGAAGATCTGATAACTCACTGAACAATACTTTCCAAATTACCAGTGCATGAGAACATACATGCAAGGCTAAAAGTCCATCCAAAATGCAAGCCAGGCCAACGGATTTTAACGCATGACAAGATCAGTGATACTTTTTCAGATTCCACATTACAAGTAACCTTTACAAAACTAACACTTGTCAACCTGTGGTATAGAATCAAAGAATATCACAGTTATGTGAAATGTTGTTAAATACTCCTCCCTTTCCAATCTCTTAGCCACATGAAATAGAGGCCAGTTTTTCTTCACAAACTTCAATCCATACAACATACTGTAAGAGACCGAATGCAGAAGCAGGTGTGAGAATCCAGGTTTCTTCTGTTAAGCCAGACATTAAAGAGACTCGCAGAAATGTAAAACAGTTCCACTCCTCTTAATTTTTCTTTTGGAAAATAGTTGTTTTTCATTAAAAATGTTATTCATATTACCACGAAATGAATTTGTTACTGTGTTTCTTAAACATATTAATAAATATTTTTTACATTTCTCAGATTTATTTCCTAAAAGTAAATATTGATACACGTAAACACATAAACAAAAGTTCTTTGAGGGTTTTGGTAACTTTTATGACCATGGGGGGGTGGGCCTTGAGACTAAAAAGTTTAAGATCTACAATTCTAGTTTAACCAGAATTACTTGAATAATCTGGATACAAGCCCAATTTAGTCCATATGTGACAATCATGTCTAAGGATTAAGTGAATTAAAATATAACTGTTAAGATTCTGATGTTTATCAACAGGTGAGTGGATGAATAAGATATAGTACATACATGCAGTGGACTATTACTCGACAATAAGAAGGAATGAATTTTTGAGACACAAAACAATATGGATGCATCTCAAAATAATGATTTTTTTAAATATATTTTTTTCATTTTTATATTTTTATTTTTTTGGCTGCACCACACGGCATATGGGATCTTAGTTCCCTGACCAGGGATCGAACTGAACCTGTGCCCCCTACATTGGAAGTGTGGAGTCTTAACCACTGGACCACCAGGGAAGTCCTCAAAATGATTTTAAGGGAAAGTAGCCAGATAAAAAAGAACAATATAAAATACTAGAAAACACAACTGAGCACCAGTAACAGAAAGCAGATCAGTGGATACCTGGTTGGAGGTGGGGGGGCAGGAAAAAAGAAGAGAAAACAAAGAACAAGAGGAAAAGGTCTGAGGGTGATGGATAGGTTCACTGTCAGGACTGTGGTAATGGTAGCACGGGTGGACACATGTCAAACATACAAAACTGTACACTTTATATGCGACTTACTATATGTCAGTTATAACACCATAAAGCTTTAAAATATGTGTTATCTATTTAAATTCTTAAGAACTTCTCAAATAATATTGTACATGTAACAACACTGAAGTTGTTCTTGCCCCTAAGAATCTTTGTGCCAAGAAATATGTTGCTTAAGATAAAAACAGGTACATCTCCTTACCTCATTAACACTGGCATCAGACACCATCCCCTGGGAGGACTGTACCCAGAGCAGGATTAGCGCATCACAAAGTTCAAAAAAAGCAGCAAGATTGACCACGATTTCATGGGGCAGGCTGTGATAGCTCTCTGGATCTTACAGAGTTGGTATAAACAAAATAAGAATATTTGATCAGATTTAAATCTCTGGACATTTTCAAAATCAACAGTAATCTACAACTTAATGTTATTCTCAGTACAAGGGTCAATTTGAAACGTGAAAATTGAAAGCAAACCTTTGTCTATTATTAAGTTAGCAAGTTAGTCATGCATATCTAGAGACGTTCATAACGTCTTAATTAAAAAAAAGCTTTTGTTTAAATACGATTTCTAAGTGTGTATATGACTGGATGGATAGATAACACAGACAGATCTGAGAAGATACAAACAAATATACTATTAACAGTAGCTGCTGCGAGAGGAGACTTTTTCCATTTTTATGCTTCTATATAGTTTGAATATTTTCCAAGAAATACCGTTATCTTTTCAATTTTAAAAAAAAAAAGGAGGAAGGAAGAAAGAACCTATAAGCAAATGCTTATGAGCTCATACTTTTGAGCCAACAGAACAAGTTTCAAGTTCTGGCTCTGCTACTTGTTAGAGATGTGACCTTGAGCATCTCTGTGCCTCCCTTTCCTCTCTCATGAGGCTTATCTCATGGTTGCTATAAAAAGTAAATGAGATCAAGGACACGTAAAAAAGCACTTAGTCAAAACTACTGAATAAGGGAAGATGTTCAAACTCGAGCTAGCAAATCAAAAGGAATCAGTACCATGGCATCAGCTGCTAAATCCCTCTCACCTTCAGCAACATTATGCAGTCAGAGGCATAAATGAAGAAAGTAAAGGTAATGTCCTTACCTTTATGGAATTCAAAGGACATTCTCAAAACACTATTTCTTAACTTTCTGCCACCAACAGAAACCAAATTTGCTTCCGTAAAAATCCGTTTTTCCCGATCAAGATATATGATTGTCCTGAAATGAGATTCCATAAAATAACGAATAGTTATTGGTTAATAATACTTATTACAGCCTCTACCGGCTGAATCCTGAGAACCCTTGGAACATCAGTCTCCTTCAACCTGCCATTCCCCTCGTGCCTCTGCAAATTCTGGACTAGAGAGACGGCAGCAAGAGGGATGACAACTGAGCTGGGGGGGGAGGAAGACAGAGGGCTAGGTAGACCACCCAGTCCCTCTGTGTTGCTCTGCCATGACATGACAAACTATGCTGTGAACTCTTAAAACTGGCCATCTCACAATTAACCTGCAGTGCTGGAAGTTACCTGGGGAGGAGGAAGGGGGAGTTGCTGGGAGGGGGGACAAGGGGGCCTCAGAGGTGCTACTACTACATTATCACATGAGTGAGCTCACTTTGTGAAAAGTCACCCAAACGATATATAATCATCATTACTGTACTTTTCTGTAATGCACGCTATACCTCAATTACAAAATTATTTTTTAAATCTATTACACTAATGGCCAATTAAAAAATATTACCGGTCATTACATTAAAGGTGAGGAAAGACCAACTTATATAACAGTTATGTAAATTTATACTATAGGTCACTATGTACGTACATCTCCAACATTGGACGGGGCAGATAGATGGCTGAGGAAAGGACATGTGAAAATGCAAGGAGCTGCTGGGAATCACACAGAAAACAGCGGAAACACAACTATCCTATGATAAAAGATTAACCATAAAACAAATTCCACCACTAATGCTTCACTAGTGTATTTATTAAAGTACCCTATTCAATTATTAAGAACCTGTCACATTCCCAGGCACCTGGACATCAGGGTCAGAATGATTTTGCTGCACATGGAGCGTGAAGGAGAGGTGGTGACAAAGCAATCATGTCTGACACCCACCACTTCTCAGGTTCAGAAAATTAAACACACATAAGACTGTCAAGTATAGCTTAGGAAAGGTATTATCTGTGAAGCCATAGTGTACAACAAGGCAAAGAGCACCCAGAACAGTAGACTTCACCTACTTGTTTGCAACAGACTCTAAAAGGACAAAGAGCTGCTCAGGCTGGTCCATTTGTGGGTCAAAGTCCATCGAATTTCTAATGATGTCCAAAGCCTGCATATTCCATCGGGGATCCAGAGGGATCACATATTCATCTGGTTTAAAAAACAAAAGGTAGAATTTTGGAGTTAAACTCCTTGCCTGGCAAATTTCAGTTGAGGATTTTCATTGTTTTACTTTGATCCCACTGAGTCCTGCCCGGGAAGAGAGGGACCAAGGAAATGGTTTCAGTCCATGGTGGTAGAAAGGTAGGGTTCAACAGCTTTTACGCTATTTCCTTTCTAAAGGCAAAATTTCTTCTAGCCCTGAAAATTCATTCCACCGTAGGATAGAAAGGTAACCTCTGCTACAGCATAAACATTCCAACAAATGTATTCATTTGCTCAGCTCCCACTTCTGGTTGGGAAAGAATCCATGGGCTTAATTACCCAATCTTTCGCCATTAACCATAAAAAAACGAACTTACATGGCAGAAAATGAATGAACACATCTCATTATTTGCTTTCAGTAAGAAAAACAACTCAAGATTATTTCCCTTAAAAACCATTTCTTTATAATCACAGGATGTGCTGCTGCTACCTCTTGCTCCTTTGGCTCAAGCTCAGTATCTCTTCTCTAAAGCAGCAGCGATCAGACTCTGACCCGCTCCAGAGGTTGAGAGCCCAGCGGAAGAGGTAAGACCAAAACGATGGGAACATTAATTTGATGGTGGCTGAGCTGGATGGGTCAGTGGAGCACTTCAAGTTTTAAAGGCATCCACCATAGAGTAGTCTAACAAACGCCTATTGTGAATAGCAAGGTACACATGGGGGCCCATATCCCAAAGTCCAGCAAGACTACACAATCCAGAGCTACACAGCTGAAAGGGAAAAAGGAAGACGAGCTAATGAGTGCCAACAGAGGGCAAGCCATGTCTGCTATAAAGGGAACCTACCACTCTACTCTAGAACTGTGTTCCCAAAGACCAAAATTCCTTCATAATTGGAAAGCCATAATTAGGTCCAGCCGCAACCTGACTACTACAGAAGTTTTCTCTATTGTTTGATTTCTGCTCAACCATTTAGCCCGTTACCTTTAGTGTACATAAGGTAATTTTAAGTATACATAAGATTATAATTATGTAAACATAAGGTTTAGCACAAAAGCATCGTGCATATTTTTTTCTAAACCAAATGGGTAACAGTATGTTTTGATCAACATCAGATAAAGATTGAGAAATTCTGAATACCTCATTTGATTAGATGGCTCAGACGGCTACTCCTTTTATCATTATGATTTTGTTTTGTAACTTTGTATTTAAGGCTTTATAACTTCATCATTAAGGTTTTCTATTTTCTGAAGAAACTGATCCTGTACTGTTTCCCCTTCATCTCAAAATAGATCACAGTTTCTGTTAACAGTACTAGTATATCACAGAAAGTCATAAGTGAAAGGGACCCCAGAAGAATGAACTTAATTCCCATATTTTTCAAACAAAGTCAGCAGTGTGAATGATGGGCCCCAAATCAACAAGCCAGTTTGTGGCCAAGTTGGAACTGGAGCCCAGTCTTCCAACTCCTGTGTTCTTCCCACTACATTGTGTGCCATCGTCCTTTCAGAAACTGAAGAATGCATAATTTCAAAAAAAGTAGCAGAATTTGCATCTGGATACCCTGAGTCTTCTTTAGAAAAAACTGTTATAAGTGGGAGCTGTAACAGATCTTTTTCCCATGAACTCAATGGACAAGTTTCCCAGAGTGCTGAGAGCTAGAAATCAAGTCAGGTGCAGTACCTGTTACATTTGGTTGTAATATTTTGATGACATTACTGACCCCAGATGAGAGAGAATTTGAGTAAAAATTCCTAAGAGATGCAGCACTGGCTTCCAAATGAATCTGTACTGACTCTGTGGAGGAAGGAGAAGCAAATGTTAGCATCTAAAGCAGTGCCGTCCATTTGAACTTTCTGTTCTACAGCTGCTGTCACAGTAGCCATGTCACATGTCACATTTTAGTGGCTACCTCTGGCTAGCAGCTATCACATAGGACACCGCAGATACAAATATTTATACAATTTTTCTCTACACGTTTAGACATCACATGTACCACACAATAATATACACATACGCTGGCTTATCTACACGTTCTCGTGCAGCAGAGACTCATGTAAACTCAATTACTTTAGTCAACAAGTTCTACCAACAAATTCCATGTCCTGTACTTTACAATCTGTACAATGTTGTTAACTGTTGCTTTTCCCTCTCTTGGAATGAAAAAAGTACAAAGAAATCAAGTACGACCACTTAGAGTACTGGAACGAAAATAAGATTAGAATCTTATGTACTTTTATGGGAAGTAAATTTAACAAAAGCAACCCTTTCTCAGATAGAACGCGTGTGCAGCAGAGTAAGTACAGCAAAAAAAGCAGGATGTTCAAAAACTTAAAAGTAACATAATATAGTACATTTTCCTTCTGGATTTGATAGAAAGCTGGATGGATCCTGAAATGCTAAGGATTACGTGGAGAAAAAAAAATTTATCTCAGGGAACATCTAAGGGCAGATGTGTTCCTTAATATTTTAACAGCTATATAAGCAGTAATGCTAAGTCATAAACGTCCTGCTAGGAGCTTCCCCAGATGTAATTTTAACAGTGTAGTTGGAGAGTAAAACAACTGCTGAGTTACGAAAGCCGGGTAAGTGTACTTAAATTCCCTCATTACACAAATTAAGTTTCTCTACTCACCAAGCCCCTGTGGCACATTCTTGGCTAAATGATAAAGCCATTTAACTCTGAGCATCCAGTCTTGATTGGTTGCTCTTTCTATGAGCAATTTAACAGCCACAGCCAGAGCATCTGGTTCATCGATCCAGTAAGTATCCATTTCAACTGAATTGAATTTTAAGCTCTCCGGGTGGGAGGACTGCATAATTTTCTCTAAGTCTGGCAAAGTAAGAGGCTGAATCCTGAAATTCATTGCAATAGGCTAAGTTAGTACTAGGGTTAAATTTTCGTATTTCAAAGAACCAAGACAATAACTTTACAATGAATGTATCAAAGAGGTTAACAGGGAAAACATGAGTCCCTCCAAAGGGGGACAATTAAAGCACGTACCTATAATAAATAATAAATAGGGAGCAGTATCACAACAAACAATGGAACTGTGTGGAAAATGGCCACATAACATTCTGGTCAAATATGTTGGGTCATGACCATTACCATCAAAAAAAGAGAGAGGGAGAAAGAAAGAGAGAGAGGGAGGAAGGAAGGAAAGAAGGAAGAAAGGAAGGGAGGGAGGGAGGAGAAGTCAAGATGCCAAAGAGATACAGACGCTCAAGGCTCCACTAACCTTGCCCAGTTGCTCGTTTTCATGCTCAGCCTGTTGAGACAATATACTAAGATCTGTCCATCGCCTCGGACTTTAGAGAGATGAGAATCTTCCGTAGCAGAGAGAGCCGAGGGCAGAGAATCTGGCCACAGCCCCATGGCAATAATGGAGTTGCCCCAGGTTTCATGTGCTTGCAGAGAACAAACGTGTTTCTCCAGTAAAGCCTGCACAAGCTGGTAGGAGATAAAAACACATGGTGTACAGGCACCGAGACACAAGTGCTCTTACCAAAAACTAGCAGGGCAACAGTAGTTTTCTAGACCCCTTGTGATCCTCTCACAACACTCAGACACATTCCTCAATATACAACATTCAAGCTAAATTTCACTTTTTCCGCTGAGAGGCAAGTTTCAAGGAATATTTACATTTACGCTATTTTCCAGAAAAGTGCCTGGATACCAGATCTCTGTTAGAGCATAACTGCAGATGGCTCTCTTAGGTCATTAAAGTTGCCACCAATAAAGTTTCCTCCTATTACCTGTAATGTTATAACGTAGAAAGCTGTGTGAAACACTTCACAGTACCTTCTGGTTTGCTGGTGAAGCCTGGGAGCGGACATATGCGTTCCAGCATGCTTCAGAAAAGGCTCTGTCTAAGCTCAGCCCTCGCTGTAGGTATTGCACAATGAGTAAGGCTGCGTGAATGAGTGTTGACAACGAGGACGCTGGAGAACCTATAAAGAAGAAATAGTGCCATCCATGAGCAATAGATTCTGAAAAATCTCCAGTGAAAATGGACAAATTTCACTTTCACATCAAACTTCCACTCAAATCCACCCAGATATTTATTTTAGAAAGCCTTCCAGGTGGACTATAGGGGGCTCACTAGCACACAATGAACTTGTGGGAACATTCACATTCCTTGCCTCCTATTCCGCCCTCCTCCCCTCCTTCTCTGTCAGCAGTACCTTTTGGGGAAGTGACTAGATGACTCATTTACTAATGTGATAAAGCCTGGCCACACAGACCCTTGGATCTAAAGCTGACACACACTGAAGGGGGCAAAATGAGCATGGTGCCAAAAAGAACCATGGGCTTTGAAATCCAACAGATCTGCTTTCAAATCCCAGCTGTCATTATTAACTGTTTGGATTTGACAAGTTAATCTACCTCTCTGAGCCTTATCTGTAAAATGGAAATATACCTTGCAGAACTACTGTGAGGACTAAATAAGCAGCCAACATTGCACCTAACACAGAGTAGTTACTTAATAAGTAACATTTCATTATTTTTCATTATTGTTATTATTACTGCTCTTTCTTGTATATTTGGACATTTAGAAGAAGTAACACCTATCTGGTTTTTTTTGTTTTTTTTGTTTTTTTTTTTCACCTATCTGTTTTAAACAACTCAAAGCTCCCTCTTTATTCAACCTTCAAGAGATTCAATGACGACCGTGAAGATTTGCAGGACAAACTTCATCAATCTCAGTGCGAAAAGCAGTACAGGTATTCCTCTGAGTGTGGGTCTCTGACTGCATGCATCAGAATTCCCCAGGAAGTTTCTTTAACATGCTGATTCCTGTGCCTCGCTCACACCTGCTGAACCCAATCTCTTGGGGAAGAAGGGTACCAAGCGCATCTACATTATTAACAGGCTTTCCTGGTAATTTCTATTTCCATGTACACTAAATGTAAGAACTCCTGAACTAGCAGTCAAATGGAATAACATGAATTTCCAGAGAAAGAAAACCCTGCAGAGGCCTAGAAGTCAAGCACCTTACCTACAACAGCACTTCGGGTCTCTGAGTGCAAAGCCAGAAGGATGTCACACACACTGCCCCCCACCAACCCAAGGCTGTGCAGTAGGACTTTCAGATCCAGGTCATCTGGGATGCTCCCATCCCCTTCTCCTGAAATGTAGATTTCAAGTCCACGATTCCTCATAGCTCGGGATATTTCTCCATGCACAGGATCCATTGAGAGAAAAAGTCTAGTAGTATAGCAATTCAAAGGAAAAAAAATCAAAATCTCAGTGCAACTGACAGTGCAGCTCAGCAACAACTGGTGAGGGCAAATCATATGCGGCTCATCTTCAGGGAGCTCATCTAAGGTAACACTGCTAATTCAACGTACAGATGCTGTTTACATCTGCATTCTATCCTCTAGTTCCAAAATGCATCAATACAGCAAATCAGTTTCTCTAAACCTATTTTCCTAAGGAACTAAGTATTGTATATCCAGTGTACCTTTAGTACTGAGGACTGTAAAATTCTTACTTTCAGATATTCCCCACATCAGGCAGTGCTAATTCATCAATTATTCTCACTCACCTACAGAGAAAAGAAAAAGGAGCAGTGTCTCCAGAAACACTTAGCTTCGTAACATTCGATGTCCATCAACTTCTGCATCTAGCTGTCTGACAGCTCACACTTACCTCCAAAGCTAAACAGCTGATTGCAGCTAACCCTCCCCACCCCAAACCTGCTCCTTTGCCAGTCTCCCCTTTCTCAATGAATGGCACCCCTTTACCCAATTACTCAAGCCAAAACCTTAGATGCCATCTTTGCTTCCTCCTTTTCTTAACCCACAAGCCCATGAGCAAGTCCCACTGATCTGACAGCCCTAGTCTAAGCTATCGTCTCTCACCTGAACTGCAAAAGGCTTGTAACTGGTCTCCCTGCTTCCAGCCTTCACCACCAACCCAAGGCAGGGACCTCATCTTTCTTATTTACTGCTGTGCCCCCCAAAGCACACCAGCACCTGGCAAATGGCAGAGCCTCAGTAAATATTTGTTAAATCAATGAATGTATGAACATGCTCATGACTGAGTGTACAAATATGATACGTGAGGTGGCCCTAATGAATGGTCACCTCTGACATCAAGGCTGTCAGATTCTGAGGCACAAACTTAAGAGGCATAAATACCTGAAATTGGGATTTGGTGTTATGGTGGGAGTGGATCCATCGATGATTCCTCTCTCACTAACGGTGAGGACACCTCCAGGTTCCAGCAAAGCATTCAAACGATCCAGCACCGACGGGCTGCAATAGGGAGAATCCAAATGGGGGACAGGCTGGCGTGCCACACTGACTGCTGCCCTGGCTCAGGCCTCTCACTGCACCTGACCCATGTCTTCCCTTCAGCACAGATCACGTCCCCGTACAGAACTGTGATTCTTCCAAGATCTCTTTTCCTATCAATGCCCATTTTCACTCCCCAAGGCACACAGCCCAGTGATTCATACACAGTAAATATACAAAATGTTTGTTGAATATATCAAGGAAAATGACAGAAAGTTCCCTGAACTAATAAAACTGTCTTCTCTTTCCCCTTCCCTCTCCCCCACTTCCCAATATTATCAAATTCATTTAAAGGTAACTGGATTGTAATTTGAAACATTCTGAAAATGCTCCAGGTAGAAAAGCCCATCACCTGACCTGTATTATGCTCACTGTACAGGCAGAATAGTCTTACACTTGCCCTTTTCCTTACTTTAGAATCAAGTGGTATACACTGAATGCACATTCACTAAATGTCTGCCCTGTGTCAGACCCTCCATTTCAAAAATCTGTACTTAAGAATGACCCTAACAGGGAATTCCCTGGCAGTCCAGTGGTTAGGACTCAGCATTTTCACTGCCATGGGCTGGGGTTCAATCCCTGGTCAGGAAACTAAAATACCACAAACTGCGTGGCGTGGCAAAAAAAAAAAAAAAAGAAAGAAAAGAAAAAAAAACCCTAACAAAAGGAAGCTTTCTGATATTAAATACAAAGGTGTGACTCAAAGGATGTTAGTTGGAGAAGTAATCCAATTTTGTTAGCCTTCGGTTCAGCTCAAAACTATCTGCTAGAACTAAAATATCGTAGCTAATAACCAACTACCATTGTTCACCACTGGGAGAAGTCTATAGAATATAGCTGAGGATGTGTTTCTAGCTAAGAAAACAGTGGATTAAAAATGCCAGAGCTGGAATTCCCTGGTGGCGCAGTGGTTGAGAATTCACCTGCCAATGCAGGGGACACGGATTCAAGCCCTGGTCCAGGAAGATCCCACATGCCGCGGAGCAACTAAGCCCGTGCGCCACAACTACTGAGCCTGAGCTCTAGAGCCTGCAAGCCACAACTACTGAGCCCATGTTCAGCAACAAGAGAAGCCACCGCAATGAGAAGCCCGCGCACTGCAACAACTGCGCACACCAATGAAGAGGGAGGGAGGGAGGGAGGGAGGGAGGGAGGAAAGAAGGAAGGAAGGGAGGAAAAACAAAACCAGAGCTTCCACCTGGGTTTCTACTTTGACAAGCATATCTCAAATTTCAATCAGACCCACTCATGATTGAATAGAAGGTCCTTACTTGCAGAAGTTAACATTGTCCATCAAAAGCCAGTCTCCAGACTTCAGGGCCCGAACCAACATGCTGTCAACCCATTCGAACGTGCCACAGCTTCGGCCACTGGCTGACTGCATAAGCTTCACACCAAAGCTTCGGAACTCTTCCACGAGTTTGGCAAACTCTGAAACGTCACAGCCACAGTATTTAATTTCAAACCAGGGCAATCAAAAACAAACAAATAGGGCTTCCCTGGTGGAGCAGTGGTTGAGAGTCCGCCTGCCGATGCAGGGGATACAGGTTCGTGCCCCGGTCCGGGAAGATCCCACATGCCGCAGAGCGGCTGGGCCTGTGAGCCATGGCCGCTGAGCCTGCGCTCTGCAACGGGAGAGGCCACAGCAGTGAGAGGCCTGCGTACCGCAAACAACAACAACAAACAAACAAACAAATAAAACAAAAAACTAAGAGTTTATTAAAAGAAGCCTGGAAACTTCTGGCCCAGTTCTTTAAAGTTTCATAATAGGGTAAACAAAAAGATTTTCATTTTTGTTTGAACAAAACAAGTAAGAAAATTAGGTTTGGGGATAGAAAATACTTAATGGCTTTCTGAATGAATGGCTAGATAAAGTTGACTCAAGGGTGATGGAGAAGGGAAATTATCTTTATGTGTTTTAATTTTTCAAATGCGGAAGGATAATGTCTTCCACCTATTACTGCATTTATACTAAAGTGCTGTTAAGTCGGCACAATGCAATCAGTGTCATTAAACAGGGCATCCTTTGTAATGACTATATCATATACAGTAACAACCGGTATTTATTTGCTTCATAGTTTAGATAGTCCTTTCCCAGAATTTTTTCAATTGATCTTTCTTATTAGAAATTGTTTCCTTATATAAGACAGATAACCAACAAGGACCTACCGTATAGCATAGGGAACTCTACTCAATATTCTGTGATAACCTATATGAGAAAAGAATCTAAAAAAGAATGAATATATGTACATATATAACTGAATCATTTTGCTGTACAACTGAAACACCACATTGTAAATCAACTATACTCCTATAAAATAAATTAATTTTTTTAAAAAAGAAAGAGAAGAAATTGTTTCCTGACCCTTTTTCATATCATAAGGTAATACATGTTGGATTTCTGCTTCTAGCCATGAAGGAATAGTAAGGTTGAGACTTAACCTCCCAGTGTTTAGCGATTAGAAAACTGGTAAAATACATGAAACAACTGCTTTCCGATGTTGGAAAACAGCACAGGACTGTGACACCTGAGGGAAGGAGGTCCTATAATGGCCAGCTTTCTGCCTGGAAGCAACTTCTAGACTGCAAAGTGGGGAGGGGAAACTCAAACAGATCCCAAGGCCTCAATGACCTGAGGTCACAGACTTGAATTCAAGGAGGCTAGAGCAACTAGAATGAGGGGCAGGGTGCTCAAAAGGCAAGAGTTACTCAAACGGATGGCTCCAGAAATCCAGATGAGGGCTCCTGGAGTCTTTGGCTCAATAATAATCTACACGTGCACGTGAAGGCTGAAACTCCACAAGCATGAGCAAAAACTTCCAAGGAAAGGACAGTTATCGGGGAGCTGTGAGCTGAACAATTCTCAGAGTTCACACGGGGCCGAACAACACTCCAGTTCCCACCAGTCAAAGCGAAGAGACTCCACAGAACACACAGGACCTTCAGTAGAGATGCCATAGGGCCATGCCTCAAGAGTGGGGCTAATTTAACCCTACAGTAAAGGTTACTCCGGACTTGACCTTAAACAGCTTAAGTGCAAGCTTGAAAAGATAAAAATGATCCATAAGCAACTCAACTGCCTTATTCCCCCCAAAGAAAACCTCAAAAAAACAAAATGCAGCACTTAGCAACTTAAATTCAAAATGCCCAGAATCTAATAAAAAAATCCTAGATATATTTTCTTGCTTTAAGTCCCTAAGGGCTGCATTCTGATGTTAATAGAGCTATTATATATATGCTCAATATGTACAAAGATTTAAGATAAAATATGAAACTAGAATAGATTTTAAAAGTCATACATGTTCATCATAGGGACATTAAAAGATATAAAATTAAGAAGAAAAGACGTTTTTAACCAAAAGTAAAATAGTAGCAGACAAACTGTTTTAGACCCAGCCTCTTTCACTGTATCAATATCCCTAAGAAATGAATTACTCAATATGAAAGTCAATCCTAAATAAAAAGCAGTATTGGGATTTCCCTGGCAGTCCAGTGGTTAAGAATCTGCCTTCCAATGCGAGGGACGTGGGTTCAACCCATGGTCGGGGAACTAAGATCCCACATGCTGCAGGGTAACTAGGCCCGTGCACCGCAGCTACCGAGCCAGACCGCTCTAGAGCCCGTGCGCCACAACGAAGAGCCCGCACCACAACGAAAGATCCCACATGCCACAACTAAGACCTGATGCAGCAAAATAAATATATAAATTAAAAAAAAAGCTCAGTATTGAGAATGGGCTGTGAGAACTTCCCTAGATATTTACATTTTAACAGACTTATGAAAGAAATCCATACACACCAGATTCCAGGCTTTGAAGTCAGAGAGGACTGGAGCCCAAACCTAGTCTAACCACTTGGTAGCAAGAAGGCATTGGGCAGGTTATTTTACCTCTGTGAGCATCCATTTCCTCATGTATAAAATGGGGTTCATTTTTCCTTGTAATAACGGTGTTGTTGTGAGGGTTAAAAGTAAACATATTTAACATACTGTCCACCATTCAGTAGGAATTCAAACCTCAATGGTGAGTTTTACAATACCTATCTTTTAAAAATATATAAAGTGATGTACGACTTCATTAACATATCTAATAATTAATTTGAATGAATGAGTAAAGAATTTCAAATTCAAATGGTGAGCTTGAATTGGAAAATGACAGATCAAAACAACATTGAAATCACTGTCTTAACTAAGAAAGTAAACTATCTGACCCACAGCTATGGATACAATGTTGACACAGTGGGAAGAGGGGAGTCTCATTTCTTCACCCCTAAGGAATCAACTATTCCCAGGAATAACTGAGGAATAAACAGTTAAGAGCAGGTTTTGGAAAGGAAGACAACCTTAGTGACAGGCCTTAACCTTTAATCAATTCTCCCCTAAAGGCACGCTCATTACCATCCAAAAAGCTGCACTACAAGATGAGAGTTGTATATTTCCAGGTTAACTGAGGAATTTCCTCCACCTTCTATACAAAATAGATTCCTAGCTATCAATTTAGACTTCTGTTCTTCAGTTTGAAATACTCGATTTCTTGAGAAGTTATTAACAGGTTTAAAAAACAGGCCAACAAAAAATAAAACCAAATTTACACACAAGTCACGGTGGTTGATAACACACAGAATAAATCAAACTCAGTAACCAATTTCTTTCCTGCTTTCTCTGTTTAGGATCACCAATTCTAAATACTTTACATCAGCTTCATTTTATTTCCTAGGACAAAGATTTCCAAATTTTGATTGTTAATAATCATTAAATTCATTTTAAAAATTATGGGCATTGCATTTACAAATATATTACCTGTGGGTGGACACTAATGGTAAGTGTCTGATACACACACCCAAACACACATACCTGCCTTGGAGTATGAGTTGATTTTATTGTTGAGTCTCTGCATAAGCAGTAACACTGCTTCCAGCTTGCTGACAATCTCCATCGTGACACCTTTACCACCTTCTCCAAGACACTTGGGTTTATACGTCAGAAGGAAATGACTCCAGGCTCGCAGCACTACTTCTGCATCGTCAGCACTGACGAGGAGGCTGTCTCTTACCAGGGTCCTGACAGTGCCCTCCACCTTCTCAAGGAGCTGCCTCCACGGCCGGATGAGATCAACCTGCAATTTCCAGAGCACGTGAACCCAGCACAGCCCATGGCCAGGATCAAAGAACACTGCTACTGTAGCTACCACCAACACAGAAGACCACCAGCCAGACCACACGGTTTATTGTGTTCTGCCTGAAAATGCAGAGGCAGATCAGTTACCTGC
Organism: Pseudorca crassidens; assembly: GCF_039906515.1. Lineage (NCBI taxonomy): Eukaryota > Metazoa > Chordata > Mammalia > Artiodactyla > Delphinidae > Pseudorca > Pseudorca crassidens. Next base: position 66,338,207 of record NC_090308.1, on the reverse strand, counting down.
TCAAATCCACCCAGAAGCTCCGAAGTGTCCATTGCACTGTTCATGGCCATGATCTTTAAAGTGTGACCAGTAAGGTGTGCCAGGAGCTGAACCAAGCTGGTCTTGCCCACTGAGGCTGGCCCCACGAGGATGACCATCCAGCTCATTTGTACACACTTCATAACTGACTCCAGAGACTGTAAAGACTGGTGCAGGAGCAACAGGGGCCGGCGAGTCGGGAGAGGAACGTAGCTGCCACGGGAAAGCACTGAGTAGCCCAGCTGAAAAAGACATGCCGGTGAGTTTTCACAAGTGTGCCTGCGAGTGGGAGCAGAAGCCATAGAAAACTGAAAGAGGATTATCCTCCTCTCCTCACCTGAACATCACAGGGAGTGATGTGAAACAGTCTGGTTCCCAGGTACGGGTTAGAATTTGAATTAAACACATCCTTGAATACAGCAATGACCTAAAGGAAGAAGATGATACAATCAAAACACAAATCACTCCACCAAATTCTGAGCAAAACCTTCTAGAATGAATACTAGTAAACATGAACACAATAGGAGAATGACAATATTCTGAGTCCTTATCTTTTTGAATTTTCTTATAAAAAGGACAGATTGCATTTAATTCTTCAGAATGAAACTAAACTGAAGCTTAAGAGTAATCACATAATCTCAAATTATTTTGAGATTCCAGTGAGAATATACCATAAATTAAAGCCATAGAAACTATGGTAAATCTTAAGATGAAAAATGAATTTGCTTTCGTCATTCAAGATACCACCTAGAGGTAGAAGAGAAGAGAAACATGAAGTTTATGAAGAACAATGACTGTTTCCTGAGTACCTACCATGTGCCAAACATTATATTGGGTGCTTTAACAGATTATTTCTGATCCTAATACCCATGCATAATAGGTATTTTCATTTCCATTTTATAGATATGGATTGGGGATTCATGAGAGTTACATGATTTGCCCACGGTTGGTAACTGATTTCAAATCTAAGCCTGTCTGACTCCAAAATCACTGTTACCCTTCTAAATATTTATGTAGAGAGGACAAGCAAAGTAATTTCTCTGACTGATTATTTAGTCACTTAACCCTTCCTTAGCAGCAATACTGTTAAAAACTTCCTGTTAACTGTACTTCATTTTTGCACTGCTTTTTTTTTTTTAATCTAAGAGGAGCTGAGGAGGGGAAAAGATAAGGGTGTGTAAAAAACACTAATTTAGCCCATAGCAGCCACAAAGATTCCAGCCACCCAAAATATTTACAACAAGTTGTGCGTTTCTAACAAAGCAGCAATATTCATCCTCATCAATGTATACTGAAGTCAGAAAATAAAAACAACGAAGATAAAATCATAATGAGTATCAAACACTGAGTAAAAGCCTAAAAGCAGCACAGAAGAAAATGCTCCCACCACCTACTCCTTGGTCCAGGCGATTTCTGACCTTAGATCCCACTCTACAGCAGATCATCTCCTCTCCCTGATATTATACCAGAGTTAAAATTACAAATACTTTTATAGCCTCTCTTCTTCTATTATTATTTTACTTAGCTTCCCCCCCCCTCAGAAAACATGTGGTCAACTACAGCAAATGAATTGGAGGAGTGATGGAAACCTTCCACACCCTACAGTGACTCATCATCTGACCAACATCAATTACCCAACACTGGCCAGTCCTGCCACAGTTAATATACTGTAACCAGTAAGTGGATGAAGAAATTAAAATACTAGCTGATGATATGTGAATTAAAATTTGTGAAGAAAAAAAAACTAACTGAACATCTTGTCCTAATATACTGAAAGCCATTTGCATGTAATAAATGAGATGTTAACACTGGGCTAGACTCTGGATGCCACATAAAAGGGGATCTGTGCTCTTAGTAGCAGATTCAAGTGTGTGAAAGTCACTTGTGCCATGGGCAGCCACATCTTCAGGTCAGTAAGGAGGTTACTGTTTCTAACTCACATGAATCTGTAAGTTACTTTGTTTGTAAACAACTGTGATACAGTAGAAGGAATAGCAGGCAAAGTGGAAAGGTCTGTGCTAGAGAGCTGGCTCTGCCACTTGCTGCACTGAGATTCCATGACTCTGAGCCTTGGATCTTCATCTGTAAGAGGTCATGACAGCACCTCCCACCTGCAACTGTTGTGAATTTTCCATGAACTGGACTTGAAATACCACAAAGCAATGCACACATTATTGGTTTACTAAGTTGGAAATTCTGGTGGTGTTTTCTACTTACAAAGGGATATTTTTACTTCCATTTAGATACAGAATTTCCTCTCTCTTTTCATCTATTTATCTTTTCTAGATAAAATACTTTGCAATTTGACATTTATTTAAAAGTAGAAAGCCCTCCTCTTCTACTGGTTATCACCTGTCTCCTCCTGCTTCGCACTTTTGTGCCTGGAAGGGTGATAAAGACCAAGCCTTTATTAATGGAGGGCAATACTGTTAAAGTAGGTCTGCAATCATGGGGCTTTAGATGGATAAGCAAACTGTGTCCTCCAAAGCAAACTACACTATGAGACTCTGAGACAGGTGAATGCTTAGTTTCTTCTCGTAACTTCTAAATTTCCAAGCAGCTTTACTGGGTTTGGTATTGTTAATGAGTACACCCCCCTTCTGTCCCTCAGGAAGAAATCAACTTACAGATAGAAAGAAATGCAAAGAGCAAGTATGAAACTCACCTTTTCTTTATCTTCCTTGGTTCTCATTCTTTCACCATAGACCAAAAACACATGCTGACCAGGATCGTAACACCCAGGGGACTGGTCAACTAGCATCAACTGACACCAGCGGAAAAGGTCCCGGAGGTTGAATTCCCAGGGTCCTCCTATTTGTCCCCATTTCTTCTCGACAGTCACTTCGTGATCAATCTAAAAAGAAAATACCCTTACTGGGAAAGCATGTACCACTGCTAGGCACTGCATTAAGTACTATCAGTGTACCGTGAATGCATACATAATCCAAAACAGAGACTAAGAGGCTTGATTCAGATGTCTCCTTCTCCCAATCCAGACTTCTCAATGCCAGGAATACCCTGTAAGCATTGACAATGATACATGCAACAGAACTGAATTACTGTAACCCTCAAATGAGTAGCTTGCCTTCCACTAGAAACTTTTAGAAGTCTATGTGATTTATCTTAGTTACGGAGACTGGTAATTTAGTGTTCCATGTTGAGAAAGTGAGAAAATCAGAAAAACAAAGAACAAATAATACACGTAGGTACTTACTTGGTTGTTGAAAGCAACCATTTTTTTAACAATACTTTTGTCAATGGCTGGAAACAGAGTACTGGCAATGAACTCCATGTCTATTACTGTAAGGGGATCCACAAAGACCTAGAAAATCCAAAAATAACATGAAAAAATGACATCGTTTCTCTTTACCAAACACCAGAAATGACTACTGTGACTTACGTAAAATTTTTATTTTAACACCAAAGTAGTAATACTTCAGTAATATATATATTTCAGTTATAGAAATTTCTTTTCTTGCATTTTTAGGATACGGAATTATATAAAATCTTTGAAATATAGAGCAAAAGAGGGTTTTCTTGTTAGCTTCATTCTAGTGAATTAGAGAAAGACATGCAAGTAATTTTTTTAAGTATATTTGTAATTTTAGCTTCCTATATATTATGTAAAATGCTCTAAAAAATCCAGATGGTAGGTATATGAGCATTCATTTTAAAATTTGATCAACTTTTCAATGTTTGAAATTTTTCATAATAAATTTCTTAAAAGATACTCAGTAAATTCTTAATTATCAAGGGATGGGGCATAAAAGAAAGCTAACATCTAGAAGCATTTCCAAGCCACTACATTAGCCAAACTTTGAAAAAAGATGTTAAAACATGTAAGCCTACGTGTACACACACACACACCTTCTGCTGCTAATGAGAATAAAGGTGATAAGAAAAGATACCAACTATTAATAGTGGCTGACTTTGGTATGGAGAATACTGGATTTTTTCTTCTTCATGGTAGTTTTTTATACTTTATTTTACTTAGATTTAAATGCATTTTCATTATAAAATACTCTTTTAATGTTCTAACAGATCACAAATACACCTGAAAAGGTCAAAGATTGGCCTTAATCTCTGAGCACAGTAATAGAATCCTCAAGATGGTGGTCATCTTACTTTCCTCCAACTGATAACATACCAGGTCCTCTGAGACCTAAGACAAAGGATTCGCAGCAGGAGAGAAGTGATTATGGGAATCAGTCACATTGATATCCAACATATAAAGATATGAAATCGAGAAGCAGATCATTACACTGAGCCTGTCTCATTCTCATAGTGGGCACCCTCATAGCTATGTGTCAGCAGTATTATTGCCACTGACACCACCTTTGGTTTCTGGGGCAACAGCAAATCTTACCTGAGTAAACCTATTTAGGAAAGACCTGGGCAAGCCCTTCCTTCCGCCTCCTTGTCTAAAAGGATTTTGACAACCAAAAATCTTCGTCTTCTCATGCAGCACTTGAAAGCTCATTCCTAACTCAGGAATATAGATTTCTCCTCGGTGGTCAAAACAAGCATTGAGTCCTTCCAAGACTGACTGCGAAGCCAGGTTAAGCTATTTGGAGAAGAAAGAGCATATACTTATTTTATATGCTGTATAGCTGCTACAAAAAGCGAAAGAATAATATGCACAAAAAGTAGTCTTATCCTCAAGGGGGAAGGAGTTCAAACAACATTGGTAACACTCTGCTTCTCAAGCTGAACTGATGTGTACTCATCCTATTATTTCATATATATGTTAGAGAAATTTGGGGTGTATAAAATAGGAATAATAAGTAAATAATAATAAGTAATAATAATTTTAAGTAAACTGAGTATGTAGGTTAAAATTTTTTAAAGCAGTTAAATTAGTCTCAAAAATAAAACTGTATCCATTATCTGCTCCTATATTGGCCTACTTTATAGATCATAGCTTACAAAAGAAACTTTCCAATACAAAGATATCTCACTTTCGCTCTGGGACTTTTTAAGGTGAAGTAAGATAGCTCTTTACATACTTAAATAAACATCCTTCCCAGCTCAAATACTGAATAAACTCTCCAAATGGGCTTCAAAGTCATGACATAAACTACATAAAGTAGATCTAACTATGCCAACAGTTTTGTGAACAACAAGAACAAACACGAGGATTTGTGCGAGCGCCAGAAATGAAAAGAGCTGAATGGAGGTCCTCAGATGCTAAGTTCAGAGCTCAGGGATGTGAAGCATGGGTGGTTTTTAGGTAACATGGAAAAATTCAACTGTGAAATGTGAATCAGTAAAATGCAAATGGGCCAAAAATCAGACTATATTAGAATTTCAAGTGTCATGCTTACATAAGCACTCAAAACACAAACTCTCCTATATACCCACATACGGGTCAAGTTCTAAAAGCTGCTCTTATGTGTGACTGCAAGGCCAGAATGCCTTGCAGTCCCTATGTGCATTTCCACAAAATATGACTATGGTCAGTAGTCTTCTAGCTTTGAAACAAGGCACTCTTTTTTTCCTGGCTGATGATTATTCTATCACATATCTTTTTCAAAAAAATCTGGGGGGAATAAAACAAAAACCAAAACCCTCCTTCTCTTTAATATCTGGTAATTAGGAAGCAGCTCAGCAGAAAAGGAATCCATCCCCCTTACTGCAGACGCAAGGGGGGTCTGAATCTAGGGAACCTGCCAGGGTCTGTGTCAAAAGTCATCTGTGGCACTTTCATCACTCAAATCATTTAAGCTACACAACTACTTGCTCATCTTTTCCGGAACTGACATTGCACATCCCGAACTAACTCAAACCCTTTGGCCACAACCTTCAATTTTTTTATTTTGTGCCTCACTTCTCCATATCTCTCTAGCTACCTGTCAGTCACAGAGATTCGACACTTATCACATATCACATGATGTGCTCTGTTTTTCTGGTCATTAATTTATCCCATGTGCACATATAACATTGACCATTTTCTCACCATTTTTCTATGTCTCTTCCTACTATAACTTTCCCCAGCCTCTCTGCTGAAATGAGGTGGTTGGCACTATTTGTAAACTACGTTTATCTCTGAAAATAAATACAAATACAGCAAGCCTGCCAGCGACTAGAGCATATAACTAGTGAAGAGGCACTTTTTCTGGAGGCTAGCTCACGAAAGTAGGAGAGTTTGTAGGTTATATTGGGTTGGCCAAAAAGTTCATTTGGTTTTCCGTAAGATGCTACGGGAAAACCCAAACGAACTTTCTGGCCAACCCTATACATGGGGGGACTTCTGTATATGCTTTCTGACAAGTGACTTTTCTTATTCATAAAGGAGACCACGGAGGATTCTTTTCATCAGAGAATTTGCCTTTACTAGCCAAGAGCATGATCATCCATTGCGAAGTGCCCTCAAGCCTCGAAAAATTCTGCCCCCACCCCCATTTCTCACACTTGTAGTCCCACGTTGGCACAATGGGCCATCCTCTCACCTCATCCAACACAATCCAATGGCCTGCCTTCAAGGCTGCCAGCAAGGGGCCATCACGCCAGGCAAACTCTCCTCCCTTGCCACCTTCAACAGGTAGATCTGCTCCAAACAGGTCTGTGATGTCCTTTGAGAGGAGGAAGAAATGGAGAAAAGCCAACATTACACAGAAAATGAACTAGATCCCAAGACCCCAAACATAAAATGGTAAATACTTAGGCCTTGTACCACTTTTTAGTCTTACCCCCAAGAGAGAACTAATCAATCCCAGAACTCTTTACCAGGAGCCCAGATATGCCCCAAGCATCTTATCATCATAACAGTCTAAGCATCTATCAACTGGAGCTCTAGATCGATAGTTCTCAACATCGGATATACTTGGAAATAAATTGGTGACCTTAAAAAACAAAAACCACACACACCAAAAACAATGCCCAGGCCCTCCTCCCAGACCCCATCCCAGGAGATTATTTAATTTGTCATCTCTGTCCCATATTTTCATAAGATTGTTTAAAGGGTCATTTTATCTGTAATTAATATTTTTAGAAAGGACAAAAATAGAGAGGCTGTATTACAATAAAAACTGAAATGAGTGATTCCCTCTCAAAAGAGAATTACAGGGTTTCCCTGGTGGCGCAGTGGTTGAGAGTCCGCCTGCCGATGCAGGGGACACGGGTTCATGCCCCGGTCCGGGAAGATTCCACATGCCGCGGAGCGGCTGGGCTCGTGAGCCATGGCCGCTGAGCCTGCGCATCCGGAGCCTGTGCTCCGCAACGGGAGAGGCCACAACAGTGAGGGGCCTGCGTACCACAAAAAAAACCGAAAACCAAAACAAACAAAAAATAGATAAAAACATTACTCCCTACACCTACCCCCATCAGCTGTAGCATGACTTAAGCTTACCGTCTGCTCTGACAAGTTGATTCGGACAAGTGTGTTGCCTGAAGCCTTGGCTAAGGCTCCCACCAAGCTCGTCTTGCCCACACCAGGGGAGCCCTCCAAGAGGATAGGTTTGTTCAGTTTTGTAGCTCTTAAGAGCCTCTGGGCATTCATAGCTGTGGTGCCCGCACTGAGTGCATAGTCGGCGATATTATTCCTGTGCAAGACAGGTCCTGAAATGGAGAAAAGAAAAGCCACATATAAGCTGGACATCACCAAATCATACATATATATCAACTGGAGATTAAAAGAATCCACCAAGTAGACTGTCAGTCAGTAAAGTACCATCTGTGGTGAAAACGCTTAGTCCTATTTTGATATTTCCTCACTTTTGGTTCCATGAAATGCTTTCCAGGAAGAGCCAGCAGCATACTTTCTTCAACTGTGCCTACTACACAGATCTCGGCACTTCCTACACCTACATCTATACATACTCATATAGGTCGAAACTGCAAGCATACTTCTTTCCTTTCACAACCTACACCTGGAATTACTACTACATGTACTTGTACAATTTACCTTATACTTGTATTTTCCTAAAAGTCAAATGGAAGCTTGGTATATAAGCCCATATAAACAATTTCATCCAAGGTTTTTAGGCCACCAAGACAATTCAGGATGCATCCTTAACCCATAATACAGCTGAAGTGCAGGACTAATAACAGTCTTAGAGGGCTTAATATTTATGCCACTATGTCTCCTGGCAGAAGCTGTTGGTACATCAGTTTGGAGGCAGTGGGGCTAGGAAAACATTTATTACCTCAGCTACGGAAGCAGAAGCAAGGACCACCCCAGTCCCAGGCCACGAGCACACAGCTCCTACACGAGAGAACTGAATACTACCATGATGGCTTGGGGAAGGGACCTAATGGTTAGATCACGGGGGAACCCCATCAGGGATGAAGACAGTACTGTTGAAGAGGGAGAGGGAAAGGGGCAATGTTCCATTCAGCCCGGAAGTTGGGCTGGTTTAGTTCACCACTGAACCCCCGCTAACTGCCACTGCACCTCTACACATTCCAGGCACTCAACAATTCTTGACACAGAGAGGAAAGAAGGGACAAGAAATAGATGACTCTGCTAGAGAAGCAACGATCCGAAAAGTCCAGAGTGCCCTGGAAAGATATCTAATATAACTGCCTCATTTAAATATTTGACAAAGGCAACCTAATAAGAGCAAGGATTAGAACTGAAATCCACCTGCATTTCCTATTTAATCACTCATTTATTCATCCATTCACTCACTCAGCAGACATTCTCTGAATGCCTTTGACTGCTAGGCTATGTGGCAGATGCCAGGGACAGGAAGATGAGTGACACCTGCCCTCAAGGGTTCACAAAACTGTTTTTGTAAAAGGTGATAAAGTTCTATAGTTGAAACATTATGGGCTGAATTACCACTATAGGAAAGGTCTTGTTTTGAGCACCAAATAATAAACATATAAATGCATTTTTATGGGACAATTTACTCATGTATTAAAGACTATATTTTCTATTTTTATATGCCTGTTATATATTTTTTAACCACTCATACAATTATGATTACGCCAAGTCAGATTCTAACTCAGATTTCTAGTTCAAAAGTAATCATGATACAGTAAAGTTAAAAGTCACAATAAAGGTCAAGTATTTGTAAACCACAAGAAGAGAATCTTATTTATTTAAAATCATTCTTACCCCTTGGTATAAAAAATGGATGAATTCCCCAAAGGTTATCTATTGCAGTGAATTCTTTGGCTTTGAGTCTGTCATAAATCTTCAATTCGTTTTTCTGACTTTCTGTAAGTCGGACGACCTTGGAAAGTTTCTTGATTAGGAATTTCAGACATTCTTTGCGAGCCAAGAGAGCCGTACCAAACCCAGATGAAGTTACCCCTAAAGGAAGAGGATTGGTCCATCAAACAACAGCAGGGCACCCAGCTTCACAACCACTCAGCAGGAACTCTAGGACGGGCTCCTGAATCACAGCCAAAATACGATTGCTAGTATAAGCAGCCCTAAGAAGGAGTGTGACTCCCCTCTCCCCACAACTGTCACGTCATCAATTCAGTAGCAGCTTATTCAGTAAAGCACTCCAGTCACTCTGTGAGAAATCAGTCTGGAGAAAAGAGTAACTAATATGGTACTTTTAGTCATGTGGGCTGTATTTCTAATTTTCATGGCTGAAAAAACTTAAACATTAAATTTAATAAAATTGTAGTAAGCTTAAAACCAACCACAGGATTCAGGCCCGTGAACTCTGAACGACCTCATTCAGAGGTGCCATGTGACGCTCTTCAGGAGCACAAGCGTTCCCAGCAGCCTTCTTTCTATCATAAGCGCTGCTTCACATTTACTAAATCCCTGGTCTATAAGCAATGAAAAGTTTTCGCGTATCTTTTACACCAATCGCCTCTCAAAAAGAGTAAAAGAACAAGAGACCCACTGTGAGTCTTGGAAATGTTAAAGGCATCTGGCTCAGAGGTCTGGGCTTGCTCCACCTCACAGTCCCCTCTATCCTCACCCCTTGTTCTCACCAGCTAACAGACAACATACCTGAACCTATTCCATCTATGTACACCAGGCAGGCGGCGTGGACAAAAGACGTCACTGTGGAGATGGTCTCCGGCCTTTTCAAAGCAGCTTCCTCCCCCATTGTGTTCATGAAGTTAACCCAGGACAGGATATCTCTGATACTGACCACACACCTTCGGCCAAACTCCTGGTGGGTCAGCCAGTCAATGAAATCCAGCATCACCTCAGCTATGTCAGCCCCTAAGACACAAGAAAACAAAGGTATTTGCTGTTTGGGAAGACGCTGGACAGGGATTTGCAACCTGGGGCCCACTGATGGTTTAAAAGGGATCTATGTTTCATGAGATTATATGCAAATTTTTGTGAATGTACATTAATACTTTTTCTAAGCAAATGGGGTCCACGGCTTTAATCACATTCCCGTAGGGTTCAAGAACACATTCTACCCCTACCAAAACAAACAAACAAAAAAACACCAGAAAGAAAACTTTGAGAATTAAAGTCTAAGAAAGCACCCTGAAAACAGCTCAAAGAAATATCATTTGGTTCATGTTCAGATATAATTTTGAAGACAAGACACAATGATTTTAGAAAACATACAGATTTATATATATTTTTAACTGATTCAGTGGAATGGGGATTATCATGATTCCAGTGGCATTCAGTCTAGGTTTTTTGTTTGTTTGGTCCATCTGTTCATCAATCACAATTTAGCAAATCAGAGGATTCACAAATTATGTTGCGTGGTTCAAGTTAATGACTATTCTAATTTTCACAATTTCATATTGTAAAATATTTGTCTGGAAACAAAATACTTAAGTCATACACAGACATTCAAAGCAATGACAATCAAATTTAGTAGAGTACTTCATATAACTTCTGAAGTCAATAGTAAACATTTATCTAAAAAGTATGAATACCAAGGAATGCTTTTTAAAAAGAAAATATGATGAGGAATCAGCACTGCTGTAATAAAAAGTAGACTATACAATAACAGCTTTCAAGCTACACTGCAAACTGGTTAGAAGAAAAATACTAATTAGAGAAAAAAACACAAATCTTAAGACAGAACGTAAAATGACAACTCATGGGGGAAAGTCTAGTTAACAAGAGGAAAGAAATTAAATACTGTTTCAAAAGCTAGATGTTAAACATGAGTACCTGGATCCACATTTCAGAGTGGAAAAAATCTGAAGTAAATCAAGGACTTAAGGAAAATGAAATAATTTATCCATTAATAAAGAGAAATTAAATCATGACTATTAAAGAAACAGAAGATCATCAGAGATAAAGTGGATGGGATGGGTTCATATATGTATTTTTGTTTGTTTGTTTTGTTTTTTGCAGTACGCGGGCCTCTCACTGTTGTGGCCTCTCCCGTTGGCAGAGCACAGGCTCCAGATGCGCAGGCTCAGCAGCCACGGCTCACGGGCCCAGCCGCTCCGCGGCATGTGGGATCTTCCCTGACCGGGGCACGAACCCGCGTCCCCTGCATCGGCAGGCGGACTCCCAACCACTGTGCCACCAGGGAAGCCCCATATATGTATTTTTTAACAACAAATATTGAAGATAATAGAAGACAGAAACCTACATGATAAATATATTAAGGAATATTATGCAAAAATACACAAATAGCAATGTGTAAAATAATAGTTATTTTTAAATAAACTACAGAGAATGCTCCATTCACTAGTAATAAAAGAAAATGAAATTTTAGAATATCCATTAAATTAATAAGGATAAAATAATAGATTTCATTGTAATTAAAAAGAAAAAAAATGACGGGAATTCCCTGGCAGTCCAGTGGTTGGGACTCGACGCTCTCAGTATTGGGGCCTGGGTTCAATCCCTGGTTGGGGAACTAATTAAGCTGCTGGCAGCACTGTGAATGGGGCCAACTTTCTGGAGAGCAATCTGGCCACAACTAATGGGAGCTCGGAAGTTCCTAATTTCTACTTCTAGAAATACAACTCAAAGAAAAGCTCTGAACAATATGTCATTTTAATGAAAAGAGAATGCTTTGAGAAATACTGGTCAATGAGAGTTTGAGAATGGAAAAAGCAGCCCACATGCCCTTCAGAGATCCATTTTTTTAAAATACATCAATTTCATCAATACGTCAAATATAGAAAAGGTTTCATTACAGAATCTTTTTGTAATATTATCAATGTATGCATAATACTACTATAGAGATTTGTGAACCAAAAATAATAGAGAAAGTAAGTGGTACCCACAGTGGTATTTATATTTTCATTAAGACGATGCAGTAAATATATCTTAAATACCCTAAATCAATTTAGAATCCATAATAGTTGAAATATTAAATTCAGTGAATCATATATATCCTTAAAGAAAATCTGGGGAAAAGCTATGTCTAGTTTCCTTTTTTTTTTTTTGGCAGTGTGCGGCTCGTGGGATCTTTGTTCCCTAACCAGAGATCGAACCTGTGCCCCTCTACAGTGGTAGCATGGAGTCCTAACCACTGGACTGCAAGGGAATTCCCTAATTTCCTGTTTTATATTACACAATTTAAAAAATGTTTTTATGCTGTGCCACCCTGATCCATTTCCAAATGAAAAGACTGATATAAATTATTAAGCCACTTCTCCCTCATGCTCCATGTTCCCTCAGGGTCTCTAATGCCTCCCCAGGGATGTCTGCTGCCATGCAGCCTGGAAAGCATGGAGTAAACAAGCTCCTTAAGGACAAGCCATAAGGCTCAGAGTAAGTCCTAGGGGTCCCAGTGCTTATGCCCTGTGGAGGAACAGTTTGCTCAGTTAAACATGAAAAGCACTGATGATGCAGCAAACGTGGCAGCTTAACAGCAGTTGTATCCTCCGCCATTCTTATCACAATCCAAGTAGCTCAGAAGAGTAAGCAGTCCATATGAGATTCAGAGGTTACTTCCTTGGGCGACCCAGTCCCAACCCAGAGCCGAAAGACAAACCATGCCAGCTTAACAATTTCTGTCTTCTCTTTTTACTTGAATTTTCACCATAAATGCACCAATGCACACAACCAAGGTAACACACAAGTTCTGATTGTGGGCTATAGACCAATATTATTGGACCACCTGGGAACTTGTTAGGAAGGCAAATTCTCATGCCCTACACCAGACCGACTGAATCAGAAGCCCTGGGTGCAGGGCCCTGCAAGCTATATTTAAACAAGTTGTCCAGGTGAGTTTGGGAGTCGCAGGCTTAGTCAATTCTGCACCACTGAGTAGCTGTGATACTGGTGGAGCCAGGGGAACTCCAGCTGTTCAGACAGCACTGTGTACACCCGTGAATACTGAGGTTCAGTAAAGGCCCTTCTTAAAAGGAAGTCTGTGCTCAGGTGACTAAAGAGCCGATCTTTCCTAATATACCACAGATGAGGCTGGGACCCATGCACCTACTCTCCACAGCCATCCTACCTATTTTTGAAGCTGTGCTTTAGCATGCCTTTAAAAAGCTGAACATATCCATGAACCTCAATCTCAAAGAAGCAGACATCCTTTTATATTCTTTAAGACAGAGAGGCAAAATGATCCAAAAAACTACTTGTATTAGGGTTTGTATTAAGGCTTAGAACCAGATCTATGTCCTAAATTTAGCCCATTCAATGCCGAGAATATGGGATTAATCAGGGCAATCTAGGCTTAATTTGAAAAAAAAAAAAAAGTATAATAAATGTTTTGGCTCTTACTGGATATTTTAAGAATTATTAAATTTAGGTTACAAGTCTATGAGAATTTTTAAAATACTACTCTATTTTCCTTGTGCTTGAAATTTTCATAATAAAAGGAAAATTTAAAATAAAATAAAGTGACAACTACTAAGGAAATGCAGTTTAAAATTCTATGAACATTTTCTAACGGTGGTAATGATTAAAATTTAAACCACATTTCCTTATCTTTAGCCAACAAATACGCCTTATATATAAAGATGGCCGACAGGTGAAACAATCAGAAAGCTAAAACGTAGTAACCCAGTGATGGAAGCAAGGTGAAGAAGGGGTACTTCGGTAGAGGGCAATAGGCTAGTATCACGTCTTCTTTAGATCTATTTGTTATCACTTCTCCATAGAACAGGCCATACACACCTACTGCTAAACATGGCTATTTCCCTCACTCCAACACACACACACACCCCACCGGCACCACCCGAACACTCTCACCTTTATGATCTGTTCTGCCCAGAGACAATCCTGGGCGAAGATTATGGCTGATAATCTGAGTTAAGTCTTCACGGCTTGTGCTTTGAGGGCACCATATTTCTGTAAAACGGTTTCTTAAGGCAGGAGACAGCTACAAAGAACACAAATTCTAATGTGAATTTAATACCTATGAGGAAAGCTAGAAAACAAATCCTTTGAATGAATGCTGGCTGTGAATGTGGCATGTGCCCAATGCTTCTTTTATCACCTCTACTACTGTCTATAATTCACTGAACACCTATTTGTCCAGCTCCTTCCACATGTCATCTCATTATCTCCACCACACTCCCCGAGCTCGTACTACCACCCCTTTCTTTATAATCATGGTAGAGAACTTCAAGGTCTTATAGAGTCTGTGGTGCAAGAAGGATTCAGCCCCCACAGATGACTTCCAAACCCCAACACTTTCCCCTAAGCAAAGGCCCTTCCCTTTACTTTCCCTTCAGCTACTTGACTGGTGGTTTGGAGAAAATAAACGCTATCTTCCCATGGGGGAGAGCTGTCTGAAGTAGAAGGAGAAAACTTTGATGCGGCTCAAAGGGAGTGAAATTGCAAACAGGTATATATTTACCTCTTGTATGACAAAGAACTGTTTAGTCCTCCAGTCTCAGGGCCTTTGCCCTCAGTCTGGATTCATCCTACCCTCCCCCTAGGTCAGATAACACCCGCTCACAGAAGTTCACCAACGATTTTCTTTTACTGGACAGATCAACTCCATCCTCCGCCTACCTGGCCTAGCACAGCAGGACCAGGAGCAACGCCTGGACCCAGGAGCAGCTCAGCAAAGGCACCAGGGGTTGCATGTGCTGCTCAGCACCATCCCGGCTGAGCAGGATCATGGTTCCAGGATCCCACCTCCCTCTGCAGCAAGGCAGGCAGAACCAAAAGCTATCTTTCCCTTCGGTAAAAGCCGGCAATCTCTAAAACAAACTTAAGCTAACCTGACAGGCAAGTTAACACATACAACCTTGAAATCAGATCTTTCTGTGCTATTTCCATGTGCCGCAGCGCCTGTTTTCATACTTTGAAACTGTGCTGTATGTTATTTCTTCCCTCCAGTACATTTCCCAAAGCACAGTGATCATCTTTCTTCTTATGCTACTGAGGAAAATCAGGCCCTAAATATCATTTTCACATTTCAGGCAGCCACCAAGCTACCAAGAATCTTAACTACTTTCATTCCCGATCAACCCATTTCTGCTCATCATCCTGACCTACTACCACACTACCCTTTCCCTAACTTGAACACACCAGGGTCCCACACACAACGCAGACTTCTCCACTGAGAGGCTTCATGAGCCTGGAAGCCGTGGGGCTTGGGGGACCCTCATACCACCTTCTGAACAGAAGAAATCACCCTCACCCTTTCCTTTACCAACAGTCTGAGGGGGACCCACATGAGCCCTGAGGGAACAGATACTCTCCACCTGCAAAACCAGGACAGGATCCTGGCTGTGACTGCTTTTTTGTCACTTTAAGTCATTCATATCATCACTCTCGTGTTTAACAGAGTAGACTCTAGAAGCAGAACGGGAGAATAAACTTCAGTTTCAACTTTTCTCATCCATAAAACTAGCGTAATAACTTCCACACAGAGCTCTCATGAGACTTTGTTACCTTAAGGTATGTAAAAAGCCAGGCAAAGTGATTGAAATAATGAAATTTCAGGCACATACAAAAGTGAGACATCAAATAAGGAAATGTTTTATCTGTCAGAATTATTTTTCAAGCTTATAATGACTCTTTCTGGATTTTTATCTTTTACTCAGTTTTTACCACATAAAATTCCAGACCCATTTTTACATACTGTATTTATGGGTACAGTGAGCTGAGGTCAAAAGGCAGAAAAAAATTATGCTTCAAGAACACAGTTTTACCTCTTTCTTCCCAAAGTCACCCCCGGGGTTCATGGTTGCCAAGATACGGAATTTCTTCCCAGCAGTCAACAGCTCTACCTCATTATCCTTGTCCTCTAGGTTGCCTTTCTCAGCTAATAACAGAGACTTTTCCACTTCGAGGACACTAGAAGAAAAATTGGAGAATGTCAGATTAGAAAAGCCTTCTGTATTCTATTTTGTGGTCTTCAGTGTTCTCAAAAAGGAAAAAAAAAGTCATCTCCTTTGCTGAGCTTTCACTTTAGTTAATGGTTTCCTGCCACAAACTTCAAAGTGAATAGTTATCCCTATTCCTATGCAGTGGAACAACAGTTCTGATCAAAAGAAAAAGAATTCCTTTTCCCACTTACGTCAAGACACTTGTTTTAAAAAATGGGAGCATAACTTCCCTGGCAGCACAGTGGATAAGACTCCACACTCCCAATGCAGGGGGCCTGGTTTTGATCCCTGGTCAGGGAACTAGATCCCACATGCATGCCGCAGCTAAGAGTTCGCATGCTACAACTAAGGAGACCACGTGCTGCAACTAAGGAGCCGGTGAGCCACAACTAAGACCTGGCACCACCAAATAAATATTTTAAAATAAATTAAATAAAAAATGGGAGCCTAGCATGCAAATGTTCATGGCAGCATTATTCACAGATATAGAAACAACCCAAGTACCAAGAAGAGGTGAATAGATAAAAAAATATGGTATTATCTACACAATGAAATACTATGAGGAACAAAAAGGAACACACTAACGATATAGGCTATACTATGGAGGGACCTCAAGACATTGACGCAAAGTTAAAGAAGAGACCACTTATATGAAATCTCCTGAAAAGACAAATCTATACAGACATGAAGTGGATGAGGAGTTGCCTGGAGCAGGAGGTGGCATCAAAGATAAACTGTAAATGCACAGGAGGGATGCTACTGGGATGATAAAAATGTAAACTGAATTGTGGTGGCTGCAAAACTCAGTAAATTTACTAAAACTCGAATTAGGGGACGTCCTGGCGGTCCAGTGGTTAGGACTCTTGGCAATTGCACTGCTGGGGCCCGGGGTTCGCTCTCTGGTCGGGGAACTAAGATCCCACAAGCCGCGCGGAGTGGTCACCGCCCAACTCCCCAGCCCCCCCCACAAAGAAACAACCCCCCCCCCAAAAAAAAGAAAGAAAGAAAAAAAATAACTTATTGAATTATACATTTAAAACAGGTACACTTCATGATATGTAAATTATACCTCGATAAAGAAAGAAACACAGGTATTCATCAAGATTCACACTGATCTGAGGTTTTCTGTTTTGGGTTTTTTTTTTTTTTTTCTTTTTCTTTTTGACCGGGCAGCTTGTGGGATCTTAGTTCCCCGACCACGAAATGAACCAGGGCCTTCGGCAGTGAAAGCGTGGAGTCGTAACCACTGGACTGCCAAGGAAGTCCCTGTTTCGTTTTTTCCCCCCCAGGTTATTTCCATTTATTTTACTTTTAGTAATATAATTTTTTTCCTATCTCATGACTGAACACCTATTTTGAAGAAACAATGGTTTATTTTTCTAATCAAGTGACCAAGCTGCTGAGTCTTAAGGTCTCAACAAATGCTGCATCTTACTATTTTCATTGCACAACAAGACTTATTTTGATTACTCTGGTAAATAGCAATTTTGCTTCTCCAGTGGTTCTTATTTGCCAGTCAGGACAGATGGCTGGTTCACACTGCTTTCGGGCGGTTTCTGTTAGGTGAGCCCTCATTTCCGGTATCTCATCAGGGATCCGTCCATCAGGACTTATCTACGTGGTTGGCCAAGGCATCCTGCACTGGCTATCAGGGCTTCATTCTGTTGAACAGGATATTCCTGAAATCTCATTGATATCCTTCGTGTCATTTTTAAACATTTCTGGAAGCAATGTTCTGAGCAGGTGAGGTCACTTCAGGCTTTACTTCTCTTGTCCTGAAGTCTTTCACACTGCAAAAAGCAGGTTTACCGTAGGCTTACTGTGTAGGTTTTGAGAAACTTCTTAAACTGTTTTATCTGATCAGATTTCAGTATTTGTGCAGCCATATTCTTTCAGTACGTTCGCTAGTCACCTTTTCTGATGCATGAGTTTCCTTTCTGTTCTGGAAAGGCATCTTTGCTTGAATGTCTCCAGTAAAGCCTGATTTCTTACTCAAGCACATGCTCTCACATCCGACACCAGTATGCGGCTAGGGGGCTATGTGGCCAGCCAAGTCTGGTGTGGAGGGTCAGCGTCCTGGTCTGGGGTTTTGAGAGGCCTTACAGCTGTAACATCCAGGATTTTGATTCTAGTTCTTTGAAAAAAAAATTAAGATAATGGCCACATAATTTGCCTTAAAAAAGAATTTTAACTTGGGCTTCTTTGTTTTAGCCCTATCCTCCCATAGTCCCATCTTTCTGATTATTCATAGCTAAACAGAAAAACTAGGTCTCTTAAAGACACTGAGTGCTAAAGCCAAAAAAAGCAATAGCTCATCATCATTTTCAAACATTTACTGAATACAGTGTACCTATGAAGAACATTACTGTGCACAAGAATTAATATCTATAAAATCCAGACCAGCAAAAGCATCAAACACAGGGTAAACCTCTTACGCTCGTGTACCTGTTGAGTCTTTCCAGGACAGAGTCGTCGGCTAGGGAGATCTCATCCAAGAGGAAAAAGCCGTCCTCCTTCATGGCCAGAACCAGAGGCCCATCATGCCACTCAAAGAGTCTTGATGTGTCAATTTCTTCCTACAATTTGGAAAAGAAGAGGGTGAAATTAAAGGGCAGGCGGCTCCACAAGACAATACACACGTAGCTAGTGGGCGTCTGCTGGAGTTGCTCTGCAGAAAACAAAGACCGGAGAACAGGAATGGATCTCGCATAACAGGATGCTTGTGGAGGTCCCTTGTAGACCAGTGAAAATCTGAAGATAAGGTATGTATCAAACCTGTACGCCCCACCAGGAATAAAATCCCACAGTTGACTCTCGCACAGAGCTCACTGCAATTCTTTAAATGAACATGTTATCATTTGCTCAGGACAAACCTTGTCATTTGGCTTCTGTCTCACGGGTCGCAACCCCCCCAAGAAGTCCGACGTCTCCATGTGTAAGTGGCAGTTGACTGAGTATAATTTCTGCTTTGCCAAGGCCGCAAACACTTGACAGATAGTAGTTTTCCCACACCTGTTAAGAGATACACACCAGATTAACAAGGAGCATGAATTCCAAATACACACCCACGAACACCCCAGTCAACAAGAGAGGGGAGCTCTGGCCACAGACACTGCTGGCCAACACAGGGCATCTAGCCACACAGGGCGCCTGCCCCTTGGCTCAGTGGGCCCTTCCCCAAAACACAGCACCCTACCATGTCTCTTATCCAGAAGGGCACACACTGCATGAACTCTACTGAATTGAACTGAACCCTCAAAACGAGTTACTGTCTCCCCACTTTACCCAGTGTCTCCAACCAGCAGCACTGGTTCACCGAATTCCAGCGCCCTTCCCACCAGCATCGCCAGTCTCCGCATGCCCTTGGTCCACACGACGTGGCTGAATTTAGCCTCCAATGTGGATATCTGAGTAGACAATTTACCTATCAAAGGCAGAGTACATATTTAGGTTCTAATATGAATACAACTCAATTTATTCTCCTCTGGATGTGATGGCCTACTCACTCAGCAATTTTAGGAGATTTTCTTTGGAGAAGAGGGATTGAGGACACAATTTTTTCTTGAAATGTTTTTCAAGGACTTCTTGAATCACATCAACCTCCTCCTGCTTCCTGACCCGGCCTGCCAGAAGCATAAAACCTTGAAAGAAAAAGAAAAGGAACCGTCAAGTGTCAATACCAAGGGACACTGATACTATGGAGCATTAGCTGCTGGGAAGAGGAAACCTGAAGAACTACTTTGGAAAACCAGGAGAACTTACTACAACTAACGATATGCCTGCCCTCTGCCTTGGCAACACGACTTCTAGGTAATCCAACACAAATGAACTCACGTGCACCAAATGACACTCAGGAATGTTCAGAGCAGCTTTTCTTTCTAATAGCTAAAAAGCAGAAATGACCCAAATGTCCATCAACAAGAGAACAGACAAACATATCACGGTATCTCCCATACAATGGGTTACAACACAGTAATAATTTAAAAGGAATGAAGTCCTGACGTACAAAACAGCATGGCTGAATCTCACATTAGATTGAGTGAAAAGAAGCCAGACACAAGAGTACATACTGCATGATACTATTTAGATGAAGCACAAGCTCAGGCAGAATCCATCACTGGTGACAGATGTCAGAGCAGCGATTATCTATCTCTAGGAGTTAAGGCTGGCAAGAGCCATGAAGGAATCTTCTGAGGTACTGGAAATATCCTAAATCTTTCCCGAGGTGGTGATTTACCTGGGTACCCACCTATGTAAAAATACATTAAGCTGCACATGAAATAACAGAGCACTTTACCCCCTTTACTGTTACATTTTATGTTATACCTCGATAAAGAAAGTTTAAAAAGGGGGCTCCTCCCTGTACTCTTTCCCAGCGAAGAGAAAATGTAACTCTCATGGGTTAGTTTTATTTCCTCCCCACGCTTAGTAACCACCCTGTTAAGGACTCATCAAGACGTTTCAATTCAGAAGATTCAGAAAGGCTTTCTATGCTAGCACAGAGAGGAACATACAAATTCTTCCCATTGATTAAACCAAAGTAAACAAACCTGAGTCTCAGATGACGTAACTACCTTGGCTCAGAACTCTGGTATTATCCAACCCGTCAGTTTTCTGTACGTCTCTAAGGCGCAAACATAACTCTCCATGGTCACCACAATGCAGATAAAAGGTGCTCAAAGACCCCCACCAACCACCTGCCTAAACTCCTAAAGGCGTTATGTCCATATCCTGACTCCCACAGGGAGCCACCTGAAGCTAAGAGTGAGAAAACCTTAGCAACCAAAACATAACAGCACAGAGGCCTGCAGAAATAGGACCACTTACAACATCAGTCAGGACTTGAGGGAGAACAGCTCTGTTCCTGCAATGCCTAGTAAAATATACATACTGACGACAATTTGGGCAAGATTTGTTGTAATAACACAGCATGCAATCTGCCCTACGTCCACAGTTACAGAGCATGTGCTGAGCGCATACCATCGTTGGCTAAGTGCTGCAACCAGTCATACTCTTTCTCCGTCTGCTCAGCCAATCTGTATCGCTCAGCCCATCGGAACAGATCACGGAGGGTGATGAAGCCTTGCTTTCCAGCAAACACTGAAGAACCTCTGCGATAGGACTATTAAAGGACCAAAACAAATGAAAAAGGGCAATGGCAAGCGTACAGTACAACTTATACAAAATTCCTGACAAATTTAAGCTCCCATAAAAATGATTCATTCCACTAAGATTAATTTTTCTTAAATGTAAAGGGACTGCAGGGCTTCCCTGGTGGCGCAGTGGTTGAGAGTCCACCTGCCGATGCAGGGGACGTGAGTTCGTGCTCCGGTCCGGGAGGATCCCGCGTGCCACGGAGCGGCTGGGCCCGTGAGCCATGGCCGCTGGGCCTGAGCGTCCGGAGCCTGTGCTCCACGGCGGGAGAGGCCACAGCAGTGAGAGGCCCGGGTACCACAAAAAAAAAAAAAAAAAAAAAGTAAAGGGACTGCAATCGTTTGAAGATAAATGTTCAAACCCATGTGTAAGTAAAAAACATAACAAATAATGGAATTCCATCTCATGTAACACATAGAAAACAATTACAAATAATAATACAAATAGTGGCAAACACGCAGGAAAATTAATCCCACAGTGTGGGACCACAGTAGTAAGAGTGGCAATTATTAGCTTTCTAGGAAGTAATTTAACAGTGTATAATTCTGATAAAAACCACTTTTAACCCCATAAAATAAATGGGATATTCTTGGGACTTCCCTGGTGGTGCAGTGGTTAAGACTCCACGCTCCCAATGCAAGGGGTCCGGGTTCAATCCCTGGTCAGGGAACTAGATCTCAGATGCATGCCGCAACTAAGAGTTTTTGCATGCCACAACTAAGGAGTCCACAAGCCGCAACTAAGGAGCCCACGACTGCAACTGAGGAGCCCATCTGCCGCAACAAATAAATAAATAAATGACGAGTAAGTTCTGGGAAATCTTTAGGAAAAAAGGGGGGAGGGACATTCTTAAAAAAAAAAAACAAACTGTAGCTTTGTAGAACTGAAAAGGGAGAGCCACACATAAAGGATCTCTTTTAGTTATGTCCACTCAAGGATTACACCCATTTAAAAAACAAAAACTGCAGTTTGTTGATGCCAAATTCCAACCTAAGTAAAATGTTCCATATTATCCACAAGTAGGGAACTGTCATCACATATAATTATCAGAAAAATTTTAACATGGTATTAAATTGCCAATTTACAACACAAAACCAAAAACTGGATATTAACGGAATGAGTTTTAAAGATCAGATCCTTACTCTGAAAAAAATAATAAATGGGTGGATGGGCTGTTTCTACCCCAGGGAGCCTCAGATTCTGACCACCAAATCTAATCAACACAGTCCATTTGAAGCTAAATGATGGAGAGATGGGATACCTGAAGCTCCAGCATGACTTTAACCAACTTGCTGCAGTAGGAGGGTGGCAAGCTACACCGCTTGTGCAAGATTGTTTCCAACTCAGAACTAGGCAGTTCATCAAAGTGCAATTCCACAAATCGATTCCTGAAGGCTCTAGAAAGCATCTGGGAAATGCACAGAAACAACATGATACAAAGGACCTTTCATTTAATTTCCAAAATGTATGCTCTGCTATTCACCACAAAAAGAAAAATCCTTCAACAGAGGTAAAAACATCTCAGTCTTACCAAGACGACTTTTCTACTCGATTCGGTAAAAAACAGGAGTAAGGGGGCAAATGCTACACACCTTTCTGCCTCCGTAAAGTCCTGGGGGATTCTGGGTAGCAAAAAGCATGAAGCGAGGATGTGCTTTAACAACTTCTTGTGTTTCTGTTATGAGCAATTCACGGTTATCATCCAACAGTCTGTTCAGTGCCTCTAGCACATCGGTAGGGGCCAAATTTAACTCATCTAAAATAATCCAATAGCCCTTTCTCATAGCATCAATAAGAACACCTTAGAGGAAATACATACTGAAAATTAGTGCATAAATTAGTCCAAAGTTTTTTTAAAAATGTTATATACAAATCAAAAAATCCTAGATTATCATTAAATTTCAAAGCAAATTATTCCCTGCAGCTAGTCATGTCCCCAAATAATTTGTGGTTGTGAGTATCAAGGAAGCATAATTTTCAATTAAACATACTCCGTTTTATTTTTTATTATTTTTTATTTTTTTTTTGCGGTACGCGGGCCTCTCACTGTGTGGCCTCTCCCATTGCGGAGCACAGGCTCCGGACACACAGGCTCAGCAGCCATGGCTCACAGGCCCAGCCACTCCACAGCATGTGGGACCTTCCCAGACCGGGGCACGAACCCATGTTCCCTGCGTCGGCAGGCAGACTCTCAACCACTGCGCCACCAGGGAAGGCCACTCCTTTTGATTTTGCACAAAGGGGGAGCCAAAGTTGATGAATATTACATTCACAACTTACTTTTTCCCCTGAAGTCTACTTTCATTTAAGTCACCACATTCTCATCTATTCTCAGCTTCCCTCTGTTCAATGCTTACCCCTCTTCTGATTCTCTAGGAAATGATGTAGTTCAACTGCACTCTTCAAAACTAGGCCCCAGGACTTCCCTGGTGGTGCAGAGGCTAAGAATCCACCTGCCAAGGCAGGGGACACAGGTTCCATCCCTGGTCTGGGAAGATCCCACATGCCACGGAGCAACTAAGCCCACGTGCCACAACTACTGAAGCCCATGCACCTAGAGCCCGTGCTCCACAACGAGAAGCCACCGCAAAATGAGAAGCCCGCGCACCACAATGAAGAGTAGCCTCCGCAACTAGAGAAAGCCCGCGTGCAGCAACAAAGACCCAACACAGCCAAAAATTAATTAATTAATTAATTTTTTAAAAAGCAAAAAAAACCTAGGCCCCAGTCCTGTGTACAGCCAACAAGGTTCGTCTGGCTCAAAGGAAGCTGGGGCCCTAACCATCACCCTTTAACCATCACATAGCTCAGGGAGAAAGAAAAAACAGCTATTATGGCATCCATCCTGTGCCTCAACTGGAAAGGATGAAAATTGTTTGAGGAGACCCAAGAAATAGAATTACAACCTTACCTTCTTTAAACATGAGCTTCCCTGAGGAGTCGGATGTATAACAACCAATGTACTCCTGAATATCTGTGTGCTCGTGGTTGTTAATACGCACACAGTGGTTACCAGTAGCTGCGGCCAGCCACCGTATCAGGCTTGTTTTACCCACTGATGTCTCTCCCTGAATCAGCACTGGATATGTTCTTTAAAGGATCAGCCAATAAAGCAATTAAAAAGAGAAAAAAAAAGACAGAAACCAGAATTAAATCATGTACTATTTAAAAAAGAACAACTATAACATTTAACATCTTCATAAGAGAACATTTTTATATACCTATGTACTACTAATAGAACGTTTCTTAAGCCGTGAGAAGTTTCTATGTAAAAATGCTTCCTCAGGGGCTTCCCTGGTGGTGCAGTGGTTGAGAGTCCACCTGCCGATGCAGGGGACACGGGTTCGTGCCCCGGTCCGGGAGTATCCCACATGCTGCGGAGCGGCTGGGCCCGTGAGCCATGGCCGCTGAGCCTGTGCGTCCGGAGCCTATGCTCTGCAACGGGAGGGGCCACAACAGTGAGAGGCCCGTGTACCGCAAAAAAAAAGGTTCCTCAGAAACTACCGAGGAAAGTAATTCCAGCCTCTCTTGCACTAGTGAGAAACAGTAAGCGGGAGTAACTGTTACTCACTGAACAAGTAATGGGTAATGAGTATCCATCAGCAAAATACTAAAAAGCAACCTTAATGATGGCCAAAATAATCTGTGTCCATATTGCTCCCACCAAAGGTACAACTAGAAACGATGTTTTGTGTCTGGAGAAAAGTGACAGGATTGACTTAGAAAATAATTATTCACTCAGCCAATGAATAACAATAGAGCCCTTTGAAAGTTCAGCAAGTAGGACTAGACTTTCAGCAATGCCTATGCTGGTAAGACAACAGAGCAGTGTTAGAAAAGGTCCACACACCCTGCAGAGACCACTCGGACTATGTCTCTCAGGTTCAGCTTGACGGAAGACGTGAGGATATATGTCTCATCTATTGTAGGTTCCTTGTCTCCCACCGAAATCCAGTAGCCTTCCACCTGGATAAGTCGACCTCCTTTTGGTTCTGGAATAGGCTGAAAGACACAAGAGTTAGAGAAATAACCCACAGACCCACGACAACTATGGCTTTCAGAGAGGGGTGTAAAGTGGGAAAAAAACTGTCACCAAGAATGCTGCTTGTTCTGGATGCTTTCAACATTAAAACCCACAAATGAACATGAAAAAAAATTACTTTGAGGAAGGAGAACAAAATGGCGACATGTACTGGTTTTAAAATTCAGGTGGGGTTAGGTAGATATGGGGGAAAACTTGAATGAAAATAATTTCTCAGATAGTTTATGACTCAGTTCTCTTCTCTCATCTACCAAACGTCCCACTCTAAGTATTTTGGTCAAAAACATGTATTTCATACAAACCACATTCCCAAAACACAGCCAGTGTTGTATTGGGGCGGGGAGAGGGGGGCGCTATGCACTACTATGTTCTGGATCCCCTAGAAGACATTAAAAATAAAAGCAACCCTCCAGAGAAACTAATCTGTTAAGGATAATACTGTAGATGATGGCATAACCTTTTGAAGGTATGGTGGAAGTTAAGTTGATTGATACAAAACTGCCACTTTTATAGATCAAAAATGGTCAAATGGTGGTCAGATACATAGCTATAGAAAAGTGCTCTTCTAGAACATTTAGCCCCCTGACTTGAAGCCACAGTTGTAGGCACTGCTTTTAAGGACTTCTCAGTTGGGCAGAAGAGCAGTGAGAAAAAAGAACTGTTAAGCCACCATCATATATAAGCATGAGGAAAGCATACAAAAAAATAAGTGGAGGGGAATGGTAATGCGATAATAATCGAAGCAAGCTTGAGTCTTTTCTCAGCATTGTCACAGTTTACCAAAAGTATATATTCGTGTGTTACTTGTATAATTTTTTAAAAGGAAAAAACACTGAATCCAAAGTACCCACAATCCCAATGGCTCTTTCTTCCTAAAGAGCAAGCAATAGACAAACAAGTCAGTTTGTGAGCCAGTTTCTCTCAGCCTCTTTCAATCCCATGTTATTCTGTGATTTCCTGTCAAACTGGAACGGTTATTGTGTATAATAGAAACAAGAAAAGGAAAGGGGAAAAAAAGCCCAACCATCAGTCAGAAGGGGGGGTGTGCAGATAAACTGTGGCACAAGCTTCCAATGAAATGCTATGTGACAATTAGAAAGCACGTCACTCACAGTGATCTGTGGTACAGACATAAAAATATATCCAGGATATAGTTAGGTTAAGAAAGGAAACTACAGAACATTCTTATGAGACGGTTTCATTTATATTACTTATATTACATATATACAGGCAGACCTTGGAGATTTTCCAGATTTGATTCCAGACTACGGCAATAAAGCAAATATCACAATAAAGCCAATACGGCAATAAAGCCAGTCACACAAATTTTTTGGTTTCTCAATGCATATGAAAGTTATGTTTACACTGTACTACAATCTATTAGGTGTGCAGTAACATGTCTAACAAAGATGTATGTATCTTCATTTTAAAATGCTTTATTGCTAAAAATGCTAACCATCACTGACAACATAGGGTTGCCACAGACCTTCAATTTGTAAAAAACTGCAGTATCTACTAAGTGCAATAAAGCAAACTGCAATAAAGTGAGGTATGCCTGTATTAGAGTTTACCTTGATAAATCTACACACACATATATTAGAATTTGAATATATAAAAAAGGTTTTTTAACTTTTAAATATATATATATATGTAAACACACACACACACACACACACACACACACACACACACACACGATTTAGATGGAAAGGACTAACTATAGTGTTTAAATCTCCAAAGATCAGGATTATCAGGAATTTTCACCACCTATGTTAAAATTTTGTGGAACAAACTGACAACTTTTATAATTAGAAACAAGTTTTGCAAAAAAACCAAAACCAAAATCAAAACAGCTAACAATTTGATATTTCAGCCTTTCATTTAAGTCAAAAATCAAAAAGGAACCTACCTGCTTCAGCAGACTTTTAACATTGCCAGAAACAATGTGCTGACAGATGAGCTTCTGAACTATTGGGTGTGATGCCCTGTCAAGCTGTGTTAAGAAACCCAAACAAAAGCCCTAGAGAAAACACAAATACATGTAACACTATTTATCCTTCTGCAATAACAGGCCAACTTATTTCAGAAACAAAATTCAACCTCTCGGGTGGCGCTGGTGCCCAGAACAACTTTTTTTTTTTAAAGAATGTATTTTTCATTATTTATTTTACTTTATTTTAATTAATTAATTAATTAATTAATTGGCTGCGTTGGGTCTTCATTGCTGTGTGCAGGCTTTCTCTAGTTGCGGCGAGCGGGGCCTATTCTTCGTTGCAATGCGTGGGCTTCTCATTGCGTGGGCTTCTCATTGCGGGGGCTTCTCTTGTTGCGGAGCACGGGCTCTAGATGCGCGGGCTTCAGTAGTTGTGGCTCACAGGCTCTAGAGCCCAGGCTCAGTAGCTGTGGCGCACGGGCTTAGATGCTCCGCAGCATGTGGGGTCTTCCTGGACCAGGGCTTGAACCTGTATCCCCTGCATTGGCAGGTGGATTCTTAACCACTGCGCCACTAGGGAAGCCCCAGAACAACTTTTAAATGGGACACAATGGTAGAAAAAGGGCAGGGTAGTTCCGGTATGAAAAGTTCTGAGCTCATCTGACTAAACAGAAAACACTGGCAACCCTGGCATGGGCATCCCCACTTGCTCCTTCCCCATGGTGTGCCCATCCAACAAGCTCCCAACCAAACACAGACTGTACAAAGACCTCATAGAGCGAGCGCTGGATGTTGCCACACGGATTGGAGGCTGCAAATCGCAGGGCCCTACAGAGAGTCCGAAGGCTGTAGTGAGGTCTATGGCCGGTCCCATCCACCAATTTTGTCCCAGACTCCTTCCGCACAGCTGTATAGAACCTACAGAGAGGATGCAGTTCAAAAGATTTATTTTATTAACTAATAAGCCCTACTATTTTGCTGTTGTTCCCATTTCTCTACAAAAGGACCAAAAGGCATTTTTATAGATTAGATGGCCAAGCTTACATACAACTTCTTAGAGCATCAAAAATAATAAAATGAATATTGATCAATTTCCCTTAGGATGGAAAGAGGAGAAAGGTGAGATGTGTCTGATTTTTTAAGGGAATGGTAGTGAGATATGAGAGGCCCTTAGCAAGAATACACTGAATCCAAACACAGGGTTCCAAAGTCGGCTTTAATATGAGGGTCAAATGAAGTCCCTGGGTAATCTCTAATGGTGATGGATAAGCACACAGAAAACAAAAGTAATGGTATTTTAAAAGAAAGTCTACAGATACGGTTATAATCAACAATGACAAAATGTTAAAAAGCATGATGATATGGTGACCATTTCTAATTTCATTACTACATAATTTAGAAGTCCAGAAGATGACAAGAGGGAAGAAGTTTCAGACTGAAACATCAAGTGCAAATCTCAAAAATTCATGAAGGACTTCCCTGGTGGTGCAGTGGTTAAGAATCCACTGCCAATGCAGGGTACATGGGTTCAAGCCCTGGTCCGGGAAGATCCCACATGCCGTGGAGCAACTAAACCCGTGCGCCGCAACTACTGAGCCTGCGCTCTAGAGCCCGCGAGCCACAAATGCTGAGCCCACACGCCGCAACTACTGAAGCCCACAAGCCTAGAGCCTGTGCCCGAAACAAGAGAAGCCACCGCAATGAGAAGCCTGTGCGCCGCAATGAAGAACAGACCCCGCTTGCCGCAACTAGAGAATGCCCAACACACAGCACCAAAGACCCAAAGTAGCCAAAAAAAAAAAAAAAAATTCATGAAATTCATGATCACATGCCACAAGATCAAGTATAACCAAACATGTGTCAGAGATGAAACCCAAGGGACTTCCCTGGTGGTACAGTGGATAAGACTCCACACTCCCAATGCAGGGGTCCCAGATTCAATCCCTGGTCAGGGAACTAAATCCCACATGCATGCAGCAACTAAGAGTTCACACGCCACAACTAAAGAGCCCACCTGCCACAGCTAAGACCCAGTGCAACCAAATAAAGAGATGAAACCCAAGTTCTTGCCCCAATGAGATCTGTCTTCCCTCCTTGCAATCTAGCTAGACATTCTTTCTTTTGTAGAAAGACTCCACATTCCAGAAGTGGGTTTTTATATATGGGACATGAACCTCTTGTACTATCAGTTTTTTTTTTTGTTTTTTTTTTTTGCTGTACGCAGGCCTCTCACTGTTGTGGCCTCTCCCGTTGCGCAGTACAGGCTCCGGACACGCAGGCTCAGTGGCCATGGCTCACGGGCCCAGTCCCTCCGCGGCATGTGGGATCCTCCCGGACCGGGGCACGAACCCGTGTCCCCTGCATCGGCAGGCAGACTCTCAACCACTGCGCCACCAGGGAAGCCCTATTAGCATTTTATAAGAGCCACACTTTAGCCACACTGCTTTATCTCCAGCTTTTTGAATTTTAACTACACATATTTACGCTTTTGTCTAAATATTCTTGGCTAACAAAAAGTGCTCTGATTTTAAAATGTGGTGTGACAAACCACTCCGAAGCCCTTTGACAAATACCTCTTTGACTAACCTATTTAAAACCGGGCTCCAAGTTTTATTTTCTAACCAGCATTTTGCTTTATATGTTCTTTTTCTTCACTTATCACAACCAAAAATAACAGTATTTACTGATTATCTTCACCTGTAGAATTAAAGCTCCCTGAAAAGAACCAAGATTGTCTGTTTTATTTATAACTGTATCCCTATCATCTGAGCCACTCAATAACTATTTGTAAAAAAAAAAAAATAAAGAAAAAAGCACAAAAAGCAAAGTAAAACACTAATATGATCCAACTTCAAAATCTTTACATATTGTATATCTTGTTTTAGAGAACACAGATAAAATCAACTAAGTGATGTGCCCCAGATGACAGAGCCAGCACTAGAACCCAGGGTGTATGATACAAAAGATTGTACCCTTTCCACATGGCATACAAAAAACAGAGGAAAGAAACTCAAATTAAAGCACCAAGCAATATAACCACTCTATACTTCATTCAGCTAAGACTCTAATAATTCCAAACTGGCCTCAATCAATTATATCAACCTTCCCCCCTCTACATTCCACAAAGCTAATATGCAAATTGCAAAAAGTAGGATATCACCAAGGCAGATCAAAATACAAGCCATTTATATATCCTCAAGGGATTCAAACTCTTAGCTGTGAATAAAGAAGTAACTAGGAGAGCATTATCTAATTGTTTACATATTCTCATAGGTATTGACAATACATATTCTCATAAGCTCTCTAGGTAGTTTCCTTAGGAAAATCCAAGGGAGTCCATAAGGTTCCAACATTAAAGTAAAATCTAAATAATCCTTCCATCAGTCTTCTCTCGTTAGAAGCAAAAAAGAAGAAAACAGTATACGTGCATGAGGTACACATTTTTATGCTCAGAGGAGAAGTTTACAAAGAGAAACCAAAAAGAACCCACGTTATGATTCCTTGCACTGTGCTCCTGTTCACACTCAACCCTTTCAGATAATCCACAATAAGGATCTGTAAGTCTTCTTTACTTTCCAATTCTTCTACATAAAGTTCTGTGAACCTGTTAAGACAATTATTATTCCATAATAACCATTTCTGAGGAAGTTAATACAGCTATTCCAACAGTACAAAAACACAAGACAGAAATTATATAAACTCATTTTACCTGCTTGTAATATGAATTATGAAGGCCTTTCAACTTGAGATACAGATTGATCATAATGAAATAGAAAATAATGTAACCGCTACCAAAAATCTACCATTACTACTTCGAAGAAAGTCAAACAGTCCTTGCAAAAACAGTTACAAAAATAAGACTTTATTTATCCTCATTTTCAGGTGTTTTTGATTACAACTATATGTTACAAAAAGTACATGCAACAATAACAAAAAAGCCTCCTCACTATCAAAATTTCATAGTTGTAGCAAAGGAAAATACATACTTGTGGTTGAAAAAATTTTCCTAAAAAGTTTTTACTACTTTTATAATGTGGGAGAAGATCTAGTAAAGTTTTAACACTATTTTAAAACTCAGATTCAATGAAAGGTTACCAACAATAAACAAGGTCATTTATCTTTTTTTAAACATCTTTATTGGAGTATAATTGCTTTAAAATGGTGTGTTAGTTTCTGCTTTATAACAAAGTGCATCAGCTATACATATACATATATCCCCATATCCCCACCCTCTTGCGTCTCCCTCCTACCCTCCCTATCCCACCCCTCTAGGTGGTCACAAAGCACGGAGCTGATCTCCCTGGGCTATGAGGCTGCTTCCCACTAGCTATCTATTTTACATTTGGTAGTGTATATATGTCCATGCCACTCTCTCACTTCTTCCCAGCTTACCCTTCCCCCTCCCCATGTCCTCCAGTCCATTCTCTATGTCTGCGTCTTTATTCCTGTCCTGCCCTTAGGTTCTTCAAGGTCATTTATCTTTTCCCAAATGCTACATACATAAAACATCTTGTTCATGTCAGTCTGTGCTTAATGATGAAAACTGAAACTTAAATGTTCTTTAACACATCATTAGTCTCATTCAAGAAGACTCTGCCTAAAATGCACTTACGTTGCTATATGATATACTATTATTTTGTTATGTGAAGGTTTTCTAATAGCTAAAAGGCTATCTGAAGGAGCAAAGATTTTTGTTTTCAACAATATCCATGAGCCATTAAATGTCACACGAACAACCCAAAGGAAAAAAACTCCCAGTGTTCTGGAGTTTTCCACATTCCTACCACCTATAGAAAGAAGACTACTACAAGTAAAAATATTCCTGTATCAGCAATCAATAAATTTCAAGCATTGTTATGAGGGTTGGTTACGTTAATACTACCAATCAATCAATAAAGAGAACTTAATTTTAAAAACAGCTCCAGGAACCAAGCCATGTCCCCTTACCTGTTTCTTATTCCTGGTGGGAGATTTCTTTTGCCCACATCAGTTGCTGGATTCATACACGCAAATAAACGGAAATCCGGATGACGAACCAGTGGTTCTGTTAAAAGAAAACTATAAATTCTCAACAACTTGTAACAATAAGTGATCAGGGGAAGACTAACTCCACTGAACCCCAGGGTGAACCACTATGCCTCAAGGCTCAGCAAGGTTGGTACTGGCTGCTCAACCATCCTTGCCTTTTCTCAAACCCCAATGAAATCAGTTTCCAGATCTACGTACACAACTTAATCTTAAACTGCCATCCCACCATCTCTTATGGTGAGGTTGTTCATGCTATTTATGTTTCGTCACCTATTCACCAGCGCGTACACTGTCACTGAGCGTGCATGCCTTATTACTCACTACCCAAATGCCTTGACAAATTATCGTATTCTTTTCATTCCCTATATCACCTAACAATAAGACTTTGCAGAAAATTACTATCTACAGAATAAATAAATCACACTGGGAGGCCCATGTAATCTACCTAACCAAAAGAATATTACTTTTTTAAAAAAACATTTTATTTATTTATTTAGGCTGCCCCGGGTCTTAGTTGTGGCATGCAGACTCTTAGTTGCAGCATGCCGGATCTAGTTCCCAGACCTGGGATCCAACCCAGGCCCCCTGCATTGGGAGTATGGAGTCTTACACACTGGACCACCAGGGAAGTCCCAAGAGTATTACTTTAAAGAGGCCAAAAGGCCTCGCATCAAGTCAAACCCCAAGGGGATCAAGTGCTACCTGTGTCTCCTCGATCCAGCAACACCAGAGAGCCAGAGGAGCCTTCAAGTAAACCACTCAGACATTCCAATGTTTCTGGAGCAGCCAGATTAATCTCATCCAACAAGATCCACTCTCCTTTCTTTACAGCCTGAGCTAATGCACCCTAGAAGATGAAGTAAAATGTTAAGGGTCCATTTCAAACACAAACACACTCACCAAGAACAGTTATGTGAGCAGGGTCAGCAGCAGAGGCAAGGGCAAACCGCTCCTACCTGTTGAGCTGACACCTTAGTGCCAAATGGCTGCCAGCTGGTTGCCAGAGTTAAGGTCAAGTTAACTTTTTTTCAAATATCCAAAAGGGTCAAGGGAATCTCTCTGATGAGATGCAATAAACTAGACCATCCCATTATATGGATGCTAAGGCAAATAATAACTTACAATGTATTCAGATGTTTAAAGGTAACCAAATGGTTATTAAAAAGACCCAAAATAAATACAGGGTCAGGCTATGAGTATACCAAGAAAAGATAAATGACTAAATCAAGAGTGTATAGTGGTTGTAATTCAGAGCCTTTCACAGGTGCTGAAGAATATCAAGATGAATCTTTCCTCATCTCTACTGATTTGATCTCAAGTTCTATTTCCAAAAGCAATGAACTGACAATCTACTCAAGTGACACAACATCAGAAACTTAATTGTTTTACTATTATTAAACTGCTTTATGCTTTTGTTTTCATGGTGATCCTAACAAAGAATCTTCTGTAAATAAAACTGAAAAAAATAAAACGGAACAAACATATTAAAATCCAGTGTAATGTCAAGTCATGAAATAGGTATAGACCCTATTTTGGGAGCGCTTGACATTTTCATTGGTTATATTAGAAACAATCATACTAAGATTAAGCACTGATGACTAAATTTCCCACAACAATGGATATATGGTTGAGGGACTTTCTCTCTCACTAAGACATCATCTCAAGTAAGATTCCTACACCTCCCTTAGAGTGTGGTCTGAAGAGTGCCACAGAAACAATTTTCTTTAATAAAAATATAAAAAGCTTAAGTCACAAACATTTAACTAAGTTGATCCTGCAAGGTCACAGGAGAGAAAACAGTAGAGCTACCCATGCACTGGAATCAAAAATGTGTCCTAACAGGAATGGACCCAAATCTCTCTCTCTCTCTGTCTCTCTGTCTCTCTCTCTGTCTCTCTCTTTCTCTCTCACACACACACAGAGCTATGAAACAATAAAAAAATTCACTAGTTGTTCTCAACTGCATCTTTAAAAATAGTAATGATGGTGTTCACCAAGACTTTATAATTTCTATAAAGGACATTAAAGAAAATCTTCCCCCCAAAGAATTATTTCATTAAGTGTTTACTGTCTTAAACAACAAGCCCTAAAAATGTCAACATGAAGAGAATACAAAACAGTAGTCTCCTTAAATTTGCATTTTGCATCAATTCAGCATTCCCTTAACCTAAACAACCAAAGCAAAATACCTCTACAAATGCAAACAATAGGGCATTTTCAGTCATTTTCATCTGTTGTTGGGCATGGTTGAGTCTAAGACCAAATGCTTCCCACTTCTCTTTTAGTAATGACCCTAGAGAAAAATAAAGACAAGAATTTAACATACACTTTGAGTTGTAATATATATAACTTAAAAAAAACCACACAATTAACATAACACACACAAAAATCACATCTTAGAAGTATAAAAAATTAAGTCCAAACACTTACATAATGCCAACCATGTGCAGCCACTATACTAATCAGTTTGTTTATATGCATACGTATTGGTTAACTCGTTTATCCTCACAACAACCCTTTGAAGTAGGTACTCTTATTCCCACTTTATAGATGAGGAAGAAGATAACTAAGCCACCAAAAGCCCCACTCGCTGTGGAATCCAGTTTTCTGGAAGTAACCTCTTCTTCTAAGCACATGTGACTTACTAACCACTAAGTGGTACTGTACATCAACATCAGCGACCACCTGTTTTGATGGAAATCTTGACTAGAGTCACAGGAGCAGCAATGCTTCAAAATTAGTCAGCTCTGCCTAAAGTCCTAGAAAGCTCTAATGTGTATTGCTTCATTCTTCCCCCAAACTCTTCTCCTAATTCTGCTAATTAAACTTCAGCCTCATGCCCTCCCACTGGCAGCCTGGGTCACATTCTTACCAGTCTCACTCTCTTTTCCATCCTTGTTGACAGCTGACCTGTGCACATGTTGCATTAGTCTGAGGAGATCGTGCCACCGTTTCTGCCTGTAACAGGTCTGAATGTGTCCCAAGAATGTAAAGTTTTGCTTCTTGGAAAATGTCTGAGCAAAGAGTTCCTCAAATGCCTCCCGTA
The DNA here is from genome assembly GCF_039906515.1 of Pseudorca crassidens. Classification (NCBI taxonomy): domain Eukaryota; kingdom Metazoa; phylum Chordata; class Mammalia; order Artiodactyla; family Delphinidae; genus Pseudorca; species Pseudorca crassidens. Next base: position 66,302,837 of record NC_090308.1, on the reverse strand, counting down.
AGGGTAGCCAAATAAGCTTATGGTCCACTGGTTTGTAACTGAAACAAAAGGTAAATATGGGATTTGCAAACTTCTAAAGCTAACAGAAGTTGGAAAGTATGCCTTAGAAAACAGGAACAGGTGTAAGATTTCTTCTAATCAAAATCAGAAATAATACCAAAATACTTAACATAAATCTATGTTAAAGTTTTAAATTATAATCTATTTTCTCCACTCCAAGTGTTAGAAGCACCTATACTAAAGGTAACAACTAGTATTAGATAAACAAACTATGAACAAATTTGAAATTCCAAACTGGGCAGTGAAAAGCATGTCACTGATTTTTTTTTAAAATTTATTTATTTATTTATTTATTTATTTATTTATTTATTTATTTTTGGCTGTGTTGGGTCTTCGTTTCTGTGCGAGGGCTTTCTCCAGTTACGGCGAGGGGGGGCCACTCTTCATCGTGGTGCGCGGGCCTCTCACTGTCACGGCCTCTCCCGTTGCGGAGCACAGGCTCCAGACGCGCAGGCTCAGTAGTTGTGGCTCACGGGCCTAGTTGCTCCGCAGCATGTGGGATCTTCCCAGATCAGGGCTCGAACCCATGTCCCTTGCATTGGCAGGCAGATTCCCAACCACTGCGCCACCAGGGAAGCCCATGTCACTGATTTTACTAACATATTTAAATAAACATCATGTATATTTGATGATAAACCATATTCTATTAAGACTGACCAAAAGGTTTTTGAAACATTTTAGAAGAAAAATATAATGTCTGAAATTGACTTATTCAAGCATCTTAAGAACTTACTTGAACATCATGCCTTGTCAATGGAGGGTGGGGAGACTACTCCCAAAGAGATTCAAAATTGGGGGAGGGGGACGGTTAAAAAAAATATCTTAAGACATTGCAATGGTTTGTGACCTTCCAAGGCTCAACTTTTTTTATTTCTCAGCATTTAGAGTCTCTCCTATTTCTTAGCATTTTATTTTTCTGGTTGGGGAATTAGGGAATTAGTTCATTTAAATTAAAATTTAATTTAATATTGGGGGGGGTTAATAACGTATAAAGTCAAGAAACACTGCTCTAGCTAAATTTAAAAGAAGTTGCCCAAGCAGCAGACTAATCATTCCTGGAGAATCTCAAGTATACAATTTTCCATGGCCTAGGATACTAAATACTACTCAAGAATGATGACATAAATTTTGTTTCTAAGAAATATAATTTGAGAACTGAAACAATACCAGAATATGTTTCAGAACAGTCAAGCACAATTGGAGAACTCATGGATACTATTTACTCACTGGCCTGTGAGAAGGAATAATGAGATGAGTGAAACCCAGTGCCCTGATACTGAGCATCTAAACGGAAGATTCTGATTCCAGAGACAGAAAGCATGAGAACTTCACAAGCTCAATATCGCTTCCCAGTAAGTACTAACCCATTAATTAGTAAAGACATTTCTTTACTCCATTTTTTCAGCTGAGATTTACTGAGCACCTGGCTAGAGTTCAGCACTGAGTAAATGAGACCCGCCACGTCCTGCCCCTCTGCAGCTTACAATCTAACCAAAGAGACAATAGGGGAATACACCTACTAGTATAAAATATCAAGTAGCAAGTGCTATGACTGGATAAAGTGAAAGGAGGAGTGGCTTAAAGAACTGGTACTTTGACTATGACAGTCAGAAGAGGCTGTGTCAAAGACGGGAACTGGAAGGAAATCAAACAAGGAAACGTTAGGCTAAGCAAGTATCCCTGGGCAGCAGGGGAGCCACAGACGAAATATCAACACAGAGCAGAGCTAAAGGAAGGAGACAGAGACGTGCCGGAGCCAGGTGATGAAGGGTTTGGAGTACATTCCACATGGACAGAGAAGTCAGTGGAAGGATGTGAGGAAGAGAGTGATGAGATCTGATCACACTGTGAAAGGATCATTGTAAATACTAAATGGAAGAGAGACTGTGGGGAGGGTAAGAGTAGAAGCAAAGATGAGAGCCCTGCGCTGGACCAGGCAGAGGACGATGAACCACAATGACAACAGAAGAAGTGGTAAGAAATTAAACACACACGTTATTTAAATAAAACAGCTAGTCTTAAAGATGTCAGAATAGATGGATCCAAAGCTAACTGAGGCAGCAGAGTAATGACTAAGAACAGAGACGATCAAGACAGACTGCCTGGGTTCAAGTCATGGACTAGCCATTACCTTGAACAAGGCACTTAATGCCTATGAGCCTCAGGTCCCCTAAGTGTAAACGGGGATAATCAATAGGTTGTTAAGAAGGCTAAATGACTGAACACAGATAAAGACTCAAAATAGTAGCTGGCACAGGAGTGCCATTTAAGAGTTACCTGTGACAACTATTACCACTAGTAATTGGCTCAGTGAATTGAATTCATGAAAGAAATGGCTTTATATTTCAAATTAGACTGAGCTCCTTAAGAAAAATTTTGTTCATTTAAAGCTGAAAGCATACTGGCTGGAACGGTTAAGTCATCATATGTTTCAAGTGATGAATAAATGAACAAACATACATACACCTTTCCAAAAAGAAAAATAAATAAACAGAAATAAACTGTAACACAAATACTCAATGGAAACTAACCTGCCACAGGGAGAACTGATGAAATCAAACTACGAACCATTAGAGACCAGGGTTTCCATGATGTCTTTTGCAGAGAAAATATGCCTCAGGAGCAACCTAAAGGCCAAGATGGGAGGGAGGTCTAGAACACCTGGCCCTCATGGAGAGTCACTCAGGGTCTACCTGTTACATACACAATACATGGAGACCACATACAAGAGTTCACTAGAAAATGGCTAGAACAAAAGAAATGACTCTCCAAAATTATCATACATGAAAGAACATGAAGTGTAAAAGAGACACAAAACAGTGCATGCTGAGTAACTGAAATGGTTCACTTCATTTGGGGTCAGGATTCTGAGTCTGAAAGCATGCACTTCTGCCCTGCAATTTCCTGTGCAGTTTCCCTTATGGATGTTTCCATGGGTGGCTTAGAGGAGGACACAGGTTAGCCGTTTTATTTCTATTTCTATGAGACCTTTAATTTTCCTCCCATTTGTTCTTTCCTTCATTGTTAACTTCTCCAAGGATACCTCCCCCTTCTCTATTTATCTGTTTCTCCCTCAGAGGCTACCCCTTCCAACCCCATTCCCTATAGTCAGGGATGTGAACCTGTGTTCTGTGTTTTGCCATTTAATGGTAGACTTTGCTTTTCTGGAATGATTTTTACCTGCTTCATCTAAGTCCTCTGTATCTTCTACTCTTTTCTACAGAGTCTCATAAGCTCTCTCTACCCCAACTCTGTCAGAATTTGGTTTACTTCTCTACTCACAGGTAATCTGAAGGTCTATGTGCTGTCTATCAGAAACCTACTTTAAATAGAATGACAAAATTGAGTTAAAACTTAAATGAGGGGAAAAGATATACCACACTAACACTAATCAAAATTAAGGGGGGGGCTTCCCTGGTGGCGCAGTGGTTGAGAGTCCGTCTGCCGATGCAGGGGACACGGATTCGTGCCCCGGTCCGGGAAGATCCCACATGCCGCGGAGCGGCTGGGCCCATGAGCCATGGCCGCTGAGCCTGCGTGTCCGGAGCCTGTGTTCCGCAACGGGAGAGGCCACAACAGTGAGAGGCCCGCGTACCACAAAAAAAAAAAAAAAAAAATTAAGGGGGTACGTATGCAAACAAAGATCAGAAGGCAATCTGCAGTAATGCAGTTTAAGAGCCTAATGGCCTTGAAGGCTTTACTTTTATAACATATATTTATCCTTAATTATAACTTTTTAAAAAACCAATCTAAAGGATCCAGATTTGCAAACCAGACTAATTAGGACTACAAATTTCTTTTATTATATTTTAACCATAGTATTTGATAAGTGCAAAATATGTTTAATGTAAGTTACAAAACACAGAACTAGTTTCATAGATAGATGAAACTAACCACACACTGCCAAAATAGAAATATTAGCCCTTCTTTATCCCACGTCCCTACCTGCTGCTTTGTTTTCTACTCCCTTGCCTTTATTTTTCCTTTTTTCTTTTTTCCCTTGTCTTTTTAAAACCATTTTTGGTCTTCCAATTGTATACACAAGGGTTCTTAAGCAAAGGAGTCATTCATACATCGATAATATATATTAAAAGATGTGATTTACACACCACTTGCCAATAATACAAAAGAACAGAAAACAAGGCATACTTCCAACTATACGAAAATTGAAACATGTAAGTTTTCTTTTGATAACTAATGCTAACCTACTAACAAGGACAAATGGATATGTATTTTTTTCACCAAGTTGCACCAAAATAAAATTCCAGTTAACAAATTCTGATTTCAACCTTTTTGTATTATTAATTGTATCAAGGCACAATGTGTACTCACTACATTTAACACTACTTGCAACGGCTGACATAACACTACAAATTCTTAGAAGAGACAGATCCAGTGCATGTTCAATTAGTACAAGATTAATGCCATTTGTGTTAGGAATACTTAACAGTAGGATATTATTAAAGACATAGATAGATACAGAATAGAGAGAAATACACAGTAGTATAGACATGCCTAGTTAAGTAACAAATTCCATATATTAATAAGAACACATTGCAAGTACCACAGTGAGGGAATGGGGAGATTAAGTGTCAATTAACTGAACAGAAGTAAAACGAAAACAAGGTACAAAGACCACTGGGGAAAAATAAAGTCAAAGTAGAATTAGAGTAAGAGAGGTAAGCCTCAGCTAACGGATTCGAAGACAGAATATAAATTTAAAATACATAATTAGTGGCATGTGTAGAGCAGAATAGAAGTAATAGGTTGGGATGGTAAGAAAATGAGAAGCACCAAAGGAAGCAGGATTCCAAAGTAGCACTCCATCCAGAGCAGGAAGGGATATAAGACAAGGAAAGAGTGATAGTAAAAATAATGCTACAGCATAATGTGGTCCTCAAAAAAGAGTAAATAAAGAGCTTTCTTGCAGATATCACAAAGAGCAAAAAGGACAATAAATTCTATTATCTTATGCCTTTAAGACTTTGTGTAAGCAACTGCTTAGAGTTAATGGGACAGACCCTATTAGGGTTCAACATAAGGTATGCCAATAGCAGCCATCGCTTTTACAGCCTTCAGCACAGACTAAAATCGTTCATGAAACTAACATATTCAAAACCACAAATAAGGAAGAAGGGCATTTTACTGACCACGGTGGAGCGCCATGAGCCGTCCCATTTAACAAAGTGGAGGCTACTTAATGTTTCAAAGATAATCAAACTGCAGGAGAGCCTAGCTTGAAGGCAGTGTGAGCCTAGAACATAGGCTTCAGATAAATGATCGCACACACAAACATTACTTGATTACATACTTACCTTTTTGTTTTCCTTCCCCTCCCAGCAGGATCCTTGAGAGCAAGAACCTCAAGTGTTCTTTAAAATGAAAAGAAACATCTATACACTCAAGAGCTCCTTAATAAATTCTAATAAATAATACCCTGCTGGGGTGGGCGTAGCGGGGCAATTCTCTGAACATTTTTCCAAGGCTAGTTTTGAGCTTTACAGAGAAAAAGTATTTCTTACCTCAAATAGTGAACACAAAATAACAAGAAAAAGATTTAAAATCACACTTACCCTCCCAGCAAATCTGCAGTGTCACTTTGCTGATTCATATTGACAACCCTCAAACGGTGGCCTTTAATAAAGAAAGGGCACAAGGGTTACCCTATATGTAAAGACTGACAATATCCAGTGTGATCCTTAAGGATGTGTGGACACGGGCACAGGGCAAATCTTTAAATGTGCATTTCCTCTGACCCCCTCATTTTACTTTCAGGAATCTTGACTATTCAAAATTTTCACCTAACCCAGAGATATGTAAAAGAAGATTCACTGCTCTAGCATCAGGTAACTGAAAACAACAAAAAACCCTTCAGTAAGTCAATGTCTGTCTATGAATTAGAACTAAATAAATATCCAGTGTGAAATATTATTTCGCCATCAGAATAGGAATGAGGCAGTTCTGTTTTTAAAGATGTCCAATTTGCTTATTAACTAAATGTAATACATAGAGAATGATCCCGTTTGTTTCAAAACAAAACCAAATCTGTATGTATTTGTAGACCACAGATTAGAACTGAAAAAAGTTAATACCAATCTGTTAACAGTGGTTATTTCCAGGGGGAAAGAATACATTATTTCCAAGGTAAAAATCTCCAGTGCTTATCTCCAGGGGAAGTGGAGCGGTGGCACTTCTTAAATTCCAATATTCTTTGGACTTTTTATTTTTTAAAAAGCCAGTCAGGGGACTTCTCTGATTATCCAGTGGCTAATGATCCGCACTTCCAATGCAGGGGGCCAGGGTTCGATCTCTGGTCAGGGAACTAGATCCCACACACTGCAACTAAGAGTTCGCATGCCGCAACTACAGATCCCACATGCCACAACTAAAAAGATCCCACATGCCGCAACTAAGACCTGGCGTAGCCAAATAAATAAATATTTTTTAAAAAATAATAAAAAGGCAGTCAGTGTCAAATGTTTGTTGTCTGGGGGAAGAGTGCTTCCCCTCTAGGAGTTACCTGTAATATGAGCCAAGTACTGGACGGTGGAGGTTTTGCCGGTCCCGGTCTCTCCCACCAGCAACACAGGTTCCCCTTTGCTAACACACACCGCGAGCTGTTCAATAAGAACAGAGGATGGCCTCGTAGCAGCAAAGGTGTGCTTCTCCCTGGGGAGGGGAAAGTATGTAAGCAGTTGGAGGAACAGGCTGCAAGCTTCTCTTTGTGTTATTTGGAGGAATCATATTTCCCACATTCAACAAACAAGAAGGAGACAACTCAGCGTGACGGTCTTCATGTTATAACACAGGGGTCCCCAACCCCTGGGCCATGGACTGGTACCTGTCCATGGCCTGTTAGGAACCGGGCCGCACAGCAGGAGGTGAATGGCGGGCGAGTGAAGCTTTATTTGTATTTACAGCTGCTCCTCGTTGCTCGCATTACCGCCTGGGCTCCGCTTCCTGTCAGGTCAGCGGCGGCAGCGGCGGCATTAGATTCTCATAGGAGTGTGGTGAACCCTACTGTAAACTGCATGCAACGTATCTAGGCTGCACACTCTTTATAAGAATCTAATACCTGATGATCTGAGGTGGAGCTGAGGCGGTGATGCTAGCGCTGGGGAGTGGCTGCAAATACAGATTATCATCAGCAGAGCGGTTTGACTGCACTGAGACCATAATAAATCGACTGCTTGCAGACTCACATCAAAACCCTATCAGTGAGTGGGAAGTGACAATTAAACTGCACCTTGCGGACTAGACTGGACATAAGCAACACACTTCAGGTGTCACTGTCTCCCATCGTCCCCAGATGGGACCATCTAGTTGCAGGAAAACAAGGTCAGGTCTCCCACTGATTCTGCATTATGGTGAATTGTATTAATTATTTCATTATATATTACAATGTAATAATAATAGAAATAAAGTACACAATAAATGTAATGTGCTTGAATCATCCCGAAACTACCCCCAACCAACCCCATCTGTGGAAAAAGTGTCTTCCCCGAAACCAGTCCCTGGTGCCAGAAAGGTTGGGGACCGCTGCTATAACAGATGTCCTTACAACATATGAACTGCAGAATTCATTCATTCTACATACGTGGAGCATTTACATAACTGCTACTTCACTAGGCTCTGGAAATTCAAAACACCAATAAGATAAAACATCTGTACTACCTATGTCATCTTGCACAAACTACTTAACCTCTCTTAGCCTCGGTTTCCTAACTTGTAAAATGTGGATAACAACAGTTACTAGCTGTAGTGGGTTGAATTATGTTCCCCCAAAATTCATGTCTACTGAGAACCTGTGAATGTGACTTTATTTGGAAAAAAGCTCTTTACAGGTATAATAAGATTAAAATCGTATCATACTGGATTTAAGGGTCAATCTTAAATCCAATGGCTGGTGTTCTTATAAAGAAAGAGAAATTTAGAGACACAAAGAAACACACACAGGGAAGAAGACCATATGACAATGGCATCAGAGATTGGACTGATGCAGCTACAAGGCACGGAACACCAAAGATTGCTGGGAGCCAGCAGAAGCCAGGAAGAGGCAAGAGTCTTCAGAGGTAGTGTGGCCCTGCCAATACCTTGGTTTCAGCCTTCCAGCCTTCAGAACTGAGAATAAATGCCTGCTGTTTTAGGCCATCAAGTTTATGGTAATTTGTTAGGAGAGCCCTAAGGACACTAACACACACATTAATTCATAGGCTTACTATAACCACTACATGAGAAAACATGCAAAAAGGTACTCAGCACAACGTTAGGCATATAGCAAATATTTAATAAATAACTTTAATAAATCTCAGAAATGTATACAACTCCAGCCCTCAAGGGATTAACAGACTAATGTTAGGACCAAGCCTGACCTCCAGGTGATGCTTACTTCACTAAATACACTACAATGAATAAAATCAAAGATATACCTTTGCTAGTCCCAAGTCTCTAATGACCCTCATCACCTCCTCCACCTATTAACATCTAGTTTCACAGAACACATTTTGGGAAATCACTGCTCCTTACTGTCTAGTACACTGGAGAGATCACAGTTCTGACATGTTTTACTCAAAAATAAGGGGCTGGACCAGACATTCCTTCTATCAATTTCCCAACGACTCCACAGTGCTCAGATCAGTTTGGAACCCTGTTTACCTCTGTATGTGGACAGTCTCACTTTGTTTCCGTAGAAGCCGCACTCGACCCACTTGCACATCTAGCTCATTGATCGTAATTTCTGGTTTATAAAGTTGACAGAAGAATTCAGCCTATGGGAGGGGAAACATTTTACCTGAGTAAAGTTCTGCATGCTCTTCAAATACTTCTCATCCGTGAGGCTTACTGTGCTCCTCTAACATGCCCTCTAAGAGGCATTTTCGGGCTTCCAAGATAGGTAAGTTAGCTTTTAATTATATATTTTTAAATTCTCCAAGTTTCTCATATGTTTTTAAAAACACTGATCATGAATGTTTCCCTGTAATAGTACTTTTTATTCATTCAAATGAGCCTCTATCTACCTATATGAAGTGAACAGAAAGTTTTACTCCTAAAAGATATGAAAAAAACCAAAGTAATTTTTCTTCCTCTATGCTTTCCTCTGCTTTAAATTTCTAACATAATGCAGAAACAGTCACTTGAATAAACCATGATACATCTGACGACAGCCAAAGCAGAAAGAGAAGTTGTGACAGAGGCTCAGGACACGTACCCATCATGCTTATCCTCATCGCTAACCCAAAGAACCAAGATTTTGCTCAGGGTTTGGGGTTAGGAGTAAAAGGGGCAAATTGCCCAGGGAAGGTAAACCCCTCTTCAACCAAAGGGGCTGAATATTGATCAACCTAAGCCAATCATGGTAGTCTCATTTCTCTTGTCTACTATAATTAACATACTTAACTACTTCAGCCCCTTTTAGTAGGTGCTCTGTTACCTGCAGCCAAAACCATCCCGATAGTTTCCCGATAGCCTAAGGAACACCTCTAACCATCTCGGTTCCTAACTAAGGCTTTTTTGAGTCATCATTCATTTGGGAACGCCAAATATCTGCCTCAAGATGAGCCCCAGACACTTCTCCAGCTAACAACACCATTGCTGAAAGGCTCTCTCCTCCAGAAGTACATATTTTGATATAAAACAGGAAAGGCAAATACTAACAGTATCAGCAGTGAACCTAAGTAGTGGGTATACAAGTGTTCAACTTTTCAACTTTTTTGATGTTTGAATATATTAACTATAAAAAGTTGGAAAGTTGGAAAAAATCTAATTGTGCACAGAACTACACACAAAGGTGTTACTAAGACATGGTTCCAGTCCTGAAACCACAACCTACAGAATAACATGCTCCTTAAGCACTGGAGAAAAAGGCGTGTGTGTGAAAAAGGATGCAAGGCAGCTCACTCTAAGAATGTGGAACACAGGGAGAACTACTTATCCAGGAGACAGTGAGTTTTATGCCCATGAGAGGCAGCAATGAAACTACCAACTCTGACAGAGGAGGCTGTTATTTGCAAAAGCTGTTCCAGGTAAGGACCAGAGATCAGCAATTAAGCTAAATATCCCAGCTTCCTTTCAAGAGGGAAGTAAAAATAGTATTACATACCTTTTTCTTGGAAATGTTCAATTTGCTTCCAATGACTTCTGCCATTTTCAGTTTGCTTGTCTGCTTAGAGAGCATTGCTGTGAAACAGTCCAGAGCCTATTAAAATAACCAAGGTAAATGCCAACTGATTTTTAAAATAATACATTAATAACAGAGCATCACTATCCAGGCCACAAAAGGGAGGAACATAAAATCCAGCAGAACTTTTCTGCAAGTAAGACTAAGGAGAATACAAATAACGTACCAACCCTAGACTCAAAGGACCTTACCATAACAGAGACAGGACACCAAAAAATGTGAAGGCTTTACTATCAAAATACCAGTTAATTAGGAAAACACACACAAACGCCTCAGTTTGCAAATCCAAAATTCAGGTAATAATAGCAATTAGCATTAATCCTTGGGTATATGGTTCCGTGGGGGGAAACGACTTCCAGACAGTGGAGGTAACACCAAAAGATTACTTTCTAGATGTAAAGGGAGACTCCTGGTGTGCAATAAAGGGATTACACTGTCATTACCCTAACCCAGTACTTAATCTTAGCAACGACTGATAGGCCAACAAGATACATGTCTTCTGCTATAATGAAATATAAAATACGTATCACCACCAAATGGATTCTACCCCTACAAAAGCTGAATTTGAATACATCAAGCATTTTGTTAAACTTCTACTTACAAGAAAGACAGATAAAATGACAAGGGAAAGGACACGAGTATGGCAAAACAAAGAATATATCTGGTTCTGCTGCCACCAAGTGTAATATATCAATAAACTTCATGCAAGCATTTAAAAAAGAATGTATCTAGTTTTGTCCCTAATTCCTTACACAGAGCTTCAAAACTTCTTGGAATTACCAGGAGTAAGGAGTGTCTTTTGTTATTTACTGGAGCCCTTATGGACCTTAGCAGGTTTATTATGCTAAGCAAGGTAACTCTTGATGGGACCTTAGATAGTTTCTGGCCAGGCCAGAAAGACCAAGGGTTGAAACTTCCAGCTCCATCTCCAACCTCTGGAGCTTAGAGAGCTTCTGGTTGGTGACAAAGCAATGTACCAGGAAGGTGGCACAACCTGACTCCACAGGAGTGCCTGTGCTCAGACTCCTGAAACCTTGCCCTATGTGTCTCTTCCATTTGACTGTTCTTGAGTTATATTTTCTATAATAAAACTATGACCTGTATGGTGAGTACAGAGCTTCCAATGAGTTCTGTGAGGTGATTACTGTACCTGAGGAGGTTGTGGGAACCCCTGAATTTACAGCTGATAGGTCCTAAGTGTGGGTGGGCATCTGAGACTTGCGGCTAGAGTCTAAAGTGGGGCAGCCTTGCGGAGGACTGAGCCCCTGAACCTGTGGGGTCTACACTAACTCCAGGTAGTCAGTATCAAAACTGAACTGAATTGCAGGACACCAGTTGGTGTCAAAACAGTGAAGAAGCAACCAGATAAAGCCAGAAGGTGAAACATTCTGTAAAACAACTGGCCTGATCTCTTCAAGGGTATGTGTGGGGCGGGGGGGAAGGTTCTGATACAGTAAAAAAGTTCTTAATCCCATTCGCATAGAAAAGGATGTGGAAGGAGATACATCAGGGTACTAACAGTACTGGGGGGGCTTCCCTGGTGGCACAGTGGTTGAGAATCAGCCTGCCAGTGCAGGGGACACGTGATCGATTCCTGGTCCGGGAAGATCCCACATGCCACGGAGCAACTAAGCCCACACGCCACGACTACTGAGCCTGCGTTCCAGAGCCCACGAGCCACAACTCCTGAAGCCCGGGCGCCTAGAGTCCGTGCTCTGCAACAAGAGAAGCCACCGCAATGAGAAGCCCGTGCACCGCAATGAAGAGTAGCCCCTGCTCGCCACAACTAGAGAAAGCCCACGCACAGCAACAAAGACCCAATGCAGCCAAAAATAAATAAATAAAATAAAAAATTAAAAATTAAATAAAATAAGGAAAAGTACAAAACAAGGTTACCTGTAAGAAAGATGAGAAATGCAGGAGAATGGAAAGGAAATTTGAATGGAGAGAAGAGGATTAAAGGACTGGCACACAGCACTTCAGAGTTCAGCCGGCTTAAGTGTGTGCTCCAAATGTGGATTCTTTCTCCGCAAAGTAAGTTAACCACAGAGAGAAACTGCTAACCAAAATGGGTCACTATTCTCTCCTCAGTCCTAGCTGACAGAAACCAGAACACTTTATAGTCAAAATGGGTTAATGTTTTAACAGCCCAGAGATCTTCAGGCAGCATCACTTTATTCTTAAGCAGGTAGGAATAAATCTCTCTCGGTTCTACTGAATGTGGCAGAGCTACAATTCAACAGAGCTTCCCTCCCACGCAACACATTTTGTCCCCACGTCCAGCACACAAGGATGCACTTTACAAACCCCACATTAATTTCTCTGGACTAAAATTAAAAAGGCCCTACTGAGGCTAGTGGTGGGATAAGACAAATATAAATCTATCAAATAGACTAAGAAATTATATACAGAAATAAATACTAAAGATCTTAGAAACACTTTCTTTTTATAATAGTATTATCACCTGGGAGACCTTCTTTTCATTTAAGCTTTAATTTCAGTACTGTATCTGTTTTACTCTAATTCAAACTATACTTATTTGAAATTAGTAGTAACCTATTTCAAAAACCACAAAACATTTATTAGGCCCAACTAGTTTTAAGGCAACATTAGTTCAGTTTTAACTAGCTAAGGATAATAAACGGTACCTACACAAAGAAAAACTTTTTGATAGCAGTCAAGACACAGAAAATAACAGTAGAAATCAACAGCCTTAAAGAGCACAGAGAAACAAGCAGGAAGACTGTATCTTACCTCTTGAAAAATATTTAATGATGCTGATGAAGACAGACTGTCAAAGCTGTGGGCAATCCTATGACACCAATTCAGTAGATCCCTTTAAAAAAAAAGGGGGGGCGGAGGGCAGAGCTTACTTAGGTCTGGGAACACTTGACAACAAAGACTCTCCTTTTCTTCTGGCAACTGAAGATAAACAGTGTCAGGAAAAAGAATGAGTGGTCCCAGTCCCTCTCCTACCAGGAAGTGACCTAGAACTCACTTCTCCCCATCCATGCCAGACAAGGTAGCAGGAGACAGGGAGCAATTAATTCTCAGAGCAAACTGAGGGGAGTTGCCCACACCTAATTCTCATTTCTCAAAGGGCAAGTCAACCACTGAGAACGAAGCGCAAAGGCATGGATGGAACTCACTATACAGAGCAAAACCCAATAGTCTTTTATTTAAGACCCCAAGCATCACAAAAGGACATCTGGTGAAAGAGCTATGTCAGTAACTATTCCCAACTTTGGCTTTTAAAGTTATTTGTTAAACTTCCAGTTATAAGTAAGTCCTAAGGATATAACGTACAACATAAGTACAATTAACGCTGCTGTATGTTATATATAAAAAGTTGTTACGAGTTCTCATCATGAGAAAAAAAAATTTTTCTTTTACTGTTTCTTTAATTTTGTACCTATGAGATGACAGATGTTCACTGAACTTATTGCAGTGATCACTTCATGATGTATGTAATCATTATGCTATATGCCATAAACTTATACAGTGCTCTGTGTCAATTACATCTCAATAAAACTGGAAGAAAAAAGTTATCTGTTAAAGTTAACATAATGTTACCTTCATAAGCCTTCCCATTCAGTAACTATAGATCTCAAAAAGGGACTGAACACTATGAAGTAGCCCGAACGTCTAATTTCAAAACCTGACTTCTTGTAACCACTCAGTTCTAGCTGCTAAGAACTTCTGAGGGAAGCAGTTTTTAAAATACCAATTCAAAAGCGTTTAGCCCAGGGCTACCCTGGTGGCGCAGTGGTTGAGAGTCCGCCTGCCGATGCAGGGGACACGGGTTCGTGCCCCGGTCCGGGAAGATCCCACATGCCGCGGAGCGGCTGGGCCCGTGAGCCATGGCCGCTGAGCCTGCGCGTCCGGAGCCTGTGCTCCACAACCGGAGAGGCCACAGCACTGAGAGGCCTACATTCCACATAAAAAAAAAAAGTGTTTAGCCCAGTACCTGAGAGACAATTCTCTCCCCTCAAGGCTTAGTCTTTTGTGTTCCCATCTGGCTTCTGAAACTTCCTCGAGTGCCTGTTCCCCTCCAACAGAACTATCACTCAGAGGGTGATGTTTCTCTCCAGTAAGCTGGATGTAAATGTCAAGCAGGTGATCGGTTGCTACCGATAAGCTGGGATATCTATTTTGAAGAACCTGACAGAGAGAGAAAAAAAAGCAAAGAAAATTTAGCAGCAGACAGTGATTTTTAAAAGCACACATAAACTGCTGCTGACACTAGTCAACCAAAAATGAATTTTTCTAAGAAATCTGTCATCTTAACCAAGTATAACAACTTCCACCCTCACCCATACCTCCCACCCCTCAAAGACCATGACTTTTTCCTGCCCAGAACTCAGTTATCTGGCAATCTCACCACCTATCACACAGCTTAGGGTATAGAAGCTAGATGGGAAAAGGGTCTCAAGCAACATAGGCATCCAAGTCCCAGGCACTTACTCATTGAAGTATCCTTCAAGTAACATGTACTCTAATTTTTTAAACACAATTCTAGTACAGTCATTAAGTCATTTCTCAGACAAAAGCAAATAAGAAGCAGTTAATGGGAAAAGGAAAGTTTTTTAAAGCAAATCACAGTAAAAGGAGCTAGTGTTAAGTCCTGATAAAAAGTAGTTTTTATCAGACAACAGAATTTAACAAGCAAAAGATCTAGCCCAATTCACTTTGATAACTATTAAGAATTTTGTGCAGTATAATACTTGGTGCCCATAATATTGGTTCAACGCTTTTATTATATGGATTTGCTAAGTCAAGTCTACTTGAGAAGGAAGAAAAATATCATGTATATATTAGGAATATTACACCCTAATACATTTAAATTGAGAAGTATATCACAATTCCAATTTATATATGAAATATCAACATATTTTGTATATATTAAAGTTGTAAGGTCCACTAAAATCTTTTAACGGCGTCATCAAGTGGTAGATCTCATAGATTTTTATTTCTTCATACTTTTTTAACTGGAGGATTTTACAACAAATATTATTGAAAACATATTTCAGATGTATTGAAAATTAAGGACAGAGAAAGAGAATAATAAAATCAACAAATTCAATTTAATGGATACACATGTGGATATTTCAAATACAGAATATACATTTTTTGTGTATGGAGGGAACATTTTCAAAATTGCCCATGTATTTGTGGACCCTGGCTACCATAAACAAAATATACTTATTTCCATCACCCCTAAAACAAAAAGTTCCCTTTTGTCATCACTCCCTTCCTCCACATCCCCGTCCCTGGAATCCTGCACCTGATTCAGATCTCTATACAGTTTTGCTTTCAAATCTATCATATACACAGAATCATATGGGATGTAGTGTATAGTTCGGTTTCTCTTACTCAGCATAACGTTTTTGAATTCGTCCAGACATTACTGTATGTATCAGTAGTTCATTCTATTTTATTGCTGAGTAGTAATTCCAACATATGAGCATGTATATTTATGATTAAGGTGAAAAAAAAAAGCTGTTTTTACTTGAAAAAAATTTGTTAGGTTTAACACTTTAGTAAGGGCTCAGTTATTTGGAAAAAAAAGTTCTGAATAGAGATTTATATGTACCAACCAATTAGTCATTTTCTACCTTAGTCAAAAAACTTCTTTTGTTATTAACATGAATGTCAAAATTTAAACACAATATCACATAATAAACTAATCTAACATGATATGGTTAACAATTTGATATGTATTTTGGAGATTCATTCCTTTAATAAGCATTTATTAAGTACCTACTTTGTAGCAGGCACTATTCCAGGGACAGAGAAACAAAACAAAATAAGGAATGGAACCCATCCTCGAGAAACTCCCCCTAATATAAGATGCAGATATGAAAGCAAAAGCAAGCTTGCA
This sequence comes from Pseudorca crassidens, assembly GCF_039906515.1. Lineage (NCBI taxonomy): Eukaryota > Metazoa > Chordata > Mammalia > Artiodactyla > Delphinidae > Pseudorca > Pseudorca crassidens. Next base: position 66,286,719 of record NC_090308.1, on the reverse strand, counting down.
GCCCAAAGGACAGCATGGTCAGCCCTGCTTGGGAGACCCGGGAAGGTTTCACAGAGCAGGAGAGGCACCTGGCAGAGGTCGCTGGTGACTGTGAGAGGGGACTGCCGGCAGAGAAAGCAGGCCATCTCTGGTGCCAGCACGTGAGGCATCAAGGCACATTCAAGGTGTACGGGGGAGACAAGGTGTGAGAAACTGCTAGGGGTAAGTTCCTGGCACTTACTAGGTATGAGACTAGCATTATGTAAAGAGCTTGTTTTTTGAAGTATAATTTGATATTTCAGCAAGAAGTCAAAGCCAGTCTTTCTAAGCATAAGATGGCTGTGGTTGGCAGCAACAGAAATGCAGTTCCTTGTGTTCCCCGTGAGGTCGGCATAGGAGATTATTTTATTTCCTAAGTAATACACACAAGGTTTTTAGCTACCAGTCATTTATTTAGGAGAGTGTTATTAGGATTAGTAAGTCCAGAAGCTTAAAAATAACTAGTGAGCTTCTGAAAGTCAGCTACCTAAATATGACCTAGGTCACTGAAGCGAGGAGGTGTGTGCTCCTGTCGCACCTGCGGTGAGCAAAGTGACACACTGCTGATCAAGGCAGGAGTGGAAGGAGGAGTTCTGGCTCATCCTTCAAGTACAGAATACAGTAAGAACAGAGTGGCTGTCAAACGTTCTTCTCATCCTCTCAATCCCCAATAAATTACACCTAAATGTGAACTTCAGCCCTCCCCTTTAAAGAAAAGACTCACAATTTAAGTCTGAAAATAAAACATTTAAAGGTCCGCAACAGCAAAAGAAAGAGGAGCACTATGACAAAGCAATACAACAAACATTTACAAAATGCCAGGCACGGAGTGGATGCTGGGGACACCAAAGCTGAGTTAAGTTACTGGAGGAGCTTATAGTTGAGGGCGGCAAGAGGGGAAAAGACAGACATACAGGACACACAAATACACAACTGGGAACTAGAGCGAGATAAGAAACTCTCAAGTGTAAAACAGGCTGTAGGGTTATAAAATCACACCATCAAGGCAAGGCTTCTTAGAGATTATACTATCAAGGTTTACCCAGTAATCGGTGAACTCTGAAAACCCCTCTGCTAGTAAATACCTAAATGCTAGATAAAATATTTGAAAAGGTTGTCTGGTGCCACTTATTTATCTAAAAACTTATACCAAGGAAGAGGAAAGCATCCCTGCCATGACTGAATGGTCACTGACAATGCTTTATTTGTGGCTCTCCAAGATGAAACGTTGGAAGTCAGGACGCTTCCCAAGTGAGGAGGTAGATCCAAGGGGAGACAGGAGGTTGGCAGGGTAAGGTGAGGCACACCTCTCAGTGTTCGCGGAGAACCAGAGATACTACAAAGTAAACCTATGTATAACACCTTTAAAATAAGTCATCTCAATTTTCATTAATACCCAGATCAAAATGTACATAAAGTTGTTAAGTGTGAAAGATATTAGTTACGAAACAACTAAGTATAAAAAAGGTCCTTTGGGGACAACTGGGGAAACTTAAACATGGTCTGAGAATTAAGTGCTACTGAGGAATTACTATTCATTTTATTGGGTATAATAATCATTACGGTTATATATGGAAATGCCCTTAGAGATGCATGAAAGTATTTAAGGGTGAAATGCTATGAGGTTTGCTTTCAAATATATTAGCAAATAAAAACTACTAGATGAAATTAATACAGTAAAATGTCAGCATATTAACTGTTACATTTAGAGTGACGAGTATTTTGGTGACTCATTGGGCTATTTCCTCTGTTTACATGTAAGTCTGACACTTTTAATAACGAAGAGTAAGAAAGAAAAGCACTGATACTTTCAAATAACCCCATACCTCATTCAGTTCTGTCTTATCCATGTTATCCAGGTAAATTTTGGTCCAGTATTTGTCTAGCAGAGTAGCATGGCTATTTAGCGGTCGATACCAATTTCCTCCACAGCTCAAGAGTCTGTATTTCAGAATGAAAAACAGAGTCACACAAAATTCCCAATTTTAATCTTGAATTATGCCCCTGGTTATCCCTTGCTAGACGTTATCTCACATCTGAGTAAAACTCACAGTTCCTTCTGGTGCCAGACAGCACTATGTTGGGCTTATAGGGAGCATGACAATGAAAGGCTGCCACCAAGCCAGGTTTGACTATTTTCCTAGGGGGAGTAATAGGGCTTTAACCAAGTTATTTTCACATCACTGCAAATGATCCTATTAGACGTTTTGAACTGAACAACATGTTCCTTTTCCTTAAGACATAACTTCAGGAAAAAGAAAACCTAATCCAAGACCAACAGCACTAAAAATAAGTTCACTGCTTATTACCAAAAGCGACAGTACCTAAAATTATTTAACATGCCCAGAAGAGAAGGAATATTCATTAAACACATACTCTGGGCAAGCCATGGGCTTACGCCTAAGCCATGTAATTTAATCTTCACAACAACTGCCCTGAAGGGATGATGCCTTTCTTTTCTTCTAACTGTAAGGAAGAACTGTACGGAAGAGAAGGAGAGTAATGTCCCTTGCTCACTCAACTATGACTACAAATGGCAAAGCCAAGAACTGAACTCAGGTTTGTGTGACATACTTCTATGATGTCCCAGGACTTTCTGGGAAATGTATCTAGCAGGAAAGAACTTCACCATCGCTGTGAATAAAACTAACAGGGCCTAGCAAGGTCTTCCTTAGAACTGTTAGCTCTGCATTCCATCTGGAAGTGAATGTTCACAGAGGTACAGTAAACACTAATATAATCACTAAATACAATGTGGCATTATTTTCACTCTTGGGCATTTTAAGACCTTAGAGAAGCTGTACAGTTATAGACAAGTAGGAGGAAATAAACCACTGCCTTCACATTATTTTAAAAAGTAGATAGGGACATACACTAAGTTTGCTTAGGTTTTATTCCTTTGTTGATGCTTATACTCAATTTTTTTAAATGCCTGAGGTCAACATGGCTTTATCATCACCACCATCATGGCTAGGCACTTACTATGTGACAGGTCTTTAGTCACTTCACCTAACCTTCATAACTTACACCAAGTTGTAAAGTAGGTGTTATTGGCCCCATCATAATCAGTCAAGCAAGGTACACACAGGTACAAAGTGTCAGTGTCAGGATTCAAACCCAGGGCTATCTGACAACAGTCTCATCTCTGATTATGTTTGAAAACATGAAAACAAGACAAAGATTTTTAAGACTGGTTACTTATTTTTAAGTGGGGGAAAAAAACCACTTTTACTTTCTAAATTAATTATCTCCATTAAAAATAGTCAGGAAGGGGCTTCCCTGGTGGCGCAGTGGTTGAGAATCTGCCTGCCAAAGCAGGGGACACGGGTTCGATCCCTGGTCCAGGAAGATCCCACATGCCACGGAGCAACTAAGCCCGTGCGTCACAACTACTGAACCTGTGCTCTAGAGCCTGTAAGCCACAACTATTGAGCCTGCGTGCTGCAACTACTGAAGCCCGTGTGCCTAGAGCCCATGCTCCACAACAAGAGAAGCCACTACAGTAAGAAGCTGAGCACCGCAACGAAGAGTAGCCCCTGCTCACTGCAACTAGAGAAAGCCTGCGTGCAGCAATGAATACCCAACACAGCCAAAAATAAATTAAATAAATTAAAAAAAAAAAAGTCAGGAATGAGAATGTTGAATCTGTCATCACTGCTAACTAACCTTTCTTAAAATGGGCCCAGAGAACTCTATTCCAAGACTTTTGTACTCAGCACTCTAGCATGCGGACTTAGGAAGAGGCTCCATCGTGGGAACAGAAGGGTTAATGGGACATACCTCCTGGTTGCAAAGAACTGAAATCCAGGAGCCACTTTCAGACAGTCACCTTGGCCAGGAATCAAGAGCTCTCCATTCTCCAAGAGAGGGATCAGCACGGAAACCTAAATCACAAAACCCCAGTGATAAAGCTATTAAGACAGAAGTAACAAACAAGAAAGCAAAAAAACCCTCTCACCAAATGATGAACACGTCCTTAAAGTAAACCCTACTTCTCACAGCATGAACTGGGGTCAAATGCCAGGCGGGAATACTGGAGTCACCCACACTGCAGCAGAGCAACTTATTCATTCAGCATTCACTGAGTTCCTACTATGGACCAGAATCAAGCAAGACAGGAAAAATCCAGACATGACTGAGGCTTTACAGCCTAGAGTCTGACGGGAGATAGCCATGCAGACCACCATACAGCATGATCGGTGTGACCCCCAAGGAGTGTACAAAACGGTATGTGAAGACAGAGGGTGGCTGTAGATCAGTGTGGAGTAGTTTAGAAGCAGGGCAGTGAAGCCATTCTAGAGGTAATGACATTCACTGAGTCTGAAAGTATGAAGAGGGATCAGCCTGGTTTGTTGGGAGAGCAATGGCACATTTACTCTAGGCAAAAATATTCAAATGGATAAAAATGTATATGCCTAAGAGCATGGCATGAGAGGACTCTTACAGTTAGGGTTAGGGCAGAACGTCTATATGAAGTAGTGGAAAAATACTAGGCTTAGAGATAAATGATAAAAGGCCTTCTGTGCTGAGCTAAGGAGTTTGAATTTTTTTCATGAAGTTGTTGAGAGGAGTTTAGTCTGAAGAAAAACCCATTTTTTATTTTAGAAAATGAACTGTGCAACAATATGGAAGATAAACTGAAAGAGAGCCAGCCTGGAGGGAAAGAAGCGAAAAAGGACACCATTCAGGTAACAAAGGTAAGATGGTAGGATAGATTAGATAGACAGACAGATAAAAAAAAGAAGACCTGTGCTAAGGCAGTGGGCTAGGAGGGAACAGAATAAGAGATAAGGGGAAAGTACTAAGCAATATCAGACTAAGTGAATGTGGGACTAGAGAAAGGAGACACATCAAAATTCTGGCTTGGTAATTGTGTGGCAGGAAAGGCTGTTGCAGGAAAGAGCAGATAAGGTTCATTTTGAACATCCTGAACCTGTACCTGCTAAGGAAGATCCAAGTAGAGATTTTTCAAGAAAAGTATGGACTAGACATATGGGTCTAGGGGATGTGAGTTTATAGAAGTTTGAGGAAAAAAACAGTAAGAACAACAAAGAGCCAAGGAAGAAGGTCCTAAAATGTCAAGGTAATTTTATTAAGCATCCTTATTTCATACATGGCTAGGAAATGAAAGGAAAAATATTATAGGGGCAACTCCAAGATAACTCCGACACTTGAAACAAAAGACAACCATCCTGAATGAGATCTATAAAAGCCATAAAAGCTACCTTAAAATAGTAATTAGTTAGCAATTAGTTGAGAAGTTCTGGAAATAACAAAATAATAATCAAAGGTCCAGGTATGTTTTAAAATAAACACAACTTTACTATAATGATGATGAAGTTTAAATCAACTGAACAGCATACCCTCTGCAACCAAATGTATTGATAGTAACAGAAGGGGAATGGTCTACACAAAATGGAACTCAAAGTACAAGAATTTTCTGATGTTTACCAGACGTTGCCCAAGGAAGATCAATACAGAAACTAACAGTTTGGTCTTGAAATCTGGATTTGGTCATCAAAGAATGTACTTGGCTATGGCAAAGGGATAGATCCCTAGGCTTCATCATGACCTGAATGGAATATCCCTTATGTTCATCTACCTTCTTTGGCTCAAATTCTATGATTAATAATACTAATGACTTCCCAGGTACCCTGATGTCTGAAAAAATTGCCCAGGAAAGAGAGCTATAGAAAGCGCTAAGACTCAACAAATACTTTTAAGTTGGCCTTGCAGTTTATAATTCAGTTTTATTTTTAAGTCTCATTGGTAGTAGTCATCCTTGGCTCTGGGCTTCTTAAGAAATATGACTCTCCAGCCCTATAAAACTGAGCATTAAAATCTTAGAACATGGTGGTCAAACTAAGCCAATAACCCCATTACATTTTTACCTCACTAGACTCTAAAATATGTGTGTCATAAGACACACACATATTTATAGCCCCTCCTTCCCCATACATTTCCCTAAACCTAAAGACCTTTCCCACCTCTCCTTCCCCCTCCCCCATCTCTGTCTCCAATCTCTCTCCAATCCAAGAGGGGAAAGTCCATATACAGGTGGCTTTAGGGTTCACGGTAAAAGAAAATTAAAACCAATCTCAGGAAAATCTACCCAAAGGAAGATTTTTTTCATTCTGGAATACATTTTTTGGGTCATAGTTTACAGAATACAGAAGAAACATGGACTGCCTCCATAGCTAAATTTTATACACATATAAAAGTGATCTTTTTGAAGTCAAAAATATACATCCAGTTTATTTTCCTTAATGGAACAAAGACAAGCAGGCTCTTATTATATCATCTCTTCTTTCATCTGTCCTCAGCCCACTGCTCTACAAATGCCATAGCCAGGGAGCTGGGTCTCAAAGTTCTCAATGTATATGCAGCATGGATTAAGATGTTTCCCACCAAGCCTATTCTTGGAAAGTCTGTGAAATTGGTCACATTTTCAACTAAAGGAGGAAAAAAACTACTGTGAAATTGATCACATATTCAACTATTAAAGGAAACAGTACAAGCAGAATTTTAATAATTTTCTATCAAACAAGAGATCAGCCCAGTAATCCAAGAACTCAAACCAGATTAGGTAGATAACCAACATACCATCTCTAATGAAATACCTATGTTGTTTAAATAATCCCCCAGTATCACTATTAACACAATTCTCATTCTCTTCAAAGACAAGAAATTAGCAAGTTACTAGGGAGGTGACATACCACGTCCAAGGGAGCATAGTCAATATCCTCCAGAAGGATCCAGTGTCCATTTGTGGCCGCCTGTGTCAGGGTACCAGGCTGCCACACAAACTCTCCTGGGACATCTGTGCAGCGATACATTCCCAACAGCATCTGCAAAAAGATTATTGAAGCCACACACCTGAGGAGCCAATGCTACATCCTGCGATTAGTTCCATTAAACTTCCACAGGGTTATAACAGGTACCTGAGGTTTTACAGCGTGGTCCCCTCAGTTATGAGGAAGACCAATAACTATTCTCATATCCTCTTAGCAAAAACAATATTTTAATGCAAATATTCACAAGTATGCTCACCAACCAAAATCTGCCATTTCTTACTTACCTTACTGTCGGTCTGAGCTCCAAGCTGGACTTTGAGAAGCTGAGGGGGCTTCCTTCTACCTGTCATTGCAGCTAAATGTTCAACTAAGGAAGTTTTCCCACATCCAATTGGTCCTTCCAACAACACAGCATTCTGAGAAGCCACTGCCATAGCCAGGGTCTGAAGATTTCTGCAGACTGACTCAACCAGCACATAAGACCTAAAGGCCAGCTCCTGTTCGCGAGAAGAACTCCGACTACTGGCCTAAGGAGGCAAGTGAAAAATAAAAGTCGTATCAAGAAGAGTCTTTCCATCAAAGGGCACAGGTTAATTTCTACAACAGTGCTTCCACCGGCTTTTACATAAACCTCTGCCAATAAATTGGTAGTACAGGACCTACAGTAACAACAAGTATGTTATCCAAAGTAAGGATCTGACTTTTTCACTTTCCTTTCTCCCCCGCACTCCAACTCTGGGGAGAAGGGTGGGAACTCACTAACAAATTTAAGAAAAAGTCTCCCAAACTTTAAGAAGCCACAAAAATTGACACACAGGGGATGGGAGCAAGCCTCATCTCTCATGACTGGATTTTTGTTTTTCTTTACCTTACCATATTCTAGGATTTCACGTCTAAGATCAAGAATGCACAATACACTTATGAGACCATCAGGGGAGAGTAAGGACACTGAAAGGATACACTATAAAATTGTTCAATTTTTTCCAGGTGTAATAAAGAGTTCTGGGAATTTTTTAAGTCCTTTTTTTCTTTTTTTAAAAAAATTTTTATTGAAGTATAGTTGATTTATAATGTGTTAATTTCTGCTATACAGCAAAGTGTTTCAGCTATACATATATTATTTTTCATTATGGTTAATCACAGGATACTGAATATATTTCCCTTATATATACATCCTATATATAATAGTTTGCATAAAGTCCTTTCCTTTTACACACACACACACACACACACGCTAAACTACAAGCATACCTCAAAGATTTTGCAGGTTGAATTCCAAACCACAGCAATAAACCAAATACCATAATGAAGCAAGTCACACAAAATTTTCGGTTTCCCAGTGCAGATACAAGTTATGTTTACACTACACTGTGGTCTATTAAGTGTACAACATAGCTTTATGTCTTAAAGACAATGTACATACCTTAATTTAAAAATACTTTATTGCTAAAAATGCTAACCATCATCTGAGACTTCACCAAGTTGTAATCTTTGCAATAGTAACATCAAAGACCACCAGTCACAGATCACCATAACAAATATAAATAATGAAACAGTTTTAAATATTTCAAGAATTACCAAAATGTGACACAGAGACACGAAGTGAGCAAATGCTGTTGGAAAAATGGCACCAACAGACTTGCTCAAGGCAGGGTTGCCACAAACCTTGTTAAAAAAAAAATGCAATATCTGAGAAGCACAACAAAACAAGGTATGCCTATATTTAGCTAAGAAATGATGTGGTATCTGGGAGTTGCTTCAAAACAATATGGTGTGAGGACAGTGTTCAGAAATATAAATGCAACATAACTGATCATGAATTTATAATTACTGAAGCTGAATGATGGGTACATGTGGATTCATTACACTATTGTTTCTACTTTGGAATACGTTTAACATTTTCCATAACAAAAAGTAAAATAATAATAATAATGTACCCAATATATTTAATGGGTAGTTTCAGTTTTGCAAGATGAAAAAGTTCTGGAGTTTCTTTGCTGACAATGTGAATATACTTAACACCACTGAAGAGCACACTTAAAAATGGTAAAGATGGTAAACGTTACATTCATTTTACCACAATTTAAACAAATTTTATTAACAATGGACCTAATACGACACAGAAAAAAGGACCTCTTGGAAAAGTGCAATGATTATTAATTTTAAGGAATGGTAAATTCTCAAACATAGCTTGTCCCCTAAAGATATGTGAGGACAAAATGAGATTCAGGGCTGGAAGTTCTTGAACTTTTTGCAGAGCTGTTACTCTTAGCAACCGGCAGGCAGGCTGGGCTGTAGCTCCATTCTGCACTTCTGCCCCAGTGCTCTGCCACTGCCACCCAGTATATCAAGCCTACTCCAACCAGAATCCTTCCCTATGTTAAAGTTCTAATGCTCCAAACCTAATCTACGTTAGGAGAGCGGTTAAAGAGAGGTGGGGAGGTTTTCCTGACCAGAGGGAAACACAAGGCGCTTTGGAAATGCTGGCATCTCAGTGCTGGTGACAGAGATATTTAGTTTACGAATGATCATGCAGCTGTACACTTAAGACATGCACTTTTTTATATCTATATTATACTTATCTTTTTAATTTTGTACTTCCCAGATACAAACTGATAGATCAAGGAATGACTCAGGACTTGTTCCAGGAAGAAAACTGGGTGGGTCTGACCATCAGACAAAGTGACAACTGACTAAAGACTGCTGGGGAAAAACAGACTGGTTCCCAATGTTCCCAGATTATGGAACCAGACTCTGATTTATAAGACTTTCCAAAGTGTAGCCTGGAGGCACACTCTTGGAAAGGTCATTTGCTATGGCAGGGGAAGAGCTCACTACAGATGCAACCCTCTCACACAACAGGCAAAGAGAATATTCTGACAGAAAGAGGCCGGGGAGTTACACCTGGGCCTAGCCCTGTCTCTGCCAAAGGACAGCCCACAGGTCCTGGGCAAGTCATTCTGCCTTAGTTTTACATAAATATGGTATCACAACGTGGGCCACCCAACTTCAAACAGCTGTTGTAGCGAGTAAATGAGGTCATACACGGAAGAGCTTTGCTAAAGTTAAAAGCTTTTGCATAGGCATCATTACAATTTCTGACTTCACACTAAATAGGGACAAAGTGACTATCAAAGAGGAGGGTCCTGGGTGAATTTCTCTTACTCTCTCCTTGAACACTTCTGTAAGTGGAACAGTAATCTGGCAAACTCGATTCGGCTCACACCTAGAACACAGAGCCCAGCCAAGGAAAAATGCACACTCAGTGTTTGGATGGAAGAGGGCACACACGCCACTGCTGTCAACATACCTGCTCTCCAGGGCCTGGCGGCTGCCCAGGCAGCAGCACACCACAGACAGCAGTCACCCTGGAGGAGAGGTCAGCTGAAACAAGGTGTCCTTGTAAATACTGCAGCTCCTTCTCCTTACGCCAAAGGGAGGCTTCTGGATTGGCCAACACCAAGGCTTTCTCTAAGTCCTGCAGCTGGGCCTCTTCTAGTAACCTGAGGAAAATGAGGATCTCATCAACTACTCTAATGCCCAGTAAAGCCACATCGAGATCTCCAGGAATGCTCCTGCTTACCTTAACCTGAAATGGATCAGTTCCTCACTGTTAAAAATCTTCTTAAGGAATGATAACTTGTGCTCTTCATTCATACAGGTGACCAAAGAAAGACAATTGGCTGTGTACCTGAAGAAAACCAAAGTATATAAACTCAGAACCTGCAGCTGATTCTAAAGAATAAAGGAAATTTGCTAGCCAACTGAACACTAGAAAAGGAAATCTTATAATTAACACAGGGAAGGGTAGAAAACACAAATCAGGCAAAATAAATTCACCTAATGGAACACAAAACAATGGAATTCCACTCATACCACCTGATTTCCCTCTGAAATGACACGTGAAAGGGAATAAGAACCCCAAAGGGACCAGAACAAAAATAACATCTTTTAAAAGGTTTCCCTTCCCTCCTCATGCACACAACTCCAGACTCCGCCAACCATCCTCACACTAGAAGCACAGGAACAACCCAACAGCTACGCACCAGCGGACCAAGGTGTCATGGCTCCTGAGGAGTGGGATGCACACGCTCCAGTCCCAGAGCTCCCGGAACACAGACTGCTCTTGCTGCAGAAACTTGTAAGCTGCTTCCATCAGGTCCCGGAGCTTCATCCGTCTGCGCCCATACCGGACTGGATTTGCATCTGAGCTCTCTAGGAAAAGTCTTTGAAAGACTGGAGAAGTGTCCTTGAAATACTTCAGGGCAAACCTTCAGAAAGAAAAAGAACTTTCATTCCTTGGTAAGAATATCAAAGTATACATATCCACTTAATGAGACAACGGAACATAACAGTAACTCCCAAGGGTTTGAGAACCAAAAGAGATGAATGCTTAAAGCCACTAGTCCTAAGATTATATTCTGTTCAAGTTCAGGAACCAGAATTGCAGCATGAGATATCTAAGAGGAAACCAAAACCACAAGAACTTATCACAAGTGTTTACTACTGAAAATAAACTCATTTTCAACAAATATTTATTGACTTCTCACTATGAGTCACACACTGTGTTTCAGACACTGTGTTAAGTCCTGGAGGTACAAAACCAAGAAGATACTTTCCTTGAGGAGCCTGCTATCTAGGAAGGAAGAGAGTCACAGAAACAACGAGAGGCACAAAGAAAACAGATTCAACTGAACCTGGGAGAGTCAAGAAGAGATGCTTTGGCTGCACCTTAAAAGATGAAGAGGTGATCGTCATAAGAGGCAGTAAGATTGGAAAAGAGGACAAAAAGCTACAAGACATACAGGAAATAATTAACAATGGCAATAGTAAGTCCTTCTGCATCAGTGATTACTTTTAATGTAAATTGTTTACTCACAATCAAAAGACACAGATTGGCTGAATGGATATAAAAAAGAAAAAAAAGCAACATCAAACTATATGCTATGTACAAGAAACCCACTTTGGATCTAAGGCTACACATAGGGTGAAAGTGAAGAGATTAAAAAAAAAATTCCATGCAACTGGTAATCCAAAGAGAGCAGGAGTGACTATATTAATATCAGTCAAAACAGACTTTAAATGGATAGAATAATGAGACAGAAGATCAATAAGGAAACAGAGGACTTGAACAACACTATAGACCAAGGGACCTAACAGACACATACAGAATACTCTACCCAGCAACAGCAGAACATATATTCTTCTCACATGCACATGGAACATTCTCCAGGATAGGGCACATGTAAGGATGCAAAACAAGTCTCAACAAACTTTAAAGTAATGAAATTACACAAAATACTTTTGTATAATAATACAAAATATTACAATAGAATGAAACTAGAAAGCAACAGAAGGAAAACTGAAAAATCCTCAAATATGTGGAAATTAAACAACACACTCTTAAACAACCAATAGATCAAATAAGAAGTCACAAGGAAAATTAGAAAGGACCTTGAAACAAATGAAAAGAAAAATACAACACACCAAAACCTATGGGATACAACAAGAGCAATGATAAGAGGGAAGTTTATAGCTACAAACATGTATATTTTAGAAATCTCAAGCTAACAACCTAACTTTACACCTCAAGTAACTAAAAAAAGAATAAACTAAACCCAAAGCTAACAAAAGAAAGCAAATAATAAAGATTAGAGCAGAGATACAGACTAGAAAAACAACAGGGAAAAAAAATCAACAAAACTAAGCGTTGGTTTTTGAAAAGATCAAGAAAAGTGATACACTCTTAGGTTAACTAAGAAAAAAATAGAAGGTTCAAAAAACAACACAAATGAAAGAGGGGACATTATGGATGCCACAGAAATAAAATAGACTGTAAGGAATACTATGAGGGAATTCCCTGGCAGTTCAGTGGTTAGGGCTCCACGCTTCCACTGCAGGGGGCGTGGGTTCAATCCTTAGAGGGGGAACTAAGATCCTGCATGCCACATGGCGTGGCCAAAAACAAACAAACAAAAACACACACACACACACAAAATTAACAATTGTTGGTACGGATGTAGAGAAGCTGGAACCCTTGTGCACTGTTGGCAGGATAAAATGGTGCGACTCCATGGAAAACAGTACAGAAGTTCCTTTAAAAAAAAAAAAAATAGGGGGCTTCCCTGGTGGCACAGTGGTTAAGAATCCACCCACCAATGCAGGGGACACGGGTTCGAGCCCTGGTCCAGGAAGATCCCACATGCCGCAGAGCACCTAAGCCCATGCGCCACAACTACTGAGCCCACGCACCTAGAGCCCATGCTCCGCAACAAGAGAAGCTGCCACAATGAGAAGCCGGCACACCATAATGAAGAGTAGCCCCTGATCGCCGCAACTAGAGAAAGCCTGCGTGCAGCAACAAAGACCCAATGCAGTCAGCCATCCATCCATCCATAAATAAATACATATATACATACATAAATTTTATTTAAAAAACTAATAATAAATAGGGACTTCCCTGGTGGCTCAGTGGATAAGACTCTGTGCTCCCAATGCAGGGGGCCTGGGTTTGTTCCCTGGTCGGGGAACTAGATCCCACATGCATGCTGCAACTAAGAGTTCACATGCCACAACTAAGGAGGCTGCCTGCCGCAACTAAACCTGGCACAACCAAATAAATAAATAAATATTCACAAAAATAAAACTAGCATATCTTTTTTCACCACAAAGCAAACATACTAATTTAATTACAGATTGAAATACAGTGAATCACATGATGCACTTATCCATATGGCCCAGCAATTCCATTTCTAGGTATATAGCCAAAAGAACTGAAAGCAGGGTCTCAAAGAGATTTTTGCACACGCATGTTCATAACAGCACTATTCACAATAGCCAAGAAGTGGAAGCAACCCAAATGTCTTTTGAAAGATGAATAAACTGCGGTATATACATACAATGCAATACTGTGTAAACTTAAAAAGGAAGTAAATCCTGTCACATTCAACAGCATATATGAACCTTCAGGACATTACGCTAAGTAAAGTAAGCCAACCATAAAAGGATAAATACTGTATGATTTCATCTATATTAGGTATCTAAAGTAGTCAAATTCACAGATACGGAAAGCAGAATGGTGATTACCCGGGGGCTGGGGGGAAGGAGCACAGGGGAATTGTTTAGAGAGTATAAAATTTCAGTACTGCAAGATGAAAAACGTCTGGAGACCTGTTTTACAACAATGCAAATATATTTAACACTACTGAATTGCATACTTAAAAATAGTTAAGATGGCAAATTTTATTTTTTTTTTACCATAATAAAAATAAGTATGTGCATTTTTTTTGCGGTATGCAAGCCTCTCACTGTTGTGGCCTCTCCCGTTGCGGAGCACAGGCTCCAGACGCGCAGGCTCAGCAGCCACGGCTCACAGGCCCAGCCGCTCTGCGGCATGTGGGATCTTCCCGGACCGGGGCACGAACCCGCGTCCCCTGCACCGGCAGGCGGATTCTCAACCACTGCGCCACCAGGGAAGCCCAGTATGTGCATTTTTAAGAATGAAAATAAACTTTAAAAACTTAAACATACTCTACAGAATTTATGTGTACTGCAAACATGGTGATTCTCAGTATATTCAGGTAGTAAATGATGTAGAAGCACATCCTTCTTGTTTCTACTGTACTCCTTGGCATGCTGAGTAGAAGGAAACCCAGGAAGTGGGAAAAGAATCAAAGCAAACTCCTCTGTGCCCTCTATGTATTGGTCAACAATGAAAGCTATTGGTTTAGCTCTTTCTGTACTCTCATTACCCCGTCTACTCTGAAGTGGGACTAGAACAGGGGGTATGTCAACAGTAGGTATTATTATCCCAAATGTGAAGCTAAGGAAATTGAAGTGGTTAGTTTATTTGCTCAAGGTCACAAAGCTACTAAGTGTAAAGTGGAAAGTGTAAAGTGTAAAGCCTGAATCCAGGCTTTCCTGAATCCAGGCTTTCCAAATCCTGAATCCAGGCTTTCCAACTCCACAATCAGATGTGTGATTCAGTTGCTCTACTACAGACGTGAAGAAAGTGGATTCATCAAGAGTTGGAGTTTTCTCGATAGATAAGAACACTGAACCGACGGACAAAAAAGCAGTTATTAATAGAAAGACAGCAACCATGAGGTCAAAAATAGAATTTGAAGCCACATAAGGAAGGTACAAACTGGAAAGAGCTGATTAACAGGAAGAAAGAATTGGCAGTCCCAGTGAGGAGAAAGACTAGTGTGTTAAATGAACTAGTGGGATAGGAGATGACAGTCTGGGAACGGAGCGTTTGAGCCAGTGACTTGTAAGGTGGTGGTGCAGATGTGAGCTAGACCCAGGGTGTGACCACTGCAGTGAGCAGGGTAGGTGAAATGAACACAGAAGTCCACTGGAGATTAACTAGTCAAGGAACAACAGAGTCAGCACTGCATGGATATTCCAAGTGGGACACAGGAGCTGGGGTGGGGAAGAAGACAATGGGCCGGTTGCCAAGTTCTTCAAAGAAGGAAGAGGAGCTCAGAAGTTCATCAGTGATCACAAGAAAGCAGCAGCAGAAAATAAAGCAGAAGATGGCAGGTGTCATGGCAACAAGAAAGTCCAGAAAACTTCACAGAACAGAGAGGAGGACACCCACTAAACATGCAGACTGTGAGGGACATGGACGGTTCGATTAAAGACCCCCTTCCCTGTTAAGGACCAACACGAACACGGTATCAAGACCACCATAAATCAGTGAAGACAAGGAAGCAAAAGTAACAGAGAAGAGGCTAAGTATACAAGGGAGTGTGCAGGTTATGGAGCACAAGCAGGGAAAGGGTTTGGGTGAGGGAAGAGGCCTGGATGTCAGCTGGGTGGGACGATACAAAATGAGAATTCAGGAGATGGGTGGGAAGGCTTGGACTTCAATGAGCAAGCCAGGCCAACAGGAATAAAGGCTTTGTACATTAATGCTCATGATATTCTGAAGGAGACTGGACAACTGGGTCTCAGGAGATTTAGCTGTGGGGACTTCCCTGGTGGTCCAGTGGTTAGGACTCCCCACTACCACTGCAAGGGGCACAGGTTCAATCCCTGGTTGGGGAACTGAGATTCCGCATGCCGAGCAGCACAGCCAGGAAAAAAAAAAAGATTCAGCTGTGGCTTGGAAGAGAGACATGGCAGCTGTGGTGTAGGAGGCTGGTCGTCCACTAGCTCATGGGCAGCTGGTGCTGGCAGTGCATGTGGAACCAATGGGCAGCAACAAACATGTAGGAGATAAGCAGTAACCAAGTCATCAACCCGACCCAAGAGGTCTTTGAGGATACGGGGAAATGAACAGAGTGGACTGGCAATGGCTATAAACCTGTGTAGTAGAAGGCTTCCCTATAGGGGAAACAGACTGTGGTCCACTGCAAGTATACAAAAGGAGGATGGGTTGATATTCCCTCCTGAACTTAGGTGACTACAACACCCTTTTCTCTAGAGACCCATCATTTTCAGAAAGTGCTCTAAAATTCTGATCCAGGCAGTGATGGATGGACCAGTAAAGCATACTTAGGCAGAGAATAACATGATCAGATTTTTCCCTGGAGAATATTCGAAGTCTATGGAGAATGGTCTCTTTCCTGGGATAAAACAAAGAGTGGTAAGGTCTAAAATGCAACAAGGAACACTATCCAGTTAAACGTCTAATCTTGGATCAGCCACTTACTTGGGCAACTCAGCATCTAGAGGTAAGACCTGTGGTCCAGTTCTGGCTCTGACACTTAGAACAACTTAGTTAACTTAGTTAACCCCTCTAAAGATTTGAAATGGGACTAAGAGTGCCTGAATATGTCACAGTACAAAGATTAAAAAGATAATGTTTATCTACTTACTTAAATACTCTAAAACCTGTATAAATATGTGTTATTACTAAAATACCACCATTCTGTTCCAAAATCCACACTCCTAACTCCCACGGCAGATCCACAGATTTTCATATACAAGTATGTTCAATGTCACATTATACATCAAAAATTCAAAAACAACCTAACTGCCCAACAAACGGATAAGAAGGGGTAAAATACTACACAACTTTTAAAACAACTTTATTTACTGATGCAAAGATGTCCATATGTGACTAAATTTAAAAACAAGACGCAAGTTAAAAATTATGTGTTTTTATTAAAATTAGTATATAGTCAAATGTCTGTTTAGATTTTATTAAAATTTTATTTTGAAAATATGTGCACAAATGTTCTAAAATTTGCTGTGGGGATGGTTGCACATACCTGTGAATATACTAAAAACCACTGAATTGTACACTTATGTGGTATATAAACTACATCTCAATAAAGCTAATTTTTAAATGTGTGCACATAAATATATCAGTGTGCACACTCTCAGATGGGTGCGAGAGTAAGAAAAAGAAAAGGAATTTGGGAGGAAACATACCAAACATAGCAGTTATCTCTGGAGAGTAGGATTTCAGGGTGGAGAGGACCTTTTGCTTTTTACGATTCTGTATTATTGAGTGTTACCTAAACATATTGCTTTTGTAATTAAAAGAGGATGTTCTTTTCCTCAGAAGAATGCCGCCAGAATAAGTAAAATAATTCTTGAAGGGGGAAAAAAGTCTAAAATTAAATGTGTGTTACCCTTACAACATTCCTGGACACAGTTTTGAAGCAGAGGTTTATAAAAGCATAACTACTTTTGGTCCCTCATTCCACTCTATGCCAGCCTGATTTCAGCATGATTGTACATATATATACAGCACTTTACACATGAAGCATGCTCTACCATAGCATTCCACCTGCTATTGTTCACAAAAGACCATTAACAGGCCCACCTATTATTGCTCTTCCCAATCAAAGACATAGCACTGATGTGGATCCACATGTCCAGGACAAACTGACAGCAAATGCGAAATTGAAGCCAAGAAATTAACCCAGTACAACCCAAAGGAACTTAGGTGGTTACCATAGTCCCCCCTTATCCACGGGGGATGGGTTCCAAGACCCGGAGTGGATGCCTGTCACCACGGATAATACTTAACTCTATAGACACTTTTTTCCTATACATACATGCGTATGATAAAGTTTAATTTATAAATCAGGCACAGAATATCCAAATTGTCAGCAACACTACTCCTGTGCTTTGGGGCCATTATTAGTAAAATAAAGGTTACTTGAACACAGGCACTTTAATACCACAACACAGATGGTTACTAAGTGACTAGTGGGTAGGTAGCAAATACAGCATGGATATGCTAGAGAAAGAGATGACTCATCCCGGGCAGGACAGCACAAGATTTCATTATACTACTCAGAACAGCATGCAACTTAAAACTTATGAACTGTTTATTTCTGGAATTTTCCATTTAATTTTTTTGGGTATGACTGACTTCAGGTAACTGCAACCACGGGAAACAAAACCACAGATAAAGGGGGACTGCTGTATTCTTTCCTTCCTGGGAGTATAAATATAATCTTTAGCTATAACATGCTGTTCAGATCAAGTTCTGTGTAAATCAGTCAACAAATATATGAACGGCTCAAACAGGATGAGTGGGCAGCACCACAAAGTAGAAAAAAGAGCATGGGCTTTGGAAGCAGCTAACCTAGGACTGAATTCCAGCTCTGCCACTTTCTAGCAAAGGGACTTTGGGCAAGTTACTTAGCATCTCTGAGCCTCAGTCTCCTTATCTGGAAAATGGGAATAACATCTAACCTCTGACGGTTGCAGACAATGCCAATAAAATGCGAGAGTAGTTGTTGTAGTCCTCATCATTAATGAAAGGCAGTTTCCACAAGATTTGCATGCCATGGTTGAAAGGACAGTGTGTTAAAGGGACTCGCAAGGACCAGGGAGAGGGGAGAAACAAGAAAGGGGGAGCAAACTAAAAGAGCAAATAACTAAAAGATGCAAAATATAAGAGTAAAGTACAATCAGAACTTAAAAGTAAGGTTACACTCCTGAGAGAACACTAAGGGGAAAAAAAAAAATCAACACATAATGTAGTATTAACCATCTGAAACCATCTACAAAGCTACAGCTGAAGAAATCCGGGAACACAAGAATGGAAAGTTAGGAACAGAACTAGATGATTTTTCAAAAACAGCACTTTGAAACCTAAACTAGTATATCAGAATAGAGAAAGCATCAACAGACCAGGAGTGTTCTCACAGAGTCCTGCTAAAGAATCTGCCAAAGAGTAAAAAATGCATTCAAGGACTACAGATGTACAAACAGTAATGAACAAATAACAACAACAAAATGGTAATTATGTGAGGTGAAGGATGTGTTGACTAATGTTAATATACTAAACGTTTCACAATACGTGTATCAAATCGCCACACTGTACACCTTAAACTTACACAGTATTATAGGTAAATTATATCTCAAAAAAGCTTAGGGAAAGGGGGACCAGTAATGAACAACTAGCATAAGCAAGGGAATAAAAAGAAATACCTTGTTACTCCTGCGATACCTGATGGAAACTCCAACTAGGTACGCACCCTGGCCTCAGAAAGAGATGTGGACCCGAAAATGAATGTCATTAGGATCCGAGGCAGCCTGACTGGGTTCCTCCTCTCCAGTCTCTCTTTTCTAGATTTTCATCCTCATCTCTCATCTGTTCATTCTTCCACTCCTCACTCTTCCTCCACAATCTGCACAGTACGAAACCTTCTCTAATTTCCAAGAGGATAACACACTCATTTTTCTTAGTTTAATGATTTACTTCCTTCCCTTAAGTATTTGACTCACACCTCTATTAATGTATTGTATCCTATTGTTTGCAAATACAGAAACTCATTACGTTTGACTTTCTCACCCCCACGATGTGGCCCAGCGCTTAAAGGGAGGACTCATATTTACCTCCTGAATAAATGACTGCATCCTATCTAAATATATTAGGTATACTCCTAATACATTAGGTAAATTCCCAAACAGGAAATTTAGAGCACGAGCCAAACTAATCAGCTACATTTCTTAAAACTAAAAATCGAAATCCCATTCCACATCACTACCTACATAGTTCATTTCATATCATGCATTGACTTATCATTTACACACGCTTACACATGGTGCTTTTTTTTTTTCCTTGTTTTTAAGTTACTCCATCAGGGGCACCTTTGTTGCTGCATTATATCATTTCTGGAACAAGGTGGGAACATAAGTAAAATATACTGCCTTGGCAAAAAGAAAAGAAAAAGTAGGAGTGTGCCTCACATTCACTGAATATGAACATCAAATCTGAAGCTGATGGGAAAGCAGATGTAGCCAACCCATCATTTTAATGATTCTCAAGCACAGCCCTAGAGCACTCTACCACTAAGGCTTAAGAGAAGTGGGGCTAAAGTCACTCACGCATCAGTCCTACAGAGTGAGCACAGGACAGTCAGCACACCCTGTGAAACCGTACCACAGTCAAGCACACCTAAGTGATTAAAGCTCCCAGTGAGGCCACAATCCAGATCCTCAATCAACCCAGAGGATAAGCTCCTGGTACCTCGTACGATGGTGATCTTTAACTTCGCTGTATATGTTTTAGTCCCATCAAACTGGGCCCATTTTTTTTTTTTTTTGGCTACTCTTTTAGAAAAGCTCATACAAATTATGGTTTCCCCAAGCCTTCATTTCTTATTACCTCATCCAAGGACCAGACTAGAGATTATACTTCCAGGAAAGCCAAAGTGTACTTATTGTGTTGACGAAGACTAATAATAAGAGATGCCCTACTGAGTGAAGTAGTCAGACAGAGAAAGACAAAATATATGATATCGCTTAAATGTGGAATCTAAAAAAATGGTACAAATGAACCTATTTACAAAACAGAAATTGAGTCACAGATGTAGAAAACAAACTTATGATTACCAAGGGGTTAAAGGGGGAGATAAACTGGGTGACTGGGATTGACATATACACACTACTGTATATAAAAGATAACTGATAAGAACCTACTGTAGGGCTTCCCTGGTGGCGCAGTGGTTAAGAATCTGCTTGCTAATGCAGGGGACACGGGTTCGAGCCGTGGCCCGGGAAGATCCCACATGCCACAGAGCAACTAAGCCCGTGCACCACAACTACTGACCCTGCACTCTAGAGCCCATGAGCCAGAACTACTGAGCCCATGTGCCACAACTACTGAAGCCCGTGTGCCTAGAGCTCGTGCTCCGCAACAAGAGAAGCCACCACAGTGAGAAGCCTGTGCACCGCAACAAAGAGTAGCCCCCGCTCACCACAACTAGAGAAAGCCTGCGCACAGCAACAAAGACCCAACGCAGCCAAAATAAATAAATAAGTTTATGGGGTAAAAAAATAAAAAGAACCTATTATATAGCACAGGGAACTCTATTCGGCCCTCTGTAATGACCTATATGGGAATGGAGTCTGGAAGAGAGTGGATATATGTATATGCATGGCTGATTCACTTTGCTGTACAGCAGAAACTAACACAACATTGTTAACCAACTATACTCCAATAAAAAAATTAATTAGGACTTCCCTGGTGGTGCAGTGGTTAAGAATCAGCCTGTCAGCGCAGGTGACACGGGTTCAAGCCCTGGTCCAGGAAGATCCCACATGCTGCGGAGCAACTACTGAGCCTGCGCTCTAGAGCCCACGTGCCACAACTACTGAAGCCCGCGTGCCTAGAGCCTGTGCTCCGCAACAAGGGAAGCCACCAGGATGAGAAACCCACACACCACAACGAAGAGTAGTCCTCGCTCGCCGCAACTAGAGAAAGCCTGCGCGCAGCGATGAAGACCCAACACGGCCAAAATCAATTAATTAATTAATTACTTTAAAAAGATGCTCCTTTAAGTACACAGAACATTATTCATGTTTAGAGTTAAAGTCCTTTATCTTCTTAATTGAAAACCCCCTGACACTCATTTAGCTGCCTCTTTTGACTATTCCACACAAACCTATCATTTTGAGAAAGCCTGGTGCAGTGGCACATGCCTATAGCCCCAGCTACTCAGGAGGCTAAGGCAGGAGGATGGCTCGGGCCAGGAGTTCCGGGCTGCAGGGTGCTATGCCGACTGAGCGTCCGCACTAAGTTCAGCATTTTTGGGGTGACCTCGTGGGAGTGGGGGACCACGAGGTTGCCTGAGGGGTGAAGCAGCCCAAGTTGGAAAGAGAGCAGGTCAAAAGAAAAATGCATTAGAATCCAGTTCTTATACAACTTCTTATCACATTTTGGATGTAGATTTACAGAAAATTGGAAGGGATACTAGAGCTCTTGTAACCCACTCACTTCAGCTGTTCCAGCAAGCAGGAATCTCACCCATCTGAAATGGATGCTGTAAGAGCCTCAGCTAGAACTCATTTAGATCTGCCTTATATGCATGTCTTGCCAGGTGACAGAATCCTTGAGGGCAGGGAGATATCTTGGTTAAATTTTCCAGACCTGTCTTGATTGTCAAGACTTAAAACCTAGTAAATGGTCACTAAACTGAGCTGGATAAATGGCTTCTGCTGTGATTATTTTTATAAAATAGTACCACTCCTCTCTCCCCTTTCTGAATTTCCCCTTTTCTCTTCATCTCAGCTCAGACTCCTCCTTACTTCCCAGGAGAGAGTAGGTTCTACCACCTCAAGGAGAAATGTGAAGAATAAAACTGTTACTCACGGGAGGACGTCAGGATGGTTACCAATGAGTCTGCTCATCGACACACAGAGCCTTTCGTGTAAGTCATGGTTGACTTGGCCCCCAGCTTTAATGGCTTCAGCATTCCTTTCCAGCAAATCCAAAAGGAGAGGGCGCAGCTGGCGGCCAACCAGCACAGTACAGTCCTTATCCAGAAGTAACTGTGCTAAGGTACTCAAGATACACTGGCGATCTTGAGGTGTCCACACCTGAGAGAAAGGCAAAACAAAATTTCTACGTAAATGATTTTCATTTCTACTGCTACAGAAGAACAGAGTCCTGGCTTAAAATCAAACTATCCAATTGCCAGACTTCACAACTGAGTTTATCTTATAAAACATGGTGGGGTTTTTTTTGGCAATAGAGGATTAGTTAATTGAATGTAAACGCTGTTACAAATAAGTTTCAGTCCACTGGGGTTTGAGTTAAAAGGACTGACACCAGGATTCCATGTAAAATGCTAGATAGCTTCAGCTTCCTTGAAAAGTAATCTGTTTCAGAGTCATAACAGTTTCCAGGGAATCCAGTGTTTCCCCCAACACCTTTGCCTTGGAGGAAAACAGGAATTAAATGAGAAAAAAATAAAGTGCAGTTAGTATGCAAAACTGGCAACTCTCTTGAGGAAAGAATAAAGAAATCAGTTCCTGGAAATGAATGATGATATATTCCCATGAAGGCTTCAGATTTTAATTAATAAACAAGATAGATCCAAAGCAGACAGCCACACTTTGATATGCAAGATGAAATAAACCACAGAATTCTAATGCCTGGGCTCAGTATGTCCATAAGCATAAAAAGAAAAACTGAAAAGTATGTAAAAGGTCTCATATTGCTTGTGTGTATGCAAGTGCGCACAACCCTTGCTGCTGGGCAATGTGACAGTGGTTTTAAATTGCCTGAGGCGTATACCCTCTGACCCAGCAAGCCCAAGGCTATGAATTTATAGCCTAAAGACTTTGACACTAAATGGTTATCTATAAGAGTACAGCTTGGGCACAACCTAAATACCATATTCAAAAATATAATAATTTTTTCCAAAGTTCCAAAGTTGTAGGTAGTGCTAATAATTTATTCCATTTTATTACTTACTAGTGTTTCACCATATGAGCATACCACAACTTGTTTATCCTTTCACATGTTAATAGATATTTGCACTGTTTTCAGCTAGCATCAATAAAGCTACCATCAACATTCATGTACAAGAGACTGATGGACATATGTTCATTCCTGTCTTTTTTTGGTTTTTGGCCACGCTGCACAGCGTGTGGGATCTTAGTTCCCTGACCAGGGATCTAACCCGAGGCCCCTCCAGTGGAAGCACGGAGTCTTAACCACTGGACCACCAGGGAAATCCTTCATTACTATTTTTTTTTTTTTTTAGCGAAGTATAGTTAATTTACAATGTTTCAAGTGTACAGCAAAGTGGCTCAGTTATACATATATATATACATACATATGTATATATTCTTTTTCAGATTCTTTTCCACTATAGGTTTATTACAACATATTGAATATAGTTCTCTGTGCTATAGGGTAGGTCCTTGTTATTTATCTATTTTATATATAGTAGTGCGTATCTGTTAATCCCAAATTCCCAATTTCTCCACCACCCATATTTTCGTTACTCTTAATCTTTTTATTACCAAAGAGTGAGATTGCTGGGTCACACAATAACTGTATGCTCAACTTGATAATACACTTTGGCCATCCCGCCGCATGGCTTGCAGGATCCTAGTTACCCAATGAGTGATCAACCCAGGCCCTCAGCAGTGAAAGCACAGAGTCCTAACCACTGGACCACCAGGGAATTCCCTAAACTTTTATTTTTAACTTAAAAAAAAAAAATTTTAGGGCTTCCCTGGTGGCGCAGTGGTTAAGAATCCTCCTGCCAATGCAGGGGACACAATTTCAAGCCCTTGTCTGGGAATATCCCGCATGCCATGGAGCAACTAAGCCCATGCACCACAACTACTGAGCCTGCCCTTTAGAGCTCGCGAGCCACAACTACTGAGCCTGCATGCCACAACTACTGAAGCCCGCACACCTAGAAGAGAAGCCGCCTCAATGAGAAGCCCGTGCACCACAAGGAAGAGTAGCTCCCGCTCGCTGCAACTAGAGAAAGCCCGCGCACAGAAACAAAGACCCAATGCAACCAAAAATAAATAAATATAACAAATAAATTTTAAGAAATTTTTCAATGTTTAACAGAAGTTGTCTTCCAGAGTATCTGCACCATTTCACATCCCCACCAGCAATATCTGAGCGCTTCAGCTGCTACATAACTTCACCAACACATAGTATTATCGGTCTTAATTTTAGCCATTCTAGTGGAGGTGGAGTGGTATATGGTATGAAGTATTTAATAGCCATTCATTTATCTTCTTTTGTGACGTATTTATTCAAATCTTTTACCCGTTTTTAAATCGGGTTGCTCCTTTATTAACTATGATGGTGTTTGTAGATCCTCTATATCAGCTTGAGGAAGTTTTGCTCTATTCCTATCTTGTTTTTGTCTATTTCTTGAGTGAACTTTGGTAATTTATATTCTATGAATGCTCCTGTCATTTAAATTGTCTAATTTATTGGCATAAAATTTTTCATATTAGTTACTTATTTTTTTATTCTTTTCAAACTCTGTAATGGTGGCCTTCTTTCATTCCTAATAGTTTGGATTTTTCCCTTTTATTCTTGGTCAATCTTTTCAAAGAATCAACTTCTGGTTTTACTGGTTTGCTATATTGTTTGTCCATTTTCTATTTCATTCGTTTCCACTGTTATCTTTATTATTTTCTTCCTTCTATTTATTTTGCGTTTAATTTGCTCTTCTTTTCCTAATTTCCTAAGGTGGAAGCTTAAGAAATATCACTAATTTCAAACCATTTTTTCCAAATATAAGAACTTAATGTTATAAATTTCCCTCTAAATGTTATGAATTTCCTTCTAATTGTTGTTGCCTGCAACCCACAAATTGTTTAAGCTATCATACAGTTTAAAATATTTTCTGATTCTCCCAGTGATTTCTTCTTTAGCCATCAGTTTCTTTTAATTTTCTTATTTAATCTCTAACATTTAGGGATTTTTCCCAGCATCATTTTGAGGGTTTTCCCTGTTAATTTAATCTCATTGGGGTAACTGAATATGCCTTGTATGATTTCAATTCTCCTAAATTTGTTGAGACTTGTTTAATGGCCCATCTTATGATCTACCTTGGTGAACGTTCCAGATGTGCAGAGTATGTATTCTGCAATTACTGGACACAGCATTCTATAAATGCCAGTTAGGTCAGGTTTGTTGATGGTGTTCAAGTCTTCTATATCCTTACTGATCTTCTGTATTTGTACTATCAGTGACCAAGGCTAGAGTGTTAAAAGTCTCCAATTATAATTTTGAGTTTCTCTATTTTTCCTTTTCTGTCACTTTTTGATTCATGCATTTTGACATTCTGTTATTAGGTATACGTATATTTAGGGTTTCTTTCTTAATTTTGCACTACTGACATTTGGGGCTGGATAATTTTCTTGTTGTGAAGGCTACCCTGTGCACTAGAAGGTGTTCAGCAGCATCCCTGGCCTCTACACTCTAGATGCCTATAGCACACCCCCATCGCAAGTTGTGACAACCAAAAAACATCTCTAGATTTGCTCTAGAAAGCACAATTGCCCCCAGTTGAGAACCAGACAGGGTAAGAAAAAAAAAATTTCAAAAAGAAAATGGAAATATGA
Source organism: Pseudorca crassidens (assembly GCF_039906515.1). NCBI lineage: Eukaryota > Metazoa > Chordata > Mammalia > Artiodactyla > Delphinidae > Pseudorca > Pseudorca crassidens. The sequence goes on along the minus strand of NC_090308.1, from coordinate 66,260,599 downwards.
TGGACAGAAAATAGTTTCTTTAAAAATTTAAAAAAAAAGTAATATTTCATATACCATTTTAGAAAGCTTGGATTTTGATTCTGGAGACAGTGGGGAGCTCTTAGGCAGAATGGCAATAGATTCAGATTTGTCTTATTAATGATAATTTATATTAAGTGACCAGAATACGGATGGGAGATAATAGCTAAAGGGAACAGGGGCTTCTTTTTGAAGTAACAAGTGTTCCAAAATGGACTGTGGTGACAGCTGCATATATGCGTGAACAGAGCGAAAACCACTGAACTGTACACTTAAATGGATGAATTATATGGTATGTGAATTACATGCCAAAGCTGTCTTTAAAAAATTCTAATTATAGCTCATATGTATTGATTACTTACTATGGGTCAGGCACTGTGGTAAACTCCTCAAATGCATTATCTAGATCTCACAACAATCTTATTTATAGCAATAATAAAAGCAACCCGTTTTATAGACAACATTTACTATATTCTAGGCATCTAATCCTCATAGCAACACATAAGTAGGTAAAATTATCCCCATTTTACAGATAAGGAAACTGAAAAATAAAAAAGGGGTAAGGTCACAAAGCTAGGAGCAGAAACAGGAATCCATGTCACAGAATCTGGCTCCAGAGTCCCTGCTTTTAACTACTCTCTGTAACTATTTAGCGGCCACCATATGTAATACATATCATATCAAGAAACTGAGACTCAGGAGAGTTGAGCAACTTGTGGGAGGACCCAAAGGCAGTTAAATAAGAGAACAGAGGGACTTCTCTGGCAGTCCAGTGGTTAAGACTCCAAACTTCCACTGCAGGCAGTGCAGGTTCGATCCCTGGTCAGGGAACTAAGGTCCTGCAAACCGAGCGGCCAAAAAACAAAACAAAACAAGAAAAAGAGAGAGAATGGATTTGATCTTCAGCCGTACTTCAGCCCCAGTACCCACGCATGCTCTTAAGCACTCTGCTCTTCCTCAACATAAACAGTGATCAAAGAGGTAAGGTGTGACTCTGTGATTTATAAGAAATACAAATCGGGTCTTTGACCCTATTCCTGGCCGAGTTCCTAAAACCCCTGGAACTTCCTGTGATGAGAGAGAGAGAGAGAGATAAAGGTGTCTTGTTATGTTAATGCAGTGAATTGTGGAAAGCCGCTAAGATGGGAGCTGGTTGCCAGGAGAACCAATCATGTGATTAGAGTATTGGAACTTGCAGTTCCGTGCCCTCCCAGGAGGGCAGAGGGGCTAAAGATGGAGAGTTCAATCACCAACGGCCAGAGATTTAATCAACTGTGCCAATGTAAGGAAGCCTCCATAAAAACCCAAAAGAACATGGTTCAGAGAGCTTCAGGGTTGGTTGTCCTAATAAGTAAAACATTTCTCTGAGTTCTGTGAGCCACTCTAGCAAATTAATCAAACCCAAGGAAGAGGTCATTGGCACCTCCAATTTACAGCCAGTTGATCAGAAGCACAGGTGACAACCGGTGTGTATGTTGCGGGTGGGAGAAGTCTTTCAGGGCTGAGCCTTTACCCTGAAGAATATGATGCTTTCTGCAGATAAACAGTGTCAGAACTGAGTTAACTATAGGACACCAGCTGGTGTCTGAGACTTGCCTGGTGGTGGTGGCAAGAACACCCCCACGGTGCAATTAAGAGTCAGAACTGTAGGATGGTAGCGATAGTAGGGAGGAAGCAAAAGGAACAGATCCAATACTGAGTAAGGAAAATCAGGAGGACTTGGCTATATGTGACAGAAAAGGAGTGAAAAGGGACTGGATAGAGAGACAGTGGTGTCACCAGCTGAGATAAAGAAAAAAAAAGGAAGCACAATCCTAAAAAATTCTTACTTCAGATCCCAAACTCCATGAGAAGTAATGTTTCAAAAACTTTGCTGGGACTTCCCTGGCTGTAGAGTGGTTAGGACTCCGTGCTTTCACTGCAGAGGGCCTGGGTTCAATCCCCGGCTGGAGAACTAAGATCCCACAAGCTGCGCGGCTTGGGAAAAAAAAAAAAAAAACCTTTGCTTTCCAGTAAAAATTATTTTGCTTCCCAAAATAGGAGAAAAATAGAATGACAACACAATCAACTCTTCTCTGAGCGAAAGGCTTGAAACTATTACTGAAAATGGAAAGGAACAAACCTGAAAAACATCTCTCAGATTGGATAGAATCTGAGAGAGAACGTGAGACAAAGAAAGGGGAAGCACAGGTGTCCCAATCTCCTTAATTCAACTAAACTTTCAAGTAGCTTTTAAGTTCCTTAGCACTATTATATAGTCTCAGAATCTACCTGAGTGGTTCACACTTCAAAATATCAGATTCTCTTAAAAACGGCTACAAACCATTTTTCTCATTTTACTCCCAATACATAAGCACCAATTTTATATCCAATTACAGTGGAGAATCATAAATAAATCCCCTATTGTCCACGGTCCATGAGCCCCAGCTTCAGAACCTCTGTTCTAAAATGCAAGCCCACTTACAGAAAAATACTTCTAGCCACAATACGTAATTCATGAGCCTGTCACCACAAGCTCAGCTCATATAAACTGATCATCTCTTTCCTTAGTCCAGCCCACCAAAAATCTGTTTTCTTTCCTAGACCTCTCCATTTATGTTAGTGATTCCCTTCCCTGGGGGAATCACAAGCCAGATAACCCCAGGCATATCTTCCACTGCTCCCTCCCCTTTACTATACACGTTCATTTGTTGTCACCAAACAGAAATGCCTCTCATGTTAGTTCCCAGCTACTCCAGACACAAAATACCGCTGTTGTTTCCTAAGCAATAGGATATATACGGTCTACATACTGGAATTCGAAAAAAAATGTTTTCTACTCTCAAGAAGCTAACAGGACTTCCTTGGTGGCGCAGTGGTTAAGAATCCGCCTGCCAATGCAAGTGACACGGGTTTAAGCCCTGGTCCAGGAAGATCCCACATGCCGCGGAGCAACTAAGCCCGTGCGCCACAACTACTGAGCCTAAGCTCTGGAGCCCGCGAGCCATAACTACTGAGCCCACGTGCCACAACTACTGAAGCCCGTGTGCCTAGAGCCCGTGCTCCGCAACGAGAAGCCACCACAATAAGCTCGCGCACCGCAACGAAGAATATCCCCCGCTCGCCGCAACTAGAGAAAGCCCACGCACAGCAACGAAGACCCAAAGCAGCCAAAAATAAATAAATTAATTTTTAAAAAGAAGCTAACAGATATTGGGGGGGAGCACAAAACACAAAGTTAAAATGCCAAATGAAAAAACTCAAGACAGCTGGTGGTAAACGAGAGATCGCTCTTAAAAGGCCAGAGCACCCATTTCCCTGAAAACCAATTCATAATTCCACGGCTTAGAAATTATGCACTCAATGTCTCGCTTTGTCCAACAGTTGTTTTCTGTGTTTATGAACAGTCTCTAAAGATAGACGCTAAATTCCCTGTGGGCAGAGACCTTAACGAATTTATGTCTCCTCAAAGTGCCACAGTGTGCTAGGCAGAGCAGGAACACAATCAATGCTTGTCAGTGGGCCGAAAAGTTGGGACTGGGCAGACAAGAAACATTCACCCAAGCTAACAGGGGTAGCTGGACTCGGCACACTTAGATAATACACATGTCAAAAGGGCAGACACGCAACCTCAGTTACAGAAAAACCACCCACATTTCTCTCCGAAGGCCACGTCTGCCGCACGCAGTCAAGGCGCTGCAAGGAGGTAAGTCGGTGGAGAGGGGAAGGCAAGGCTCTCCCCCCGAGAAAAACAAAAGGCTCCTCCCTGGCTCCTCAAAGGCGCTAGGACGCCTCCGCCACGGGCCAGCCCTGGGGAGCGGGCCAGAGTGACAAGACGCCGCTTTCCTGTCCCCTGCGTCTCCGCGCAGGGCCATGGGGCACGCGCCAGGGGGTGGCGGGGGCGGCCGGGCGCTTTCCCTCTCGTTCCTTCTCTTACCTGCTTGACCAAGAACCTGCCCAGCTCGCTGCGGCTCTTCTCGTTCTTGGCAGCGATTAACCGCAGAGGCGCGGCCGCCACCTCCAGCAAGAGGTGCTCCATGACCGCGGGCCCTCAGCCCCAGACGGCCACCGACGCTCCCTGCTTCGCGCTCAGAGCCCCCAAGCCGCTGAGGTCCCCGCGCCGGAGCTGCCACCAACTACGCCCCCAGAGAAAACAACCGCCGCTTCTCCGCGGACACCCTGAGAGAAGCAGCACACGTGGGGGGAGCACGCGGCGCACTGCGTCACCAGCCTGCGACGGCGCCGGCTTGCGACGCAGGCCCCGCCCCCTCGGCACCGGAAACGCGGGCGTCCCTATCCGGTCAACTCCCGCTGGGGAATCCGAGCAGAAATGGCCTTTAGAGCCGAGGCGAGAGATCGCTGTGATGGGAGGTCCGGAGACGACGAGTGGTGGGCTAGCGAGACAGAAGATTCCGCCATGCGGGAGAAGCTAGTGAGCCTGTAGGGCTGTGGGATCCTCCTGCCTCCTAGTGCCTCAACAGGCGAAAAGATCAGATAGGAATGAAAAGCAGATTCGCCCCTTCTGACCCAGCAATTCCCTTTTTAGACCTCTGGCCTGTGGAAATTCACACCCAAGTGTAACAAGCATAGCCCTGGCAGCATTCTTTTTTTTTTTTTTTAATTTTTGTCAGCGTTGGGTCCTCGTTGCTGTGTGCGGGCTTTCTCTAATTGTGGCGAGCGGGGCTACTCTTCGTTGCTGTGCGCGGGCTTCTCATTACGATGGTCTCTCTCGTTGCGGAGCATGGGCTCTAGGCGCGCGGGCTTCAGTAGCTGTGGCTCGTGGGCTCTAGAGAGCAGGCTCAGTAGTTGTGGTGCACAGGCTTAGTTGCTCCAGCGGCATGTGGGATCTTCCTGGACCAGGGCTCGAACCCGTGTCCCCTGCATTGGCAGGCGGATTCTTAACCACTGCGCCACCAGGGAAGTCCCTTGCAGTTTTCGTAATATAAATATTGGATATAAATGTTAAGATGGGTGATAAAATAAATTTTCACGTATTGACGTATATGAAAGTCATTCTTGGCTTATACATGAGTTAACTTGAATTTAATGCTAACTAAAATAGCCTGTTTATGGCCTATCAGACATAAATTGTATATCTGCTCTAATTATTAAAAGAGCACACTGACCATAAGTAAAGAATGTCCATGTTAAATATAAAGATTAAATGTCTCTCTTCCTGGGATGCTAATGCTAATACTCCTTTGATGATAAGACTTCCTTTACAGGTGCCAAGGCCATGCTGGCTTGCTGTGTACTTGCTGATCTGTGTGTGTGTTTTTTAAAACCTTGAAGGAATGTAACCTTGTCTTGTTTAATGTTCTTTGTTCTGACAAGATATAAAACTGTGCCGGAAACCATGCTTCTCTGGAGCAGCTTCTCAGAGTAATCTGGGAAGCTGGCTTCCAGGCTAGTCCTTAGTTTGGCTCAAATAAAACTCTTTTCTATTCTTATTATAGATTATTATTTTCATTGACATGGGAATGAAATAAAGTATGTAAGGTATAGAATAGTCTTAAGGCACTGTTTAGAGGGGAGTAGAAGAGTACATAAAAATTAACAGTACATTTACGTCAAGTTCATAAACAAGCCAAAATAATGACAAAGTCAGACTAGTGGTTGCTTTTGGGGGGTATTGCCTGCAAAGGGCCTAAGGGAACCTCCTAGGGAGATGGAAATGTTTCATTATCTTCCCCTGGGTTGTGGTTACTCTGGTAGATACAAAAGAGAAAAAAAATCAACTGTACATTTAAGATTTGTGCACTTTTGTAAATTCTACTTCTAAAAAGTGTTTTAAAAGGGAGTAGATATTTCTTTACTGACATGGGTAGATCTCCAAAGGAAGTTTAAACCTTTTAAAAATGTATTTCAATTTGAATTTTTGTCCAGGATTTGAATGTTTGCTCCTTGGGGAACTCAAACTCAACAGCAGAAGTTTCAGAACAAGTGAACTATGAAAATGGGACAGAATACATTTCCAAATAAATAATATTTTTAAATTTCCAAGAAGAGGCACTTCCCTGCTGGCACAGTGGTTGGGAATCCGCCTGCCAATGCAGGGGACACGGGTTCGAGCCCTGGTCCAGGAAGATCCCACATGCCGCAGAGCAACTAAGCCCGTGCGCCACAACTACTGAGCCTGTGCTCTAGATCCCGCGAGCCACAGCTACTGAAGCCTGTGTGCCTAGAGCCCGTGCTCCGCAACAAGAGAAACCACCGCAATGAGAAGCCCACACACCACAACGAAGAGTAGCCCCTGCTCGCCGCAACTAGAGAAAGCCCGCGCACAGCGACGAAGACCCAACACAGCCAAAAATAAGTAAATAAATAATTAAAAATTCCAAGAAAATTGAGAGGGTTCCCTGAGAGTTCATAGCACAATAGATGAAAAATTACCCACACTTGTGGAGTGACTCAGTTTTTTCCCTGGGTATCTCCCATGTATACCTGAAGTATACATGTTAATTAACATGTTTGTTTTTCTCTTGTTAATCTGTCTTTTATTACAGGGCTCTCAGCCAAGGACTCAGAAGGATAGAGGAAAATTATTTTTCCTCCCCTATATACCCTTTTTCAGGAATATGTTGAAAAAGGTGCTCCTCTGTATGAGGGCATAAACCAAGAAAGAGGAAGATATGGGATCGAGGAAGTGAGAGATTCAACAAAGAAAGAAAAATGTGAAAAGAATACTTAGGATGACTGTTAAGAGAAATCCCAAGACTTCTATTGGGCAGCAGCAGGAAAATCAACAGCTCTAAAGTAACTAAACTGATAGATCAGGTCAGTGGTTGCCTGGATATAGGAGTGGAAGAAGGATTGACTGCAAACAGCTGAGAGGCAACATTTTGGGGTGATGGAAATGTCTAACATTGGATTGTGGTGATGGTGGCACAACTCTATAAATTTACTAAAATCGTTGAATTGCACACTTCCAATGGGTGAATTATGCCTCAAGAAAGCTCTAAAAGTAATGCTAATGAGAATCAACAAGGATAAGAAGTGTAGGTATCGATGAAACAAGACTGGCAATATATTGATAATTATTGAAACTGGATGTTGGGGTAGTGGGAGTCCATAGACTTGCCTCTCTACTACTGTATATGTTTGGAAATTTCAATAATAAAAGGTAAAATAATATATTTTTTAAAAGACTACTAGGGTCATGTCAAAAGGACTCAGGTACAAAAGGGTAGCAGAATATGCCACCCCCAAAACGTGCCACTTTGGCAGGAAGGATTTCAAGACATGCCACCCCAAAATATGCCACTTTGGCATACTATTTTGAGCTAAAGGTACTCTGGAAACAACAGATGCAGATGTTTCTACCTAAAAACAGGCCATCAAATTTCCCATGAGAAATGTGCCCTCCCTGAACCAGCAATAAAAGAACATCATTGTCACCTGACACTGGTAATCAACATTCAAATGGGTTTGTAGAAACAAACTTACTGAAACAATCCTTATCTTCCCTATATCTCCTAGTCTCTTTCCTACAACTTACTGCCCCTAGCCCAAACCCCTTTTGTCGTGTAATTTCTTCATAAATTTATTGCTTCTTTGTCTAAAAGGTATATAAGCTTTCTTGAACTGAAGGCAATTGAGAGAAACAGATACAGGCATACCTTGGAGACACTGCAGGTTTGCTTCCAGATCACCACAATAAAGCAAACATCAAAATTAAGTGAGTCACAATTTTTTTGGTTTCCCAGTGCATTTAAAAGTATGTTTGCACTGTACTATAGTCTATTAAGTGTGCTATTAATAACATATCTAAAAAAATTACATACCTTAATTTAAAAATACTTTATTGCCAAAAACTGCTAACCATCATCTGAGCCTTCAGCAAGTCGTAATATTTTTGCAATAGTAACATCAAAGATCACTGATCGCAGGTATCCATAATATAGTAACAATATAGTAATAATGAAATAGTTTGAAATGTTGTGAAAATTACCAAAATGTGACGCAGGGACACTAAGTGAGCAAATGCTGTTGGAAAAATGGTGCTCATAGACTTGTTCAATGCAGGGTTGCCACAAACCTTTAATTTGTAAAAATCACAGCATCTGTGAAATACAATAAAGCGAAGCACAATAAAACAAGGTATGCCTATACAAAAGCTCTCTGCCCTCCCCCTATTTGCCATTAATTTATAAAAGTGTCCCCTCTTCTACCTCTACCAGGAAAGACAGAAGCTAATCACTAGATAACACTTTAGACCCTTATCAGCCCGGAGACAGCATCAGAGGAAACTATTACAAACCTTACTAAAACTACACTGTTGGTGGGAATGTAAATTGATACAGCCACTATGGAGAACAATATGGCGGTTCCTTGAAAAACTAAATATAGAACTACCAGGACTTCCCTGGTGGTGCAGTGGTTAAGAATCCGCCTGCCAATGCGGGACACGGGTTCAAGCCCTGGTCCGGGAAGATCCCACGTGCCGCCGAGCAACTAAGCCTGTGTGCCACAATGACTGAGCCTGCACTCTAGAGCCCGCCAGCCACAATTGCTGAAGCGCACATGCCTAGAGCCCGTGCTCCGCAACAAGAGAAGCCACCGCAGTGAGAAGCCCATGCACCGCAACAGAGAGTAGCCCCCACTCAGCACAACGAGAAAGCCTGCGCGCAGCAACAACAAAGACCCAATGCAGCCAAAAATAAAAAATAAATAATTTTTTTAAAAAGTTAAGAAAAAAATTACTGGCACCTCATTAGGATATCATTAGAAGTATTATGTTAAGTTCAGAGAGTGCTGAACCAGCATCTAAAGACCTGAGTCATTAAGGATGCACTTTTTTCCATTAAATCGCTGTGACCTTGGTTAAATGACTTAACCTTCCTAGGCCTTGGTTTTTCTCTAAAAGTTCTGATTCTGTGTCTATCTCCCAGGGTGAATAAAAACTCTGGAACACAGGATCTGCCTTATTCATCTTTGTATCTCAACTTACTTTGTCCCACATATAATAGGCAATTAATAAATAGTCAATCCTTCCAGGTATTTAGGTGACTGAGAAAACTGGGAGCAATTTACTTAATTAAATCACTTATGTGAATTATAAAATAAATATATTTGTTTAGAAACTGATATACTATCTGATTTCCCTATCTACTTATAAACTGTGTAGGAACAAATGCAAATTAAGAGGCTTATTCTCCCTGTTGAAAAATAAGGGAAGAAACTCCCCGCATTCACCCCTTCCTTTTCGCTTTTTTTTTTTTTTTTTTTGGGCTGTGGGGCGGCTTGTGGGATCTTAGTTCCCCGACCAGGGATCAAACCCATGCCTCCTGCAGTGGAAATGCGGAGTCTTAACCACTGGACCGCCAGGGAAGTCCCACCCCTCCCTTTTCTTTCAGAATTTCTTTCACTCTCCTTTTCAAATATATGTAAGTCTTTTAAAATAAGCTTCTTGCCAGTTTCACAAATGAGGAATTTTTCCTCAAGGACCTGGGAGCCATTTCTTTAGAATTAAATCATCAATAAGGAAGGTAATGCCCAATGGCCAATTTCAATAGCCCATTGAAAGCTAGAGACTTTTCCCCCAGAACAATGTACCAATTCATAATTTTTTGCAAACAATTTCAGAGTGTTCCATTATTCAGGTTCACCCATAAGCAGTTGCTCTTGCACATATCCCCCATCATACTGTGAACACTTCTTTACTTTCTGGTACAGCAAGGTATTTCAGGATCATCTTTTTTCCCTCTTGCCCCACTCCTGGATCATCCATATTTCTAAAGAGTTTTTACTGAGGAATAGTATTTAGAGACCAAGATCTGTATGGTATGAATGCTCATTGTTATTGCTGTGTCACTTCTTCTAGGCCCTTTCAGAGGAGAAAGTAAATATGAATATATATAATATACGCATGTATATAGACATACATATTCAAATCATAAGTTCATACTGATATCTCTAATCCAACCCCAAAACACAGGATCCCTCCTTGTCTTCCTCCTTTCCATATTTGTATCACCCTTTTCCCATAGTGAGAACTGTTTCCCACAATAATCAATATATTTCTCAGCTTTACAATATACACAGTATAATTTCAGAATTGCTACCTTCATACCACTGTAAACAGCAAACTTACTAAATGGAGATTACAATTTGTTTGCAGGTTTTTAAAATTTGTTTGTTTCTTTGCTTTTTTGTTTTAAACTAAAGATATATAGTCCAAGTACTGTGTTCCAAGTTTCCCTGGATTAGATCTTTTTCTTTTTTTTTCCTGTTCTAGGTGGATATATTACTTTGAAATGCAGATAAGTTCACCATATTCATAGGCCTCTGATTTTAAGTTGAAAAGTAAGAGAAGTTGACCAATGTTGTTAAAAGTATTAGAATGTTTGAGAAAACTTGAGGATTCCTACATGTTTAGGTACTAATGTAATAGGGAAGAACCTTTTGTATTCTATTACAAGTTAATCACTAAAGGGCTGTTGCCTATAAGCTTAAATTATACATAATGGCCCATCTCTGGGAACCCTGCTTCCCAGGTAATGAGCATTAAGCTAGAATACCTTTGTTTCCATCACAGGAAACATCCTGACCAGGCCCACCTGTGAATGACTGCAGAGAGGAAGAAATTAACACATTCCCTCCTGAGGCTGATGGGAACTAGATGTTTGACTTTGCTGCCTCCCCTTCTAGTATAAAAGGAACCTGAATTCTAACTCAGGCAAGATGGTTCTTTGGGGCACGAGCCCACCTTCTTCTCGGTCTGTTGGCTTTCCGAATAAAGTTGTTATTCCTTGTCCCAACAACTCATCTCTCAATTATTGGCCTGTCGTCTGGTGAGCAGTAGGAGCTTAGACTCGGTAACACTCAGGAATGTTTTACTTGTCAGGGATTTTGTGTTTGTCCTACAAGTATGAAGTGTTTAAAAAACAGATCAAATGCATTACATTTATAAATGGAGTTTAAAATATTGAAGGGAATTTAATTACTATACTCTATAAATGGGAGTGATTATTAATTTAAGTTCCTCAAACATTAAAGTCCTCCAGGCCTTCCCCGGTGGCTCAGTGCTTAAGAATCCGCCTGCCAATGCAGGGGACACGGGTTCGAGCCCTGGTCCGGGAAGATCCCACATGCCGTGGAGCAACTAAGCTCGTGTGCCACAACTACTGAGCCTGCGCTCTAGAGCCTGGGAGCCACAACTGCTGAAGCCCACGAGCCACAACTGCTGAAGCCCATGCGCCTAGAGCCCATGCTCTGCAACAAGAGAAGCCACTGCAATGAGAAGCTGCATACCTCAACGAAGAGTAGCCCCTTCGCTGCAACTAGAGAAAGCCCGTGCACAGCAACAAAGACCCAAAGCTGCCAAAAATAAATAAACTAATTTAAAAAAAAAAAGAATGAAAAGAGTAGTGAAGTGATGACTACTTGAGATGAATTTCTAAAAAAAAAAAAAGTCCTCCTTTGGCCTTCCATTCTCATATTTCATGTAACAATTTTAATAAAACTCTGCATTATTTTGTTCTGTCATTACCATTACTGTTCCAGTAATCTAAAACTTTGTAACAAATTATTACCTTAAAACACAGTGACTTAAAAACATCAACCATTAATAATATTTCACAGTTGGGGAGCTCAGGAATTTGGGCAGGGCTCAGACGGCAATTCTTCTCTTCCATGAGATGCTGATTGAGGGCATTCAGTGGTATTGAGTTAGTAGATGGCCTGGTCTGGAGGGTTCAAGATAGGTTCACTCACATGTCTTGTGTCTTGGCAGGGATGGCTGGAAGGCTGGGCTCAACTGGAACTGTAAGCTGGAATGCTTACATGGCAACTTGGGGTTGAGAAGAGAGAGAGAGAGATCTCCAAGGAGGAGCCTGGATAGAAACTGCAAGATCCTAGAAGTCCTAGAACATCACTGTCCTTGAATCCTATGGTCAAGCAAGTCACTAAAGCCAGCCCAGATTGAAGGGGCTGGAAATTAGACTCCACTTCTCAAATGGAGAAAGCAAATTCACTCTTCTTCCACCATTTTATTCTATGCAGGCCCTCAACAGATTGGCTGCTGGTCACCCACAATGGGAAGGCAATCTGCTTTACTCATAGTGCAGCCCGGCTAGGGCACAGGAGGTAGGGAATGAACATGAGGCAGGAGTCAGCCCACGAAGGCTTTATGTGCCAGGCTAAGGAGTATGGATTTTATCTCAGCAGGATATAGATAATGCAGACCTTTGTGTCTTTGGAACAAACTGGTTCTCCCAATAACTTGAAGCCTTTGTTACAAGGTGTGTGGCCAGGGATAGGAGAGTCTGGCCACGGGACAGAGGACAGGGCTAAGTGGCTCCTTCCATGGGAATTGAGTCCACCTTCCTGATTCTCAGAACTCAGACAGTAATGACCAGCCAACCAGCCTCACCGACTGGATAGTTAGTGGACATCACACAGCCATCCATGCCTCTGTGCTCTATAAGAAGTGTTCAGTGTTTTGATGCACCTCTCCTGGATGGCTCGGGACCACTGGGAGGGTGGGGAGGGTGAGGAAGTGGTGCTGGCTTCAGTCACTCCCCTGGAAGTTGGGAATGAGATTCCCCAGCACCTGCTGGCCCACAGTCATGGCATCACTACTGACCACGATCCCAGCAGAAGGATAAAGTCATGTGATGCGAGTGTTTGCCAGTGCTGTAACCAATATTTTATGTAATGGCATCTAGGGACGAACATCCAGCTGCTTCATCCCCAAGAAATGAGCTGATGAGAGGAAGAAAACAGAAAGCTTCCCTCCAGCCTCTGGTGTACAGACAGGAAGCGTGTTGAGCCCAGGCTGCAGGCAGAGCTCCCAGCCTGCTCTGGAACCACGTTCAAGGGTCCAAACTGCTGCTGCTGCAGAGTCAGCTACTGGTAGGGATGGTAGCACATTCCACTTCTCCTCCCCTCGGATGGCGGCTCTTGCCCCTAGATTTTCTCTGATGGGGTAGAGTGCCCTCCCTGGTGTGTGGAGAGCATTGGATCGGCCTCAGGCAGCATGGCCAAGCGGAGCAGTGAGAGGCTGAGCCCAGCAGTCAGGGAGCCCAGCTGGGAGCCCCCGATACACAGACATTGCCTGATTCATGGTTCTGGAGGGGATGGTTCTCAGAGTTCCTCCTGCAGTTTGAGCTGACAAACATACAACTTCTATCTCGCAGATGCCAGCTGCTCCTGAGTCTGTTTTTTCTGGTCCCAGGATGCATTATTTTTTCATAATGGATGAAAGTTCTAGAAGCATGTTCTGAAACAAAACAAAATAGACTCAAAGGGCTTGTAAAAGCCAGTCCTGCCTACCCACCTGAGACTCTGTGTGTGTCACAAATATCCCAAATCCAAACAAAAACCTCCTACAGAAGACAATCCCCCGACCTTGCCCCAGAGATGAACGTGCATGGAAGAGGTTCTGTTCCCCAACAGCGCTGTGGCAGAAGATCTGAATCCCACCTGCCGTCTCCTCCTCATTATCCAGTTGTGGTTGTTTTGTCCAAGATCCAGGTCTAATACTAAAAGGCCAACCTTTTCCAAAGCTCCATCTTTGTCCCCTCCACAATTAACCAGAATTTTTGACTTTGCAGTAATGTAGAATGGGAAAACTGAACCAAATGTGGATGTTCCATTTTGTAATAATCTATCTTAAAAATATGATACACTTAGGTTGCCTTGTGTAGGGAGAGCAGGAAGCAGCAATGGGATATGGGAGAAGGACTTGGGTCGAGTCAGACAAGCTTGGGATACAATTCCAGCCCATCCACTCATTCAGTAAATATTAATTCATGTCCCTGCTATGTCCCAAAGACTGTGCTTTACCACATCCTAATTGCGTGACTTTGGACAAGTCATCTATTTCCTTATCCTTAAATGGGAATAATCACAGAGTCACAGTGAAGAAGCCCATGGCAGTGTCTAGACCACAATCAGGGACTCAGTAAAGTGGGAGTCTTTCCTCCTCTTCTTTAGACTCTTTGGTAATTGATATATTATGTAAAGCTCCTGTGCCAAAAAGTTCAATAAATTGTAACAATCAACTCTTCAAACACCCATCTAATAACCCCTGTTAATAATGTTGAGTCAAAAAAACCTTCCCAAATGAGGCAAAGAACCTAGAAGTCACAGAGATTTTAGATTTAATATAATATTAAAATTTTAAAGACACCATACACAGGGATAAGAAGGAAGCGGACTGAGAGAATATCTTTCAATACATATATAGACAAGGAGTTAATACAATATCATAAAAGAGCTCCTAGAAATCAGAAGAAAAACAAATAACAGAAAAACAGACAAGGATAATTCATGGTAGAAATACAGATGGCTAATAAACATATGAACAACCTTACTAGTAATCGTGGAAATGTAAATTAAGACAAACATTTTGGAAATGTTGGGAAATGTTATGAAACATTTCTAGTTTGTCAAATTGGAGGTGGGGGGAGATAACGTCTGATATTGGCAAGAGTGTGGGGAAAGAGTGCTAATGCACTGGTAAAGAGGGTCAATTGGTACAGCCCTTCCTGAGCAAAAATTGGCAGCATCTATCAAAATGTAAAACGTGCATGCCCATTAAAACCAATAATTCCACTTCTAGGTACCGATCAAAGATATATGTATGAAACATTCACTGCAACATTGTCTGCGGCAGGAAAAACTTAGAACGGCTACATGGCCATCAAGTATCTTATGGTTCATCAATTTCATGGAAAAGCGTGAGGCATGTAAAACCGAGGCATCTCCGTGGGTGCTGACATGGAGAGTCCCTGAGACATATCATTAATGAAGCAAAAGCAAATTGCAGAGACATCTCTACAGCAGGATCACATTTATATTTCTGAAAAAAATAAAAAATAGGTGCGGACATATATTTGTCCTCAAAGACAGACTGTGAATGCAGTGAGGAAGGTAGGGGAACACACCCCATTCTGTTCACAGTGATTGTCTTTGGTGAGGGAAGTGGGAATTGAGTCCAGGTGAGAGTGACAGATGAACCCTCACATGGTCAGGTTCACATTTTACTCTTATGTTCTTTTACACTGCTTGAATGTCTTTCCATGAGCATGTACGACTTTAATTGGAAAAACAAGAAATAAGAAAAAGACTCTTCTTTCAAACGATTAATAGTGGTACCCCTGGTCTGAGCCACACTCCCCTCTCACCTGGACACTGTGCAAGCCTCCTAGCTGGTCTCCCTGACTGCACTCCTACCCATTGTCTTGGTCTATTTGGGCTGTTATAAAAAAATACCATAGATTGGGTGGATTATAAAGAACAGAAATTTATTGCTTATATTTCTGGAGGCTGGGAATTCCAAGACAAATGCACTGGCAAATTCAGTGTCTGGTGAGAGCTCAGTTCATGGTTCACAGACAGTCATCTTTTCACTGTGTCCTCACATGGTGGATGGGAAAAGGAGCTCTCTGATGCCCCTTTTATAAGGGCACTAATCCCATTCATAAGGGCTCCACCCTCATGACCTAATCACCTCCAAAAGGCCCCACTTCCAAATACCATCACACTGGGGATTAAGGTTTCACATATGAATCTGGGGGGGGGGGGGACAAACATTCAGACCATAGCATCTCTACAAGAGATTCATCAGAAACAGTGATTTTAAAAATATACATAGCAGACCACCATCACTCCTGCACCATCCACCTCAAATTCCTTTCCATGGCCTATAACACCCAACAGATCAGCCCTTGCCCATTCCAACCTCGTTCCTAGCTCTCCCCTCCATGATCATGGCCCAAGAGTGCTCCCCAGGACCTTGGCACAGCTGGCACCATCAGCCGTGCCAAGGTCCTGGGGTGGGTGGGGCATCACAGGCAGAGGGACCAGTAAGTGCAAAGGTCCTCAGCTCTGTGGAACTACAGAAGAACGCTCTTTGTTAGCACTTCAATGTCACAAAAGATTGGAAGAGGTCACAGGGCAACCTTCTTCCTAATGCCAAAAGCTTCCTCCTCTACAGTGGTGGTTCTGAGCTCTGGTTGCACATTGGAATCACCTGGGAGTTTTAAAAAATAGTATTGGGGACTTCCCTGGTGGTGCAGTGGTTAAGAATCTGCCTGCCAGTGCAGGGGACACGGGTTCAAGCCCTGGTCCAGGAAGATCCCACAGGCTGCGGAGCAACTAAGCCCGTGTGCCACAACTACTGAGCCTGCTCTCTAGAGCCCGTGAGCCACAACTACTGAGCCCATGCACCGCATCTACTGAAGCCCTCGTGCTCTAGAGCCCGTGCTCCACAACAAGAGAAACCATCGCAATGAGAAGCCCTCGCACCACAACGAAGAGTAGCCCCCACTTGCCGCAACTAGAGAGAAAGCCTGCGTGCAGCAACGAAGACCCAACGCAGCCAAAAATAATAAATAAATTTAAAAAATAGTATTGGTGCTCAGGCTCTATCTGCAGAGATTCTTATTAGGGCATTTTTCAAAGCTTCCCTGGTGATTTAAAGTAGAATGGGGCATGAGGATTACTACTCCACAGCATCTCTGACAGGTGAAGGCATTCAACGATGAGGAAAGTCTTCATCACAGAGGGTAGCATGGGTTCCTAAAACTCAACCAGCATTCTTCCCCATGCTCACTCGGCCAGACTAAAAGTCTGCTCTCCATGCCCAATTAAGTCTGTCCACAAAGAACCAACCTTTACAGAAACTTATTTAGTAATCAACAAGCTTAGACTTGAAAAAATTGCGGGGTTTGGGTGATGGCAAGGGAAATGTCTTGGAGTGGAAATCGCAGCTCTTCCAGGTGTTTTTTCTGACCTATAATAGCGTGGATTTCTTTTGCAGGACAGTTCTCTCTAAGGGGAGCAAGTGGCAAAGCAACTGTGGTACCTACCAGAAGTCATTTCCCTCTGAAACACCAACTTCTGCAATCAGAATACATCTGATTGAGCCCTAAAACTTCGGCCCTCTGGGACCTGATACAGTGTAAGAAGCTGTTTACAGTCCATGTATTGAAAGTGGATGCGAACAATCCTTTGCTTGCTGCGCTAATTTCCAATGAAAGATCCCTCTGTTTGCAGTAAGTATGATGTGTCAGCTACAGTGCTCTGGAGCTGACGGCTGTGGCCTCAATTCCCAAGACTTCCACCATTTGGGGAGTGAAGTGGCCTGTCAACCCCCTTTCAAGCCTTTCCCCTGTCAAGAGGCTTGGGGGAAAGTGACCATAAGTAGGAAATCTCTGTGGCCAAAGGCATTATTTATAATTCTTAGAAACATAAACAGGGAAGAGGAAGATGAAAAAGAAAGAGGGCCTGTCACCTTCATCATCTTTTCTCCAAGCTCCTCAGTGAGGCTGGTCTCTCCCAAAAGATAATCTGCGATTAAGAAAATCTGCTTCAACTAAACACTGCTTTTTCTTCCTCAATTTTCTGTTACTACAAAGGCTCCTCTCACATGGAGTGAGGTACAGGAGAGAGAAAATGATGAAAGTTGTCATGCTGACTTCACAAATGCAGATAAGAAGCAGTGGCCACTGGCAAGGTTACTCTAAAATGGTGGATCTCGGGAGTTCCCTGGTGGTCCAGTGGTTAGGACTTGGCACTTTCACTGCTGTGGCCCAGGTTCAATCTCTGGTCAGGGAACTATGATTCTTCAAGATGCAGGGCATGTCCAAAAAGTAAAAAAAAATAAAAAATAAAATAAAATAGTGGATCTCAACCCTGGCTGTACATTACAATCGCCATGGGAATTTTAATAATACCAATCCTCCATCCCATCTCCAGAGATTCTGGTTTGATTGGAAGTGGATGGGTCCTGGGCATGGAGATGTTTTTAAAGCTCCAGGTGACTCTAACTCAAGCCAGAGTTGAGAACCCTGCTACAGTTTGGCATAGGGTTCCAAACAGCCATAGAATAATCGTACGCGTAATCTCCTGAGAAGACAGCTGGTCACTGACAAGAAATAAGTTTGAAAAAAAGCATTTTAGGAAAAATCTAGGTATGATGATTCCTCCTCAAGGTATGGCGTTAGCGCAGTCACAAAATATCTCATGGGAGATACGAAACTAGGGTAGAAGGATTCAATCATTATTAACACAAAGAATGAAGCAAAGGAAAAAGCAAGAGTTTGAGTTCAACCAAGTGAACTCAATTGGGAAGTTCCCCTATTAACTTGGGGGATTTTTCCTTTTCATGGAAAAAAGTTGTTAGGAGCAGTACGTAAAACATGTGTCATTCTCTCCCTTTTTTTTTTTTTTTTTTTCAGAATTGAGAAGAATCCACAGTAAATATCCATTATGCCTTACAATGGCCAGGGAATGTTTATTCCACAGTGGCTTTTCAGAGAACAGAATTATCAATACAATATTGATCTTCCTCTTTGTGAAATATATCAACAAATATTTGTGTATGACTTTTAAATGCCAGAGCTATTAAAACAATGGAGCACACCCTCCTTCCTTAGTGAGACAAGGGCAACTCAAGGTTACAAATGATCCCTCCTCCATACGTTTTCCACACTCTGATACAAAGAGCTGTCCAAAGTGCACCTCTGATCCAGTCACTCCTCTGCTGTACATCCTCTATGGGTTCTCCACTGCCTCCCTGCAAGGCCTCCATGCCCCCTTCTCCAACTTTCCCTCTCTCTGAAGCCCTCCTACTAGTCTGTGCTCCAGACACACGTGGCTCCCCAGACAGCCCTGCTATGTCACACCTCTCAGCCTTTGTCTGTGTTCTCCTTGTACTGGGACAGCCTCCTTCCATGTACCCCAGTCCTCCCAGGTCTGGAGAAACTCAGCACGTCTTTCAAGACTCAGTTCAAAAGTAGCTTCAACTATAAAGCTTTTCCTGACCCATCCAGAAAGAATTGACTTCTCCCTCCTTTGCACACCACTCCCTCTAACATGGCACCTTACACTTGATCATTTATATGTTTACCTAATTTCCCATCCAGACTCTGAGCCCTTTGATGATACACATGATATTTTATTCATTTATATACCCAGCACTTATAAGACTAATTGATAAAAAGTTTTCAATGTTTATTTTACGAATTAAATTCAACTGAATGTGTTAAATGGATGAATTTAACTCTCCATAAATTATCCTCTCTCTCCTCCTTTCCCTCTCTCTCAACACACACATATATACACAAAGAAGGAGGAAACAGAAGGCTAAGAAGTAACCAAAGTGGAACACCTCTTGTGAAAGTCCCATGATCAGTCAGGCTGTCTGTCTTTACTTACCATTGATGTTCTGTGCCCAGTGGCTGAAGGCAGAAGTGAGGGGCTGTTTTCCCGGTGCGGAAAGTCCAGGTAAGAGCTATTTTGAGAACTGGAGCTTACTGAGTCACTGTACAGCTGTCCCTTTTCAGACAGCAATCTGGCCTCGCGACTGCCCATGCAAGATCTGTCTGTCTGGGCTCTGCTCTCTCTCATGCTGCCATCGCTGTGTCTGCAGTGGCTGTGTAAACCTGTGAGAGCCTCCCCTGAGGGTTGCAGGTCCTGGGACTGCTCCCAGGGTCCTGTTGTACGTGATGGACAATGTCTAGGAGCCATCGTGGTATCTAGCCAGGACTGGGGCGTTGTAGTCTGCAAGCCAAAGGGAGAACGGTCTGGTTGCTGTGCCGAGTGCTGAATTCTAGCACCATCATCCCAGGGACACGGGCTGTGGACATGGAGCTGTCCCCTGTGCTGATCCGCCTTAGCCCAGTCTTTCTTACTACAGCAAGGGTCTACCTCAAGTTGCCTGGGCTGTGGGATTTGCCACGTGGTTTTAGAATTCGGCACATTGACTCGGAAGACTTGCTGTTGATTGCTGGCTTGAAGTAGAGAGACTCCTTCAGGGAAGGGAGAGCAATTCATACACTGCTGGGCCGCTGAATATTTTTTCAAATGAAATGGAGGTCCCCTTTCGTCCTCAATGCCCTCACCGCCGGATTTGTCATAAAGTGCCCTCATGATTTTCCTGACCCCCAGATGAAATATTTCCAGTACGTTGAGGAACAAAGAGATGGCTGCAATGCTGTGCATAAAGAGCATGAAAATGGTCTTCTCTGTGGGCCTGGACACAAAGCAATCCACTGCATTGGGGCAAGGAGGTTGAGTACATTTGTAAAGGGGGTGCATTTGAAACCCATAGAGCATATATTGGCCTATCATGAACCCTACTTCCAGCACAGATCTGGTCAGGATGTGTAAGACATAAGTACGCAGAAGACATCCTTTCAGAGGGACTTTTTGGATCTTCTTCTGCTCCTCCAACTTCCTCAGTTCTCTATTTATGTTTTGCTGCTCCTCCAATTCAAGCTCTGGATTCTCCATCTGGGCTGTAAGCTGTGACTTTTTCCTCCTCGTCTCTTTTTCAAAGGCCCTGAGGCTATAAAGTGCATGGCCCATATATACCAGAGAGGGAGAAGACACAAAGATGATCTGTAAAACCCAGAACCTGACCAAAGAGATAGGGAAAGCATCATCGTAACAGACAGTGTTGCAACCTGGCTGCTGGGTGTTGCAGGCAAATGCTGACTGTTCATCATCCCAGACATCTTCAGCAGCTACACCTAGTATCAGCATCCGGAAAACGAAAAGGATGGTCAGCCAGATTTTCCCCACCATGGTTGAGTGGGAGTGAGCTTCCTCTAGGATGCCACCCAATAAATTCCAATCCCCCATGGTAAGGGACTAATGTCTGAAATATACAGAAAACACTGAGGTTAATAGCATCCATGGATGTAATATATAAAGACGAGCTCATCAGTACAGCAGGTCCTCTCTTCGTGTCAACAAAACTACAAAGGATTTTCCAGCTCTAATATTTATGGCCTGTGCTTGCTGAAACAGGGTATTTCTAAGGAATATGTTTTGGGAAAAACACTAACGACCCTCCCCAATCTGACCCAATTCCCTTCCTGTCATCTTCTCTCCTACACAAAGTTGACTGTCATTCTGGTATACTCATTGGCCATCATATTTGTACAATGCATTCCATTCCACAATTTTGCTCATTTTTCTAACATATGAGAAGCCATATTTACCATACATCCTACATGATCTTAAATAAGCCTCAACTCCTCCAGGAAGTTTTCCCCAGCCATCCCAAGTCAGAGTGATTTTTCCCATTCCTAAATTCACACAACACTAGTGTTTATCCCACTCACTTGGTACTGTGCCTAAAATGAGTTTTGTGACAGTTGTCTTATGTTACCTTTCCTGAAAAGGTACTCTTTTTGCAGATAGGGACACTTTCTATTTCATTTTGGTCTGGCACACTAAGGTATCAATAAATAATAGTGGATTGAATTGTCTTCTCTTTTTAAAACTCAGTTCCTTGACTCTATCACTGGAAAAATCATCAACAGAAAAACAAAATAGATCCTCATTATGTATCATCGATGGTTCCCACCGCAAGACTGAAAGTACGAGTAAAGAAAACAGAACTCAGCCAAATAAACCCTCAGGAACTGGCACAGGGTAGCAGTAAAGATTAAGCAGGCTCAGAAACAGTACCAGCAATGACATATGATTACATCTACAAAGCCACATCTGCAACAGCAGGTTTTCACAGAAGCTCTGCTTCCTTAGAAGAAAAGTGGGTGGTGGTGGTGGTGGGATGAACTGGGAGATTGGGATTGACATGTATACACTAATATGTATAAAATAGGTAACTAATAAGGACCTGCTGTATAAAAAATAAATAAAATTCAAACAAAAACAAACTAACAACAAAAAAAGAAGAAAAGTAAATATAAACTGCTTCTCTAGCAAGCTTGGGTGCTGGGAAAGAATCAAGGCATAGCTGATATGAATAGGTTACTCGGTTTACCCTGAAAAAACCAAATGTTTTTCAAGGTTCAATGAGGTTAAAATATTTGAGAGCTTAAAGGCTTCTAAGATGTGGAAGACTTCCATGTATGAAAGACATAGAAAAAAAACAGGGTAAGTGCTATTAAGTTAAAACAGATAATGAAACAATTCTCTCCGTCCACAATTCATTCATTCAACAATGTTTACTAAAATGTTACTATCACATAGGCATTGTGCTAGATGCCAGGGAATTCAACAATGTATACCTGGTCCAGCCCTCACAGTACTTAGTCACCAAGGATGCCAAGTGACGTATAAAATGGACAGTGAAAAAAAACAAATGAATATCAACTCAAAAATATAAGAGAAAAAAACATGGAACTGTTATATTTTCCCTACTTATCTCCAAACACAAAAATAAATTCCAGATGGGATACAAGTATTAAATGTAAAAACTAAACTATAAAAGTATTAAAGTAAAATGTAAAAACATATTTTATATCTTGAAGTAGAAGGTGGCTTTTGAAGCCCATTAATGCCAGAAATTATAATTGGAAAAAACTTACAGATTTTACTCAACAAAACTGAATGGCAAAAGTCGAGATGTCCAGAAGACAACAACAACAAAAGTTACAAATTAGAGATAAATAAACATTTGTGAATAATCATTGAATAGGTAGAAACCACTTAGGGACAAGAAGAAAAAGTAAGCCAATGACAAAACCTTGAAAAATAGCACAGGGGAAAAAAAGTCTACAGATTGGGGCTTCCCTGGTGGCGCAGCGGTTGAGAGTCCGCTTGCCGATGCAGGGGACACGGGTTCGTGCCCCGGTCCAGGAAGATCCCACATGCCACGGAGCGGCTGCGCCCGTGAGCCATGGCCGCTGGGCCTGCACGTCCGGAGCCTGTGCTCCGCAACGGGAGAGGCCACAACAGTGAGAGGCCCGCGTACTGCAAAAAAAAAAAAAAAAAAAAAAAGTCTACAGGTGAAAATGAGAAATGGCCAAAGAGAAAGAGGGGGAAAACCATTAAGGGCAATGTCACTGAAACCAAAGCAGGACAGTTTCAAGAAGAGAATTGCTGACAATGTTAAATACACATACACGTAGCACTATTTAAATAAATAAATTTAATGGTGGGATATACCATGCTCAGTGATTAGAAAACTCAAAATTTATAAAGACAACAATTCTCCCCAAATTAATTCATCCATAGATCACTGAGTAAAATGAAATCCTATAAATATACATATATGTGTATGCATATGTATAGGAAATGCATGTGTATGTGGCTATAGAAGTATGGAGAAAAAATACAGAAGGGCACACATGAGGAAGTTCATATAGGTTACTGGAGGTCTGTAGGAGAACATGAGGGTGGAGGGTGGAGCTTAAAGGGAGAGGCAAAAAAGAAAAAGGAAAAGGAAAAAGACTCTTCTAAGAAAGCATGACTGATTTTTATCTAATATATACATTTATGTAAATTTATAGCGGTATGTACATGCATATGTATAAACAATATTTTAAATTAAAATTTTAAAGTAGTAGGTACTTGTCAGAGTTTGGAAGAGGTATTAAGGAGGCTATTTTTACTCTATATACTTGTGAATTGTTTGTAATTCAAAAATTAAAAATGTAGTCATCTCTAGCACATGCAAATAAAAAATCAGATTTAAAAATTGTGGACTTCTGCCTCATTAACAGAAGCAATAATTTACTAAGCTCTATCCTCTCTTAAAGAGTTTAGGTCCTTTCCCATAATTATTCCTTTAAAATTGTCTGGCCATTATTCTTTATTTAAAGAAAGAACTCCTTTATTAGCACTTAAAAAAAAGCTAGAGGTTCTATTTTCTGTAAAAACCCCAAGGTGAAAAAGCTAGCTCATTTTATCAACTTATTCTCTGTTTAGAAATCCTAAACTATTTAATGCTTCTTTTTGCCACTCTCGCTTTAAAACTAGTAAATTATAATTTTTAAATAGCAAGAAAAGGAACACCGTAAAACAGAAATACATGAAACAGAAATACAATCATGCATATGAGCATGCAAGAGCAAGATCCTTTAGACAAGCTTTCCTATGTTTCCTAAAAAAACCTGTTTTTTACTATTAAATAACTACAGGTCCAAGAAATATTCTTGAATTCTCTTTTATTATCAAATACTAATTTAGCATCTCCTGTGTACAAAGTCAGTGCTCCTTTCCTGAATTTTATTTCAAATATTATCTTTGTATCCCCACAGGGATTTCCTGTATTTCTTATAAACAAGAGATACCATGTATTTACAACTTACCTTAGGAGTGGATAAAAAAATTAATGACTGGGCTCAAAGAACCTTCAAGGTGGACCACGTGTGGCTAATTAGTGGAAATACTGCTGGTTGCAGATGTAAAAGCTCTGACCCACTGGCTGTGGGGACCAATGCGGAATAAGCGCAGTAACTTTGATCAATGGAGTCTAACCTAGTCCTCCCCTGAGGTCAAGATGTCCTTTGGTGCTTTTTAATTCTCTTGTCATATTTTTTTCTAATTGGCACGAAGCTGGAGACCCTCCTAGTATATCATATTTGGAAATCAAAGGTGAAACAAATGAGAATTTTCCTTTTTCGTTTGTGGATGATAATGGTGATTTGACTTTGGGTGCATTTCTTTCAGTCAATTGATTGCTCTGGGAATTGATGTCACAGATCAATGGGTCATGTCCAATTTCATCAACAGCTGCCTCGGTTGAGTCTGGCCTCACCAAATGGGAACAAATAATAACAGTGACAGTCAAACCCAAAGTGCTCTTGCAAATCACGCCAGGCTGAAAGGAGAAATAGCTCAAAAAGAAATTAAGCATTTTTAGACCATCAAGAGGGGGCTGTGCCTGGTCTGTAGGTTATGTGTTCTGGCAATATTCTATTAGGCTGAAACAGGCAGCTCAGGAAAATTTTCTTTTCCAGTAGAGAATGTGAGAACCTTAGAAACCTATATCAAATTTTCGTAAAGTGTTTTAATTCAGAGAGGTCAAATGATTTGCCCAATGCAGACAGAGACCAGATCTCCTAACTCCCAGCCTTGTAGCATCTTACATTAGTCACATGTCAAGTACACAATCTAACTGCCACCTTAGAGGAGTTGACAGCAAGGGTGTCCCTAGAACACATCTCCAAGGCACATTTCTAAACCTGCTCTTTTCCATATAAAATACAGAAAGTGCATAAAGCTACTGACACTTCATAAGTATCATCTGCCTATTCTATTTTCATATATTTAATTTTAAAAAATGGATGATAATGAAAGGTAGACAGGTAAAGAGGTTAAATTTCCACTACCCCAGCACACTAGCCTCAAATACAAACTGACTGTCAGAATTAACTAGAGGTGAAAACACACAATGTATTAATATGTGTATCTGTGTAGTATAGGGTACATTGTCCAAGAAAGCCCTCGACATTTAATCCTAAAAGTCAGCTGCAAAGTAATTAATACCTTTAATGCATTTTACCAGAGCCAAAACATTAAAATCATACATTTAGGGCTTCCCTGGTGGCGCAGTGGTCGGGAGTCCGCCTGCCGTTGCAGGGGACATGGGTTCGTGCCCCAGTCCGGGAGGATCCCACGTGCCGTGGAGTGGCTGGGCCCGTGAGCCGTGGCCGCTGGGCCTGCGCGTCCGGAGCCTGTGCTCCGCGGCGGGAGAGGCCACAACAGTGAGAGGCCCGTGTACCGCCAAAAAAAAAAAAATCATACATTTATGAAAAGAACAACTCAGAAGCGTACATAGAAAAACCCCTAATATTAGTTGCCTCAAGGAAAGGTAACCCAGTGACTGGAGAAGAGGTGAGATGGATACTTTTACATGGTTCACTGAACAGTGAATGTATTACCTATTCAAGAAAATACATGTGCAAACTAGAATATAAACAATAAATGGAACCATATATCTGATTTTTTAAAGTCCTCAGCAGGTGAATCAATCTTATCACTTCACTCTTGAAGACTTTTAGCAAGTAGGTGAATATCTTTAAGACAGAGGCACAGAGTGGGCAACTCTCCATAACCTCTCAGTAATAATTGGAAGTTATTGATGAGGTAAGTAATATTAGCACTACACAGCTGTGGGAAAGACACCCACTGCCTCATTCCAACCGGCCCGAAGGCTGAGCAAATATCTGCACGCTAAAGGCTGAGAACCACTCCATAGACAAGTTTTTTTTTTTTTTTTAAGTTCCTACTTTTACTCTCACCGAAAGTTATGCTGAATCTTTGGAGTCACTAGGAGACCCAAAACACACTCAGAGAAACAGAAGGGAACAGAAAGCCTAGAGAGAATAAATGTCTCAGGACAGAGAAAGATGTACACAGGGTGAGAGCTTCACTAGCCACTGCCTTTAAGGCTCGTCAATGGTGCCCGTATTCACCATGCCACCTTGTTCACACCTAGTGATATAAACTCCTATGGGCAGAAGTGGAAACCAAAAACTTCGTGACTTGCTTTACTGCAATATTTGCCTTATTGCAGTGGTCTGGAACCAAACCTGCAGTGTCGCTGAGGTCAGCCTGTACACACTTTGCCAAGGTATCTGATCACTCACCCCTAGTTCTTGAAATATCTCCTGCACTTGTTTTTTGAGTATTCTCTCCAAAAATGTTTACACTGCGGATCTTTGAGTGATGAATATTAATGTTTTTTATTAAACCCTCACATTTGAATAACAATTTAAATGGATATAAAATTTTAGGTCCAGTACCTTAAAAATACTGTTTCCTCACAGCCAGCATTGCTCTTCTGAAGAGTAAGGTCAATGATTCTTGTTCCTTTATACAAGGATTGACTGTTTAAAAACCTTTAGATTTTTCTCGTTATCCTTGATACTCCTAATTTCAGTATGTGTCTAGATGTGGGTACTTTCTTCTTTCCTGTTTGGCACTCTATGGCCCTCTCAATCTTCAAATTTTTCCTTCTTCTGACCTCATTTGTTACTTGAATGTTGGCACATCCTACTTCTGTCCCTCATCCCACTTACATCTGCATTTATTTTCTATTTATCCTTTTTTTGCTGCCTTCTGGAAGAGTTTCTCAACCCAACTTTTCAACTCACTAATTCATGCATCAGCTGTATCCACTCTATTTTCATTCCATTTTATTACATTTATTTTAAATATTATATTTTTAATATTTCTACGTGGTTAGTTCTGATTCTTGTACCACACTGCCAAAATCTTCTTTTTCCTTTTAACGTTTATTGGCTTTATCTTAGATTGTTATGGTCTTATGTAATCCTGTTTATTTTCTTTTAAACCAGTGGTATCTCTTAGCTGCTACTTTGTTTTGGCTCGGGAACTCATTCACCTGGTGGTAAGGGTTCTGAGTGATAGAATGCACTGGGGAAGGGCTGAGGGCCAGCCCTCTAGGCAGCCCCAGCACTACAAAACCACAGTTCATTATTTCAGTTCGTTATCTACCAAGTAATCCTTCAGGTCAGGGCTTCTCCTGCAGATACTGGACACTGTGGGAGAAATGGCAATTTCCTCAAGTCACTTCATAGGTCCAAAGCCTAGATTGTAACCCATCAGTACCACCAGTCTGAAGGGGGGGAGGGATGAATAAATAATGCATAGCTAGTTAATCCTTACCTGTTTTTCCCAGATCTTCACCCCAAAGGAGTTTTTGTGCTGCCCTGATTTTGTCTGTGAGGACACCTGCAGCACTGTTCGCTGTACCATTACCTGCTGTGAGAAAGCAGGCAAAGGCAACTGGTTTTCTCCAATTAATCTGCTCCAACACATTCAGCCAGCCACGCATTCAGTCAGCCACACCCTAACCAAGAACCACTTCAAAAGAGCCCCCATGTCCTCTGGGAGTTTTACCTTTTTTTTTGTTTCAATTGTTATCTAAGCACGTTAAAAGAACATTCTAATCAAAATATAACAGAACTTTACATGGTTTTATTTATACATTACTGGTAAAGAAAGCAAACTTTATATAAAAAGTTTTATACAAATAGAAAAGTCCTTGGCTACGTACAGCCATTTATGTGTGTGTATACACCCAAACATACACACACAAACACAAAGTATTTTACATCATTATAATTATACATATTTACAGATACACTATTTAAATTATTTTACAATTTACCAAATTGAGGACAGGCAATTAGAAAAGCAAATAAAAATGGATGAAACGAACTAAATAATCGTTAAGCTTAAAATTCTACAAAACTATTTTTAAAAATCTAGAAAGAAAGTCATTTCTTTGAAATATCAAAACTAAGGTTTCAATAC
The DNA here is from genome assembly GCF_039906515.1 of Pseudorca crassidens. Taxonomy (NCBI): domain Eukaryota; kingdom Metazoa; phylum Chordata; class Mammalia; order Artiodactyla; family Delphinidae; genus Pseudorca; species Pseudorca crassidens. The sequence continues at coordinate 66,232,609 of NC_090308.1, read as the reverse complement.
TGTTTTGTTGTTGCTTTTATCTTAATAACAAGTTCTAACCTGTTTAAAAATAAATATCATGACCAATAACAGAGAAGCAAATCAGACTGATGTCAGGAACAAGGTGAACATGCTGGCTTGAGATTAAGAGTCAGCAAGTTATGACAAATGCAGATTATTATCTGGTAATCAAATGCCATAAAACTGCCCTCTCCTTCCCCATTAAAAACATGAAGAATTCCAAGCTTCTGTGTAGTTTGCAATATCAATTAAGACTCCAAGGAATTCAGCAACTTATCTGTAATGTAAGAAAATGCTAAAGTTATGATTCTATTTTTCTGATATGACCATCTCATAAAGTGTTGTTCTTTTAAATGAGTTCTCTTAGATAATAAATATTGGTGGTTAAAGAACTAGCTTTTTATAGACTCAGTTTGGTAACTTTACCCTTACACTCTGATTTTGATAAGAATGTAATGAGACTATAGTACCTGAAGGAAAAAAAAATCAGTTAAGAAACAAACTAGGGATTGGGATTGACATATATACACTAATATGTATAAAACAGATAATAAGAACCTGCTGTATAAAAAAATAAATAAATAAAATAAAATTTAAAAAAAACAAACTAGGAATGAAATAACTCACTATTTGTGCTATCATGCAAGCAAATAAAATCTCAAGTACCAAATCCATTAAAAGATTGTAGATTTGTAATGGAATTTGGAAATTTCAAACTAGTAAGTGTCATTTCCAGATACAAGTTAGTTCGTTCATGAAGGGAACATTATCTTCAACAAGAGAATGGAAGTCATATTTTAAGATAACGTTCAAATAAAACAAAAAAGACCTCAGTTTAATTTTCTAAAGGCAGTGAAAAATTTACAGCATAGTGAATCTGAAAAAAAAGCAGGCCATTTTTGCATCGAACTATTTTTTAAAGGTTCTTTAGAGTAAGCTTTTTCTTCAAATTCCTCATTATGCAATCTTACATTCTGAATTATATAAACAGAATTTTAATGTCAGAGTACACTACTAAATATCTTTTGAAGATTTCATTAACAAACTAGTTGCTTTGAGAGGATACTGAAATTAACAGATTATCTAAAGACAGTAATTTACACTGGGTTTAGAAACAGATTTTTATAACTCAGAAGTATTCAGAACCCTTCACAATGAGATCAATGTCCAAATATGGTTCTTCTTCAGTTAGTTTTATTTAAAGTTGGGCATTCTGGATTCAAATAATTATGACTACAAATCAACTGAAAAATAGTGATATGTTAAATATCTTTACAATCTTCCTTACATAAAAGTCCAAAATATCTAAGCAATTGGCTCAGGTCTTATAGGAAATACCTGATAAACATTATTGCCTTAATAAACCCGTATAAGAATGGCTTAAAGAAACATGTCTGTGAACATTATTAATAATGTAACATGGTAAATCATGTCACCTCTTCAGATGACAATGGACTTCATGTTTATAAATGTATGTTTTGTATTTTAGCACTCCTAATTAAAAATGTAAAATATGTTAAATTACGACTGCACAGATTTCACTGGCTATGAAATATAATGCTATTCAAGAATGTTTTCTTGCCTTTTTTTTCGTTTTTTGGCTGAGCCATGCGGCACACAAGATCTTAGTTCCCCGACCAGGGACAGAACCCAGGCCCCTGGCAGTGGAAACACAGAGTCCTAACCGCTGGGCCACCAGGGAATTCCCTCAAGAATGTTTTGTTTTTCTTCATCGATAAACATTTATCATCAATCATCAAATGGATTTCCCCCCACTTTAGACTCATCAACACTCAGAAGGCTAAGGAAAGATGCTGATCTGCACTGCAGCAGGTTTCACTGACCACGTCCCTGTGGATGAGGTGCCTTAGAAGCCTGCACGAGCAACCATTCTCCAACCTGTGACTGAAACAGGAACTCAGCTGGATGTCTCTCACCCACCACTCACATCTTCAATGACTAACAGGCCATTAACTGCACAGGTACAGTGTCAAACATTTACTTTACTAGCCTACTGTAGTGTAACCATTAACTACCTGCATTTTGACTTTTCAAAGAGCTTCATTAGCTGCTGGAATCTTTCTGAGACCTGAAAAATTTTAAATGAGGGTTAATTATAAACATCTCAATATATTTTTTTTTATCTTTGATGAATATTTTCACAAACCATCTAAAGACAGAGTAAGTTACCCTTAATTATAAAGGTAAAGTAATAGTTAGAAAAACAAAATATCTTCATAATAAAGGTAATTGCTAGTTTAACTTTTCAATATCAAACTTTCTTAAACAGGCAAATATCATTACAAAATTGCTCAAGATCAAATAAGTAAATGGCAAAACAACAGAATAAAGAATTCGGATTGTTTCAGACTTCTTCCACGATCACCAAGTTTTTAACAGTCTTTTTTTTTTTTTTTTGGCTGCACCACGCAGCTTGTGGGATCTTAGTTCCTCGACCAGGGACTGAACTCAGGCTCTCGGCAGTGAAAGCATGGAGTCCTAACTACTGGAACACTGGGGAATTCTCCAAAGAGCCATACTTTTAAAGAAGTTGGCTAACAAATAGCTATATATCTTAAACACATTAAAAATCAAATCTAAATATTTGGAGTAGTAACATCTGTGAGACTATAGAGATGTAAAACTGGGGTAGTTACCTGATACGGATTTTTATTCAACTTGGCAGCTAACTGAGAAAATGTTTTCAACGATGGCCCTTTTTTCTGACACTCCAGTAAAATTTCCCGGTCATCATTTCTGAAGGGGGAAAAATGTTATTTAGCTTTTGTAGGTTCGAACAGAAAGGTAACAAAAATTCCATTGCCTTACTATCTACCAATATAGTATATAGTGGACATTTTTATTAAAACCCATAAAAAAAGAACAAGTGTGTATACTAAAATACGGACAATGGTTATCTCTGAGAGATAAGATTATGGATGATTTTAATCTTTGACTTCATACATATTTCCCAAATTTTCTAAAACAAATACTAATGTATGTTTCTAATGACAAAATAAAAGATTTTAAAAAATTCTACTTGTAGTGTGTATAGTACTTTAAAAATTAGGGCCCAAACGTGATCACAGACCTGATAAGTGAGAAGAACCAAAAAGTAACACAGAAGCCAGATCTTCTAATCCCCAGACCTCTGCTTCTTCTACATGGTCTGAACCAATGTGCGTTATTATAGTCTCTGAGATTTTACCATCTGCAGGTTACCCGAAATGAAGGCATAGAGGACTGAGGTCTTAAACAAAATTGATCACCAATTTCAACAAAATTCATTCTCTCTCATTATGCACTCTAGCCGGTCTAGAGATCATGCACCTCTGGTTCAATGGTTCCCAACTGTGGTCACCTTGACATCCGAAATGGGGTCTTTAAATCTGCATTTCTTAAAAATCTCACAAAGAAGTCAAAAGTACAACCTGTTTTTGAAGCTTCTAATTTCGGGGGGAAAACTCAAATTACAAACACCCACACTTTTTGTCCTATTCACTACCTGTCATTCCTCCTTTCTAAAATGTGCGTATACACACACATTACAAACGAAAGAATTTTTCTTTTTCATTGAAAAGTGAAGTTAAAAACATAATGAAAAGTTCTGTCCACGGTGCTAGTACACATCGCTGGTTAAGAGCCACTGCTCTAGACTGTTCTACAGTACAGCTGGGTTGTATCCTAGAACGTATCTTCTACCAACTTTGGCCACTTTTGAAGTCAGTCGTCACTTTCCCTATTTTAAGATGGGACAAAACTATGATGACATGACAGAACAGATTGCTGGTATCTTAAAATTTCCTGGTGATTTAATAGTCTCATTAGATTCTTACCTTGTCCACGAAACTATAATTTCTCCCTTCTTTTTAATAACATTCTTTGCAGAAAGGCCTGTAAGAGAAGTGGCAGATGCTGCTGAGGCATCCTTAGTCCCTGGGCTTTCCTTTAATGACGAGGGATCTTTAGTTACTACAGGGGCCTTTTTCTTACTGGCTTTCTTTCGGTGAGCATCACCATTCTCACCAGAATCTTGGGTAATTTTCTTAGTCTTTTCCCTGCCGGTTAAGTCTGCTTCCTTTCTCTGTTTTTTCTGAGAAGGATTTAGATCAGAAAGATTTTTCCTCTTTTTGTGAGCATTATCCAAAGCCCCAGGCAACTCTGAACTACCAGAATTCGATGCCAGCTCTGATTTTAAATCAACCTTTTTCACTTCACCCGAACTGGGAAATGCCGAGGTTAAATCGATACAGGCTTCCTCAACAATGCATTCCAAAGGCCTGTTTGCCACTTGCACCTTTTCTTCCTTTGAGTTATCTTCATCTACACATATCACCTGACACCCCAAGTCTTCAACAGCCAAAGCAGGACAGTTACCTTCATTTTTACTGTCACTTGAAACATCTTGTGTCAAATCAATAAAAGCATCTACAGTATCAGGCTGCATATTGTCTAATACTGGAGCATTTTGATCCACACTGCTTCCAGAACATCCCAACTGCTCAATATTTAAAACTGTTACTTCTACGAATTCCCCCAACTTTTTGGTCTCGGTGACTGGATCTTTTGTGAGGTCTATATATGCGTTTGGAAGATGATCCTCGACAGAATGTGGAATTTCTTCCATTGGAGGCAATTCTTCAACGCTTTCAGGTACTTTTGGCTCCCATACTTGATGCAACTTGAAACATTCTTCAACTACTTCAGTACTATGAACCACTTTACCTGAAGCATCTTTAAGAAATTCATATATATCGGGAACCTCTGTTTGTATCGTACAGTCCTGTTCTTCATGAACTGATTTACTGCTATCAACATTTTTACTGGAAATTTTCAATTCCTCCACAGATTTAAAAACTCTGTACTGACATGAAATATAGTTTTTCTCCACTGTTTCATCAGCTTCCTTTTCCACTCTTGGCAAAGATTCATCAGCCACCATATTCTGTTTATGACTAGGGGAGGTAGATGGTGCCGCACGGCGTATTTTCACAATGAAATGATCATTGGACTTTTCCATTATGACAGCGTGCATGGGTAGATTAGGGTGGTACTGAAAGCCTGGAGCAATAGACCGGCTTGTCCATGATGAAGAACAACTTGATTTACTGCTTGAATTATCAGACTCCAGGGCTAAATGAATGTCCTGTTCAGATGCATCCTCTTCCTCAAGTAAGGCATCTTCACTAAAATGGGCACTAATAACTTCTTCGGGCGTTGAATTAGACGAAACATCTGACTTTAAGAAACTGAGATGACCATCTGACTTCAGAGGTGATGGTACTGTTAAAGAGACTGCTAGATCTTCAAGAAGTATGGAGGAAACACAGGGCTTACTCTTTTCTGAACTACATACATTATCTTTACTTAAAGATATGTTAGTGGACACTTCAAACATACAACTTTCATCCAACACATCAGGATGAACTGGCAATGAAAGCCCTGAAGACAGAGACGGACCTTTCTCAGATGACAATAATGACCAATTATCATCACTAATCACCTTAGGACAGGGAGAAACCACCCCTGAAACGAGCTCTTCCGTTGTACAAACTGGTAGAGATTCACATTTAAGAGTCTCTAGCATCTGTTTCGCTGGTGTCTTTAACTCCCACTCACTTTTTTCGTTACAGTTAACACTGTTGTCCAAAAGATCAGAACCTTGCAACAAACTTTTAAATATTTCTCCCATCTGTGCATCACTCACTAAATTAAAAGTAAGGCTAGATGCTTGCTGCTCAGTAAGAATCTCAAAACTGCGTTCTGGCTTCAAAGCAGCGTGCTGGGATGCCTGTGAGTCCTCTATGGTACTGCCTTCCATTTTTCCTGCCTTCGGGCAGTTTGGTTCCAAGGACGCCTCTTCAAATTGAGGGTTCTTAGTATTACCAAAGCAAGTGTTAGTACTTTTTTTAATGTTGTGCTTTACTCTGTTAATACTAGAATTATTTTGCTCTTGATGTTTTTCCTCCGATTTTTTACAACCTACTAAAGACTTAGAGTAACCAGAATCTTCTGATTTGGGGGGTTTCTCCTTCAACATTTCTTTGCTGGAGCTGCCTACATTCCCCTTCTGACAATTTGAATATTGTGCTTTCTCTTTATTTCTCTTTTCAAGTTTTCCTTCGTCACTGTCACTGCCAATGTTTATGGGGTCACAAAACTTTGCTAAGATTTTCTTAAGCGTTGTAAACAAGTGATCAAGTTGTTCATCTACAAATTTCCACAATTTTTTTTTCATATCTGGTAGCTGCTGTTCAAATAAACGATCCACGATGCCATTCTTTTTAACTTGCTTAAGTTTGGATTCTATAACATCACAGAGATTCTTCTGTAAAGTAGTCACTGACTTAGAGATCTTGGATAAGTCAAGGTGTTTAATTAGTGATGTAAAACTCAAAATTGCTGACTCAATAATTCTATGAAATTGTATTAATGAAAATTTTACCTTGAATTTCATATAATTTTTCCTTACATGTTTTCTTATCATTCGTAACATGTGCACAACCTCTCGGACAGAAGAGGGTGCAGCAATAATTGGCACTATTTTTTCCAGGCTGGAAGTGCCCACTAACCTATCTTTCTTCTCTGTTTTTGAAGATCTGCTAGATTCAGTTCGTCTTTTATTCCATTTGCTTTTGGTCTGATGGATTTTTATAGAAGATATCTTCCTATTGTCTTTATCCAAATGCACAGTGCTTTTCCTACTTCCTGGGTTAGTTCTTGTGTTCTGCACTTCAGCAGAAGCTCTTGGGTTGGTACTTTTGTCAAAACGTTTTTGTGGTTCAGATTTTTCACTGTCGCTTATAATTTCTCCTTCTTCTAATTCATCTAAAGATGAATTCTTGTGGGAGTCTGCTTCTGTAAATTTGTCAGATTTGCAAATTGGCTTTTGATTTTCCTTATTGAGATCAGACTGACTCTTGGAGGCAGAATGAGCTAAATTTGGTGGAAACACATCTGTGGAAGAAAAAAGCATATTATAGTCACATGACTACCGAGTCTTTGTCATTTAACATTTCCATACTAAATATAACAAAAAATTAAATGTTGAGGCAATTTATTATTTTAACAGCTTTTACACTATTTACACTATATTACTCTAACACGTACTCATGTCATTGGTCTTTACTGGTCTCAGAAAGTGCCTGACAATAGTGATAGTATAGAGTTTGGTCATTTGGATAAACAGCAACCAACTGTTCAGGTTTCTTTACTTGATGTTAGCAGCATCACCTACTCTATGCCATTTGATGATGGCTTTTGGACAACAAAAATATACCTGAAAGCAAGCAAGGAGTATTTGAGACAATCTGTTCTACCATTCCCTTTTGTTGTATAAGTAAGAATTACCTAAATCTAGACTAAAGGCTCAATGTACATTTCTAGGTAACAACAAAGGTCTGAATAATAATTATCAAATAAAAAGCACTAACAAAATAATGTCATTTGCAGCAACATGGATGGACCTAGAGATTGTCATACCGAGTGAAGTTAAGTCAGACACAGAAAGACAAATATCATACGATATCACTTATATGTGGACTCTAAAAAAAAGGGTACAAATGAATTTCTTTACAAAGGAAAAGTAGAGTCACAGATGTAGAAAACAAACTTATGGTTACCAGGGGATAGGGCAGGGAGGAATAAATTGGAAGGCTGGGATTGACATATACACACTACTATATATAAAATAGATAACAAATAAGAACCTGCTGTACAGCACAGGGAACTCTACTCAGTACTCTGTAATGGCCTATACAGGAAAAAAATCTAAAAAAAAAGAATGGATATATGTATATGTATAACTGATTCACTTTGCTGCACACCTAAAACTAACACAACACTGTAAATCGACTATATGCCAATAAAAATTTAAAAAGTAAATAAATATCAATAAATAAATTAAAAGCACTGATTCATCTTGCTGACATATGCTACACTCTCACAAAAATATAAGTTATAGGAGATAATATAAACTATTACCTTTATGACTGTTATTATATAATGGAACTCGAGATGGGCTTTCCAGTCTAAGAACTTTTGCTACAGGTCTCACGGGACTATTCAGAGGACTGATGGCTTCTGGAATAGGTCTCAGCTGATTAAGGTCAATGCTCAGAACCGAGTTCTCATCGTCGTGATATACTGAGTTTGCTTCACCAATTTCCATTCTGTGGTCCGTTAACTCAGTCTGCTGAAGTGAAGATTCTGGAGTCTCTTTAGGTAAGCAAGGCTCCAAGTGACAAGACTTACTCTCAACCAGTGGTGCATCTACAAGAGAAGGCTCAAGGTTTGGTTTACCATCTTCTGAAAGGACTGTTGGCAAAATGACAGCTTCTTCAATTGAAGGCTGCAAAATGCTTTCATTGGATTCGGTCACTTTGGTTGAAAAAGGCTCCTTCATTTCTGTATCTTCGGAAATACTACAAGAATTTAAGTCATCCTTTCTTTTGGTATCCAATTCCAAACCAAAGTTTTGAGAAACATTTGTTTGTACTGTGTCCATTACCACAGGAACTGCTGCCCTGGCACCATTAATGGTCTGTTCCATTTCTGTTGATGATGGAAACAAGGATTCTGTTTGTTGCATTTCCACAGATGCTGAGAAGGAAATCTCTGTGCCACAGATGGACATATCACAATGCACAGTATCCGCAACAGATTTAATGAACAAACTATTCTCTTCTTCTATTTTCCTTTCTGAAACACTGGTCCTGGGTTCAGATGCTGCTGTAAGAGCATCCTTTGGTTCCAATAACTCTGATTTGGTTTCCTCTGTGATCTGTTCACTGACAGAGGGAATACATGTCACAGTTTTAGCCTGCACCAAGGACTCCAAATCACATATGTCACTAGATTTGGGAGTATCGGTTATTTTATGCTGATTTTCCTGAGAAACAGGCTGCTTTTTAGCAGGAGAAAGAGTTAAGTTCAATTTTTCCATAAAGCTTAACTTTAAGTCTTTGTTTTGTGTTTCATTTGAACCATTCTCAGCTTTAACTGCTGGCTCTTTATCATCCACGACTTCAGAAACATCATTATTAGAGACTTCACCGTTATCATTTTTTGGCTCATTCTGTCTCTTTAAATCTGTAGCGGTTTTCTTAGTCTCTCTGTTTGTCTTCTGCAGATGTTCTGCAGGTACTCTCTTTTCATTTCTCATATGCTTATTTTCTTCTTTGCCCTCTTGTTCTCTTTTCCGCTTATCTTCAGTTCTATGCCTTTCTACCCTTAAAGGTGCATTTTCCCATTGGTGCACAGCATCAACTTCCTTAGAGTCAACATGTTTGTGAGTTCTATTGGTTGAAAGAGAGGACGGACATCTTCCTTCTTGAAAACTATGATTACTCACAGCCCTGTCTCTTTTACAATCTTCCCGGCCTCTTCTCTCTTCTGGATGGTATTTACTTGAATTATGAGAAGATTTTGCTAGTTCCTTCTTGGAATAAGGAAGCAGTGCTCGTTCAGATCTTTTCCAATGATCCTGGTCTTTTACTACTGACTTAGGTTTTTGATCAACTTTCCTTTCTTCTTTGTCTTGTGATTTAAGTTCTTTTCTATTTATATTTTGTGATCTTTCACTTTGTCTTTCGAGTTTTTTGTCACTTTGAGATTCTAGTCGAGTGTGTGACCTGTCTCTAGAGCTTTCTTTCTCCCAAGAAGAGCTACTGCGTTCATTTTTATAATCCAAATCTGTGTTACTTTTAAACTTTGAATTTTTGCTTTCAGCCTTTGGTTCACCTTTACTATATTTCTCAGGACGTCCTTGTAGCCTCTGACTGGCCTCTATGTTCCTCGGTTCACCATCACCACAGCTAGTGTTCAAGTCTTTTCGTATTCTGTCAGTCCCTCTGCAGTACTGGCTATGTCTACTATCTTTCCTTCCTCTTCTGTGATCCTCACTGGAACTACCCTCACCAACCTGATAATGGGAACGTGACCAAATGCCATTGGTGGAGTGTTTTTCAACAGATGTAGGCAAATGTGAAGCGCCCTTTTTTTCAGAATGTGATTTTCCTTCCTTTTCGAGGTATGGCAGTGAAGTGCTATAATGTACATCTTTAGAAACATCACTTTTCACTCTGTGATCAGTCTTTGAACAATCATCCAAATGGAGAGATCTGGATTTAAGACCTTTTGTTTTAACTATATCTGGTGTCCTTGAAGTTTTATGAGCATTTCGAAGATGTGGAAACTCAGACAATCTATTGAGAAATAGAAATTAACACCAAAAAAACAAAGTTAATTCCTTTTTAATAACCCAAGGTTTAATCACATGTGATACACTTTAAAACTGGGGGGCCCACATACTGGCAAAACTAATTTTACTTTGTATAAAAGAATGAGTAGTAAGAATTTACCAGCTTCCAACTAAATGAGCCAGTTTTTTAAAACAAGGAACTCTCTTTCATTTGCTTTGCTCAAAGCCTGGAGGACCTCTCAGTTCTATCCCAGCATTTGCCAATGTCTTTCAGATTTCCTTCACTACAGGTGCACAACTCTCAAACTAACCACAAATTCACTTCTTTTAGAACGAGTGACATTATTTTCTTGCCTTCACTCTAGCCCAACTGAAACATAAGGGAAAGTGAAATCTTGCTGGAGAACAGGGACGATCAAAATACAACTCTATGTAGCTCCCTATCCTAGTTTTCTGTTTCACCTACAACCCCACAGTAAAAGCCAAAGTGTCAATAGCCATCTTAAAGTGTTACATACTGTGCAAAAAGAAAAAGGAATAGAGAATTGTGATCCTTTCCTAGGGAATGGTATGTATTTATTGTTTAAAATAACTCCTAAGGTTTTCAGAAAACTGGCAGTTTTCCTAAAAATAAAATGTAAATAGCTCATTTTAGCTTTTTGTAATAATATAGCCATCTTCCTGAACTTTTATAACTTCCCTGAGTTTCCATAAATCTATGCCTAATCAGTACTAAATGTGTAGAGAACATCGTCTCAGGAATAAGGGAAGATTTTTATAAAACAAGAGGACACAGGATACATACAACTTAAGGCAACGTGTAGACCTTATGTGGATCTTGTTACGGGCTGAACTGCATCTCCTCAAAATTTAATCCCCAGTACCTCAAACTAGTGACCTTATTTGGAGACAGAGTCTTTGGAGATAATCAAGTTAAAGTGAGGTCATTAGGGTGGACCCTTATCCAATATGACTAGTGTCCTTATAAAAAAGGGAAATTTGGACAGAGATATGTACAAAGCAAAGACTTTATGAAGAGACACAGAAGAAGGCAACCAGCTACAAGCCAAGGAGAGAGGCCTGGAACAGACCCATCACACAGCCCGCAGAAGGCATCAATCATACTGACACCTTGATCTTGGACTTCTGGCCTCCAGAACTGTGAGAAAATAAATTTCTGTTATTTAGGCCACCCAGTTTGTGGCACTCTGTTATGGCAGTCCTAGTAAACTAATAAATAAACTCAAAAAAATAAACATGAGGAAATACCTTTGAGACAACTCGGAAAATGTGAACACAAAAAGCATTAACCATAAAAAAAAAAAAACTGATTGAATTTCACTAAAATTTAGAACTTTTATTCCTCACAAGACAATAAAGAGAGTGACAGATAAGTCACAGAATGGGAGAAGATGTCTGCAATAAATTTATCCAACAAAGGACTCACATTCAACAAAGCACGCACACGTGTAACATACGTCATACTTATTAAAATGTAAGGTCCTAAAAGATAGTTCTAGCCCACAGAGCTCGTAATACACATTTAACGTAACTCCACACCAAATAAAATATTATCAAAAGTTTTGTTTTATTTTTTGTTGTTGCTATTTGGCCGCACCATGTAACATGCGGGATTCTAGTTCCCCAACCAGGGATGGAACCCGTGCCCCTGCAGTGGAAGCATGGAGTCTTAACCACGGGACCGCCAGGGAAGTCCCAAAGGTTTTATTTAAAAAAAAACCTCCACATTAAACACTTTCCAGAATTTACACTTTAAAATTTTTATCTTATATCAATATTTCCATTTTTTCTATTAAAAATGAACTTTCAGCAAAATGATAAACATTTACCATTAGAGTACTAGTTGAAGCTCACAAATAAAAAGCGCAAATATTTGACAGAATGTTTATTAGATAATGTATCAATATAACCACGTATAACAATCTAATGAAATAACACATCATTTATTCACCCAGTTTCTCTGAATTTTCACTCTATTCAAACATTATATCCCTCCCCTAAAAGATTCAAATATATATAAAATTTCCCCAACACTTCAGGAATCAATCTTATACTTGTTGCACCTTGTGGGATTTAGATTAGTAAACATACGCAACCATCTTTATTTTCAAAAGGCCTAAATTGCATATCATATGGTCCACACATAGGATTATCTTCTTTCACTCTTTAAACATTTATTGCACATGGTAGATACTCAATAAATGGTGAGGACACAAAGACATGGTTCCTGCTCCCATGAAGTTTACAGTTTAGTGGAAGAGAACACTAATTAAGTGATCCCATTCATGATTTTTTAAACTGCAAGTGTAAATGAAGCTACAAAAATGAGATCTGACCTAGTCAGTGAGAACAAATGTCCCACATGAAAAGGATGCTTATGCCGAGACCTGAAGATAAGTAGGTATTTAGCAGGTGGAGGAGAGGAGCATTTCAGGGAGTGGAAACAGTTCATGCAACTCAGAGCTCATGGTACACCCAACAAACTGAAAGAATGCAGGAGATACACTAGAGCTATGATACCTAGGCAAAGGCAGACACTGAAGACAAGGCCTGAAAAGTAGTTTGGGACCATATTGTGAAGAGCTCTGCGGATCAAGTTAAGATTTATGATCTTTCATCCTACGATCGATGAGAAGCCACTGATGTGTTTTAATCAAGAAAAGGGGTGGGGGGGCTTCCCTGGTGGCGCAGTGGTTGGGAGTCCACCTGCCGATGCAGGGTACACGGGTTTGTGCCCCGGTCCGGGAGGATCCCACATGCCGCGGAGCGGCTGGGCCCGTGAGCCATGGCCGCTGAGCCTGCGTGTCCGGAGCCTGTGCTCCGCAACGGGAGAGGCCACGACAGTAAGAGGCCCGTGTACCGCAAAAAAAAAACAGAAAAACAAAAAAAAACAAAGAAAATGGGTGGGGGAATTCCCTGACGGTCCAGTGGTTAGGATGAGAAGCTTTCCCCAGCTTCTCATTTCATTCCTGGGGTCTCGGTTCAATCCCTGGTGGGGGAACTAAGATCCTGCAAGCTGCTCGGCGCAGCCAAGAATAAATAGATAAATAGATCATTTAAAAAAAAAAGGGGGGTAGGATGGGGTGGTTCTGTGACAGACGTCCAGAGTTGTGCTTTACAAAGCATCCCGTGGCTTTAATGTCGAGAAATGAGAAATCACAGGCTGGAAAGAGCAAGAGCGGATGCAGAGTTCTGAGCACAAAGACTACTGCCAGTTCAGATGAGAGGTGATGGGCAGCAACAACGGTAGAAATGGAAGAGAAGTGAACAACTTGAGAGATCATAAAGACATAAAAATCGAAAGGACATGGTAATGAATTTGGATCTGAAGGATGACCAAAAGCTAAGTGTCAATGATGACCCCTATGCAGGGTGACTATATGTCCCAGTTTGCCAAGCAATGTCAGTGTAATTATTAACAGCCCCTCCTTCTACTCTCAAAAGTACCCTGGTTTGGGCAATACATTAAATGGTCATTCCACCCCTCAGTCACTCTAGCTTGCACAGCTGAATAAATGATGGGGAATCCACTGAGCTAGGAACAATGGAAGGGGTTCAGTCTTAAATTCTGTTGTGGATGAGGTAATTTTGAAAATTTTGTACAGATGTGAGGTAGTATCTACATATAAATGGAACTGACTAGTATAAGTAAGATCACATCATAAGAAAATATTGATAGAGAAAGGAAAGGACATAGTTTTGAGCTTTAAGGAATTCCAACTTAGCCAAGTACAGAAAAATAAATCTCAAGTTAGGAAGAAAACTAAGAATCATGAAACCCCAAGGGAGAAACTATTTCAAGAAAAGAGGGTCAACTATGTCAAATAGTGTATAAAGACAAGTTAAAATGAGAAGTCAAACTATTTGATGAATTTAGTGGTAGTCACAGCTGTTTTGGAGGAAGAGGTCAGAGTAGAATGGGTTCAAGAATGTGTAGAAATGGGAAGTGGAGAAATGGAGACAGCATGTTTAGATAACTGTTTTGGAGGTTTGACTACCAAGGGGAGGAGAGATATGAAATTCTCTGGAGCCAAATATTGCCCCTAACCAAAAGAGGGAGAGAGAGAAATTAAGTAGAAAATCCATTTAAGAGGGAAAAGAACATATAATTGAGGGACTTCACTGGTGGCCCAGTGGGTAAGACTCCACCCTCCCAACGCAGGGAGCCCAGGTTCGATCCCTGGTCAGGGAATTAGATCCCACATGCATGCCACAACTAAGAGTCCACATGCCTCAACTAAGAAGCCCACATGCCACAACTAAGAAGTCCGCAGGCCGCAACTAAAAAGATCCCATGTGCCGCAACTAAGACCCAGTGCAGCCAAAATAAATAAATAATGACAGATTTTTAAGGGTTGTCTGTTAACAGTATATGACACAGACATCCTCCTGATATTTTAGTAATTTGATGGGCGCCTAGAAGAACCCATGACATACACCACCATCCTCTCAGGACCAAAGGATATCAGAGCAAGATCCCAGTGTATTACAAAACTGAATATATTCAGAGAGGTATGTGGCAATATTCTATTAATAATCATATAGGTATCATTACGATAATATACCATTCGAATATTAGTCACTTACTTTCAGTAAAACCTTAAATATTTAATAAAATGCATGATTTTCATTAGCTTTCCAAAGTTAAAAATATTCCACCTATCAATACCCATGTAATTTACAAACAGATCCATATCCCTCAATCATACCTTTGGTGAAGATTATTTATTTCTTCATCTTTGCGGTTTATTTCCACTCTGGCAGTTTTGATAAGTGCTGAGATATTTTTCTTAAGAGACTGGTTTTCATTTTTTAAGCTGAAATTCTAAACATCATAAAATACATTTAATAAAGTATGTATCGACAGGATTATTAAACTATTTATAATAGTTATTGATTACTGAATGCTAACTACATGCCACGCATCACATATTTTATCTTATGCAATTCTCAAAATAGTCTTAGGAGGAGTACAGTGATGCTCATTATACAAAAGGGGAAGCTGAGATTCAAAGAAGAAAACTGGCGCCAAAGAAAAGCTATTTAAAGTGAAACTACTTAAAAGAGGGAACAAAATGAAAAACCAATAAATAAGAAAAAAAGTCATTATTTTGAAAATGGGTCATTATTTTGAAGATGATAAAATTTTTATTATATTTAACAACAGGAGCTTTAACTTGCAACAATGTACTAATTCTCAGGTGAACAAAGAATGAATTGAGGATTGACTGGCTCTTTGGGAGAGGCGGTGAAGGAAGAGAAACAACTTTACCAAGAAATAAAAATCAGAACAAGACAGTACATTCCTGACTTTGCAGCATGATCACAAAAAATGTCTCTCTGGCAAAAATTGTTAAAGCATCACCATTTTTCCTCATCAGCCATTCTAAAGGATCACGCCTCAAACCATTCTCTTTTAAACCACCTGATACAGTCTCTAAGAATTCTCTATTATTTAACTGTTACTTAGCCTAGTAGATCATTTGTCAATATCATTTAACAAATCAAGCAGTTTTCCTTTATCAGTTTCACTGACACTGGAAATAATGCATGTTTTGCCAGACTTGCTCTTTCATTTAATATTTTTTAAAAAAGTTTCCTTACAACCTGCCAACACTTCAGCATTTTAATTTTAACAAAAAAATTTATTAAATTTTAATTTTAAAACCTGATTAAGGCGGAGACTTCCCTGGTGGCACAGTGGTTAAGAATCTGCCTGCGAATGCAGGGAACACGGGTTCGAGCCCTGGTCCGGGAAGATCCCACATGCCACAGAGCAACTAAGCCCGTGCACCATAACTAATGAGTCTGCGCTCTAGAGCCCGCAAGCCACAACTACTGAGCCTGCACACCTAGAGCCCGTGCTCCACAACAAGAGAAGCTGCCGCAATGAGAAGCCCGCGCACCACAGCAAAGAGTAGCCCCTGCTCGTTGTAACTAGAGAAAGCCCGTGCAGCAACGAAGACCCAACACAGCCAAAAATAAATTAATTAAACAAATTAATTAAAAAAAATCTAACAAGGCAAAAATAAAATATTCATCATAATTCTACCTGTGTCTGTATTTCCTTAAACTTTTTCATCAGCTCTTTCATTTGCAGCTGACATTTTCCATATTCTACCTGCAACTGTAAGATATAAAAAGATCAAGCATCATTCTAAATTATTTTCTTAGCTTAAATGACATTTCAAAATATTTCAAACTTTGCAAATCGACCCATAAATAAGGGTATATGAGGTCCATTTCTACTAACAGATATTTAATTACTGGTTTTTAAAGTTGGGCCTAGCAATAATGTATTTTCTGTAGTTTCACATTCAATCTCCAAAGTTTAAAATTCAAATAAGGTAGAAAGAAATGTGTCTGCATGAAGTCTTGGGACAAATTATAACTTTGTATAAATCATGAAAAAATAAAATATTTTATCACACTGATTGCCTGTTGAGATTGTATATGGTCAGACACTTAAATTCAATCAAACAAAATTATAACTAAATTTAGGCAAGCATCCAGAAAACATTATTTTAAAAAGCAGATCTGAAGGCAGAAACTGACTTAAATATTCTTTTAGTCTAAGAGCTGCTTCCCAAACACAGAATGTCTATTCAATAGTAAGCTGATGTCTGTATTTCAGGAGCCACAAAAGAGCAAAGTAACTGTCCTTCAAAATTCTGGTAATCCATACATCATTATATGTTGCCTCCTTTGCAGTTCCTTCTTCAGTCAGGATTTCTTCATATAAATCCAAACAATTTCTGGATGGTACAGAGGATTTGGTAGCACTGTCTAAAACAAAGAAACAAAAAAACCTTACATTAAAATATGTATTTCCAGATTCAATGAAATCCCTGTCAAATCTCCAATGGCATTTTTCACAGAAATAGGAAAAACAATCCTAAAATGTGTATGGAACCACAAGACTGTGAATGACCGCAGCAACCTTGAGAAAGAAGATCAAAGCTGGAGGCACGACACTTCCTGATTTCAAGATATAAAACTATAGTAATCAAAACTGTATTTTATTGGCATAAAAACAGACATATGGATCAATGGAACAGAACAGAAAGGCCAGAAATAAACCCAGGTATATATGGTCATAATTTATGACAAAGGAGCCAAGAATATACAATGGGGAAAGGGTAGTCTCTTCAATAAATGATGTTGGGGAAACTGGACAGCCACAAGCAAAAGAATGAAACTGGACCCTTATCTTACAGCACACACAAGAATCAACTCGAAATGAACTAAAGATGTGAATTTAAAACCTGCAACTATACTTAATATCTTGTAATAACCTATAATGGTAAAGAATGTTGGAAATGCCCTGGCGGTCCAGTGGTTAGAACTTTGCACTTCCACTGCAGGAGACATGGGTTGAATCCCTGGTCATGGAACTAAGATCCCGCAAGCAGCGTGGCGTGACCAAAATAAATAAATAATATAAAAAAAGAATATATATACATGTATAACTGAACCACTTTACTGTACACTTGAAACTAACACAACATTATAAATCAACTATATTTCAATAAAATTTTTTTTTAAAAACCAGAAACCATAAAATGCCTAGAAAAAAATATATATGGGGGTAAGCTTCTGGACATCGGTCTTGGCAATAATTTTCTGAATTTGACACCAAGAGCAAAGGCAAAAGCAAAAAATAAAGAAGTGGGACTACATCAAATTAAAAGGCTTCTTTCTGCACAGCAAAGGAAATCATTAACAAAATAAAAAGACAACTTACGGAACGGGAGAAAATGCTTGCAATTTTTATATACATATGTATCTGATTAGAAGTTAATACCCAAAAATATATAAAGAATTCACACAACTCAACAGAAAAAACTAAAAAATGGGCAGAGGAACTGAATAGACATTTTTCCAAAGAAGACATAAATGGCCAACAGGAACATGAAAAGGTATTTAACATCACAAATCATCAGGGAAATGCAAATCAAAACCACAATGAGGTATCATCTCACACTTATCGGAATGGCTATCATCAAAAATACAACAGGGGGCTTCCCTGGTGGCGCAGTGGTTGAGAGTCCGCCTGCCGATGCAGGGGACATGGGTTCGTGCCCCAGTCCAGGAGGATCCCACATGCTGCGGAGCGGCTGGGCCCGTGAGCCATGGCCGCTGAGCCTGTGGGTCCAGAGCTTGTGCTCCGCAACGGAGCACAGTGAGAGGCCGGCATACCGCAAAAAAAAAAAAAAGAAAAACAACAGAGCTTCCCTGATGGCACAGTGGTTGAGAGTCTGCCTGCCGATGCAGGGGACACAGGTTCGTGCCCCAATCCGGGAAGTGAGCCATGGCTGCTGAGCCTGTGCATCCGGAGCCTGTGCTCCGCAGTGGGAGAGGCCACAACAGTGAGAGGCCCACGTACCGCCAAAAAAAAAAAAACAAAACCAACAGATAAGTATTAGCGAAGATGTGGAAAAAAGGGAACCCTTGTACACTGTTGGTGGGAATCTAAATTGGTATAGCTACCATCAAAAACAGTATAGAAGTTCCTCAAAAAATTAAAAATAGAACTATCATATGATCTAGCAACCCCAGTTCTGGGTATACATTCAAAGGAAATAAAAACTGAATCGCAGATATCTGCACTCCTCTGTTCACTGCAGTATTATTCACAATAGCTAAGATATGGAAACAACCTAGGCGTCCACCAACAGAAAAAGGAATAAAGATGTGGTATATGTGGGTGCATATATGTATGTATACATGTGCGTGTGTGTAAATATATGTGCATATATAAATATATAACGGAATATTATTCAGCCATGAAAAAGGACACCCTGCTATTTGCGACAGCAAGGATGAACCTTGAGGGCATTATGCTAAGTGAAATAAGTCAGAGAGAGAAAGACAAATACTACACAATATCACATGTGGAATCTAAAAAATCCAAATGCATAGAAACAGACACTAAAACGATAGTTACCAAGGGCTGGGGGTGGGGGTAAAGAGGAGATGTTGATCAAAGAGTACAAACTTCCAGCTATAAGACAAATAAATTCTGGGGATCTAATATCCAGCATAGTGATTACAGTTAATAAGACTATATTATATGATCAAAAGTTGCTAAGAGACTAGATCTTAAATAGATGGTAATCATGTGACGCTATGCAGGTATTAGCTAATGCTATGGTGGTAATCATTTTGCAATATTTAAGTGTATAAAATCAATATACTGTACATCTTAAACTTACTTAATGTTATATGTCAATTATAGCTCAATAAAGCTGGGGTAAAAAGAAAAATACATGTGTTAGGCTTTTTGATGTACTGTCTACCTCTACCCAAAGGGCTCTACAATTCCCCATCTCTTGCATTTCATCCAAATCTATACTGATTTCACAGATTAGAATTGGAAAACCAATTTACCTAAAACAAATCTGTCAACAAATCAGGTGTAAGGATCACATTTGTTCGAAGCTTTAGAAGATTTGATTACAGAAAGGTTTTCTCATTTGGATAGGTCATTAGACTCTCGGCATATCATACTCCTACTGATACATTTGAAAATATTTATAGTAACTACCCTTTTCAAAAGTTCTAATATCATGTAGCCTGTGACAGTATGTGTGGTAATATAGGTAGAAATCACCATCAGTTTCGTTTTCAATGGTACAAAATATTTTTGTACAAGGTCCAATTAAATCTGAGACCTAGGGGCTTCCCTGGTGGCGCAGTGGTTGAGAGTCCGCCTGCCGATGCAGGGGACACGGGTTCGTGCCCTGGTCCGGGAGGATCCCACATGCCGCGGAGCGGGCTGGGCCCGTGAGCCATGGCTGCTGAGCCTGCGCATCCGGAGCCTTGCTCCGCAACGGGAGAGGCCACAATAGTGAGAGGCCTGCGTACCGCAAAAAAAAAAAAAAAAAAAAAATCTGACACCTAGATGAAAAACAAACCTAAAGGCTAGTTTATTTTATTGATCAAGCTTTGGGCAAAAAAATAATTACCTGAGTATAATGATTTCAAAGAAAAGGCAGATTGTTGAGGAGCTATGAGTTACTCCAGGAATTGTTAACAACAAAATAACACTTCCAACAGACTGACCAAACAAAACGAAAGTATTTTATTATAGAATTTACATACCAGAAACAGCACTATCCAACCCAGCATATATGTCCAAAGAACCTTCATCATTATTTTTAAGAGGAGAAGCTGCAAAAAAAAAATCAAAGACTAGTTAAAACTGACTCTATGCACTTAGTGGAGTTTTTCTATTCTGACTCTGAAGGACCAGAAAAAGAAAGACTTTATTAGTCCAGTGTCAAAAAAGAAAGTTGTTTAGAAGCTTTTGTACATCCTTATAAACACACACATCTTAGTACACAGGTTTAGACTTAAAAACTCACTTTCAAAAACAAGCTAGTAGGGGCGGGTGTGGGGGTGGGGGTGGTGGGATGAACTGGGAGATTGGGATTAACATATATACACCAGTATTTATAAAATTGGTAACTAATAAGAACCTGCTGTATAAAAATATAAAATAAAATTCAAATATAAAAAAAGAAGAAAAAACCCCCACACTAGTAAGAAGGTTACAACTCCAATAATAGCAGAATAGTTTCTATCAGAACAATCTTCCTGCAAAAACTATAAACTCTAAACAAAATATTAAAAGCTATCTGCAGTCAACGCTCTACCACTAGACTCATTGTGGTGATTTTGCAATATATACAAACATGGAATTATTACATTGTACATCTGAAACTACTATAATGTTATATATAAATTGTACCTAAATTAAAAAAAGAAAAAAAAAGTAATCTGAAGAACTAAAGAGCAATCTAAAGCAGGCAAAAACTGGAGAGAAGAAGACACCTGAAAGAACAGCACTGCATGAATACCCTATCCCCCTTTAATTACAAGTTTTTGTGGAACGATAGGCTCTAGCTGGAGCCACACTTGGCAGTGAAAACTCAGATGGAAACTTCTAGTCCTGATAGCTTAAAGAAACAGAGAAAAAACTTTAGGGGTGATAACAGCAACCACAAAGAGGAAATCCGGAGTGCCACAGAGAGGACTCCTCAAATTGTACCCAAATCTGAATGACCCCCAAATTACACATGTAAAGGTTAGAACTCCCAAAAGTCCAGCTAAAGCTAAAGAAAGCTGAACAGAGATTTCAGCTGCTGTTCACCACAGGGAAGACAGAAGATTAAGTTCAGTCAAGATAAGTACCTGCTAAAATTAAAAACACCAGCACTTTTCAGAGGAATATAACAGAATCCAATGTCTCTATAACATTTACAATGTCCAGAATGCAATGCAAAATTACTCATTGGAAATCTTGGTAGAGAAATAAAAACAACTACAAGAACCAAATGAAAATTCTAAAACTGAAAGTACAATATCTAATGTAAAAATTTCAACACACAATACTATTGCACATTTAATAGACTACAGTATAGTGTAAACATAACTTGTAAATGAACCGGAAAACCAAAAAACTCACGCAACTCGCATTATTATGATATATGTTTTGTTATGGAACCAAACCCACAATGTCTCCGTGGTATCTTAACTGCATTTCATGCTTTGAAAACTTTCAATCTGCAAACATGGATACTTAATAAAATCCTGGAGGTTTTTTTTTCTTTAAAAAAAAAAAAAAATTTCAACAGAAGAGCCAGTAAGCTTGAAGATAGATCAATAAATTATTCAAATGGAAAAACAGAGAGAAAAAGATTAAAAAAAGAGAGAGAGAACAATCTTACTAACTTATAGTATATCAAAAGTTCTCACATACTATATATCCGGAGTCCCAGAAGAAAAGAGACAATGGGGAGGAAAATGATACTAGATCCTAGAAGGACAAAAATGGTAAATAACTGAGTAAATATAAAAGACTAATATTTCAACTTAATTGCTTTTAACTCCTCTTAATTTCTTTAAGATACATACAACAGTTTAAAATAAAAATTACAGCACTGTATCAAGGGTTCACGACATCTTTAACATAAAGGGATGGATGGAGGTTAAACACAACAATATGTACAAGATTATACAACTTACATAAAAAGATTCTTACATTTAAATAAGTAGACTGCAAAATGTTAAAGATGTATATTGCAATCCCTTCAGAAACCAATTGTAAAAAATAATGCAGAGGTGTAGCCAAAAAGCTAATATATAAATTAGAATCGAATTCTAAAATATATTCAAATAATATTTGAAAGAAGGCAAGAAAATCAGAGAGAACAAAAACTGATGAGACAAACTAAAAATTTAAAATGATAGAGGGACTTGCCTGGTGGCACAGTAGTTAAGAATCCGCCTGCTCATGCAGGGGACATGGGTTCAAGCCCTGGTCTGGGAAGATCCCACATGTCGCAGAGCAACTAAGCCCATGAGCCACAACTACTGAGCCTGCACTCTAGAGGCTATGAGCCACAACTACTGAGCCCGCGTACCACAACTACTGAAGTCCACACACCTAGAGCCCACGCTCTGCAACAAGAGAAGCCACCGCAGCGGGAAGCCTGAGCACTGCAACAAAGAGTAGCCCCCCCCGCCTCAACTAGAGGAAGCCCACATGCAGCAACAAAGACTGAACACAACCAAAAAATAATTAATTTGTAAAAATAAAATAAAATGATAGATCTAAATCCAATCACAATAATAAAGGACATTATTGGGTTAACTGGTAAAACTGGTATAAAGATGGTAGATTAAATAAAATTACAGTATTCTTGTTAAATTTACTGAAATTGATAATTATGCTGTTCTTATGTAAGAAAACCAACTTTTTCTTGTGACATACCCACTGAAGTATTTGGAGGTAAAGGACCATAATGTATACAACTTAGTATCAAATGGGTCAGGAAAAAATTGTGTGTGTGTGTGTGTGTGTTTAAAGAAAAAAGTAATAAATAAGTAAACTTAGAAAGACAATTAAAATGAGCTCTTACCAGAAAAGACATCAAATAAACTTGTTCCATCACCATTGTCATCATCTGCTGCCATGATCCTATTTCTTTTTGATAGTCGCCATCTAAAGTATTAAATATAAATATTCTCCACTGTTAAAATCAACCTCACAATTCAGAGACTAAACTTAGCTTTAAGTTAAAAGACAATTTTCAAATTTGGACACACTGACAATGTTCACTCTATTGTGATTTTTTTTTTAAATATCTAACATTTTCCAAAAGCTAAAACTAGAAAACAAAAATCTTAAACTTGCTGGTATGGTTAACCCATGCCACAAAGTAAATGATGTTAATTTTATAAAGTGGAACAAAATATAAATTAACTTGTATACTTAAATGAGCCAACTATCATAACAGTGCAACTATATGGCGAGTTCTGAGTCCTCTTAGCAAATCATCAAATCTGGTGGTGATCTTGGGGACTCTAGACACATGTGTTTTCACCAATAAAGGAGTAAGATGGGCAAAGAGCAAAGAGTTCGATACTATACTAGGTTGGTAAAGGTGTGGGAAAAGAGTGATGTATATACTCTAATACATCAAGTGTATACTGGTACAAGCTTTATGGAGGCAATATGGCAATAGCTATCAAGTTTCTAAATGCAAACACTCTTTGATCCAACAATTTCATATCTAGTAATTTGCTCTACAGATATACAAGCACATGATTACAAAAATGTGTATACCAGAATATTCAGTGTAGCACTGTTTGTAGCAGCAAGACTAGTAGCAATGTAAGAATCCAAAGCAGTAAAAAAAAAAAAAAAAAAATCTGACTTATCTGACATTCTCCATTCTGCCCGTAAAATACATGAATGTTGCCTATGGTCAAAGAACTATGGCCACTGTGGCTCCTTGGGGTCACTAAGGCTACCTGTGCCTGCACACTTCTGCTCCCACCAACTGAGATATTCACTTACCAACAACCAGGTGCATTTATTATCAAACCCAATTATGTTTATTTCCTTATTTTTCTAAGTAGTAGTATGATGAAAGATTACATTACCAAAGGGAGTTATTTTCCAGTGAAAACTAGGCTGAGCGTTCTGGAAAGACTAAAAGGCGAGTAGCAAGACACTTACAGTTGCTGCCAAATCAAGTAAGGGTGAGATAATCCAAAATACTGGAAAAGAAAATCTAGTCTGTACTCCGACTGACTCAGAAGTATCAAATTTCTTACTCTAATGAAGAAAGTGCTGGAAATCATAAGCAACGTCTTACGGGTGTGCAAGAAAGAAGTCAGAACTCTAACCATTGGATGTATACTCAAAGAAAAGGTCGTGGTTCTACCACAACAAATACAATTTATATAATTCCTTTAAATAAAATTAAGGTATATGTATATCTTTTTTTCTTCATTCCCCACATTCCCCATTTTTTCCAAATAGCTGAGCTGATTAATCAACTGTTATAATATAGCTTGTGCAATAACTACAAAAGGCACAAATGGCATGATCACATTTGGCAAATAACACAACTGACTCTTGGTAAAGCAAAACTCAACTGATGGAGCAGAAACTCATAGGCTTCCTGACGGTAATCAACTCCTAGCTGTGAAGTGTCACACGGAGAGGGGGCATCAGTCAATGGGTTTTTTACAAAATGGAGATCAATTAATCTAAAGATTTGGTTAAAAAGATGATTTGGTTGAACTGATCAAATAGATCAAAGCTTTCATTGCATACCATTTCACACAGTTTTAGTTTTTACTACTAAAAAAAGATTCTACTTGTCTTGGTAAATTAAAACTGGGAAATACAAAAGTTCTAACAAATCCTGGATCTTTTGTTCCTCATCTGTCTTAAATTTTCTCCAACTGTTCACGGGATCTTTGTCTCCAAACCTTAACTTCTAGGCCCCTATCACCAAATAAATAAATAAATATATATATATATATATATATATATATATATATAAAAATTACTTATAAATTTAAGAGAAAGTGACCATTTCTTAGTCACACCAGATGTAGCATTATGAGATCTTCAAAATTGTTTCTGAGAATAATATATATACATAGCAACATAAAGAAGTTGTCAAAAGAATATATGTGGTTTCTCACTATGTCCTATACATAAAGTTAAAGGAACTGTGGCAATTATGATGTCTCTTTATTCCATATCTACCCTGTGTGATGATGGAGGTAGGCCTTGCAAAGATTTCTCTTTTGCTAGCTGGTGCTACGTACAGCCCTGTCACTAGAGAGTGCTGGAGGGAGCCTGGAAAGGAAGCCAGTTTCTCCTCCTAGTTTCAGTGTGCCTGGCTAGCCAGGCTCCTGCGGGGCGAGCTTTCTCCAGCATTCAGTTCCAGCAGCAGACAGTTTCTCCAGCACTAGGTTCCTGCAAGGGCACAATTTTTCTGCATGCTTGCCTCCTATACGTAAGGCTGCTATTACAATGGGCTCCTGCAGGACACAGCTTTCTCCTGCTAGGCTCATGGAGAGGGCAGCTTCTCCAACTCTTGGATCCCACAGCACCTGACAGCCAGCAACATCCAGGAGCTTCCCCATGCACACAAAGGAAGGTCACTAGAAAGGCACTTAGCAACTTCTCTACCATCCAATTAGCCCTGGCCACACTCTTTCCAATGAGGGGGAGACAGCTCTTCTTCGGATGAGCTATCTCAGCCCTAAAGGTGGTGGCTGATCCTTATATCTGCTATTCCTACATTCCTTAGGGTTATCTTTAACTCTACTAACCAATTCCCAGTTATTCCAACCTCTGTTAATAATTCTTTATACTAAGCTTTCTCTTTTCAAATTACCATGTGGTTTTTGTCTCCTGATTGGACCTTGTCTGATACAGGTAAGCAGTCACAATAGAGGTTTTAACACACCCTTCTCTGCTAATAAAGCAGTTAAAGAGATTTAAAGATACAGCTCTCAACACAAAATTGACAGGTTTGATCTGATGATTTTTATTGATATATTACCTACAGTAAAAGAACTTATATTACTTTCAAGCATATTTATAAAAACTGACAATATATCATAATAGAGTTAGTTTCAACAAATTTCATAAAGTGCTTTTATCAATAAAATTTGAAATTAACAGTGCATTTTCAAATTTCTCAATTCCTTTGGAAATTTACAAACATAGGTCAAAGAACAAACATTAATGGAAACTGGGAAATACATAGAACTAAATAACAATGAATACACCACAAAACAAAATATTTGTGGGGTACAATCAAAATAGTACTTTTAGAGGAAAAGTTATAGCATTAAATAAATTTATAGGAAAAGAATACAAAATATTGAGGTCAACATCCAACTCAAGAAAAAGAACAAAGTAAACTGAAAGAAAGAAACACATAAAAAAGTGAAATTAATAAAAAGAAACTAACACTATAAAGATGAATAAAAATAAACACTGGCTGTTTGAAAAGACAAATCAAATAGGCATATGCCTGGCAAAACTAATAAAGAAAAAGAAAGAAGGCACAAACATTAGGAATAAAAAAGGAGTGACAGCTTCACATATAGCAGAGATTAAGTTATTAACAAAATATATTTGAAAGTTCAATGAAATGGATAGTTTTTTAGAAAAATGTAACTTGCCAAAACTGACTGAAGAAGAAACAGAAAATATGTACACATCTAGGAGGATTATTTGATACAGTAATTAATATACTCATAAAGAAACTACTAAACCCAGAAAGTTCTACAGGTGAATCCTATCATACCTTCAAAGAACAGATAAACCATAATCTATTCCAGACAACATATAGGAAAAAAAGAAGGCTGAGAGACAAATATGTTTATTAGGTTAGTATAGTCTAGACATCAAAACTGGGCAAAGACAGGGCAAAACAGGAAAATTACAAGACAGGAAAACTATAAGTCAATCTTCCTTATGAACATAGAAATAGCCTTTAAAAAAATTAGCCAGCTGCAGCCAGCAAGACATTAAACAAAGAACAAAAACAAAAATACACTACTGACAAGTAAGATTTATCTCCAAAAATGCTAGGATAGTATAGCATTAAAAACTCAATTCATACAAGCACTGTCTTCTAGTTGATAAAGTTGCTTCCCAGCAGGGTATGAGTTGTTAGTTCTGATACTGTTATATGTGTATATTGGAATTGAACAATTTAAATAGATGGGTGGTAGATGGTGGGAGCCAGGTTTCTTGCTACTGAAGTGGAAGGTTACAGAAAAGCAAGAGAACACACTAAAAATGATCCCTGTGGTAATGGATTATAGTTGAAGACATCAGTAAGAACTCACATTTAACTTAACATAGATACAGATGATTATATACAGAAATATTTTCAGGTATATGTATATACATCAGTTAGTAGACACATATGTACTATTTCTTTGCTCCACCAGCAAAGTAGCAATAAGCACAAGGAGTATCCATATCTTGGCTTCTAATACTATTCTCCATTAAGATGGACCAGGGCTTCTTGAAGAAATGGCTGATTCTAAGACAAGGGCAGAAAATGCACAAGATGAACATGGAGCATCTTACAGTGCAAGAAAGTAAGGAAGTGTCAAAAAAAAAAAAAAAAAGAAACTAACAGAGGTATGTCAAAGAGGCACTGGAACCAATTGAAAGAGTTTTCAATAGCCAAAGCTGGAACAATTTGAGCAACAAATTAAAGTAGTACTGGATTATAACCCAAAGCATAAAATAAACATACATGGTCCACACTGATATAAGTAAATTAGTAAATGGAGAAGAAACAGATCTTCCATGCAGAATTCCAAATAAATTATGTTGATACTCCACTCTAAAGCAGGCAGGGCCTAATTTCCCACTCCTTAAATGAGGGCTCTGCACTGTGACTTATTTCCAGAGTAGAGTATGGAATTGGGTGGGGGGCTAACTTTATGGTGAAGAAACCTGATAAACATTACTTCAGTCAAAGGATCAAGCCAACATCAACAGTCATAAATCATGCTGATAATATGTACTCTTGATATATGATGAAAATGGCATTTTACCTTTGATCTTCCCAAAACCCATAACCTCAGTCTAATGATGAGATAAACATCAAATTCTAATTAGAGGATTATCCTACAATAAACCTGTCTAGTACTCCTCAAAACTGCTAAGGACACCAAAAACAAGGAATGAGAGAAAATGCCACAGTCGAGAAGAGCCCAAGAAGACATGACAACTAAATGTAATATGGTGTCCTGAAACAAAAAAAGGACAGATATTGGGTAAAAATAAAGGAAATCTGAATAAACTATGGACTTCAATTAATAATAATGTATCGGGGCTTCCCTGGTGGTGCAGTGGTTGAGAGTCCGCCTGCCGATGCAGGGGACACGGGTTCGTGCCCCGGTCCGGGAAGATCCCACATGCCGCGGAGCGGACCTCCAGGGACATCCCTTGAAAACCTTTTCTTCTTAAAGGGTCAGGAAGTAGGCATTTTATGCTTGTAGACCATCTGGTCTGTCACAAGGACTTACTTAACTGCTGCTGTAGCTCCAAAACAACCACAGACAACTCGTAAATGAATAGAGGCAGCTGTGTTCCAATAAAACTTTATTTACAAGAACAGGCAGCCTACCTCTGCTCTAAATAAATGACAAAATATGTCTCAATCATTTTTAGGAAAACTCAACATCAAGGTTGGCAATTCTCCCTAACTTTATCTATAAACTCAATGCAATCCCAAACTTAACAAGCTGACCATAAAATTCAAATTGAAGTGCAAAGGGCCTAGGAGAGTCAGGACATATTTTATTTTGATGGGGAGAGAGTAAATTTTTTATTGAAGCATAACATAAAAATAGAAAAAAGCCCAAATCATAAGTAGACAGTCCTATATTTTTCACATACTGAACACATCCATGGAATTACCACTCAGATCAAGAAACAGACCATTACCAGCACCCTAGAAGTACTCCTTGGGCCCCCTTAAAGCCACTATCCCCTCCAAAATGTTGGCAAAAATGTGTGGAGAATAAAAGCATACACATTGCCGAGGACTTGCTTGGTAGGAGGGGAAGGACTTGCATGTCAATGGAGGAGAGGGAGGTATCTGTGAAGATCTCTGTAGATTCCAAATGAGAATATTAACCTTGGAGGAAAGGCAGACATGGAGAACTGTAAGTAAAACAGCCTAGTTGAAACAGACCTCAGAACAGGATTGGGAGACAAAACTAAAATTTCATTGGTGTCAAACAGAAGATACTAAATGTCAAACCAACGTATCTGGTCTTGAACTTCCAGAAGATAAGAGCACTGAAGGTTTGTGAGTTAGTACACTGATATAAAGAAAGGAAAGAGGAAGACTAACTTGTGGAATGAACTGGAAAGACAAAAGTGTAGGAAAAGAAACTGGGAGGGAGGCTACTATAAAGGTCCACATGATAAGACTTAACCCAAGACGGAGATAGTCAGAACGAAAAGAGTGATTACATGAGGCATAATAATGGAAGAAAGTAAATTACGTTAAGTGCCTGGATATGGAAAATATAAACTATCATCTCCTGCCTCAATTCACTCTCAAGCTAAAAGCTGCCATTATCTTTGACTCTTTCTTAGCACCACACTCACTTTCAAGCAGTCATAAATTCTTAGTGATCTTTAAATCTCTCAAATTAGTGTCTCCTTTGCACTGTCACTGTTCCAGTTTCAGATACAATTATTTCTCACTTAAATTATTATAAAAGTCTCCTAGCTAGTTTCTACACTACCAATATCTTTTTCCTCTTACCATTTTCCACACTGAGGCCAAAATTAACCCTGTTTATGTCTAGCCTGTGTTTCTCTCCCAGGTCAGAAACCTTCAACAGCTACCCCCAAATAAAATTATCAAGTTGAGCTTCCCTAGTGCAGAACCCAAGGCCTTTCTAGAAATGTCTATCAGTGCTTTTCTATTTCTGTTTCTCTCACACACTCCAGCCACAGCCACCACAGCACGTTTCTGTAATGCAAGTTAGCACATACATTATTGAGAAATAGAGAAATGATGTCAGTATAACCCAGAAATTATGTTGGTTCAGATGGAGTTCTTTCCCAGGATGTTAAAGTTTTGCACCATTAATGAACAGCAGCTAAACACAGCAAGCAAGAAGGAATCTAGTCCTGTACCTGCCACCCTTACCCTAGATACCCATCACTCCCCTTTCTTCCTCTAGTCTCAGTACAGCCGCAGGCTCTGTCTTGCATGGGCTTAAGCTTGGTTTCCCTCAATCTTTGTGGGAGGCAGGATGGGGGACAAAGCCAAACACAAGGCAATGAGCCAGAGCCATTCAGTCCACCGTCACAAGATTTCACATGAAGCCTGCATCTGCCTCTGTACCCACAACCTCTGATGTTTATGTCCCTCTGCTTGTTGCCGCAATCCTTCCTTATTCCTCCTTCCATCAAGCTATCTTCATCCTTATTTTTTCTTGACGAAAAGACCTATATTTACTGAGATACTTATTTACTAGGAATTTAACATGTCTTTTAACTGTGCCGATATTTTAATTACAATTGATATTGTTCCTGTTGCTGCTCCAGTAATATGAGTAGATAGGCTTTGAGTATTCTGCTCCTATTTTTCCCATAAACCCTGTCTTAGTGAGTGATTTTGCAGAAGTAAAGGTTTTTCAAGAATACATATAACATTAGAGCAGAAATATCTGTACTTGCAGTTGCTGAAATATGCCATGTACTTCAGCTCCACAATATCTTGCTCGTTCTGTTTCCTCACCTGGACTGCTCATTCCCTTCCCAAGCCCAGCTACCACACAAAAAATAAATAAATTAGGGACTTCCCTGGTGGCGCAGTGGTTGAGAGTCCACCTGCCAATGCAGGGGACATGGGTTTGAGTCCTGGTCCGGGAAGATCCCACATGCTGCGGAGCAACTAAGCCCGTGCACCACAACTACTGAGCCTGCGCTCTAGAGCCTGCGTGCCACAACTACTGAGCCCGCGAGCCACAACTACTGAAGCTCGCACGCCTAGAGCCTGTGCTCCGCAACAAGAGAAGCCAATGCAATGAGAAGCCCACGCACCGCAACTTAAGAGTAGCCCCCGCTCACCTCAAGTAGAGAAAGCCCACACGTAGCGACGAAGACCCAATGCAGCCAAAAAAAAAAAAACCTTTTTAGAGGCATAGTTAATTCCCAATCCCTTATTCTATCAACATGCTGAACATGTCATTATTGCATTTACCAATCTCTACTGGAATCATTTGCCTTCTAAAGTGTTCCTTAAACTTTAACATGCAACAGAAAATCCTGGAGAAGTTTCGTAAGGCACAGCATTGAGATCACAATGCTTGTGATGCCTCCAGGGACTGCAGGCAGGGTCTGGCCCCTGCAAACTCCTCTCCCTGACTCTTCCTCTAGTGCCTCTTTCAGGTGCTCACATGCACATTGTTCCTTCCTGTCTCAGGAAATTTGCAGATGCTGTTCCTTCTACCTAAAAAAGCTCTTCACCTCCATCACCTAGTTCTCTCCCCTAAATCAGCTAGACTTCAGCTCAGTTGTCACTTCTTCCAGGAGATCCTCCGTGTCTCCCGTCTCCCTCTCTTCACCAGCCTGATGGGGCCATGGTAGGCCTATCCCAGGATCCCCAAGGACCTTGTAGGTTATGTTAAGGCATTTCCTCTTCTATCTAGAAGAGAACAGGGAGCCACCAAAGTGTTGCCAGCCAGGAAAGACAGGATCAAATATGCTGGTAGGTCTGGGGCTAGAGAATTATGAACAGCAGCAGGCAGCTTACTTGGGACACAGATGACTTTTGCTCAACAAACACTGGCCTCATCCTACCTCCCCAGGGGATCTCCAGTAATTCCCTATGGTAGTGTTTTCCAGAATGGGGCATGACTATCACTGGGGGCTCTAGGGATAATTTTAGTGGCATATAACCAAATATTTTTCAAAGATGAACATATTTATTTCAATGGGGATTCAAAAATAAAACTTGCATTCTAAACCCATGATTTCATGGCTGTTATTGCTTAGGACAAACTTCATGTGGTTGATACTCAACTGACTAACTAAAGCTTGGGGCCTCTTGCTCAAGTCAAACTTGCCAAGTACCCTGAAAAATCCCTCCACTTCTTTCTCTATACAACTCTCCTGTCTGAAATGTCCTTCCAACCCCCTGCTTTGGAAATTCTACATACCCTTCAAAGTCTCAGTTGAATCCCCGCTCAGGAAAGTGGCCTTCAATTAGGGTAGGAGATTGGCAGAGTGGTTAAAAACTAAGGCTTACCAAATGTAAATTTTGGACTTTGGGTGATAATCAGGTATCAATGTACCAATGATTGTGTATCAATGGTGTACAATGTTCACTAATTGTAACAAATGCAACACTCTGTTGTTAGATGTTGATAGAGGGAGGAAGTTGTGTGTTGGCGCAGGAAGCATATGCAAACACTCTGCATTTTTGCTCAATTTTGCTGTGAACTTAAAAATGCTCTAAAAAAATAAAGTCTATTAAAAAAAAAAGAAAAGAAAAACCTGGGGAACTTAAAACACAAGATTTGACAGGCCCGTTTCCAAAGTTTCTGATTCAGTAGGTCTGAGATGAGGCTTGAGAACTGAATTTCTAAAAAGTTCGCAGGTAATGCTGCTGGGGATCACACTCTGAGAACTATTATTTTAGACCAGTGCTGCCCAACAGAGCTTTCTATGATGATAAAAAATGTTCTATATCTGAGCTGTCCAGTATGGTAGCTACTAGCCACATGTAGCTATTGAGTACATGAAATATGCACAGTGTGAATGACCATTAGTTTCCTATTGCTGCTCTACCAAACTTCATGGCTTAACACAAATTTATGACCTTACAGTTCTGGAGGTCAGAAGTCTCACTGGTCTAAAAATCAAGGTTCAGGAGGGCTGCATTCCTTCTGGAGGCTGTAGGGGAGAAACTGTTCTTTGCTCTTTCCAGCTTCTAGAAGCTGCTTATGTTCCTTTGCTGGTGGCTCCTTCTTCCACCTTCAAAGCCAATAGTGTGACATCTCACCTCTTGACCTCTGCTTCCACGGTCAGACTTGCTCCCCTCTCCACCTTCCTCATGCTTCCGTCATCACATGGCCTTTCCTGTCACTTACTCCCCTGCTTCCCTCTTAAGGACCCTTATGATAATACTGGCCAACTGGATAATCCAGGATACTCTACCCATTTCAAAATCCTAATCACATCTGCAAAGTTTCTTTTTTTTGGAGGGGGGCCCACATCACGTGACTTGCGGGATCCCAGTTCCCCAACCAGGGATTGAACCCATGCCCCCTGCAGTGGAAGCAGAGTCCTAACCACTGGACCTCCAAGGAATTCCCTCCAAAGTTTCTTTTGCCACGTAAAGCAACATATTCATAGGTTCCTGGGATTAGAACATGGACATATTGGGGAATCCATTATTTGGCCTAACACACTAAGGATGATGTTTATAAATTTTATTTATTTATTTGGCTGTGTTGGGTCTTCATTTCTGTGCGAGGGCTTTCTCTAGTTGCAGCGAGTGGGGGCCACTCTTCATCGCGGTGCGCGGGCCTCTCACTGTCACGGCCTCGCCTGTTGCGGAGCACAGCCTCCAGATGCGGAGGCTCAGTAGCTGTGGCTCACGGGTCCAGTTGCTCCGCGACATGTGGGATCTTCCCAGACCAGGGCTCGAACCCATGTCCCCTGCACTGGAAGGCAGATTCTCAACCACTGCGCCACCAGGGAAGCCCCGAGTTGGATGTTTAAACTGTAATTAATTTTAATTAATTTAAAGTTAAGGGACTTCCCTGATGGTCCAGCAGTTAAGACTCCACGCTCCCAATGCAGGGGGCCTGGGTTTGATCCCTGGTCAGGGAACTAGATCCCACATGCCGCAACTAAAGATCCCGCACGCTGCAAATAAGATCCCATGTGCCGCAACTAAGACCAAGCGCAGCCAAAAAAAAAAAAAAAGGATGATTAAAAAAAAATGTTAAGTTACAGAGGGAATTCCCTCTTTAACTTTATTACAATTTAATTACAATTGTGGTTATTACAATTTAATAACACATAACTAGCTCTAAATGCTATTGGGCCCTTGTAAAAAGGTAAGGTGTCTGAATACTTTCCTAAGGTGACAAGCTCCTAGACGTCACTACTTTATTTTCTACCACTGCAAAGCAGTTTGGATTAAACATTTGATGGGCAAACACAAGGAGGTCAGGATAGAGAGCAAGAACTGCCACAAAAAGTAGCGGTACCAGATCAGATTTATAGACTCCTCTGCTGCCCCTCAGTGCTTGAAAATTAGGATGTGTTTGTACTAAAAAACAAGCAACAGTCAGCAATAAGATGCTAAAGTTAATAAACACATTCCTGTAAGTCCAAGCTCACCAAGTCCAAAACCAAAAAAGATCACCTGTCAACATTTGTCACCTCCTGACACTGCTACTTCTTTAAGTAGCGTCCCTACTGATGCTACCCTACAACGCTTCTCCCACTTTTCCTCATTCTTGCTATCGAAATTTGTTTCAGACCCCCCACTATAGCTATCTAGCTATCTCCCCTCTCCAAACACATGTTACACACAACAGTTCGGTTAGTTCTTCCAAAGCAATCCTGCTCCTCTCACTTCCTGCTCAAAAACTTTGTATTACTTCCCAATGTCTACTGAATAAAGTCAAGAAAGGCACCTACCTTTCTAGCCCTATCACTCACTATCTCAAGGTTTCCAAAACCCCACGGTTCAGTGAAACTGGGTTTGTGTTCGCAAACACACTTCCTGACACCATCTCCCTGCATCTATCTAAGAGTCCACAAGCAAGCCTGGGTTTCAATACCCAGAGGTTAGAATGTGAGAATTGAGATTGTAGAAAAGTCCAGTGATATAATTACGATACTTGGACTTCATCCACTACGGAATGAGGGAACCACTGAAGGCTTTTAAAGCAGAGAAATATCATGATCAAATCTGCTTTTCAGACGTTCAACTCTAGCAAGAAGAGTATAGAAAATATTAGTGGCAAGGGAGATAGAAAATGCTATTAAAACATGCAGGAGAGGGGTTTGCCTGGTGCGGCAGTAGTTGAGAATTCGCCTGCCAATGCAGGGGACATGGGTACGAGCCCTGGTCCGGGAAGATCTCACATGCCGCAGAGCAACTAAGCCTGTGCGCCACAACTATTGAGCCTGTGCTCTAGAGCCCGCGAGCCACAGCTACTGAAGCCTGCACGCCTAGAGTCTGTGCTCCACAACAAGAGAAGCCACAGCAATGAGAAGCCCACGCACCGCAACTTAAGAGTAGCCCCCACTCCCCAAGGGCTTCCCTGGTGGCGCAGTGGTTGAGAGTCCGCCTGCCAATGCAGGGGACATGGGTTCGTGCCCCGGTCCGGGAGGATCCCACATGCCGCGGAGCGGCTGCGCCTGTGAGCCGTGGCCGCTGAGCCTGCGCGTCCGGAGTCTGTACTCCGCAACGGGAGAGGCCACAACAGTGAGAGGCCTGCATACCGGAAAAAAAAAAAAGAGTAGCCCCCGCTTGCCGCAACTAGAGAAAGCCTGCGCGTAGCAACGAAGACCCAACACAGCCAAAAAAAAAAATGCAGGAGACAATGAGGGATGACTAAGTTATTAGTGGAAATAAAGACTAGGACCAGACTTGAAAGATTTCTGTAGCAGAATCAAAAAGATTTTAAGGGAATGGGTATTCAAATATCCAATCTTGCCTGTTTCAAAATCACAGCCTGAGCTGTCTTTTCAAAATGCAAATCTGATCATGTTTCCTCCTCTGCTTAAAACCCTTCAGTGCTTCCAGCTGATCTTACGTTAAAAAACAAATTTTGTCACAAGTCTTCTTACCAAGCCCTGAGTGACCCGGCCTCTCCCCACTCCTCTAGGGTTAGTCTGTGGCATTCTCCCCCATTCTCTGCCCTGATCATATTGGCCTTCCTTCAGCTCCTAGAACACAGTTTGCCCCTCCCACCACAGCGCCTCTGCAGGGAGTGTTTTTTCCTCACTGTTCTCCTTCACTCAACTCATCTATGTGTGTTACTGTGGCTTAAGTAATGTTTGAGCCTTCCCTGGCTACCCTTTCTCTCCACTAGGTCAGGTCCTCTGTTAAATATTCTTCTACCACTTTGTCCTTTCTCTACATGGCCTCTTTTCAGTTTATGATTACATTTTTTTGTGGGATTCCTAGAGAAATATCCACCTCACCCGCTAGGCTATAAGCTCCACTAAGAACAGGCCTGGCTCTGTTCTGTTCACCATTGTACCCCCACCTCTCAGCACAGAGCCTGACAAGTTGGTAGGTAATAAAAAAAATATTTGCTGAATTAATCAAAATCCCAATTTGTTACAGACAACTCTGCAGTTCCTAGCTTTAATAACAAGGTAGTCATGCTTTTAACTGAAATGGAGAACCAAAGAAGCCATGTTGAATTATCTATCGAACATCCAGCAGAAAATGTCTAAATAGACAATTGGAAAATGGAGTATATAGCACAGAAGACAAGACATAATTGCTACTATTTGCAATAGCCAAGACATGGAAGCAACCTAAAAGTCCATCGAGAGATGAATGGATAAAAAAGATGTGGTACATATATACAATGGAATACTACTCAGCCCATAAAAAAGAATGAAATATTGCCATCTGCAGCAACATGGATGGACCCGGAGATTGTCATACTGAGTGAAATCAGAAAGAGAAAGCCAAATACCATATCCTAGCACTTATACGTGGAATCTAAAATATGATGCAAATGAACTTATTTACGAAATAGAAACAGACTCTCAGACATAGAAAACAAATCTATGGTTATCAAAGGGGAAAGGGGATGGGGAAGGGATAAATTAGGAGTTCGGGATTAGCAGATACACACTACTATATATAAAATAAACAACAAGGTCCTGTAGCACAGGGAATTATATTCGATATCCTATAATAAAGCATAATGGAAAATAATATGAAAAAGAATATATATATACATATACATAAATATATAACTAAATCATTTTGCTGTACACCAGAAACTAGCACAACATTGTAAATCAACTATACTTCACCAATTAAAAAAAAAAGACATAATTGCTGTAGCTGGGATTACTCTTGAAATTATAAAGGCCAGTGATTCTCTTGAAAAGGAAAAGAGGAAGGAGAGGAGGAAAACTTATGTATCAGAATCTCTTGCAAAGAACGATTTTTCACACTTGCTCTCACTTTTCCTCAAATGAGGATCTCAATATACACTGAGAGTTGCTTGTGATAGGAGAGTTGCACCTAAGTGAAGAGGCAAAATTTTCAAAGTTGAGAACCAAGAAAAGAGTTGCAAGCTCACTCATAATCTTTTGAGGAACAATCCCAATGGATTCAGATGTGAAGTCGAAGCAGATGAGAAGGATCACCGAGACTTTTGTGAAAGGACAACGTCTTTAAGAGACAGTTTCCTTTAAGAAAAAAATCGAGGGAATGAAATAAACATTTGTAGTGAAAAACAAAAATGTGTAGAGAAAGAGTCAGGGGAGAGGGGAGTGTATTTTTAGGCTCCTGGGAAACATTTAATACAGCGAGAACCCTAAAAAGATGTTAAGGGGAAAAGAATAACAAACGCCACATATACTGTACACTATGTGCCAAACACTGTCCTAAATGCTCTAAATACATTATCAATTTACTTTAAATACTCCCAAAAGTTCTATGGGGTACAGACTATTCTTTTTCCCAATTTACAGATGAGGAAACAGGTAAGAGAAACTTGCCCCAAGGTCAAACAGCTGGTAAAAAGCATATCTGGGCTTAGATCCCAGCTGTCTCTAAAGCCAGATGACAAAATCAAGAATATTCATTAGACAGAAGAGTATAACAAATTTTTTAACGGGCGAGCTCTTGTAAAATGGCAAGAAACGCCAGGAGATAACTGGAGTATGGGGATTCTGGCCCTGAAGGCCTCTGTCCGCCTCCAATCAAAGGAGCCCTGAGTGAGATGGGGGAGCCCTGAGTGAGATGGGGGAGGGGCCCCGAAGAGAGGCAAGGTTTGGAACTGGAGCTGTGGTGAACGGTAAAGACCAGAGAAGAATCAGAATCAATGCCAACTTGATGCCTGAAGCGCAAATCCTGAGATTCTACGAATTACACATTCACATCTGATTTAGGGCCTACTATGTGTTAGGCATGACTCTCTTCGCTGTAGAGATTAAGATAAACAACTTCTCTGGGCGTAATAGGAGAGGAAACAACCAACATCAACGATCACCAGACACAGGAAAAACCCATTCCTCCAGAAAACCCCATCCGAAAGGTTTAAGAGTACATTCCAAGGGAAGATTGGTTTTGGGGGGGAGGGGCAGGAAGAGCGGTCGAAAGGACACTTCCTACCTGCCCTCACCCTCGTCCCCGCCCGCGCCCGGATACTCTCGAGGGACCACAGAGGGATTGGGGGTGAAAGCCCAGAAGCTGCATCCGAGGGCGGCGGGAACGCGGCTTCCTGGGAGCCCCGGACATCAGACGCGCCATCCCCCCGCCACAGACTCCGCCGCTGCCTTCAACTCCCTGGCTCCCCGGACGCCGCCGGCCTCCGCTCAGAGTACTACCGCGCAGTGCAACCTCTTCCCCAGCAGCCCCGCGCAGACCAGAACCCCACAGCAACTTACCCGCCCCGCCTGGCCCAAGGCAACCTGGGGTCCTTTCTGGACACCGAGGTCTCGCTGGAGTCTCCACCAATGCCAGAGCGCTATCAGCACGTGGAGGCGGGACTGAGCGCCCACGGCCAATCAAGTCAGACGCAAAGCACGTCCCCGGCGCACATTCCTAGTTCCCGCCTTTGGGAGGGATTAAAAAAACACGGTTGGCGCCAAACTCCCGTAGTCTTCTAGGGGCTTCAGGAAAAGGGGCGGGGTCTGAGCTGACGGGGAAGGAGGGGCGCGGCTCCGCTACCGCAGGGGCAGAACGTTGGCCGATGTAGGGGCGGTGTCTGGGAGAAGATCTTTAATGAAAGGGAAAGTAACATCTGAGAAGGCCCTGTCATTTATTTAGTTATTCTTTTTAAAATAAATTTTTATTTATTTATTTTTGGCTGTGTTGGGTCTTTGCTGCTGCGCGCGGGGGCCACTCTTCGTTGTGGCGCGTGGGATTCTCACTGCGGTGGCTTCTCTTGTTGCGGAGCACGGGCTCTAGGCGCGTGGGCTTCAGTAGTTGCGGCACTCGGGCTCAGTAGTTGTGTCCCGGACTCTAGAGGGCAGGCTCAGTAGTTGCGGCGCACGGGCTTAGTTGCTCCGCGGCATGTGGGATCTTCCCGAACCAGAGCTTGAACCCGTGTCCCCGTGTTGGCAGGCGGATTCGCAACCACTGCGCCACCAGGGAAGCCCTATTTAGTTCTTTATTCTATTAATTCGATTGATTGTTAACCGAGTAAGCACTGTTTTCCCTCAGACACTTTACTGAATGATAAGCAATTTACCTCAGGGAGTTTGGAGCTTCAAGGAGGGGATACCAGGCCAGTGGGGTGGGAGAGAGAGGAGTGCTTTTTAGAGGTAGACTACCGGCGTCGTCTCTTAGAACCTGCAGGAATCTGAGGTGCCTGTAGGGTCTAGCCTCCGGAGGCTGGGCCTGCGCCATTGATTGGTGGGGAAATAAAGCCAACTTCCGCTGCTGCCTCAACGAGGGATTTGATCTTGATCCCTAGTCCTTTCCTTCTGTTTTGTCCACTTTAACAATTTGCAACTGTCATAACAATTTATTGCATATTTTTAAAGTTTTCAAAAAGGCCCCATTTGGGAGAAAATGTTCTCTGGAAGAATACTGGTTTCCTAGATTCTCCCCCAACCACCTACCTTCGCTTCTGAAGAGAAGTTAGTCAGCCAGCATTCCAGGTAGTGGAAAGGGAAAGAGTAGACGGTGTGCAATCACAAGGCATTCGGTGTTGCTGGAGCATAAAGCGCGAGGTGAGGCTGGAGAGGGAGGAAGGGGTGAGACTTTGAAGCCGCCATAAGGGCTCGTCTTAAGGCGGGGTTGGGGAGCGCCACTGAAGGATTTTAAGCTTGGGGTGCTGGTGATCTCATTTGCATTAGTAAGATCTGTCGGCCTTGAGAAGCAGGATTTTGAGATGCTGTTGCTGTGATCCAGGCTAGAGAAGATGAGGACCTGAGGGAGATGGCAGGTAGGCTAGGGGATTGATTTTAGAATATGTAGGAGATGAAAGTGACAAAACTTAGCAATTGGTTGAATACTGGTTTTCACCATGAGTGCTTAATGATAGCATTCATCAAAAAATATTTATTGAGAAAATAGCATATGTGCCTCAAAAATAACTTAAGATTTCCAGCAAAATTATCTTCCAGAAAAGAATGACCTTATAATTTAAGCCCTTACAAAGTCTCTCATTTTTACTGGTACTCTCTTTAATGGGGGAGGGGGGAAGCTGGGTATAAAAATATTTGCTTGGAAAGACCTCATTGCCAATTTGGCATACTTACAGAAGCCAACTGAAGGAATCAGTATTTTTCTTAAGGAAACAAAGTAGTAGATTTGCTTTATGGAGTCTGAACTCACAATTGCAAATGTTGCTAACGTAAAAGCAATTTCTGAAGAAGATCTTCATGTAATCTATGAGATATAGTGTTAAGGGGAAAAAAGTACAATGAAAGAATGAGGAAAATAATATACATATATTTGCTTG
This sequence comes from Pseudorca crassidens, assembly GCF_039906515.1. Taxonomy (NCBI): domain Eukaryota; kingdom Metazoa; phylum Chordata; class Mammalia; order Artiodactyla; family Delphinidae; genus Pseudorca; species Pseudorca crassidens. The sequence goes on along the minus strand of NC_090308.1, from coordinate 66,191,880 downwards.
TTTTTGCATAATGATACATTAGAACCTCATAAAAAGGGTACTGTATGGTATCTTGAAACCACCACGTAAGTATTTTTACATGGAAATATGCATGGCTTTTCTTTAGATATTTTATTTAGATATTTAGATATAATTCACATACCATATATTTTACCTATTTAAAGTGTTGAGTTTGCCTTTTTATAACCTTTTACTTTTGAACTATGGAAGTGTTTCATATATTAAAAGATTGAATTAAATCAGAAAGAAAAAATGCAGAAATGGAAAATAAATCTCAATAAATGAAACTGTGTAAACAAGAGAAATATAACCACATAGACAAAATCATTATGTTTTTAACATCTTTATTGGAGTATAATTGCTTTACAATGGTGTGTTAGTTTCTGCTTTATAACAAAGTGAATCAGTTATGCATATACATATATCCCCATATCTCCTCCCTCTTGCATCTCCCTCCCACCCTCCCTATCCCACCCCTCTAGGGGATCACAAAGCACCGAGCTGATCTCCCTGTGCTATGCGGCTGCTTCCCACTAGCTATCTGTTTTACATTTGGTAGTGTATATATGTCCATGTCACTCTCTCACTTTGTCCCAGCTTCCCCTTCCCCTTCCCCATGTCCTCAAGTCCATTCTCTAGTAGGTCTGTGTCTTTATTCCCATCCTGCCCCTAGGTTCTTCATGACCATTTTTTTTTTTTTAGATTCCATATATATGTGTTAGCATACGGTATTTGTTTTTCTCTTTGTGACTTACTTCACTCTGTATGACAGACTCTATGTCCATCCACCTCACTACAAATAACTCAATTTCGTTTCTTTTTATGGCTGAGTAATATTCAATTGTATATATGTGCCACATCTTCTTTATCCATTCATCTGTCAATGGACACTTAGGTTGCTTCCATGTCCTGACTTTTGTAAATAGAGCTGCAGTGAACATTGTGGTACATGTCTCTTTTTGAATTATGGTCTTCTCAGGGTATATGCCCAGTAGTGGGATTGCTGGGTCATATGGTAATTCTATTTTTAGTTTTTTAAGGAACCTCCATACTGTTCTCCATAGTGGCTGTGTCAATTTACATTCCCACCAACAGTGCAAGAGGGTTCCCTTTTCTCCACACCCTCTCCAGCATTTATTGTTTGCAGATTTTTTGATGATGGCCATTCTGACTGGTGTGAGGTGATACCTCATTGTAGCGAAATCATTATTTTAAGTGACATTTGAACACAGCACTCTGACTGTACATCATGAGTGGGATATACTCTAAGGACTAAAAGAACTGCAAAGAAATCTTATACCTCACGCAGCAGTTTTACTGTTAGTATTAACATTGTAATTTTAAAACTATTTTATGTATATTGTAGGATAAAGAAATATGTAATATGTTAATATTTTTAGGAATTAAGATATTTAGTGAAAGAGAAAAGAGATCCAAGCATGAAATAAAAAAAAATTAGGGGTGAAATCCTATACTATTTTGTGTGAAGTGGAAATGTCAGCATGAACTCATGAGTTTTTAAAATACATATCCCTTATTTCTGTTCCTTAAAGGGTCTGGAAGCAATGATACCCTGTAGCAATATGTCATTAACACACCTGAGACCCAGATCAGGATTTCTAAATACTATTTTCCACTGGAAGGGAGATCTGCTGAGAATCCTCATTGCCTGAACAGGTTAGCTCCTCAGGGCAGAGAGCAGGATGAAGAAGGAGGGGGAGTCTATCAAAAGGAACAAGTGCAAGAGACTCAGTATCCTGAATATGGGTAAGTGGCTAGGCAGGCTTAACATTTCCAGTGATAGTATTTTTTACAGTTTTAAAAAATTCTCTTACTCAAATAATTTAGATGAAAGTGCTCTGGAAATTTGTTAGAAATTTCAAAAAGTGCATCTAGTTGTGGTAAATAAAGATGCCTGCAAATTATTTGGAGAAAGCAAACAGAATTTGCTTTCTATTGGAGCTGGAACATCTGCCTTCTCCCTTGGACTGGGACTTATATCATTGGCTCTATAGTTCTCAGAACTATGCCACTGGCTTTCCTGGGCCTCCAGCTTGCAAAAGGTAGATTGTGGAATTTCTTAGCCTCCATAATTGTGTGGGCCAATACGAACAAATCAACCAATCAGTCAACCTGTATCTATATCTGTCTCTCTATAAAATCTCCTATTGGTTCCGTCTCTCTGGAGAACCCTAATACCCTGGGTAACTGCCCAGGATTTTGCAGAAGGGAGCCCAGTGCTGGCTGGGGCTGGTCTGTGCTTCTAGCCCAAATGGCTCCTGAGTCTTCTCTGTTCCAATTTGCAGAGGAGGAAGTGAGGTGTGGAGATGTGAAGACGGGTGTGATCTTTTCCACAGTGAATTGGTAGAAGAGCCTGTGAAGACCAGGTGGGTGAAAACGATGCTGGGGCCAAGCCCAGATGAGTGCCATTTGAAGGGGCATACCATATTCCAGGTGCTTAGGCCACATGATCCATACCGCGTGCAACTGCATAAAGTTGTTGTTTGTCCTCATTTTATAGATCAGAGAAGGCTCAGAGAGATCAAGTGACTCGCCCCACAGCTAAATTCCAACTGAAGTGCCTGTTTTGCAGCTGGAACTCAAACCCAGATCTAGTTGCTCTGAGGCCCATGCTCCTCCCAGGAAGCCCTGCCCTCTCTCTTGTCTGTGACCATCATGAGCCCCCTGCACAATGATTTGTTTGTACATCTGTCTACCCGACTAGCCTGTGAAAGCTTTCAGGATAAGGCTGTGCATTTTAAATCTTGGATGCCCAGTATGTAGCCCAGTGCTGGCTGAGTGCATGCATGTTTATGTATAGATGCCAAAGACCAGACGTTACCCATCACTTGCAACCCTCCAGTCTAATCCTTATTCCCTGGTGTCTTGTCCTGCCTTGTCCGCAGGTTTATTATGAGAGACTCTTTCAAGAGCCCATATGGCAGCGTTCCCCACCTCCCCCATAGCTTTTCTTGTAATTTAAATTTCCTTCACTCTCAAAAGCCTTTATAGGGTCATCAACGGTACAGCACAAATAGAGGTTAAAAAAAGAAGTTAAAAGGATGCAGTGTAAAATGTAATGCTTCTAGTAAATGTTGCTGTATCTCTGATGGTTTCCGTCCATTGCTTTAGGATGAGGGTCACTGTCTCGGGTACATTTGTCTTCAAGGAGAGGGAGTGAAAACTAGCCACGGAGAACCAGTCATGCCTCTTTCTGGTTGACAAAGCAGCCAGTAGCAAGTAGATGCTGGGATCTGTAGGAGCCAGGGGGTGGGTGTAGGGACAGAAGGGATCATGCTCTTGAGTCAAATGAAAGGAAATTTCATAAGGTGATGTGGGATGCGCGGCTTTCTCCATATCTCTGGACCTGGATTCTCTGATACCAGGAAGTATCGTATTCATTTATACCAGGAAGGCAGAGGTGCTCAGTGGGGAGAATTGGAAGCCCATCCCACTCTGGGCACCATCAGAAGCTGGCATTAGACATGGAGTATGGTCCTGCCGATGCATCCTAACTGAGGAGGCGAGGGTGATGAATTGGAGAAAGGTGGAAAGTTCTAGAACTATTTCAAAGAAGAGCTCAATTTTTTTTTCCATACAGCATACAACAGACCTGCTGGCAGGGAGTAGGCAGACTGAGATCCCTCACTGTGCTCTGGAAGTAGATACAAGTCACACCTAAGGTGCACATTCAAAGTAGGAAAGAGAATGGCTGCTGCCCATTTGGGGCTGGGTGGTGTTTGAATGCTTCCCTTCTGCAGGATATAAGGGCCTTTTTCTGTATCAAACCACAATTGCCATTCCTGCCACAAGCACAAATGTTGGGGTCAAAGGTGCATATGACCATCAGTTCGAAGTGACCAGGTTTTCCTACAGAAAACTTTGGGACCATGACACACCGTTTTCCTAGAATGGATTGAATAACTTCATGTCTTCAGGCAAAGGACTCTATTTTACCTCTGACACCTAAGATGTTTCACAACAGTGCATGTCTGCTAACCCCGTTATATGGTCCCTGAAGCCCTCGCCTCAGTGGGGAGCCCGTGGAGGGAGTGGAGTTCAGCAACCGGTAATTTCAGTTTTCCCACCTGGTTGGTGGGGTAAGGCCATGCACTTCTGGAAGCTCAGATCCCGGCAGCACTGCATTCTCCTGCCATCACGTGAATCCATCCTCACTGCCAGCTTGGCCAGACCACTTATGAGTCCCGCGTACTCAAGTTGTCTGGCCTGCCCACCATTCAATAGCTTGTTTTCCCTTTACGTCAAAATCCAAGACTCAAATGATCAATATTCTTTTCTGGCTTAGATGTATGTACACCCTAATCACAATTCTAAAATCCTTGCCGTGCAATTCACTGTATCTTGGCATTGGTTTTTCCTCTTCCCCATTTACTTTCATTACCTTTTTATTTTCAATTAAACCTATTATTTTCAGATAATTGTAGATTCACATGCCCTTAGGAAACAATATTCTTCACCCAGCTTCCCCCAGTGGTGACGTTTTGCATAGCTATAACACAATATCAAAACCAGGAAACTGGGCTTAATGCCTTTTGTTTACTCTCAGGCACTAGGGATTTTTGTGGGGTGTTTTTGGCTGTGCTGTGTGGCATGCGGGGTCTTAGTTCCCCAACCAGAGATCGAACCCATGCCCCTTGCACTGGGAGCATGGAGTCTTAACCACTGGACCACCAGGGAAGTCCCGGCACTAGGGATTTTTAAAATTGGGAGTTGAGGAATCGCATTAGTTATCACATTTTTAAGATTTCTAATCAGATTAATCAGGTAGCAGATAAGGGTCCAAACAAGAGGAAGAGACGTGGCTTCTCTGGGAAGAAAGAGTTCCTAAGGCCTCCAGCTATGTAATCTCTAACATAGGGATCAGAGAAAATCAGTTTACAATGTGTAATGATATGTCTTTATTTCATCAACAGAAATGGTGTCTAGACAAAATTCAGTTAACACTAGCAATTCAATTGAGTTTTTTTTTTTTTTTGCACAATAGTATATTTACAATGAGTAAATGAAGTTTCAATTCATTAGTTCATAGCAATGCTTTTTTTTCCCCAAAAAGGTAAAAATTCTTAGTTACAGAGAATAAGCATCAACAGCCATTTCATTTTTTACAATTAAAAACCACAAGAAAAACCACAATCACTTAGAAAATAAAGACAAGCCTAAGAACTAGTACAATAAAATGATGCATTGAATTAAGTTACATTAATCGCATAGAATCTGTGTAAAAAGTATGTAGAAAAACACCTGATGTAACCTGTTACAGTCGTTGACCAGTTATGAGAGGTACAGAGGGTTATACAGGTAGATATGTGTGAAAACTGTCCGTATTGTTTGACCTGGGGAGGAAGAGGAGAGGGGCTGCAGCCCCTTGCATACACTGAGAAGACCCTGTTTTGAATATGGCCTCTGGAGTTTGTAAGGCATAGATTAGAGGTGCACTTGCATCAGACTGGTTCTGGAACAAATTCTCACGGGCCCTTCGGGCCTCACAAGCAAAGGTGGTGCTTGCCTTGAATGGCTCACCGTGTCTAACCAGCGCCCGAAGCTCCTGCATGCCTGTGGAAGCTTCCCGATCGCACTAGAAGTGGCAGGTCTTTTACCTCGGCGCATGAACGGGCATCCCAGCATTTACACGCGCGAAATGCATTGTTAGGACTCATGTGGAGGTCACCCCTCTGTCTCCAGACATGTTTTGGTAGAAGACTTAGCATCAAACTGTAGGAAAAACCCTTTTTGTCCAAGTCCCTTCACTCTTTCCTGTCCCCACGGGAACGTTTGGCACCGCAGGGGAGTCTACCTGAAATGAAGGCTCTGGGCGCACTTCTGTGTCTAAGGAGGCCACTGTGTTATCTGAGGTCAGTCCACTGGAATGGAAAGGAAAGTCAGAGCTGTTTGTCCATTGCTTGAGAGTGCAATGCACACACCACATCACAACAGGCAATCAAAGCTACGAAAGTGGGCCTCTGCAACCAAGTGGGTTTTCTTCACAAAACGGCAGCATCCTTTTCCTATTACAATGAAAATGCACTGATATCCACGTGATATAAATATTATCTCCCAGGGTGGAGTGTAGGAAAATACTATACACTTTTCTTTGCAAGAAATGTTTTTGCACCGTCAGTTGAATAATTTATCCTCCATCTGCCACAATAGGTCTTTTCTATGTACAAAGACTATTTGCGCGCAGTTCTGTGTACAAATATATTCTATTCTACAGCATCCGTCTTGGATGCCTGGGTCAGGAGATGGCTCGGGCTGTATTTGGCACACACAGCTTGAACACAAGGCCCCCATGCACACAGACTGCCCGCACGAATGCCAACTCCACACAGGCGTTGATCTGAGGACTGACTCGCCAGGAACTGAACCTACAAAATCCTCAATTTGGGGACGAAAGACCAACTCATGGTCCAGTGAGCAGCTTTATTCTTTTTCTTTTTAATCTTTTGGCCGTGCTGTGTGGCATGAGGGATCTTAGTTCCCTGACCAGAGATTGAACCCGTGCCCCCTGCATTGACAGTGCAGAGTCTTAACCACTGGACCGCCAGGGGAGTCCCAGCTTTATTCTTAAAAAAAAAAAAAAAAAAAAAAAGTATGTTTCTTTGCCTATTTATAGTGATTTGAGGACAAAACTTGATTCTGGCTGCCTTCTTGATCGGCAACTCCTCCAACCATTGCTAAGCACTAGTGGCACCGTTTGAAGTCACGTATTAAGCAGCTCCTAGTTGAAATGGGGTATAATGTATAGAACTAGGTAGCTAATAGGGTTTTGAAAGAGCTCTGCAGGCTTTTACACATTTTGGGAGGATTATGCTCAACATAGCATGTGGATCAGCTTGAAGGGACAGGATTCAGTGGTTTCTTAAAAGGCGTAACATTTTCACACCTTTGTTTGTTTCTTCTTCTTTAATGGCAATCATAAAGCATTAAAAGAGAAAGTGTAGGTTTAGACCTCTTGATGGTACACTGGACTTCACAGTGTGCCCACCTGGCTTTTAGCAGTCCCCTCATACAAGTCCTGTTGCTGGTCCCTGCCTTCCTTTTCAAGGAGAAGTGGCAGTTGACATACTAACCAGCCTTTTTTTTTTTTTTTTTTTTTACTTCCTTGGGAAAGCAACACAAGGATTAAATCCAAAATCATAGTGCATCTTAAAAGCAGCATACCTTTAGAAAGACAGTTAATAAATTACTTGTACACTATACAAAATAACATTTCCTAGTGCAGCATCACCTCTGACGCCTGAGTCATTGTTAGGGAACCCAGAAGAGAAGGAGCAGGTGGGCTAGTAACTTTGCCAGCTCTTTCTTTGTTCGTTTTTGCAACAGTTTTGTTCCAGAATCAGTATGTCATGAAGTTCTTTTATTCAAGGCACCCCCAGATAACGAAGAGAAACAGACACATACGGCAAAGCATGCACCTGCCCAAGCCTGACCAACCTGAACGAAGTGAGGTTGTCCGGAGACACAAGTAGAACAAAGGCAGATCCGATGGGAGGACTAGTTTCAGGCGGATGTTAACTAGCCACAGGGCCACCTCCACTGTCCCCGTTCCAACAGCCCATGCCTGACCCAGCCACCTGGAGACACAACTCGCCTGTCGCAGGGACCCTCCTGAACATTCTGTAGCTGGAAGAGTCCTTTATATCTGTAAGGATGGACCCTTAAAGATACCACTCAATGTCACCATGCCGTGCAGATGCTATTCCTTGCTGTTAACTTGCTTTTCTCTTTCAGAAAAGACATGAGTTGCACTAAGGGATCCCAGGGAAAGGAGACAGGCTGGTTTTTAAAATTCCACTTGAGGCAACTTGGACTCTGGTCCCCAGCTAGTCCACCCTTTGAATCAACCCGGAAATAATCTTGACAAGCACATGGTTCGGAGCCGTAAGAGACACAGATGCGTCACGTCAACAATTGCACAAAGCCAGTTGCTTGTTCCTGGTCGATAGTGAACCAAATCCCAATAACTTGTTCACATATCTAAGAAATCGAAAGACAGTTTCTCCAGCAGTGTTTTTAACCAGTTCCCACGGCCAGAGTGGCAGGGGTGTGACTGGGGCAGAGGAAGAAACGCGAGGCAGGGGCTGGTGGGAGGAGACTGTGGGCTGAGTTAGCAGGGAGGGGAATAGAGGACACCCCTCCCCCCCCCAGCGGGAGGCCTGCCGCACAGGACAACAGAACGGGGACGGCACGAATGGGACCATGACTACCAGATGCACATGTGTTGGTACCAGGGTCAGTCACGCCAACGGGCTGGTTTAGACCTTGTTACGATATGAGCAGAAAACATTCCTTTTTCCAAAGAAGAGGAGGTCACTTAAAAAAGGCAACAAGAGAGTTAAAAAACCAAAAAAATACTGTTGGCCGACTCTTCTACCAGAACACACGCCTGTGACGGATCACATGATTCACAACGAGTTTAAATTCGAGCTGTCACCAGTATTTCCCAAAGGCAAACCTCACGGTGAAGCACAGAACTCTTCTACTAGGCCAAGAAATCCCAACAGCCACAAGAAAAACGGTACCTCCAACTCAGAGCTGGATCACAGTCTGTCTCAGACGAGCACGCACCATACATACACACGTGAGAAAAAACAAAAACCCAGAGGCAGGTTTTAAAAGTGGAACTATTTTCAAAGAAAAGCCTTTTTTTTTTTAATCCTACCGCATGAACCAACAAATTTCTGGCATTCATACATATTTAAACATTTAGCACTAATATTTGTACAGAAAAAAGTTAATACTAAAACATATGTTACTATGATTTCACTTTTCGCCTACGTCATATACTAATTTCCCCTTTTACATGCAGCTTTAATATCTTCCAAACAATGGCACAAATAAAGAAACAAAATCAACCACCTAGTCCCCACTGCCCACCACCCCATCCCCACATCAGACTGTTCAGGACTTTTCCTGCAGCCGGCCCGGAGGAGGGAGGGAGCTGATCTCTCCCCTGCGCCGGCTGTGGCATCCGGCACACCTTCCTGTAAACGTGGCCAGGGGCCAACGTGCCCCCTGAGCCAAGGGAAGCTGCTCTCTGTGGGTTGCAAGCCAACTAGTTTTGCAGCAAGAGAAGGAAATGATCATCAGGTGAGGGTAAGGTGTGTGCCTGGTGAGTGGGGGGCAGGGAGGGCTCCTGGCCACGTCGTGTCCAAAGCCTCAGAAAGAAATCTGCCTTCGGACTAGAGAAGGGTGGAAAAATCTCAGAATTCAACTCAAAGCATTTGGAGAAAGAAGGGAGAAAGAAATGCTTTTGCCTGCGTCAGGGACAAACCTCAGGCTAACATCTGTCCTGCTCTCTCCTACTCTGGGCCAGCTGCGTTAACCCCAGGACGGCCACCTCAGGGCGGCACCCCCAGGGCTGTGATTCAGACCCCCTCAGGTGAGTCCCTGGCAGGAGGCAGGTCCTGGGCTGGGAAGCTGGCTTGCTGAGCAGCCAAGTCGTTCGACGGAGAAGTTCCTACTATCCTATGCTTCCGAGAGCAAGCAGAGGCCTGGGGAAGTGTTGAAATGAATGGGACTTACTCCCGGGCTGAGAAAACAGTTCTAACTTGCTATTTAGGAGCCAATGCCTGCTGAGTTCTGGTACAAAATCACGATTCCTGCTGTTTCGATGCGCTTTTGAGTGAGACGTCCAAACTCTTTCCCCACTTAGGAATCTGAACATCCAGCATCAACTCTGAACTCTCTGCGTTTAAACTTTGCTTAGGAAAAGGTGGGGAGGAGGTGAAATATAAAAATATTCAAGCAGATTATTGTCTACATCCTAGGATGAATTCATTATTTGGCAAGATTGTTTTTCCTACATAATTATCACCTGAGTGCTTTTTTTAATTAGCTAACTGTTTTACTTTTTTAACTAAAAGCAAAGAATATACAGTTTACTTGAGTTATACTGAAGTGACAACTTCATTTAAGAAAATAGGTTTGACCCAAAACTCAGTGCAAGTGGCAAAGTTGACCTTGACTGTACAGTATCTGCAAGAAAAAACCAAACCCACGATACTCAACTGGCACCATCTGATGGTGCCCAAACCAAACCAAACAAACAAAAAAAGGTCTGAAATAAAACCTCAAAGAAAGCTTCCAACATTGAATTCTGTCCATAAATAAGCACAACTTGAAAGTGAACTGTGAAGCAAGAAAAACGACCATCTTAACAATTACAAACTAGTTCTAGCGTCGGAGACAAAAGAAGAGGAATGTTGGAACCTGTTTATAAACGAGAAACGAAGTTTCCAGTTTTAGGATGAGAAAATTGAGGCATGCAGGACTTTTGCATATGGAGAGAGATATATATTTTATATATATATTATATATAATATGTACAGTCTAGCTATAAAACTTTGATGTGTATAGAAGCTGTCTTCAATGAAAAAAATTGAACATTCAGAAGAAATTCCTGAGATAGGGTTTGTGACATGGGCCACTGAGAAAAAAAATCCGTGGTTGGGTCCTAGAGGTGTTATAGTCTATCCCTGTTAAGACTGAAATGAACCCACAGACAGACAGCATCAGCACTGTCGTCTTTCCTTGCCTGAGCAAGGGGTAGCACCATCGTGAAGGTAACTATATATCGCTCCTGCTTGAAGGGAGGAGAGAATACTTGGAAACAGTATTGCTGCTAAGACTGCTGTAGTGTGCACCAAATTCCTTCTTGGTTCTTCCAGACGACAGACAAACGGCACCGCAGGCTGACCCATGGACACCTGGGTGGGAGAGGGTTGAGAATTAGGAGGCAGGCCGTCACTAGGTGTAATCTTTCCTGGGCTGTTCATCGGTTGTACACTTATCAGTCATTTCCTGGCAGAAGTCCACGGTCACCGTTTGGCTCCTGGGTTCCAGAGGAGGTCCTCTGTCTGAGAAGTTTCCTGGGTCAGTGCCTTCCAGCCTCCGAGCAGAAGTACAGTTCTCTGAGGCGCTGCTGGGCGCCCATGGGGGCCCGGGGGCCGCTGTGCCCTGCTCCAAGCAGCAGGGCACGCTTTCCTCCACCGCACACTGGGGGGCGGCAAGGTTCTGCTCCACGCCCAAGGGCACGGGGTTCATACCGGAGGCTGTGGGGAGACCCATGGGTCTGAGGACAGGGCAGTACCGATGCAGGGCCTGGATCTGCTCAGGGCTCTGGATATCTCTGCAGACTTCCTGGGAAAGGCAGGAGAAGTTGTCCAGCAGTTCCCCCATGCATGCTTTCAGCTGATTCCTCTCTGACAACAGCTTCTCTTTCTCACACACCTGAACAGAAGAAAGAGAAAAGGCCTGATCCAGCCTGAATGGGAGGACCCAGCATCCTGTTTTCTGGAGCTTTTCTTTTCTTTTCTTTTTAAAAAAATTTTAACAGGTTTATTGAGGTTTAATTTACATGCCATAAAATTCATTAATTTCAAGTATGAAACAATCAATGATTTGTAGTCAATTTATAAAGTTGTGTAACCATCCCATGATACAATTTTAGAACAGTCCCATCACCCCAAGAATCTCTTTCACTTCCACTGCAGTCACTCCCCATGCTTACCCCCCGCCTCAGGCAACCACTCACCTGCATTCTATCTCTATAGATCTACCTTCTCTGGAATTTCATATAAATGGAATCATACAAGCCCACTTCATTATTTCTTTTCTATTCTTTTTCAAATTCTTTTCCCATTTAGGTTATTACAGAATATTGAGCAGAGTTCCCTGTGCTATACAGTAGGTTCCAGGGCTTTTCCAGCGTTGGCTTTTGCATCCTACATTATAGTGTAACTCATAAATGACTAGGTCAGGATCTAGAAACTTAAAAGATGAGAGCCTGGACACATACTTCTGCCAAGTCTCCCATCTGAGCAGCCCACCCAGATGTGCCACTGACCCTGACACCTTCCCCGTGGTAGCTTCTTTTCATGCCTCTCTGAGGCCCAGCCGAGAGACCAGCAAAATCACCACCAACCAGAAAACTGCAGAGAATCAAGGTTCCAGTTTCCTGGAATTTGGGGTTTGCAGAGAATCCATTGGAAAACTCTCAGTCCCAAACCTTGTAGTTGAAAATCTCCCCCAAATGCATTAGGTTGCGATTTCTGAAGGTCAAAAAACAGTCCATCAGTTCCAACTATATGACATTCTGTAAAAGGGCAAACCCATAGCGATAGTAAAAAGATCAGTGTTTGCTAAGGAGTGGGGTGGGGGAGGGAGGGATGAAGAGCTGAAGCACAGAGGATTTTTAGATGAAGCTACCCTATGTCACTGTCATGGTGGATACATGCCATTCATTATACATTTGTCCAAACCCATAGAACATACAACACCAAGAGTGAACCCTAAGGTAAATTATGGACTTGGAGTGATTACGATGTGTCATTATAACTTCATCAGTTGTAACAAACGTACCACTCTGGGGAGGCTGTGAGTGTGCAGAGGTAGAGGGCAGGTGGGAACTCTGTATTTTCCCTTCAATTCTGCTGTGAACCTAAAACTTCTCTGAAAAAAGCAAGTCTATTTAGAAAAAAAGACAATGAAAATTGCAAAAAAAAAAAAAAATCAACCAGTTGATTGAAAATCAGCAGTTTCACATGATTCAATCCTATACTTCCCTGATGGTGCAGTTGTTAAGAATCCATCCACCTGCCAATGCAGAGGACACGGGTTCGAGCCCTGGTCCAGGAAGATCCCACCTGCTGCGGAGCAACTAAGCCCGTGCACCGCAACTACTGAGCCTGTTCTCTAGAGCCCGTGCACCACAACCACTGAAGCCCACGCGCCTAGAGCCCGTGCTCCACAACAAGAGAAGCCACCGCAACGAGAAGCCCACGCACCGCAACGAAGAGTAGCTCCCGCTCGCCGCAACTAGAGAAAGCCCGTGCGCAGCAACGAAGACCCAATGCAGCCAAAAATAAAAATAAATAAATAAATTTATTTTTTTAAAAATCCTATATCAGTAGGCTCTCTGGCCTCTGTAGCTGATGGACTGAACACAACGGCACAGATGGCTGGGGACTGTGCAGTGAGTCCCAAGACCAGTTCTCTCTGGACACAGGAAGCAGGGACAGGTGAGAAGGCTGAGCCCTACAGTACCAGCCCAGGGTTCTGAGATATTCTCCTTAGAGGAAACCCCACATAAGCTCTTGTGTTACTAAAATTCATCACCCCATCAGAGAGGTGAATTTAGCCACCACAGAGGAGACTGATGGAGGTTTTCCCATAACTAGCTGTGTGAGGACGCTCCGTGAGGTGCACGCAGTGAAATGGATGGAGAAACGGGACATCTGAAGCGCTGTGAAGTAAGTGAGTCCTCACCCTTTGCAAGGGTGCGCAGGAGAGATGAGAGGATGCAAGACGATGGGAAAAAGAGGGGGGGAGAGGGAGAGAGAGAGAGAGAGAAGCAAACATACCAGTGGGTCTCCTACATGGGAGGTGCACGTGCCGAAAGACGAATGCAATCTGGCAGACAGTGTGGACATGTGTGTCGGAGACAGAGATTTACACGGGGAAAGGGCACCTGCTAAAATATTTATAAATTTATCAAGAAAACATGTTTTAAAAATGAAAAATAAACAGATGTACAAGTGCAACTCGAGAGGAATACATTTCGCAAGTTTGCAAAAGCAGAGTGAGTGGCGTGCTGGAGACCGCGTGGGTGTGGGCGGGAGCCAGTGGGCGCGGGAGACGGGCCTCGCGGGGCGGGACCAGACTGCCCCCGCCCACCGGGAAAGGGCGCCACTCCCCAGAGCGGGGGCGGGTGTGGAGTAAAACACATCCGGAGGGCTGGCAAAGAGAAGAAATCTTACACTGGTGGCTGTGCAGCTTGGACCTCCTTACCTGGACCTGCAAGTCTGCAAAATGGGAGGCAACACCAGCCCCAGGAGGGATCGCGGTCTCCATTCTGCCACATCATCCTGGCCAAGCCACCCACCCCTCCACGTCCACTGATCTACGAAAGGTCCTGGGCCACCTTCTAGGGGGAAGAAGATGAAATGCTGCACGTGACAGGGTTTTGGTTCTCTGCAGGAAAGGCAGTATAAATCAAGGCCTCGGTTAAGAACAGGATGCTCTAAGTCACAGGTGCACATCGATGAGCACGCGACACTCTCGTTCAGCAGGGAAATGCAGCACATTACTCAAGGGGTTTCCAAAAAAGCAGGGGGAGAAATAGGAGACGCCTTCTTGGTTTCTCAACCGAACAATATTAGCAAAGGGCTTTAGGTATCTGCCAGGGGTATGGCTTAGACTTTCCTATTTGCTCAGTATTACAAAATTACACAGGGAAGAGTGCTAATTACAAAAAATCAGGCGTTTCTCAAATATGGATGATAACAGTTATTCTCGTACCTGAAAAAGAGTGTAGGGCCGAATTTTACTATAGACATGTGCTTAAGGCCCGGAAACCTTATACCCAGCAGGCTCAGCCTTGCTTGGGTCCCCACTTAAGCCCGGCAGGCTTTCCAAAGACCCACACGCATCAGCAGCAATAACTTGCTTCCTTATGTTGGCTTAAATTAAACATTTTTGTTGTTGTTAAAACAACATTAAAGAAAAATTTGAAGGAAAGAAGGAATTTGTAATCTCATGACTCAGTCACAATTTCTAATACATTTTAGGGCAACAGACATTTCCTGAGAGGCTCCTCACTTATTGTGAGGAACCTACAGTCTAGGGCCAGGGCTAAGGAGACAGACACATACACAGATAATGCAAGACTAATGTGGTAAGTATGAAGCCAGAGGTCAGATCAGGGCCCTGAAGACAGGTGCTCAGCTTCACCAGGGACTCAGGAAAGGGGCTTTTTGGAGAGGTGAAAGTAACCTGACTCTTAAGGAACAAAGGATGTCGTCAGAGAAAAAAACAGTCGAGGACTGTCCGAGGTAGAGGAGAAATAGCAGAGGCATGAGCACAGAGGTAGAAACAGCAGGAGATGGGGCTGAGGGGAAGTGCATCCAGTTTGATTTTATTGGGGGTCCAGTTCCAAGAAGGGAGAGGAAGGTGATGCTGGAGGGTAGACCGAATCACAGAGAACACAGTGCAACTTGCGAAGGAGCTTGGCCTTTATTTTGTAGGTGATGGCAGCCGCTGAACATGGGCACATTTCCCCTGCTTGGTTGGTGTTAATTAAATTAAGCGAGAAAAAAAAAAAAAGACCCCGAGGTCCAGGACTATCTTGATAATAGGTAACATTTACTTCGGCTTCTCAAATGTCTTATTTTGCTCTTAGGTTCTCGTTAGGACAACGGCTTACCAGGAGGCAAAGGACCGCCACGTATAGCCTGAGGACCCAAACTTAGATCATGACCACAGTCCATGGGCTCCCTCTTCTTCAGCCTGACACAGACAGGGCACGTGGGATGAGTTTCCAGGATTTGGCCGGCAGAAAGGCTGAGCTGAATGAAGTTGCGTTAATTGCCTTCAAGGGTACAGTCAGGAGCCAGAGGCCACCTGGATTTACTTCCTGCAGCTTAAGGTTGCTTATCAAGGAGAAGGGAGTGCAGAGCTCTTTGTGAGGGGGAGGCGTGGGAGATGGGAGATTATTCCCCGAGACAAAATACTCTCAGGCACAGGGAGGAGGTGACGGCCACTTTGAGGCAGAATTCAGGATCCTGGGGCTGTGAAGGGCTTCAAGAGATCACGTGGCTGAGCGACCCCTGGTGGGAGGCTGGTGTCCTGCTTCTAACCAACACTCCTCCATGGGAGGTGGGAGAAAGCAGTGCAAATAAGATTTGGAATCAGGCAGCTGGGTTTGCGTTCAAGCTCTGCCACATAGCGGGGAGTTACCTAACCTCTCTGCACTCTGGTTTCCTCCTTTGTAAATGGAGATAAAGTAGAACCTAAATCATAGGGTTGATGTGAGGATTACATGTGATCACCTACAGAAAGAGATTAGAATAATATCTGGTCCACATATGCATGCAGTAAATGTTAGCTCTCAGCACATGTTGAATGGAAAATAAAAAAGAAGCACCTCTAGGGGAGGGAAGGAATGGGAGTTTGGGATTAGCAGAGGCAAACTATTATATATAGAATGGATAAACAACAAGGTCCTACTGTAGAGCACAGGGAACTATATTCAATATGCTGTGACAAACCATAATGGAAAAGAATATGAAAAAGAGTATATATATGTATAACTGAGTCGCTTTGCTGTACAGAGAAATTAACACATTGTAAATCAACTATACGTCAATAAATTTAAAAAAATATACGAATGGCTAAAAGATATAAAATACTGACAAACAATCACACATCTGCACAGACACACGCATTACAGATATAAAGCTGTTATTTTTGTTGAGAACTCGTTTAAAAATCAACTCGAACTTCCCTGAACGGTGGCCTTCTCTCTACCTCTCTGGCCTTCGCTACTGTAACTTTGCATCAGCCCCGGTCACTCCAGGTTGCTGACAGCAAAGGGCGGGTCAACTCACCAGTTTGCGGATTTCACATTCTAAGTTCTGAATACAGTCCAGCTTCCTCTTGCGGCAGCGCTGGGCCGCGATGCGGTTCTTGCTGCGCCGGCGGACGTCGTGAATGAACTCTAACTGCTCTGAGGTTAGCTTGTGCATCTTAATCATCATCTGGAAATCATTCCTTGGGAGATCTGTGATTTGATCTACAGGAAAGGGAAGTTTGACCTGGAACCAAGAATAACAGAACATGATTATGGCAGCTGGATTTTTGTTTTCATTCTGGCAGGTGGAACATCAAAAATTGGAAAAACCTCCTTTTTACAATGACCAACTACTCTGAAAACGACTGAAGCAGGCAGTGATTATTCTTTCCTGTTCAAAAATAAATAAGATGTAATATGCAGATAATCAAACAGAATGTGAGTACACACATTATAATGTGGTTATTATTCCTGAGATCTTTGAAGCAAACAGCATGGAAAATATTGGAAAATGTATACATTGCCATTGCTACAGCACTTTTGTAAGAAGGGCTCTATAGTTAGTTGAAACCTACTCCCATTGAGTCTCAACTCAGTAAAATGACAATTTGTAGACAGACATCAACTGAAGAATCATCTAAAACACTTGAATGAAGAGAGCACTGCACACCGTGAAGATGCTGGAAAGATGAAACAGTCAGTGTAATCTGTAGTTACAACAGCATAAGGGAGACATAGGGAAAGAACCTGGAGGGGCTATACCAGTATGATCTAGGAGTTAGAACTGGGCTTTAGTCCTTCCCGCCAGACGTGAGACTGCAGGCTGGTTACTTTACTTCTCTGAGCCTCAATTTCCTCATCTGCAAAACTGGGGCACGCTTTTTAGTTGCACGGTGCTATACACCCATTAGGGACTTTGTATTTTTGGAAAATACAATGGCCAACCCTTCTCACATTTTCTTTTACAACGTGATGTTGACCTTCCTCAGTCAAGAGGTGGGATGCGTGTTCCTGCCTCTTGACCCATACAGTGCAGCGGGAGTAATGGTGTGTAACTTCTGAAGCTATATCATAAAAGCTGTGCAGCCTCCCCTTAGGCCTCTTGGATTGTGGTCTCTGGAGGACACCAGCTGCTGAGCCTCAAGGACACTCAAGCAGCCCTGTGGAGAGCCCCACGTGGAGAAGAACTGAGGCCTCCAGCCAACAACCAGCATCACCTCACCAGTCACATGAATGAGCCACCTTGGACATGGGTCCTCTGGGCCCAGGCAAACCTTCAGGGATTGGCCCCAGACAACATCTGACTTCAACCCCATGAGATATTCTGAGCCAGGAGTGCTCAGATGGGCCACTCCTGAATTCCAGACCCATAGAAACAGTGAGAGATGTTAAATGATCATCATTGTTTGAAGCCACGAAGTTTTGGGGTGATTTGTTATGCAGCAACAGATAACCGATGCAGATACTATCAGAAAGAGTCCTACTTTCAAGCTCTTGACAAATCAAGGCAGGTAAGCATCATCCAAAGAGAGGACACTAGTCTTTTAAGAGATGGATCTATGTTCTCCTTATATTCTGTCACATGCTTCTTTACAACCCTGTGGCAGTTTGAAATCTTTCTTAGGAAAAGAACTGCTGTTCTTGTGGGCTTCCTCAGCACCCACAAGGTAGAGAACACAGGCCTGCACCTTCCATCAGTCTGCCATCGCCCTCTTCAAGACTACTGATGAGGACTTAGAGACTGAACTTATGGTTACCAGTGGGGAAGGGTGGAGGGGAGGGATAGTTAGGGAGTTTGGGATTGACATGTACACTCTGCTCTATTTATATATTTATTTTTTTTTTAAAAAAGAATTTTATTTACTTTGGCTGCGCCAGGTCTCTTAGTTGCGGCATGCATGTGGGATCTAGTTCCCTGACCAGGGATCGAACCCAGGCCCTCTGCATTGGGAGCGCAGAGCCTTACTCACAGGACCACCAGGGAAATCCCTACATACTGCTATATTTAAAATGGATAACTAACAAGGACCTACTGTATAGCACAGGGAATGCTGATCAATATTCTGTAACAACCTAATTGAGAAAAGAATTTGAAAAAGAATAGATACATGTATATGTATAACTGAATCACTTTGTTGTATACCTGAAACTAACACAACATTGTTAATCAACTATACTCCAGTATAAAATAAAAAAAGTAAAAAAAAGACTCCTGACAAGGCAGAGACTTGAGGGGTCAGTTCTGGTCCTGCTCAGAAGCTTCTGGAAGAGGAAGATTGCATGTTGCTTGGCCAAGAGACAGTGTTTCCCTGCTCGGACGGCTGAACTCCCGCTTACACTAGCGTCTGCTTTAGGTGGACCAGCAGATGGCACTATAAACCTAAACTTCCTTCAGGAGCCAGGCCAGCGCTGTCCAATGCAAACAACGTGAGCTGCGTGTGTGATTTTTACATCTTCTACTAGCCACGTTAAAGGAAGTGAAAAGAAACAGGTGAAATTAATTTTAATAATATATTTAATTGAACTCAATGGAGCTAAAATATTTTCAACATGTAATTAACATTAAAAATTATTGAGATATTTCACCTTTTGGGGGGTACCAAATTTTCAAAATCCAAAGTGTATTTTACACTTGGGGGTTCATTACAATTCAGATGAGCCTCGTTTCCCGGGCTCAGTAGCCACGTGTGACGTATGCCTCCTGTACTGGACAACACAGCTCTAGAAGACGGAACAAGTGGACTCGAGTGAACTTCAGTGACCAGAGAATCAGACTGGCAGGTCTGGGCTTAACTGATCAAAATATTTTGGGGTGAAGAAACCAGGTCCTCGTTACTATTCAGAAGCTGCAGCGTTATGTCCGGGTTGTTCAGGGGAGTGAGAGGGAGATATTTTATCGTAAGCTCAGGCTTTTGCTTTGGTTGCATCAGATGCAGGCAGACATGAGTCTGGATCCTGGCATTTGTGGCTCGTTAATCCCCAGGCACAAAGGCAATCCTACTAAAGATCTGCCTTCCTGCGGCTGGGTGCAATGGCTTAGTCAGGTTACTTCATAGCTCTGAGCCTGTTAGACGTGGCATTTGCTGAAGGATCCCAGTGGGTGCTCTGACTGAACTTCCATAGGGCGAACTCTGTCCCCTGACACCTGTCAAATTCTGGCCCAAGAGAGCAGAATCGCAACAGTGCACATGACACCATGCTCGGCTCAGCCCTGCTTTGGCCGCTAATGACGGGCAGTCAGGACAAACAGCTCCTTGTTTATGGACCCGGGAAAGGGCTTTGTCCACAGGCTGTGTTTGCACAGGGCTTATAATGATATGAAAGAATGTTTGATTTCCCTTTTATACCCTTTGGATAACAAACAGACACTCAGATCCTGGATGGTACCTAAATAACACAGAGGTCTGTCTGTTGGGGACACGGATGTTTCCACACCAGGCAGGAGGCTTGTTTGCACAGCAGGGGTTACAGCACTTCGGGCTTCGTGGCGTCTCCCCCTCTGCTGACAACAAAGCAATTCTGCTTCTGCTCTACAGTGTGTTTACTTATTTTCAGACAGAATATATACCTATAGCTCTGGCCACAGGGAAAGTCAAAAGGCCTTCTATACCAAGAGCTACTGTATTTTAAATCCTCCAGACAGCAAACATAAAACACTACGGAAACAGGACCCGAGGTTGACAGGAAAGAGGAAAAATCAACAATGCTGGTTTCAAAGTCCTTGAAGCAAAAGGCCATATAACATTTCAGCAGAGCTGTTGCAACTCAAGCTGCTTTGCAAAGAGGTCAAAGGAAAATCGTCAGCTATACACTTTCTTCCACATGAAGAAAAAAAAAAAATCCCAAACCCCAGCTACTCTTGTTTCTTTCGAAAAGGTGCTGCTACCCTTCTAGCTAGGGAGGACTTACCCCCAACTACCAAAGGGAAGCCCCTGACTGTTCTTGGAAAGGCACAGTGGGAAACTCACCACACCTATTTGTTGATTTCAGGGTAGTAAGTTCCAAGCTGATGGGCATCTTCCCCGGAGATGAACGGCAGCCGCAGACCCATTATGGAGCTGGGAGAACATTCCTTTCCCAGGCTGGCAGGCACCCACATAGTCCCCAGATGGGCTCAAAAGTCAGCTAATGTGACTTGGCCTTGGACCTTGAGAAGACTGAGGCCCTCCTGCCTTTCTTCTGGCAAATTCTTAGAACCCAGTGATTCCTCCAGGATTTTACTTCTCGGAGGTAGCTTAGTTTTCATTCCCAGGACACTTGTAAACAGTGAGGTGAGAAGATGGGGAGTCCAGCCAATCACCACCACCACCATTCGTCAATCACATGCGAGTGAGGCTCAGCGTAGAGACACAGAAGGCTGGCCAGGCTGCTTAGAAGGGCAAAGGCCCGAGGGGTCCGGGGCGCCGATGTCTCTCTAGACAGGTGCTTGCCGCCGCTTGGGTTCTCAGTGGAGACTCACTCCGAGAGTCGGGCAGCCTCAGCCTGTCTAATCTGCTCTGTTGCTGTCATCCTGGCCCCAGCACGGTACTCACTCTCCTCTCTCTGGGGCACAGCAGAAGGAACAGGGCAGAAGCTGTTTTCAGCCGGTACCCGTCCTGGCTGGCTCAGTAGTGACCAGAGGAGGGGATTAGACCTCCTGGGAGCTCCCTGAAATGAGTGGTCCCTACAGTGCCGAGGGGTCTCTGGCCCTAGGGGCTGACAAAAGGTGGGAAGATGCTGTGGCATCTGTACAGTGAAAGAAACCTAAATATTCCTCCTTGGGGGCCCGAGCAGGGGCTGCTGCTGGCTGGACCCCAGGTGCTTGTGCTTCCTTCTCACCAGACAGAAATCAGCTGCTCCCTTTCTCTCTCCTGCCAACAACTACCCTGTTGCTACCGCCAAAACCACATCCCCTCTCTCCCAGTAAAACAAAAATACCATTTACAAATTGTACAAGAAATATATAACTTCTAGCAGAAAATTCAATTATGAGACAATAGAGGAGAATAAAATTTCCACACCCAAACAATGACTCTCCTGCTCTGGTGGACTTCCCCGTGATCTTTGTTTCCTCTGTATACTTTTTACAGGGTTGGAATCAGACAGCACAATGGCTACCTCACCTCACCGTGCTTCTCAACACACATCTCACTCACCTGTTGTCTTTGGTGTGCTGGATGGGGGCTATTGGTGAAGCAGGACAGAGACGCAGGTGTTGTAGAAAAAGGCGAAAAAAAGCACCTCTTTCCTCTAGAAATCCCAGCGGAAGCTTGGTGGTCAATCTTCTTTCCTATCTCCTTTCTTGGTTTCACTATTAGATGTTGAGTAGAAGCTACAGAAGTTGGATCCCTTAGCAAGTACCCTGAGGACCGGATGGTGCAGTCACCTCTCCAAAGCCTTTAACATTTATGCTCTTACAAGCCCCTCAGATCCCTGTGAGTTGTCTTGGGGACAAAGCAAGATGCCCATTGGGCTGACAATTCTAGTGCTGTTGGAATGGCGACGGCCAGCTCTGTGCCGGGCAGATGCCAGTGACAAAATCTCCCCTGCCAAAGACACACTTCCTGCACAACTGTCCGTCTAACCTCTGTTCTTACGATCCAGTTTCTGAAACAAACACAGGACACCTGGAATTTAGTTGTGATGCTGCAATTACCTAGCTATGTGATCTCAGGCAAGTCTTTCCTTCTCTGTCCTGAAGTTCTTTGAGGATCTGGGAGTCAGAGGGAGATAATATCTGCCCTACTTAGCTGAGAGGATTGCTATGAAGAATAAAACTGGATAATAGATGGAGAAAGTGCTTTGAAAAGTTTGAATTGCCTTATGACTATGAAGTATTATTATTATTTTTTAAGGGAGAATTCTTTTTATTTATTTATTTATAATATTTATTTATTTATTTGGTTGCGCTGGCTCCTTAGTTGTGGCATGCAAACTCTTAGTTGTGGCATGCAAGTGGGATCTAGTTCCCTGACCAGGGATTGAACCCAGGCCCCCTGCATTGGGAGTGTGGAGTCCTATCCACTGCACCACCAGGGAAGTCCCATTATTATTAGTAATAGTACTAGTAGTCGTTGTGGAGTATTAGTATTTCTGTTTATCAGCCCTATCTTTCTTTGTCACATAGTTTCTTCTTTCAGTCATACGATATGCTTTGCAGTTGCAGATGCTAAGAGTCTTTCTAGACAACGTGAAAACATTGTTTTAATTAGAAATATGGCTGACTTCTATGCTGCCCAGCAAGGTTTTCTTTCTAAATATTAAGCAGACCAGCTACAGTTACTTGTAAAAAGATGCCTGATTCAACAAACCACAAAAACGACTGTAAACATTTTACATCCAACATACGTCTGGAAGCCAACATTTGGGTGGAAGACATAGAGTCAGACACGGCTCTTCTGAAACATTTCTGTGTTTGCTCTGGACATTATTTCTCCCTGCCCCGACACATACACTAACGTATACGTACGCACATCACCCTCATACACTTTCATCCCTCTTGACATGAAGCATGTTAATCAAGCAAGTCCAGGACTTCCCTGGTGGCACCGTGGTTAAGAATCCACCTGCCAATGCAGGGAATATGGGTTCAAGCCCTGGCCTGGGAAGATACCACGTGCTGCGGAGCAACTAAGCCCATGCGCCACAACTACTGAGCCCGTGCACTGCAACAAAAGAGTAGCCCCCGCTCACTGCAACTAGAGAAAGCCCACGCGCAGCAACAAAGACCCAACACAGCCAAAAAAATAAAATAAATAAAGCATGTCCAATTAATCAATGCTTTTGACTATGCAAATAAACTGTCTTCCTAGTGCTTCTTTATTAAAACCTACAGTTAATGCTTGTGGTACAAAACTATGTCACTAAGATGCTTACTACTTGGCAAATGCTCATGACTCTTCTATAATTTTCAAAATTTAAAAACGAACCTGTAAACCACAATGAGCTATCACTTTACACCACTAGAATGGCTACAATAAAAAAGATGAACAGTAACAAATGTTGATGAGGATGCAGAGAAATTGGATCCCTCATACATTGTTGGTAGGAATGTAAAATAGTTCAGTTACCTTGGAAAACAGTCTAGTAGTTCCTCAGAATGCTAAACATAGAGTTATCATAGGATTTAGCAATTCCACTCCTTGGTATATAACGAAGAGAACTGAAACACATGTCTACAAGAAACTTGTACACAAATGCTCATAGCAAATAATTGATAATGGCCCCAAAGTGGAAATAACCTAAATGTCCCTCAACTGATGAACGGATCAACAAAAATGGTATATCTACACAGTGGAATATTACTCAGCAATAAAAAGGAGTGAAGAACTGATACATGATAATGTACCTGGTGGGTACATCAAGGGCAAGGAGGAACTTTGAAAACGTGCTAAATGAAAGAAGCCACACACAAATGGCCAATATTGTAAGATTCCTTTGAAATGAAATGTCTAGACTAGGCAATCTATAGAGACAGAAGATAGTTTAGTAACGTCATGGGGAAAGGGAAGAGGGCAATGAGAAGTGATTGCTGCTGGATATTATGTTTTTTGGGGGGGTTATGAAAATATTCTGGGATTAGACACTGGTGATGGTCATACAACTTTGTGAATCATTGAAAACCACTGTTCATTTTAACAGAGTGAATTTTATGGTATATGAATTATATCTCACTTAAGAAAAGAATCTGTGTGAGAATACAGAATAAAGAATACAGAATGAAGAATCTGTTTGAATACAGAATTCAAACATTACAGAAATACATAGAAATTAACCTTTCCCTGTATTCCCTCTTGCCAACTTTGCCTCCCATTTTGTCTTATTCTCTATACTGCTTTTATTATTTATGTTTCTTTACAAAGTAAACTGGGACCTTGTTATATATACTGTTTATGTTACCTTTTTCACTTAATATGACCTGTCCATTTTTTCATCATTGGAAGAAAAAAATTCCCAAGTTGGGGACTTCCCTGGCGGTCTAGTGGTTAGGACTTCATGCTTCCACTGCAGAGGGCACGGGTTTGATCCCTGGTTGGGCAACTAAGATCCCGCATGCCGTGCTGTGCAGCCAAAAATAAATAAATAAATAAAAATTCCCAAGTTGACTTTTTAAGTAAAATAGCAAACCCAGAAGTCATAAAGAAAAAGATTGATAATTCGATTACATAAAACTTAAATTTTTTTTAAATGGAAAAAGACACTATAAAAAGTAGACAAGGAGAAGATATAGGATTAATATAAGAAAGGATTAATATTCCTATATTAAGGATTAAGGATCCTGTAAACTGACTAAAGTCAAACAACATACCCAAAAAGTGGATAGATGGCAAGTCCAGGAAAGGAAATACAAAATGGCGAATACACACAAGAAAGTTATCAACTTCACGAGAAGTCGTGTTTTGCCCATCAGATTGGCAAAAAACAAAAGGACTGGTGACCACTCCTACTGGCAAGAACGGGGGCAATGGACACTCATAAGTTGCTGAAGGATATGTGAATTGCTACAACCTTTTGGGAAAGTAGGTAGGTAGTATTTAACAAATGAGTATAACCTTTAACCCATTTATGGGACTCTAACCCACAAAAATAAAAGCACCACCACTAAACATGTTCACAAGAATGTTTATTGCACCAATGTTTGTAAGAGGGAAAAAACTGGAAACCGGAATGTCTGTTGATAGGTGATTTATGAGTCAATTGTGATTTATGGGAACCAGGGATATTAAAGAAGCATGTGTCAACCCTACACGATTGACCTAGAGGCACGTACACAGTAGACAGCTATGTGCAAAAAGCAAGCTGCTTAGTAATTACATGGCAAATGGTATTAAAATAAAACCCAAACCCCTGGAGATGCAAATGTGTGTTTGTATATTGCTGTAGGCACAGAGAAAGCCTGCTAAATTTGGTATGTTAGGGGCTGGGTATGCTGTGATTGATTATTTTTAAAAAGGAACTTAAAAAAGCTGATTGTTGATAAAGGACAATATTGTGCTTATTTAAACTTTCCTCAAAGCTGGCGAATAGTTAGGATGAGAAGTCAATGCTGGCGAGATAGGAGAGTTAAGAGGGTGTAACTAGAAATCAGAATATAAGGTAGGTTAACACTTTTCTTTTGATCTAACATTTTGGGTCTTTACAGAGGAAGGGAGACTGGGAGGAAGCCAGGACCCGTCAGTCTGAAGTACTGAACAGGTGGCTGGCTGGAGGTGGAAACTCTTCTTTTTTGAATTTTATTTATTTTTTGGCCATGCCGCACGGCATGCGGGATCTTAGTTCCCTGACCAGGGATCGAACCCGAGCCCCCTGCAGTGGAAGCGCAGAATCTTAACCACTGGACCGCCAGGGAAGTCCCCTGGAAACTCTTTTTTTGGTTTCTGGCTCTGGCATCTCTTTGGGGTTCACTTGGAAGAGAAGTCACCTGGAACCTTACACAAGAGCAGATCGGGGAAGAATCAGCCCAGGAGATGTTGGCTTCTGGATCAGTTATGATTCACTTTGTGAAGGGTTTGCCTTCAGTGTTATTACTGGAGACCACACTTCCACTGGGTCAAAGAAACTCCCCAAAGCAAAGTATTAACTCAAAGAGGAACAGTCATGCTAAGTCCCTGAGACAGTTCTTGCAAAACCTAATCTCTACTTCAGGAAAACTAAAAGGTCAAATTGGGAAAAAACCTTAGCTTCACTATAACAATCCTACCCAAAATGTACTACCGAGAGGGGCTAAATGTGATTCCCGAAATGACACAGAAATTTGGAAAATGTCTCTTCTTTCGAGACTGTTTAGAAATGCAAAGAACAGATCTATTTTTTAAAAGTGAAAATAAAAATATTTTTGAAAACAGCGGTATTTTTTGAGGGGAGACTAGTCCTGTTCATGACTATTTTATAGGTTGAATGGTTCTTCCTGTTCTTTTTTTTCCCTCCCCACCGACCCCAACCAGGGATCGAACCTGCGCCCCCTGGCGTGGACGCGCAGAGCCCTAAACACTGGACCGCCAAGGAAGCCCCGATTTTTCCTTTTCATCGATTCATTTAAAACTGAAAAGGTCTAAGGTAGACAAGTGATAAGGCCCGAACACAGGAAAGACACATGTGCTCTTGTTGGCAGCATTTAGTTCCAAGAGGTGACTTTAAGTTCTCTTTGGGGACATTAGAGAGACAAAAGGAGATTTATCTGAAACTGACAGGTCCTTAAACATGCAAATGTCATAAACGCACACTCCCTTTAGTTAATGGTGAGGCTCCTCTTAAGGGAGAGATATAAAGAAAACAAAGACTCAAAGGCATTTATCCTTTTCTGGAGACATCCTTGGCAAGGGAAATCGTTATGCCGATGGACCCAGCGACTGGGCTTCTGCAGCAGGGGTGCCTGTGAGTAATTTCAGGGAAAAAAGAAAACCTCCTAAATGTTGTGATCAGACGGAAAGAAATGAGTGAGGAAAGAGAACGCACAGCCTTTCACTGTTCTCACGAAACCTCAATCCTCTCAGGTCAGGGACACAGATGTGATGACACAGATGTGAGTCTGGCTCGGGGCACTGAGCCCAACCCTCCATCCCAAACCTGAGGGGATACAGTGTATTCAAATAGCAATAGTTTCCCATTCAAATTTCCTTTTTAATGACTTTTAGCTAAATTAAATCCTTTCAGTATGTTTCTTTTTCCATCTTTGCCAGGCAGTAACAGAAGAGCGGGGACCGGGCTAGCCAGAAAAAAGTGACCACAGGGCACTTCTGTAGTTGGCACAGGAAGTTTTGGAATCTATTTTCAAAACATGCCCGATCTAAAATCTTCATGTGCTTATCGCCAGCCTCGCAGAGGCTGAATAAACCGCACGTGGCTCTGTGAAAACCCACCTCACCCTGGGTGGCATTTCTGCTGTCTGGTTGGGTTAACATCCCTGTTTCACTAGAGGCTAATAACCAGGGAGTGCAGATGCGGGTGGAGGGCACTGGCATGATGAGGGCCACGCTTCATTTCCTCCTGTGTTTTTCGGAGAAGCAGCCCTCGGGAGGGACTTCTCACTGGGCTCGCTCTGTCCTGCTCCGGAGGCAGGTCTGAGACACAGGTGGCAGTCTCAGGTTGGTTCCTTGTCGATCAGCAAGACTATGCCAGAGCATGACACAGACACCCTCAGATCCTTCCGGGGGCCTCTCATGTTACAGGGGAAGGGGGGACATCTGAGGGTGTCTATTCTTTCTCTCCTTGGCCACGTGAGTCTTCCTCACGATGTGGCTGGCGTTGCTCCTGCTTCCTCTCCCAGCATTGGGAAGACGTAGATGGAGCCTTTGGGAATTTTTATCTAGAAAGTACTTTGCTTTCAGGGTGGACAGAAACCGCTACTCAACCCCACTGTTCCTAAAAATGACTCTCACCATCTGTGGGGAGCTTGGGAAATGACACATTATACAGCTATGAGTGACTGACAAGGGTGCTTCTTCAGTGACACTGGGACTGGGACAGATGATGAGCTGTCCATCACCTGCTTCGAAATGAATGGACAAGGGATGGCTCCAGAGTCCCATCTGACAAGGAAACTTAAAGGTGCCGGGAAAGCACCTGTTTAGTGTGGATCTCTCTAGTTTCAACCAGTCAGTTTTGAAAGCGATTCTATATTTTCCTTCACACTGAAGAGGCCAGGGGCAAGGATGAGGGTGAGGGGTATGGCATCCTTTCAAAGTAGACGGACGGGAAGGAGAGGGGGGCGGGGATCGGGAGCGCCTGCGCACGCTTTCAGGCATTAGACTGACTGTTTTCACTAGGCACTTTGCCTCTGCTTGTTGAGTACTGAAATCTCTATAAAATTTCAAGTGCTTTCTAGGACAAAGTGGTTAATTTGCAATCGCCTGGAAGCCTCCTGCCTCTGCGGATGAGGGAGACAGTCCCTTTACTGTAACCTTTAATCTTGACAAACAAGAACAACCTGGCAGTGGTGGGGGGCAGGGAGAGTCCAGATAAAGGACTGAGGGTGGATCACATGCTTGAATTTAGTCGGGTTCCCTACCTCCTGGCCCCTGTCCTGCACAGGACACGACTCACTGTCTGCTTCGGAGAACGATCCGGATTCGTCGCTGGAGTTGGTGCCGTAAGACTGCTCACATTTAATCTGGGGTCGGACTTGGTTGTACATTCCATCTCCCATCAGGCCTGGTTCCTGATGTTCTGTGGCCAGGAATCTGGCTCCCTGGGAACAGGGCGAGGAGGAGAACTCGCAGAGAGGCAGGCTGCAGGGTGAGCCCCCGCTCCCGTCTTCGGCGTACGAGTAGGAGGAACACGAACTCGAAGTCCGAGTCCTGGCCTCCAACGGGGGCGAGCGAGGGCAGACTTTGATTGGCACCGGGCAGCTGGTGTTGGGCCGCATCCTTCCTGGCAAGTGTTCAGCCATCAGCCCACCGTGAGGGTAGGCCTGTGAGCTGGGGAGGGACTGGCCAGTCCCCACCCACAGGCCCTTTGGCACCGGCTCGGAGAGGTCTTTGTCCAAACCGCTTACCCCAGAGTACGAGTGCGCCGCGGTGCTCACTTGGTCACAAGTGCTGGAGGAGAAGATCACACTTCTCCGGTCCAGCTCTCCTTCCTGTTTACAGAACGCCTCCAACCCAGGCCCCTTGAGGGGGGACCCCACTGTGAAGCTGGACGCGTCCTTCTGGCCCATGTGGGGCTGTCCGTAATTCCCTGGGAAAGGGGCGTAGTCACTTTTAAGGTCACCCTGAGTGATCCCCTTGTCAAAAGGGCACGCGGAACTCCTGGCAAAGTGCTGCTGAGAGGTACCGGGCAGGCCGGACAACTCCACACTTTTTGTTAGGCTGAACAGAGACCTTAAGCAGGAGGGGGAGGACGCGCCCCTGGACCTCTCCAGGCAGGCGGCCCCGGCAGGGGGGGCGGGGGCGGGCGCGGGGGCGGGGCGGGGCTGTTTCCGGTCCATTTCCACGTCCCCGGCTCTGTCTCTGACGTCAGGCTCATCTCCAGACAGGCAGAGCGTGATGCTCTCTTCTTCGTTCTCTTCGCTGGGCGGCTCGCTTTTAATCTGCCCCATGGCAAGCCCCGGCTTGAGGCTGTTGCCAGAGTTCTCTTCACCGAATGTGCTTGCAAAACCTGAGGTACTGTGTGATGATGCGTTATAGACATTCTTGGTACATGCAAGCTGGTATTTCTTGTATCTGGGGTACTGCGTTAATGCGTCCTTTGCCGCGCTCTCCTTGGTGTCCGCGGGCACGTCGGACTCCGGCAGCAAAACTTCTTCCTTCTCTGCTACTGGGATGGCAGTGGCCTCAAAGCTGATGGGGTCTGGAAGCATCTGGTCCCTGGGGCAAGCCATCTTGGCCGTCTCCGAATCCATCGTCTCCTCCTCCTCTTCTTCTCCGGCGCTGTTCTCACGGTCCTCGTGCGGGCGCTGGCACGCACCGTCCTTTCGGCACACAAACAGGCCATCCTCGCTGTTCAGGAGCTGGGTCTGCAGGAAGCTGAAGCAGGAGTCCTCCAGGTTGTGCATGCGCAGGAACTCGGCACAGCGGATGACCTCGCGGATGTTTTCTCTGCTGAGTAACAGCTTGGCGGTGTAGGCGAACTGCAACAGCGGCCCAAACCCCCTGGCCGTGACCTGCAAAACAAACAGGGGAATTGCCGACCGTTACCATCAGCACTGCTATTGTCCCGAATCCCTCAGCTGAAGCAAGATAACCAGACAGCGCTAATGTCCCAGGATAAAGACTGCAAAGGAGCAATTAATCTCGTCCTGGGTCAGCAGTGATTCTGCTTCCAGTAATTAGGGCCTGTCTCGTGCATGCCAGTGCGCTACTCATCACGACACACAGAATTGAAAATCATCAGGGTCAAGTGGCTAAACAAGATGACAGTGGGTTCAGTGTTTACACTAATGAAATATCCTGGCAAAAATGCACGGTAACAATGGGAAGCCTATTAATTTCCCTCCCCATCCATCCTGTTGAAAGCCACTGTACGTCAGGAGTGCTGTGATACTTCTCACAGCTCACTCGAGCCAAAGAAAGCATTATAGTTTTCTCGTCAACTGCAGAACTAGCAATATGGCCCTGTTAGAAACCGGAAAGTCCACGGGGTTTTGAAAATAGTTTTTCCCTCACAAAGTTAAAAAGAGACGTTGAAAGCAACTCCTGTGTTTTGCTCATTCATCATGGTTGCTAGTTGAGATGTTCCAGTCATCACGTCATATCCCATCTTACAATGATACTAGAGATGACAGTCCAAAGCAGCGTTCTCAAAAAGAAATTAACTCCTGGCCCCTAAAAAGGGTGGAGGGTGGTTAGAGCTAAACAAGCCGGCTGTCATTTAAATGGCTGAAGTTGTTGAATGGCACAGGACATGGGCAACTCCTTCCCTAATTATAAGCAGCAGCTTTGCCACGCAGCTGTCTTCTTTCCTGGTAAATCTTCAGGGGCTGAGCCTACTGTCATGTGCCGCTTGTCCATTACACATTTTCTGCAGATTGGAAACGTGCTATTTATGCACAGCTTGTGTACACGCGCATGCCTGCACGCACACACACGCTGAATGACTTAGACCATTAGAAATATGTTGCCCAAGGCCAGTTGTTCTTTCGAATGAAAATGGATTAAACTTGCCGGTGTTCAGGGCAGGCTTCCTTACCCTATACACAGAACCCACGCATCCTCTACGTTCTTGCAAGCACTGCTGACCCTATAGGGAAGGGAGGGGAGGCAGGTCCATGAATCATGTGTACAAAACAAATGAAAGCAGAGGTCATGGGGTCCTTGCTGGAAGCTACAGTAGCAGTGACTAAAAAATATCTGCTAGGGGAATAAGTGCAGAGCGAGACGAACCCGCAGGCTTTGGAGCTGACTGCCACGTGGATTGAATTCAGGACAGCACGCAGAGCCCAAACTCTTGTGAGGACCTATATCTGCTGTTCAAGATTCAACGCAGACATCAACTCTTCTGGGAGCCCTCTGCAAACTGCTTAGAGAGCGAATGACACCATCCTCTCAGCCCCCATATGCCTTCCCCAAGGGCAGTGCTCATTTTATATCACTGCATTCTAAGGGAATGCCTAGTAAGGGAAATTTCTTAGATACATAGCTGAATGGAATTTTAATTGTTAATATTTTTGAAGTACTTTAAATACAATTCAAAAAAAAATTCTCCATCAGATACTGAGTCCTGAGATGTTTGGTTTAAAAAAAAAAAACACACACAACGAAAACCCATGACTGCAAGACCCACATTGTAGTTCTACAAGGGCGATCATTGCCATCTCTCTTTATTGTACTTAATTGTGTCAGTTTCTACCGGTAGACAGCAAAGCTTCTTCAGATGAGGGATTGTTTCACTTCTCTTTGTAACCCTGCACCTAAGGAGGGTCTCTAAACATCTGATAAAAGCTTGTATATTACTGAATATGTCTGAAGTCTAACTGTGTCCCTAACATACAACTATAGTGTCCAGAAGGTGACAACACACTCTGCTCGGTGAGTGCTGTCTCAAATTACTTTTGGAGCAAGGCACTGTGTAAACCAACAAACTATACCAATTAATCAATGGCAGGCAGGGGTGCTTATTTGTCACGTCCCTTAGCACCTATATTGAAAGGGAGTTCACCTGACCTATGCTTTCATTTTACTAAGCTGACATGGCAATAGATTCAGCAAATGTCTTTTTAATGTACTTTTCTCCCAGGAACCTATAAAAGGGAGTGTAAGGTAAGGAAGTGCATATTGATAAGTAACCAAAGAAGGTTGATGACAATGTCACAGGACCCATTTCTTCATTGTAGCATGGCTCCACCACAAAGAGAAAATGGCAGAATCAAGGCAGAGCTGACCCCTCCATCAGTAAGCACCTTCTGCTCCGCTCCTAGGCAATCTGCCAATTGTAGAGTGGATAATACACATCTTGAGTTTTTGTTGTTGTTTTTTTGTTTTTTTGCGGTACACGGGCCTCTCACTGTTGTGGCCTCTCCCATTGCGGAGCACAGGCTCCGGACGCGCAGGCTCAGCGGCCATGGCTCACGGGCCCAGCCGCTCCGCAGCATGTGCGATCTTCCTGGACTGGGGCACGAACCCGTGTCCCCTGCATCGGCAGGCAGACCCTCAACCACTGCGCCACCAGGGAAGTCCCACATCTTGAGTTTTGGCAGATGCGCTCGTTATATGGGAAATCGGGGAAACTCATCTTGATGCTATTTATGTTTTTTTTATACAGTCCTCCTCATACTCTCATCCCCATTTCTTTTTTATTTTGATGCGGTCTCAGTAAGCTGTACCACTATCCCCCGCTATGGCTGCTTTTAAAGAAAATTGCTAAAGAAGCTAAGGGACACGCTTGAGGATCACTAGAGCAGTCCTGGGCATCACCACCTGCCTCATGGCAGCAAGGAGCTGCAGAAAGCTTCTCCGCTCAGGGCCAAGCTAATACTTAAATGTATGAGTGGGTCCAAGGATGCCAATAAGCACAGTCTCCACATCCCAAATCAGTTCATTGATCCTTTGGGGGCTCAGGAGACATGATGAGCTTGAAATGATCGTCACATGGTCATGAACGAGTCATGAATAAAAACAGGGTCGTAAAGTGTCATTCAATCCCAGGTCAGAGAAAACGGTGTCCTCACCATGGAATTTCAAGAGTCCATAATTAGCTCTTCCCTCCTGCAAGTTTAAACCATGCTTCATCATATTTAATTCTGCTAAATTTTGCTCAGCTTCTGCGCGCAGGGCTTTGTCTAGAGAGTCAGTTACTATTCACCAAGCTCCCGCTAGCACCCAGCACCGTGCTAGCTGGTTCTCCTAACGCACTGGAAGGCAGGCACGATTGCCGGTGTTTTGTAGACAAGGAAACTGAGAAGCAAGGAGGTGAAGGAGTGCGTCCAAGGTCCTAGAGCTAGTAAGTACAGAGTTGGGATTTCAACCTAAGTGCTATGGAAAATGGTTAAGTACAAGACTCAGCCTTGTGCTCAAGAAACCTACAATTTAGCTTTGAAGAGGAGATAAGAACAATAAGTTAATTTTCAGGAACCACGTAAATCAACAATGGAAAGGCAAGATGACATGATCAGTTGTCAACTAAGAAATCCTGACCAGTTCAGGAGAAGAGGAGACTGCTGAAGTCTGTGGGATCCCTTGAAGCAGGGACTTGTAAGCAGGACACCTGGAGTGTACTGAATTGCCCCCGACTGGGTCCGATCGGGGTCAAGGGTTGCTTCGATACAACGGGTACCTTCTGAACTGCCACTACTGTCCCTTCCAGGAACCCATCTCTGGTGCATTTCAGCCCAGTTGCAATAGCTCCAAATACACAAAACAGAAAGTGGGTGCCCACCACACATGCAGGCCAGTGTTAAAATAGGCAGTGGCTTTCTAAATATTGGTTTAGCCTCCATCTTGAGTAGCTTGCACTGTCTTTCCATTTTGAGGAATCATTTAAGCTCACGTACTCAGAAAGCAAATATCCAGGTACCGGCGTGAACCTGCATGTTTATGAAACTGGGTCCACAAGCCTGCGTGGTTATTTACTTTCTGTTTGTAACAAGTAAGGCTCTGATAATGGGAAAAATAAGAGGGGGTAGGAGATGGAGACTCACCCACAAAACTAATGACCATAACAATGTTATTTAAGAAGGTAATGATCGGGGCTTCCCTGGTGGTGCAGTGGTTGAGAATCTGCCTGCCGATGCAGGGGACACGGGATTGAGCCCTGGTCTGGGAGGATACCACATGCCGCGGAGCAACTAGGCCCGTGAGCCACAACTACTGAGCCTGCGTGTCTGGAGCCTATGCTCTGCAACAAGAGAGGCCGTGATAGTGAGAGGCCCGCGTACCGCGATGAAGAGTGGCCCCCGCTTGCCACAACTAGAGAAAGCCCTTGCACAGAAACGAAGACCCAACACAGCAAAAATAAAAATAATAATAAAAAAAGGTAATGATCATCAAGTTACAGTGGAATGAAGTGATGAGAAATAGCAAGCCAGTCCCAGCTCACTGGTATTAATGGAGCTGTGTTCCACTGCTCTCAGGGAAGCAGACATACCTAGGCTAAAAATCACCGGTCAGGAATGGCCTAAAGGAATGATAAACAAATGCAAAATACAGTATTAGGGGCACCTGGGATAATAGTCTTGCATTTTGAATGGAATCTTTTGGTTGAATCATTCTGAAGAGTGTTTTTTTATCACATTATGGTTCCATAATGTGCAATATACCTTGTGCTACAGATGAGACTGGCTCATGTACTGGGCAGAATGGAGGGTGCCCTGGGGGACTAAGACCCGTGAGAGGTCAGGAAGTAATCCCGCCTCGCTCTCTGGCTGCTCCCAAGGAGGCGGTGACCTCATCCAGCATTCGGCACACACAAGGCGAGTGGCTCTGACCTTTGGGTTTAGGGCCTGAAAGAAACAAGGTCAGACTACCAGACTCGTGCACTGTGGTGTGAGTCCACATGCCACTCATGGGTTGAAAATCTGACCCACTGAAACTATGACCCTCCACCCTTTGTTCCCTTGGGTTCTGATGTATCATCTCTCTGCTGTGGAAGAAAGGAAGATGAAATGATGAAAACGCAGCTGGCAGAGGGCACGCTTGGGTGCTGTTTGCAGAGCCGGGGAGCTCACTCCCTCAGGACGTGGTCCGTGTGCTGCTGGACAGAGCTTGTGAAAGGAAACTTCTAACAGGTTTGTCACTCTAGATTATTACAGGGATCAGGCATCTGGGCTTCAGGCATAAACTGAAAACAGGGTTTGGGAATATTTATAAGTCTTGGAACAGCATTTTCTACTCAAGCCATGTGATGAAGGTCTTCTCTGCTGGTTCTGGCAGTGTATATTCATGGCTGCAGCACTGAGCCCATCTACCCGAGCCTGATGTGATGGGTCAGGAGATCTGGGGACTGCGCCCCAGGAGAGGGGTGGCACGCTGCTCGAGGTCCCATAATCACAGCCTTACAAAACACGGAATCTTTTATTTTTAGCAACATCATGTCCTAATGGAGCTGGATCTCTCCTACACTGCTGGAGCAGGCGAGAGGAGGTAACAAAGCTATGCCGAAGGGCTTTTGAAAACACTGACTTGGGTCGTATTTGCACAGCAAGGCACTTGTCAAATAAGGAAAACAGCACCAGTGACAACTCACTCCTCCCTTCCACCTCCACAGTGCACTGCATCCCATTCTGCAGGCTGAAGACTGACTTAGCGACGAGGCATCGCTTCCAATCTTAATTTTCTATAATTAATATCCATATTATCACTTGTTTCTCCCCAAAGCAGCATGCTCTATAAGCATACTATATTCAGGATGTATTTGTTAAATTAACCTCACTATTTCAACAAAGCTCCTGGTTATTTTGGTACTAGTTTTAGTCAATGATACAGCCAGACCAAACAACTTGTTTCCATTCCTAAAGTAACAATACAAAAACTAAAGCAAGTTGATTATATGTACAAGTATATAATTTCATGCAGTGGGTTTAAAAAAAATTTGTGTTAGTGAATGTGGCTTAAAAGCATGAACTTAAGTGTCTTTTCTCCCCTGTGCAGGCTTGAATTTGCAGCCACAATACAAAGTTCCTCTCTTTTTTGTAAATCTGTCCCTGAGATTCTCTATGTGATCATTCAGTCATTACTATTTTTTGTTTACTCATTCATTCACCAACCATGTTCTGGGCACTGACTGGGCACTGGTGCACTGTGTGACATCTGAGGGCACCAGCTTTCTTCGATTCCAATTCCAGCTCTATGATGTACCAGCTGGGTAACTTGGGCTTCTTACTTAATCTTTCTGTGCTTCAGTTTCTCCAACTGTAAGACCAACAGTGCCTGCCTTGTAGTAAAACCTATGGAATAGCTTCTAGCATTGAGTAACAGCTATTATTATTGCTGTTATTACAAAAATGAATAATATATAGTCTCCTTTTCCAAGGAACTAAGAGGGTGACCAGAGAGACAGATGTTCAACACAAAGGTCTACAATGTAATCGAAGTATGTAACAGGTATTTGCAGGGTGCTAAGGCAGGACCAAGCTGGGGGTAGTAACTCCTAAGAGTGTCAGCGTAGCCTTCCTGGAAGTGGTGACCTTTGCCCCAAGTATTGAAGGCTGAGTTGAAGTTCATTAGAATAAGTCAAAGAAGGGCCTGGCTCACTCCCTCATCTCCTTCAGGCTCTTCCTCAAATGCTACTTTCTCAGTGAGTCCCTTCCTGGGCCTCTAATCACAACTCCCAGCACCAGGACTGGCTACATGATTTGCAGGATCCAGTGTAAAGTGGAAAGGTGGTCCTCTTGCTTGGAGATTCAGAACTTGAAGATGATGACAGGGTCCTTCTGAGCAGGGGACCCTGGGCAATTGCATAGGTCGTAAGCCCTTGAATCTGGCCTTGTCAACACACATTTGCTACCTATGCCCTGCAGTTGAAATGGGCTCTGCTCCCTGATCTCAGTGGGGTGATGGCATCCTAGGGTAGAGCCAGTGAACTCCAATTGAGTGAAACTCCACAGGCTAGCT
This sequence comes from Pseudorca crassidens, assembly GCF_039906515.1. Lineage (NCBI taxonomy): Eukaryota > Metazoa > Chordata > Mammalia > Artiodactyla > Delphinidae > Pseudorca > Pseudorca crassidens. Next base: position 66,155,046 of record NC_090308.1, on the reverse strand, counting down.
GGCACAGCTACTGGGATCAGCAGTGTAGGTCAGCGGTGACTGGCAAGATCATGAGTATCTTGGACTGAAATACATAGTCAGGCCACGAAGGTACTTTTTGGTTGGTGAAAAAAAAAGAAAATCATGTAGGTTAAGTGGACAAAGCCCTGCTTGAGTCTCTGTGATAGAGTCATCATCCCACACTTGAGTCAGTTCACAGATCCAGGAACTCCTGAGGAAGGATCCTATAATTATCCAGGTTGCTGCTATGATTTCTTCTGTCACAAGGGTTTGCAGAAACATACATCTGGTAGTTTTCCTACATCATGAACTAATACAAACTTTTTTAACTAAAAAACTTTAACAAAAAATTATTCAAAAACTGTTTAGATCAGAACCAAATCTATCTATATATCCTTCTCTGCCTATCTATGAACTAAAGTAGCACTAGTTTAATACAAATGTAACAGGACAGTTTTGTCTCTTAGCCTCATGCCCCACTCTTCTTTTGTTTCCTCCCCACTTCTATTGAGAAATAATTGACATACATTCCTGTATACGTTTAAGGTGTACAGCATGATGGTTTGATTTACATATGATTACCACAACAGGTTCAGCCAACATCCATCTTCTCATCTAGATACAGTAAAAAGAAAAAAATTCCCCTTGGGATAAGAACCCCTAGGATTTACTTTCTCAGCAACTCTCCTATATGTCATACCTACTCTCCTAATGTTCCCCTTTCTAATGCTGAAGATGGGAGTTTTTATTTTTTTATTTATTAAATTTAAAAATATTTAATATTTATTTATTTATTTAGGCTATGCCAGGTCTTAGTTGCAGCATGTGGGATCTTCATCGTGGCATGCAGGATCTTTTAGTTGTAGCACGCAGACTTCTTAGTTGTGGCATGCATGCAGGATCTAGTTCCCTGACCAGGGATCGAACCCAGGTCCCCTGAACTGGGAGCTCAGAGTCTTACCCACTGGACCACCAGGGAAGCCCCTGAGGCTGGGAGTGTTTTTTTTTTTTTTGCGGTACGCGGGCCTCTCACTGTTGTGGCCTCTCCCGTTGCGGAGCAAAGGCTCCGGACGCACAGGCTCAGTGGCCGCCCAGCCGCTCCGCGGCATGTGGGATCTTCCCGGACCGGGGCACCAACCCGTGTCCCCTGCATTGGCAGGCGGACTCTCAACCACTGCGCCACCAGGGAAGCCCTGAGCCTGGGAGTTTTTAAACTTTGTTTCCCAGGCTCCTTTGTCAGGTGATTTACTCTGTCAATAGGGGGCACTGGTGGGAGATCAGAGGTAGGAGGAAGGAAGCTGTGGTTCCCATTTCTTGTTCTCTTTCTCTGTCCTTCCCTGGTGGGGTGTCTGGAAGTGGTGGTCTTCTCCCCAGGTGCAGCCCCTCCTGCATGCTCAGAGGTCCCTTTTATCCCTCCAGCCCGGGGAGTGAGAGCTGCTTCTGTCCATCATTAATCACTGGGTTAAGTCTCCTTCCACTTCCTGTTCTTTCAGTTTCCCAGCACCTGTGTAACCAATTCGCTGTCTTACACCCCCTCTATTTGAAACACCTGTCATGGTTTCTGTTTCCCTGACTCAGTCCTCATCCATTTTACAGACAACGAAGCCAAATGAGGTGAAGCCCAGAAAGCTCAGAAAGGTGAAGGGATCGTCCCAAAGTCACGTGTCTGGTCAGCCAGGGCTTCAACTCAAGCCTTCTGACTGCAGAGTTCAACTCTCCTGCTCCTTTCATACCAGTTGCTGTCTCTCTGAAGTAAACCAGAAAAGGAATGATATTTCATATTTCAAGTTTTATTGCACTCTCTAAAACATTCACTTTTATACAGCTCTATCCAAAGAAGTCTGGCCAACTGAATGTGGTACTTCCCGGGTAGGAAGAAGGGTGAATCTCACATTTGGTTCTATCGTTATTTACATGATTCAGATTCAGCGTCTAGATTTCTCCCAAAGAATGAAGCTAAAAGTGCTAAGTCCCTTTCCTGCCTGGTAAAACCTCGTAAATCTAGGGAGCTCTTCTATCGCATAGGAATTTGATAAATCAGCAGCTTCATTTCTTGGAATCTGGGAGGCATCAAAGCAGAAACGCCTTTCTGGCGGGGAGCCATGTGGGACCAAAGCTTTGTTCCAAATGAGAAAGGCAGCCTGATAAAGCTGATGTTTAGGGGGCAAGTCACGTGGCCTCTGCCTGTGTCAGCTGGCTCAGAATTATCAGGAGGCTACGTAACAGCTGGAACTGCCCCTGAGGTATTTGGTTGTCTCAGGTTGATGAGAAAAGGGAAGGGGAAGCAAGCATTCATTATCGTCTTTCCTGGGAACTGGCAACACCTTGGCCCCGTGGAACCTTCATTTCACCCGGGTGATTTTACCCCTCATCTCACTCCTTCATGTGTGGCCTTCATTATTTTCTCATTCAGCTACAGATGGTTATATTTCCAGGTAAGCGATGGGCAAAAGTCCTATGTGATTCAAATGTAAGGTACTGTATTCATATTTACTCTAAAAGCATACAATGAAAACAGAAAGTCTCTCTTCTGAAAGATTATATAATGAAGCTCACGGAGTAATTTTTAAAAATTCAATTTCAGTATAACTGTAGATCTTAAAATAGGTATAAGATAGTAGTAACTTTTTACGTTTTTCAGTGTAAAATGAAAGTGAAAAGCAACCCACTCACTGGTAATGTAGTAAAACCTGCATCTAGGTTTACAGTTTCATTTGAAAAACCACCTCCAACAGAAAATTATTTTCAAAACGATTTAAAAAAATTACCTATTTTCCATCTGAATGACCCTCTCCCCTCTTTCAGGAAACCAATGATCTTCGTAGACAAGAATTTTCTTGAGTCAAGGTTTGGTTTTACCTCCTAGACCCCTCTAGTCCTTTCAAACCAACCAGCAACTGTTTGATGTTCAACCAGAAAACACAAAGCATTTTTTAACGCTTCTAGTCTTGAGAAGTTCAATTCCTCATCAGAACCTTCTAATGCTTCTTCCTATTAAGCCAAAATTCCCATCCCTGAAACCTAACCAGTTATAAGCCCCTCTCCCCTCCTCATTGCCCCCCTCCGAAACATCTTGAGTTTGACGTCCCCAGCAGATACCTGGACTGAGTAAATGCTCTAGTCACTGAAACAGAGGACAGAACGGTCACCTCCCTCCATCTAGAGCCTATTTTCTATGAATGCAATGATTTATTTCATTGCCACTTGTTACTTATGGTGCTACCAGTTACCATCTCTAAGCTTTTTGTTTCTAGCACATGCTACTGACAAGCCACGTGTCCATTTTAATCTTGCAAAATTGATTTCTTGGCCCAAGAGTGTATACTTGTCTAGATATTCAGAAACTGTTTTTTTATTATATAAACTGTTCTCCTTTTCATTTTTTTGGCTGTGCCCCGCGGCATGCGGGATCTTAGTTCCCCTACCAGGGATCAAACCCGCACCCCCTGCAGTGGAAGTGTGGAGTCTTAACCACTGGACCGCCAGGGAAGTCCCTCTAGGCAAACTTTTAAAGATCCACTTTCTTCCTTTTTTTGAAAACTATAATGCCATTGATGCTTTGCTGGGCTCCACAGTTTCTCAAAAATTTTGACCTTAACAAGTTGTACCATCATTATGCCTATTTTTTTTCCTGTACTTTGGGATCTTCAATTCCTCCAGACTGGGGGCCTAGGCGTTTTCTTCTACCTGGGGTTTCCATTTCTTTCTCCAAGTTTTTCTCAGTTTTCCATCTAATGAACATTCTCCATGGCATACAATACAGAGGTAACTCAGGGCTCTTTGTCATCCTCAATACTAAATGCTCAGCCCCAAGAAGCAGCTGTTGGGTTTCCTCGTCTTCTTGCTCCACAGAGAACAATATATTTGTTTTCCTTATCTGTCCCTCTTTGAAAGGTCTCCACTCATTTGGGGCTTGGGTTTTCTTGATACTGTTTTTGTGGGTCCATATACCTTTTCATAGTCATTCATGTTTTTCTACCATTTAAAAAAAAAAGAAAATTTAGCTAAACAGAGAACTGCTGGCACAATTACCCTCCTTTGTTGAAACAAAAAAGGTCCTCGTCTGAACTTTGTTTTGGGCATTCATAGACCTCCTGAGTCATCTTTCCCTGCATATGTGCAATTTCTACATTTCTCTTATTTAAAAAAATCTCTCAAATGGTCATGAACCCCAAAATAGAAAACTCCTAAAAGAAAACACAGGGGAAAAGCTTCATAACACTGGATTTGGCAATGATTTCCTGGATATGACACCAAAAGCACAGGCAACAAAAGCAAATACAGACAAATGGGACTATGTCAAGTTTAAAAACTTTTGTGCATCAAAGGACACAACAGAGTGAAAATGCAACTTATGGAATGGGAGAAAATATTTATGAATCCTATATTTAATAAGGGGTTAATATCCATAATATATAAAGAACTCCTATAACTCAACAACAACAAAATAATCAAATAATCAGATTTTTAAAAAAGGCAAAAGACTTGAATAGGTATTTTTCCAAAGGCGATATATAAATTGCCAACAAGCTTATGAAAGATGCTCAACATCACTAATCATCAGAGAAATACAAATCAAAACCACAATAAGATGTCACCTCATACCCACTAGGATGGCTACTATCAAGAAAGGAGAAAATAAGTATTGGCAAAGATGTGGAGAAATCTGGAAGCCTTGTGCGGAGTTGGTGGGACTGTAAAATGGTGCAATCGCTATGGAAGAAGAGTATGAACATTCCTCAAAAGATTAAAAATAGAACTACCATTTGATCCAGCAATCCCACTTCTGGGTATATATCCAAAAGAATCAAAAGCAGGAGGTACTGTACACACCCATGTTCACAGCAGCACTGTTTACAGTAGCCAAGAAATGGGAGCAACCCACATGTCCATTAGTGGATGAATGGATAAACAAAATGTGGTGTATATATACAATGGAATACTGTGCAGCCTTAAAAAGGAAGGAAATCCTGTCACATGCTACAATATGGATAAACCTTGAGGTCATTATACTAAGTGAAGTAAGTCAGTCACAAAAAGACAAATACTGCATGATTCCACTTATATGAGGTACCTAAAGTAGTCAAATTCATAGATACAGAAAGTAGAATGGTGGCGACCAGGGGCCGGGGTCAGAGGGGAAGGGAGGTGGTCCTTTAATGGGTTATAGAGTTTCCGATTTGCAGGGTTATGAGTTCTGGAGATCTGTTTCATAACAATGTGACTATTTTTAAAGTAAGATGAATGCTTGATGGACATTAGTATAGGACACTTAAAAATGGTTCAGATGGTAAATTCATGTTGTGCTTTTTAAAATCACAATAAAAAGGTCTTGAAATATTTTGGACTGTGCAAAATCTCCTCTTTGATGGTCATGTTCTCTAAAATGATATGGTCTCTTCTAAGGTTTCTCTCATGTATACTCTTGTCAGTTCCTTTTAGTTAGTCAGTATTAGGACCAGAAGAGCAATTCTATTCTCAAACTCTCTACCCTCTTAAAGGTGAAACTGCCGATAAGGCACATCAATGATCACTCAGGTATTCTTTCTATTAGTTGAAGAGAATTCTGATAGCTATTTATATAGCTATATATATATAGTTCCGTATCATGCCTCTCCTTTGCCCTAATCTTGTAAATGGGAATTGGAACATGGAGCTGGTAATCGCTCTGACTCTATAACCCATAAAGAACTCCTACTATACTATCAGTTTTGTTTCTCTCTTTTCTAATCTCTTCCTAGTGCTCTTTTGAAGGCTCCTGCCTTCATGTTTCTTGACTTACTTACAGAGCTTCTGGATATACGGTGCTGCCCTGCTTTTCTTCCCAGTTGGTGACATTTTTAATTTGAATATGGAATTCCTTCTCAGCCATGTCTCAATGTGATGCCCTTTTGCTCACCAGGTTACGTGGGTTACCTAAGAAATTCTATGTATCACCCTGGCAACAATCTCCAATTCAATTTAATTACTCCTGCTTCACTCACTGATAGACAGACATTGGAAACTGTAAATATTGCTTCTGTCTTCCCCTTCTCCTTGGCTTATCCAATGATTCACCAAATACTTCTCACTTTCACATCAATGTCAAACCTGCTTGCTTCTGTGATAATTGGTGTCATGAGTTGAGCAGGATATTCGTTTCCCTCCCCCTCCCCCCTTTCAGTTTAAAGCACGAGACTTATGCGCTGTGGGTTCTCAATAACTATTGGTTGAACTGAATTGAGCTAACTCTAGTAATGCCTGCCGGGGCAAGCAGAGGATTTGAGTCCTTCTTTCACATGACAATCCACCACATATTCGAAGACATCTGTCGTTCCTGGTTAGGGAATCTTTTTTTCCTTCAAGAACTAAAGTCATATTTTCCATCTGAAATGAAAACTGAAGAACTGACAGATCACACATCTCTTATGGAAAATGTTATTTTCTTCTTGACCTCTGGAAGCAAGTGGGTTTATTTTTTATTTTATTTATTAGTTATTTATTTATTTAAAATTTATTTTTGGCTGCACTGGGTCTTCATTGCTGCATGAGGGCTTTCTCTAGTTGCAGAGACCGGGGGCTCATCTTCTTGAGGTGTGGTGGCTTCTCACTGTGGTGGCTTCTCTTGCTGTGGAGCACGGGCTCTAGGTGCGCGGGCTTCACTAGTTGTGGCTTACAGGCTCTAGAGCGCAGGCTCAGTAGTTGTGGCGCACAGGCTTAGTTGCTCTGCGGCATGTGGGATCTTCCCAGACCAGGGCTTGAACCCGTGTCCGCTGCGTTGGCAGGCAGATTCTCAACCACTGTGCCACCAGGGAAGTCCAGCAAGTGGGTCTACATTCCACTAATACCCCAATCGCCATGAGGACTCTGTGCCACCAAGGGAGGATCACTGGTCTTTAGTGGGGAAAGTAATCTGACCCTGACAACTTGGGCAACACTGCTGCCATTTCCCCTTTCATTTGCAAAACAGGAATAAATAAATAGGGACATGCTGAAGAAATTCAGATAATACACTTGAACGGCTTTTGAGACACAAACACTAAAAATTCTAAAAAGATGTGTATCGTCTTTTCAAGCAGAGCTTTTCCATTTGCAATGGAAGTGGGTGTTACTGTGGCTCACAGAAGGAACAAAGCTACAGATTTTGCCTTATGGGTATGGTATCCAACAGCAAGAGAAGTATTTCTACCGTCTTTAGTTTCCTTCATCTCAGTCCTTTACTAACCACCCTAAAACAGAAGTCAAGGCGTGCTGACTGGGTTATCCAAGGCTGTACGGTAAGCCGGGGTAAATGCATATATGGAAACCAGACGTTTTGCCAAAGGGACTGTATACTTCTGATTTCCACTCCCCTCTCCTGTTTCCACAGTGGGCTCTGCCAATGGGGAAGAGTCAATGCTGATGCAACGCAGGCACCATCTGTGCTCTGTGAGGACTTAAACAGCGGCCATCAACACAAAGCTTCCCTATGTGAGCTGGACAACGGCTGCCCTGGAGCCGAAGGACTCGCAGACGGAACACACAGCTCTGTAGAAATCAGGGCTGCAGGAATCGTTAGGACACAATACCCACGCTCCTGGATGGGAGCACGAAGTCAAGTTTGTCACTCAGCCACTTCCTCTCCTTTCCCCCTATTTCTCATCTTTTCTATGTGTGATTCCCGACGTCAAGGGAGGGAATGAAGAGCAAGCCGATTCCATCCATCAGCGTGGCCAGGGCTGCCGCACAGGCTCCGGACGCGCAGGCTCAGCGGCCACGGCTCATGGGCTCAGCCGCTCCACGGCATGTGGGATCTTCCCGGACCGGGGCACGAACCCGTGTCCCCTGCATCGGCAGGTGGACTCTCAACCTCTGCGCCACCAGGGAAGCCCAGGGCTGCCGTTTTTGCCTGGATCTGCTGGGCTCTGGCCCTGTAGCCTTCCACAGCCTTCCCTGGGACACTAGGGTGCCAGACTTGCAAATGACATCAAGGGGACAGGGAGCAAGCTTTGCTGAGAAGGGCAGTGTGCTGGGACTTGAGACTTCTGGGGCATGAAGGCAGGGGCCTGTTTTGGACAGTGGTGTCATCTCTGGTAGCACTGCTGATGCAGGTGAGACAGAATTTCCACCAATGACTGGGTGGCTGTTTCCAGTTTCTGTGGGGCTGAAACACACTTTTTATGCTAACTCAGGGAATGGTGAGAAAAGGAAATAAGTCACAGGTGCATCCAAAAATGCACCTTGGAGGCTGTTCTGGGCCACCTATTTTGAATGTGGCTTGGAACTGTTACGAAAGATCTCTTTACTTACAGCTCCTAACTAGGGAAACACCTTTTCTGCTATTAATAAAGATAACCAAGCATCCTGAAAACAAACTTTTGTTTTTTGACAAACACCAACTCTCAAGAACAAAACAACGTGTTTTGTTTTGGGTGAATCAAAGTATTTCTGAATATACCTTTAAGGATGCGAGTTGGAGCTTCCCTGGTGGCGCAGTGGTTGAGAGTCTGCCTGCCAATGCAGGGGACACGGGTTCGTGCCCCGGTCCGGGAAGATCCCACATGCCGCGGAGCGGCTGGGCCCGTGAGCCATGGCTGCTGAGCCTGTGCGTCCGGAGCCTGTGCTCCGCAACGGGAGAGGCCACAACAGTGAGAGGCCCGCGTACCGCAAAAAAAAAAAAAAAAAGGATGCGGGTTAAGGCACCAACAATACTTGGGGGTGTTCCAGTATTTTGACAGAATTTTAGTCATCGAAGTTGGAAATCAGAAACCTAACAAACCATAATGCAAAACGAGCCCTCCAGTTTCCTCGCACTATTATAGTAGGAAATACTTGGCTCCTGGCAGGGAGGACCCTCCACAGCAGATTATCAGCAGCCTTCCAGAGCAGCGGAGCTTTGAAAACCTCACCTAAGCTAGCAGGTGTCTGGACAGCACTGTCATTTCTATTTATTTTTCTTTTTTTAATTTAATTTATTTATTTTTGGCTGCGTTGGGTCTTCGTTGCTACGTGCGGGCTTTTTCTAGTTGCGACGAGCGGGGGCTATACTCTTCGTTGCGGTGCGCAGGCTTCTTATGCCGGTGGCTTCTCTTCTTGCAGAGCATGGGCTCTAGGTGCACGGACTGCAGTAGCTGTGGAACGTGGGCTCAGCAGTTGTGGCCACGGGCTTAGTTGCTCTACGGTATGTGGGGTCTTCCGGACCAGGGCTCGAACCCGTGTCCCCTGCGTTGGCAGGAGGATTCTTAACCACTAGCACTGTCATTTCTTTAACAAGCATAGGATCCCAGGGCTTAAGAATCTCTAGGTAGAGTCATCATTGTGGTAAAAATACTGATACTCAAAGCAAAAGGGAAAACTAATACCACTTCTCCACTCATGACCTCTCTCTTCTCTGTTGATACCATCTTTCCTCTCTCCTGCACCTTGATGACCTTTCTGGATCCTCAATCCCAGGGAGGCTGGAGAGTCTTTGGGTAAATGCTCCCGACATGGACTGTGTTTCCAGCAGCAACGCCCTGCTTTAGAAAGCAAACTATTTATTTTTTTTGGCCACGTGGCATGTGGTATCTTAGTTCCCCAACCAGGGATCGAATCTGCACCCCCTGCATTGGAAGCACGGAGTTTTAACCACTGGACCACCAGTGAAGTCCCTACAGAGCAAACTTAATTCTCTTCCATCTGATCTTCCAGAATGCCCCCCAACTGACCCCCCTTTCAGTCTCATCTCCAGTTATCCTCTTGAGCCAGACCGCCAGCCTTTCTCTGGCCTTCTAGCATTCGCTCAAGCTGTGCCCACTGCCTGGATGCATTCTTCACTTTGCTTTACTGATTCCAACTGTACCTGTGACATCTGTGGAGGACAGGGGAGGGGGTGTCCATCAGTATGGAATGCAAGGCCAGGGGAAACCCTTGCAAAGGAGGTGGCGATTAAACTGGACACCTCCCACCCACCCACCTGGACAACAGCTACTGCCTATAGACCCCCAGACCTTCATTCACATGAGTGAATTCAATCACATGAGTGCTGTTTTGCATTGTTATCTGAATGTGGTGCCTTTTAAAACAATTCTATTTTATTTACAATGTTGTGTTAAGTTCTGCTGTACAGAAAAGTGATTCAGTTATACATACATATATTCTTTTTCATATTCTTTTCCATTATGGTTTATCATAAGATACTGAATATTGTTCCCTGTGCTAGAGAGTAGGACCTTGTTGTTTATCCACTCTATATATAATAGTTTGCATCTGCTAATCCCAAACTCCCACTCCTGCCTCACCTCCACTTCCTCCCTCTTGGCACCCACAAGTCTGTTCTTTATGTCTGTGAGTCTGTTTCTGTTTTGTAGATAAGGTCATTTGTGTCATATTTTAGATTCCATATATAAGTGATCTCATATGGTATTTGTCTTTCTCTTTCTGACTTTCTCTGCTTAGTATGATAATCTCTAGGTCCATCTATGTTGCTGCTAATGTGTTGTGCCTGTCTTGATGAGAAATTCCTGGAGGTCTACTTTTCATGTGCCACCTGCGTGTATTCTAATAAAGTCTCACAAGTCTTCCTGCGTTGTCAGGAAGAGTTTGTTACTTCTTCTCAGAAGGCATTAGCATTACACATTTCAGAAGAATTAACAAAAGGTCACATTTTCATGTCAATTAGATGATACAGTATTCACAAAAGGCTAAATGATAGGAAATCATTAGACCACAGAGCAGTGCTGGGGCCATGAGGATTTCTGTGTACATCCCAGGTGTCTCACACAAACAAGATGTGAGTCAATAATCAATCCAAAAATATTTACTCAAGTATTTGCTGTGTTGGGTGCTGAGGTGAATTTGAAAGAAGCAAAAAATAGTCTTACCCTGGAGGAACTCAGGATGTATTCCAGAGAATACGACTATCCCATAGTTGCAGAGAATAATTAAATGTTAAACGATACATTGTTGAGACTCCTGGTACAACAGATAAAGTGCGAGAAGAGGCATGGGTATGGGCTGTCTGATAGCACTAAGCTTGAATGCGAGCTGGCGGAGGACAGGAGAGCACACAACCCATACCCTCAAATACTGTGACCCTGACCTTGGCCAATGTCAAAAACAGCCTCATGGCTGTCTAGGAAAGAATCTAGGATTTAACACCCTTGTCTGTTTGAGAGAAACCAGTGTCCTCCGATCCATTTGAATGAAACTCCAACTGGATCTCGTAAAAGGGACGCCAAGGTAGAAACAGAAACGATCTGTTGGGAGAGGCTAATGGTGCTTAGAAAGCCACAGAGCACAACAGCTGGGCTTTCAGAAGAGCACCCGTATACCATCGCCGTAGAAGCTGCAGGAGCTGGAAGTTGGTTTGAAAGTGAAGGCTGGGAGAGTTAAGCGGACGAGCAAAACTGTCTCTTCCTTAGCACATGCTAAGTGAGACTCACAGGATTTTACAACTGCGGCATGGGGACACTTCTAGATCAGCCTGAGAAAAAGCAAAAGCAAAATCCACTTTTATACTAAAGCAGGAAAAACGACACAGCAGGGAAGATATTTCAGAAAGTTAAACAGGAAAAAAAGAATATAAGGTAACGAAGCAAAATGGTGAAATGTCTAAGAAGCAACTGCAAGAAGAAAAAGAAGCTGGGCGGGGTCAGAGTTCACAGGTAGTTCCAGGGGACACTGAGAGCCACGGAGGCCATGTGAAGTCCAGTGTCCCCCTTGAGGGCATGCTGTCCTGCCAGCTCTGGGAAGGGGTCTTGCGCTGCCCTGTTCCCAGCTGTGCCCCTGAAGCAAAGCACTGCCCCCAGCCAGCTCCAAAGACAGTTCTACATCCTTACTCTTGGTGGGAAGAGAATCCAGTTTGCCCCTCACCACAGTCACAGAGCGGACACCAGAACACTTTATCTGGCATTTGGAAGGAAAAGAATGTCAAAGGGGCTTTTATTGCACCTGACCAGATAATTAGGTAATTAGCACTGCTGACTGATAGGGTACATCTACATGCATCTGTATATCTCTAGGGAGGCATATTTTCAAAAACGTACTATCAAGTGCTTTTTATTATAATTTTTTTTTTTTTTCCTGGAGAGCATTTCATTTCTCGAAAAGGATGCCAGCCACGTTTCCTCTCCACGCCAGTATGGCCCTTTTTCGCTTTGTCAAGCTGGACTGCAAACAGAGAAGAAGCGAAGCTGTTTCTAATCCCCCATGGATCTTACAACAAGCCCTGAAGCACGGGATGGCTCCTTTCTCCCCGCCAGGCGCCCACCTTCGGGTCGGGGCGGTGGTGTCGGGGGAAGCACTGTTTAGGAATGTGGTCTTGCTGAAAAACAGAGAATACCAGGAGAGGTAGCACGAGGACACAAGAGATGTACAGATTTGGGTCGCAGGGCAAGTCAGAGAACGAGAACGAGACAAGGGGAAGCCAGTTGCCTCAGAAAACGTACGTGGCATCTGAATGGTGTACTTTTGGGGGGAAAAAGGGAATTTGGAACCTGTCATTTGTTCATCACACAGAAAACATTCTTAGCTGATCATAATGAAAGAAACCTAAAAAAAGGCCATTTAATTTGTTCTTCGTTCATCCTGGATGATAACATGACTTTATGCAACTCCTCAATCTGATTGCTAGCCCATCACTAAGTCTGTGCACAGGGAGGATTCACTCTGATTAGGCTTTTCCTCCTGCATGCTGAATTTCCTTCAGCTTTAAGAGGAAGAGTGGAGTAAATAGTCTAAGGGATTTGGTGCACTTTTACTTGTATAGTGTTAATAACACTTTAGAGCTGGCATCTCCCGGTCGATTTAGTTCACCTTCGCCACTCAGTGATACGGGAGCACCTGCGTCAATCTGGCCAGCGTGCAGCCTCACGTGGAGACCAGTGGGTCCCAGTTCCACCACAGTCTTAGCAGGAATAGGTGTGTGAGCTGAGGATTGTGTCACAAGACGAGGCAGTGAGACAAGGCAGGTCTCCCCACAGGGGTTCACGATATGGGAAGCTTCTGGTGACCACCTTGGCAATGTAGGGCACAGGCCCCCTTATTCCTTTACCAAATGAATACTGACCACCTCCCATAGTTCCATAGAGTCTCAGGTACTGGGGGGGTCAAATAATGAATAAGGAAGAAAGGGTGCCAGGTCTGAGAGGTTCTAGGCTGATGAGACAGAGACAAGTCAGCAGCTGATAAGAGCTGGAATGGGTGGGGTACAAGTGCTGGCAGAAGGGGGTCTGGCTCTGAGGAAGTGGCACCCAGACTGAAGCCTGGGTGAGGATCAGCTAGCTATTGGGGGGGGGGAACTGGTGGATCCTCTGGAAGAAAAGGAATGTGCAAAGACACAGGAGAGAACCCGGCCCACAGCGAGGGACGGCAGAAGTACAGCTGTGGTGGGCGCGAGGATGGTGGGATGGGGGGACGGGGGGTGTGGAAGAGAGATGTGAACAGATTAGAGACGCCATAAGGAGGAAGAGCGGGCGGTGTGTGAGGACCCAATTCAAGACTGAGAATGATTAAAAGAGGGTCACAGTGCTTCTAACTCACTAACCAAAGCCATAACCTGGACACCACATCAGTGACAGTAAGGTTCCAGTCGGAAGCCATTTGGGACATGCCTCATATTTCCCTGTGTGACGGTTTCAGCAGGAATTAACGTTCACAGGAGCAACCAAGGTACTTTAGGATTCAGAGTCATAAATTACTGAGGGGGATGAGGCTCAGAATTCTGTAGCCTAGAGCTTTCTTTAAGGGAAGACAACCATTGATGCCAGTTATTTTAGTTACTGCATGATGTAGGATTTGTTTTTTTTGTTTGTTTTTTTTTTTTGCGGTACGCGGGCCTCTCACTGTTGTGGCCTCTCCCGTTGCGGAGCACAGGCTCCAGACGCGCAGGCTCAGCGGCCATGGCTCACGGGCCCAGCCGCTCCGCGGCACGTGGGATCCTCCCGGACCAGGGCACAAACCTGTGTCCCCTGCATCGGCAGGCGGACTCTCAACCACTGTGCCACCAGGGAAGCC